>NC_053163.1:42773046-43973046 GCF_016835505.1 Polypterus senegalus
ACCAGTAGTGACACTGACTGTAGCCAAATGCAAAACTAGTGAAGAAACAGTCAGAAAAGATGAGGAGGGAAAAATGTCAGTGGCCTCCACGTGTTAAACCATTCCTATTTTGGGGGTCATATCATTGTTGCCCCTCTAGTGCATCTGTTGTTAATTTCATTAACACCACAGCAGCTGAAACTGATTAACAACCCCCTCTGCTACTTAACTGACCAGATTAATATCCCATAAGTTTCATTGACTTTATGCTATACTCTGATTAAAAAGTGTTCCTTTAATTCTTTTGAGCAGTATATATACAGTATACTGTATATATAGATATATATATATATAATGTGTGTGTGTATGTATGTATGTGTACAGTATATACTGTATATATATATATATATATATGACAGCAACTCTCATAACAGTGACAAAACAATTACATTGACAATCATGTTATGTTATTTTCAAAATGTTTCCTTTTCTTTTTCATTACTTCTTTAACACACTACTTCTCCGCTGTGAAGCGCGGGTATTTTGCTAGTTACTATAATATAATAAAAATGTTCTGGGTATGACGTTAAACTGCTTTCGGCCCTGCAAGCAGTCCTCCAATTTGCAGGGAAAAACTTCACAAATCTCCGAAACTACAGAAAGGACTTATTTTTGCTCTCCGCGGGAGTAGCTACTCCCATCATGAAGGGGATTGGAGAAATCCCTCGGGAGCCCCATGCCCGGAAGAGTCAAAACCATTGGAAAGCCAAAAGAGTCAGATCTGTTGGGGATCAGAACTGGTGTGGTGCTGAGGCGTCGCCCGCTGCACAGCAGCACTTGGGTCCCAATTTGAGGCGACCCATACGGGTGGGCGCATGGAACATCTGGTCTCTCCGGAAAGATGATCATCTTCCTCTGCTGTCGGAAGAGCTGCGTAAACTCCGCATTTCAGTGGCGGCACTCTCTAAGGTGCGCAGGCCGGGGGCTGGCCAGATCTCTGTAGGTGGATACACCTTTTATTGGTCTGGTTGGTCTGATGGCTGTCATACTCGGGGAGTAGCTGTTGCTGTAGTGGATTGGCTTCTTCCGATAGTGTCCAATGTCACTCCTTTCAACGAGTGTATTATGGGACTCAGATTACGGCATTCCCTGGGTGTCTTGTCTGTTGTCTCAGTGTATGCTCTGACTGTGGTGAGTGATGTCTCGGCGAGGGAGACATTTTATTCGTAGCTTCGCTTGGTGGTTGATGTGTGCCTACGTGGTGACATTCCTCTGGTCATGGGTGACTTCAATGCAACCACTGGCACTGACAGGGCTGGCTATGAGGATTGTCTCGGTCCCCATGGATCTGGTGACCGTGGTGAAAGTGGCTCCATGTTCCTTGACTTTGCAAAAAGTCAGGGGCAGCGAATTGCTGGATCCTGGTTCCAGCGCCCTGAACCGCATCGTTGGACTTGGTATTACAATACTGGTGGTGCGGTGAAGATCGATCACATCCTCGTGGGCAGACGCTGGAGGCTCTTGCAAAACTGCAGGGTCTACAGAAGTGCCCAGTTTGTGAATTCTGACCACAGACTTGTTGCTACTCTTAGGATCCAGCTTAGGTCCTGTAGGTTCCCACCTAGTAGGACTTGGCCAGACTCCAAGACCAGGCTGTTTCTAATGAGTTTGCATGCAGTTTGTGTGAGGAAGTGTCAGGTTTGGGTATGGCTGCAGATCCTAATGTGATATGGGAGACCTTCCATGATAAGACCATGATGGTTGCTGAGGGCTATGTTGGTGTTATCGGTGTTCCCGGAAGGAGGTGTTTCATCTCACAGGGCAGACTGGATATCATCGAGAGGAGTCACAGCGCACGGCTCAATGGCAATTCTGGTCTGTACCGGGAACTGAGAAGGACGGGCAGATAAAGAGGCATTTGTTAGAGGAATCTGTGAGCAAGTGACACACCATCTGCAGTCTAGCGACCTATGTCCTGTTTACAAAGGAATCGTAGCATTACGCACATCTGAATCTGTTCCTCGGAGAGTCGTAGTCAGATGGAACGGACCTTACGGATGACACTGCAGTTATGCCCCGCTGGGCTGGCTACTTTGAGCAGTTGTTCAAAGCTGATCCTCCAGCTAGGACGTTGGATATCTCTGGGTCCACCGTTCTTGAGGCTGATCCTCCAATTAGCTGTGAACCACCCAGTCTCAATGATATTGCACAGGTGGTGAACCAGCTGACGGGGGGGAAGGCTGCAGGGATCTGTGGTATCCGGGGTACATTTCTCCAGGGTGGTGGTAAGGCTGTCCTCCTGGCATTGCAAGCAATCTTGCTTCCATTTGGGAGACTGGCATCATCCCAACCGACTGGAAAACTGGACTTGTCGTCCCTATCTGGAAAGGGAGGGTGATCGCCTGGACTGCAGCAACTACAGGGGGATAACACTGCTCTCAGTGCCAGGTAAGGTTCTTGCTAGCGTCGTCCTCAATAGGATCCATGATCACTTGCTCACCTACCAGCAACCGAATCAGTCTGGTTTTATGCCTAATAAATCTACCATCGACTGCATCCTGGCATTGTGGGTTCTCATGGAGCGCAAACGCGAATATCGGCAGAGTTTCTTTGCAGCCCTTGTTGATTTTTGCAAAGCGTTCCACTCAGTTGATAGAGCTCCCCATTGGGACATCCTGAGGGTTCGCGGGATACCCTTGAGGTTGCTGGATATCATGGCTGGCTTGTACACTGGTACTGTGAGTGCTGTGCAGTGTGGAAGCAGGACGTCTGCGTTTTTCCCATTTAATTCTGGGTTCATCAGGGGGGTGTTCTTGCTCCTACTCTGTTCAATGCTTGTATGGACTGGGTGTTGGACAAGGTCACGTGGTCCAGTGGCTGTTGGGCATCTGTTGGCGAACAAAGATTCACGGATCTTGACTTTGCTGACGATGCTGTGATCTTTGCGGAGTCAATGGAGGCTTGGATAAAAACCAAGATCCAGGCCTATAATGACCTCCATCAGCATATAGTCATCAGCAGTGTGTCTGTTTGCGGAGAGAGTGTTGACCTTGTTGAGAGGTTTACTTACCTTGGCAGTGACATTTGTGTCTCTGGTGACTCTTCCTGTGTAGTCAGTGAATGGATTGGGAGAGCATAGGGGGTCATGAGGTCACTTGAAAGGGGTGTGTGTTGCTCCCAATATCTATGCAAAAGGACAAAGATCCAAGTCTTTAGAGTCCTGGTGCTTCCTGTCTTGCTATATGGTTGCGAGACATGGACGCTATCCAGTGACCTGAGACGAAGACTGGACTCCTTTGGTACTGTGTCTCTCTGGAAAATCCTTGGGTACTGTTGGTTTGACTTTATGTCAAATGAGCGGTTGCTCATGGAGTCCTGAAAGAGGCACATTATGTGCATTGTGAGGGAGCGTCAGTTACGGCACTATGGCCATGTGGCGTGTTTCCCCGAGGGTAATCCGGCTCGTAAGATCCTCATTGTTGGGGACCCGAGTGGCTGGACCAGGCCAAGGGGTTGCCCACATAATACCTGGCTGTTGAAAATAGAGGGTCATTTCCAGAGGGTGGGAATGGACTGCGTGTCTGCCTGGGGGGTTGCAAACCGGGATCCTGAGTTGTTTCGCCGTGTAGTGGGTGCGGCAACGCACTGTACCAGTGCATGCTCCCCAACTTGACTTGACTTGATAATAAAAACATACACTCACCTAAAGGATTATTAGGAACACCATACTAATATGGTGTTTGACCCCCTTTCGCCTTCAGAACTGTCTTAATTCTACGTGGCATTGATTCAACAAGGTGCTGAAAGCATTCTTTAGAAATGTTGGCCCATATTGGCCCTATAGGATAGCATCTTGCAGTTGATGGAGATTTGTGGGATGCACATCCAGGGCACGAAGCCCCCGTTCCACCACATCCCAAGATGCTCTGTTGGGTTGAGATCTGGTGACTGTGGGGGCCATTTTAGTACAGTGAACTCATTGTCATGTTCAAGAAACCAATTTGAAATGATTCGAGCTTTGTGACATGGTGCATTATCCTACTGAAAGTAGCCATCAGAGGATGGGTACATGGTGGTCATGAAGGGATGGACATGGTCAGAAACAATGCTCAGGTAGCCCGTGGCATTTAAACGATGCCCAATTGGCACTAAGGGGCCTAAAGTGTGCCAAGAAAACATCCCCCACACCATTACACAACCACCACCAGCCTGCACAGTGGTAACAAGGCATGATGGATCCATGTTTAAGCCAAATTCTGACTCTACCATTTGAATGTCTCAACAGAAATCGAGACTCATCAGACCAGGAAACATTTTTCCAGTCTTCAACTGTCCAATTTTGGTGAGCTTGTGCAAATTGTAGCCTCTTTTTCCTATTTGTAGTGGAGATGAGTGGTACCCGGTGGGGTCTTCTGCTGTTGTAGGCCATCTGCCTCAAGGTTGTGCGTGTTGTGGCTTCATAAATGCTTTGCTGCATACCTCGGTTGTAACGAGTGGTTATTTCAGTCAAAGTTGCTCTTCTATCAGCTTGAATCAGTCGCCCCATTCTCCTCTGACCTCTAGCATCAACAAGGCATTTTCGCCCACAGGACTGCCTCATACTGGATGTTTTTCCCTTTTCACACCATTCTTTGTAAACCCTAGAAATGGTTGTGCATGAAAATCCCAGTAACTGAGCAGATTGTGAAATACTCAGACTGGCCCGTCTGGCACCAACAACCATGCCACGCTCAAAATTGCTTAAATCAGCTTTCTTTCCCATTCTGACATTCAGTTTGGAGTTCAGGAGATTGTCTTGACCAGGACCACACCCCTAAATGCATTGAAACAACTGCCATGTGATTGGTTGATTAGATAATTGCATTAATGAGAAATTGAACAGGTGTTCCTAATAATCCTTTAGGTGAGTGTAATTTGATTTGAGTCTGTAACACCCGGTGTAAATTTTAGCTACTTTAAAAAGTTTGTGCTTTTTTTTATTATTCAGTTTTATTCTGTCAGTGACACTTGCGTGGTACAACGAATTTGCCTCCCCTCCTCTGCGTTGATGGTATTTATCTCCACAACAGTAACGATGACCACAGGTGCTGCAGTGGTTGATGCATGCTCAGAAATATTTGTTGTACTGGCAATCAAAGATACAATGTCCCGTGACCACTATTAGACTGGACAAATGCAAAATGGTAACAACAGACAGCTTCTTCACAGCGATTTCACTGGCTAATAGACTGCTGCATCACAACACAACTCTGCTTGGCACAATAAATAAAATGAGACTTCCACCTGCAGCTGAAGTCACTTTATTAAGTAAGTAATTCGCCACACTAGTGTTTGGGTTTGGCAGTGCCATGGTGATGGAGTATGCGCCCAAATGAACAAACACAGGAAGCAGAAGTTTATAGTGCAAAGAACCCTGTCAGGACTGGCTGATTTAAAGAGTAGTATTCCACAGGGGTCAGTGTTAGGGCCACTGTTATTTTTAATATATACAGTGGAACCTCTAGATACGATCACCTCTGTATACGAGAAATTCAAGATAAGAGGAAAGTATGAACGAAAAATTCGGATCTAAATACGAGCATTGGCTCGCGTAACAAGCCACGAGCCAGGCTGTGATTATGCGTGGCGCGTTTCCCAATCCCCCTCGACTCGGGATTCACCCAAGCTGACGCTGCCAGCCCGTCAGCTCACTCAGTGTTCCTTGTTCTCCCGTAGCGTGAGGATCTACGCGTTTGAGCGCTTGTGATTTCATTGTTTCGCTGTAGCAGTTCGCTGTATAAGCGCATCCAAAAACATTGCTGACATGCAGACGGAGAATAGGAGACGATTGCCCTCAAGAGGAGAGAGAGAGAGAGAGAGCGTGCGCGAGAGAGAGAGATGCGTACGCGAGCGAGAGAGATAAGGAGAGAGAGATGCGCACGAGAGAGATGAACCATCAGCTCAGTTATGCTCACATGATGCTTAGCAGACAAAGTGTATCCATACTACTTGTATTACAAGACATCGCTCGTTTTATCAAGTCAAAATTAATTAAAAAATTTAGCTCGTCTTGCAAAACACTCGTAAACCAAATTACTTGCAAACCGAGGTTCCACTTGTATATATTATTTATCAGTGTTATTTATTAGGAAAATTGATTTTTATGTTGATATTTTTGGGGGTGTGGAACGGATTAACTGGATTTCCATTATTTTCAATGGGGAAGTTTGTTCTAGATTCGAGAAATTCGCTATACAAGCTCAGTGCTGGAACGAATTAAACTCGTATCTCGAGGTTCCAGTACTGTATAAATGATTTATATAGGAATATAAGTAACAAGCAGGTTAAGTTTGCAGATGAAACCAAGCTTGGTGGAATGGTAGATAATCCAGATTCTGTTGAATAATTACAGAGGGACTTTTACAGTATACAGGCTTTGACTAATTTGTGGCAGATGAATTTTAATTTAAGTAATTTGTAAAGTATTACATGTAGGGAATAAAATTATAAGGTTTGAATAGATAAAGGGAGGTTTGAAAATTGAAAGTACACCTTATAAAAAAGATTTAGGAATTTAAATGGACTCATCACTATCAACTGTAAGACAGAGTTCAGAAGCCATTATGAAGGTTAACAGAATGTTATGTTAAACAGCACAATGTGTAGAGTACAAGTCCAAAGAGATTATGCTCAAGCTTTATAATGCACTGGTGAGGCCTCATCTGGAGTTATGTATACAATTTTAGTCTCCAGGCTACAAAAAAGACATAGTAATTCTGGAAAAAGTTCACAGAAGAGTGACTAGGCTGATTCCAAGCCTACAGGGGATGAATTATGAGGAAAGATTAAAACAGCTGATCCTTGTCAGTCAGTCAGTCAATCAGTCATTATCCAACACGTTTAAGCAAAAGAAGATTTAGACGACATATGATTGGAGTGTGTTTAAAATTATGAAGGGAATTAGTGCATTGGATCAAGACTGTTATTTTAAAACGAGCTCATCAACAACATGGGAACACAGTTTTTAAGGATAAGTTTCACAGAGACATTAGGATAGTT
Organism: Polypterus senegalus; assembly: GCF_016835505.1. Classification (NCBI taxonomy): domain Eukaryota; kingdom Metazoa; phylum Chordata; class Cladistia; order Polypteriformes; family Polypteridae; genus Polypterus; species Polypterus senegalus. The sequence continues at coordinate 42,780,064 of NC_053163.1, forward strand.
TTTCTTTACACAGAGAACGACAGACACACGGAAGAAGTTACCACGCAATGTGGTAGGCAGTAGAACTTTACAGACTTTCAAAAGTAGAACAGATGTTATTTAAGAAGAACAAAGTGGTGTGGTGGGTGGATGGATCCCATGCCTGGCCGGGAAGCCCCTTCTACTGATGTTCCGGGGGAGCAGCCATGGACTCCTCAGTACCTCCACCAGGACACTTGGTGGCAGCCTCCCTGGTTGACGAAGGTGCTTCAGTTACCCGCAGGGTTCCATGGGAGATGGAGTTCTCCCCAACCCTGTGGGGATCTGAGGTGGCCGCCAAGGGGTGCTGCATGGATTCCAGAGGCAACCTGGACGCCTCTACAGCCCCGCCCGGAAGTGCAATTAGCAACAGCTGATCAAGCACCTGGAGCACTTCAGAGTGGGTTGTAAAAAGGGCCAGCATCTACCACTCAGAAGCCAGAATCGGGAGAAAGAGGACGAGGTTGCCTGGAAGGATTGGTGGTGCCAAGGTGGAGATTTGTGTGTTGTCCAAATTAAGTGCTTTTGGGACTGTGTTGTGGCTGGAGGGATTACGGGGAAGACATGCCCTCCAGCTGAAGAAAAATAAAGTCTGTTTGGATTTTACACATGCCTCTGGGTCAGTCTGTGCCAGGTCAGGCGCAATATAGTGCCTTTATCACAGTGGATAGGACTGGTGAGTTTTGTTGGGCTGCCTGGCCTGTTCTCATCTAGATTGTTCTTAAGTTGTAAAAAAAATTAAAGACCATTCAGTGTGTGCATTCTTCTCCAAAAAGGGTGTGTCTTGCCTCTTCTTCTGTTTATAAGCTTAAAGGATATGATATCTAGGTGTAAATATGGTGTGTAGGGTATCAGTATGAGAATCTTGGTCTTTGCTAACAATGTAATGCAGTACAATGGAATGGTTCACAGCTTAGTATGATGTACTCTGGATGAGAATTAGCCCCAGGCACAATCGACTTATTTCCTGCAAGTTAGAGGTGAGCAGCCACTCCAAGTGGAGAACTTCAAGAACCTCTAGGTTTCATTCACAATTAGGGCTGAAGATGACTGCAAGATTGACCAATAAATCAATTCAGAAGTACCAGTGTTTAAAAAGTTGAAACAGATTGTGATGGTGCAGGAGGAGTTAAGGATGTAGACAAACTTGTCAATTTACATATACGTAATTTTACATAGACATCATCACCCATGGCTACAAGTTGAGAATAGAGACTAAAAAAATGACACCATGAGTACATCTGGGTGAAGGATTTTTGAACAGGGTTTATAAATTCACAGCCAATGATCGGGTAAAGAGCTTGGCAATATGGGAGTACTGCAAACAGACATGCCACTTTAAAGGAGCCAATTGAGGTGAATTGGGCATATAATTTGGGTAATTCCATGAACAGCAGGTGTACATGGCACAGTCCACAGGGAAAAGATTCAAGGTAAGGCCTGGCACACTATGGAAGGGTTATAAAGGTAAAATTCTGTTGCATCGAATATCTTTACAACAAAATTTTCATTACAATGAAGTATTCTTATGGTTCAGGACAGCTTTCCCATATGACGCAAGTCTATAGAAATCTCGCTACTATGAAGTACATTCAGCAGATACTTTCATTACAACGAGGTTCCTAAAAGACCTTGAAATGCCTGAATGAATCATCCACAGAGCAGTTAGTTCTGTGGCTGCAGCTCAGTTGTGCACAACGATCCCTAAACATAAACAGACATGAAAAAACAATAACTGTTTATATTAGAAAAAAAAAACTTTAATTTTTTGCAGCTCTTGATTGTGGCAAAAACAAAAAAGACGTTGCTAGTGAATTCAGAATTACAACACTGTCAACTTTCTTGAAAGATAAAGCCAAAAAAGAACAATCTTTGGTTGCAAATGTATGTGAACTGCTGCATTTGAAGACGTTGAAAAAAGCAGTTGATGCTCAGTGATGCTCGTTCAAGAAACATTCCTATTAATGTGGCACTCATTCAAGAAAATGTGAGATGTGTAAACTCTCTTGGGACCTCCCCCAACTAGACAGCAAGCCGAAGAGCATCCCGAAGTGCAAGCTGTGTGTCTTACGGGGCAATAGCAGGTTCACAGCTATCCTGTGTCTCTCTGCTAAAGTAAACAGAAAAGATCTCGATGGGTGATGCATGGTTAGGAGCAAGACAGGGACTTATAGTGTGACCCCGATCTTTTATGATTTGCTTCTGTGGCACTTCACTGCACTGCAACGGACAAACAATCGTTCACAGATGCTGTAATCGCGCTTTGGGATGCACTTCAGCATGTTGTCCCTGTTTGGTGGGGAGTGGGGGGATCCCAAAAGTGTTCAGAAACCTCACAATATGAAGAAGAAAAGGACGATTCGGCATCTGATTGATAACTGTGCTGCACACAACAAGCTTCCAAATTTAGATAATGTTTGCATTGAATTCCTCCCACCCAATTGCACAGCAGTGCTTCAGCCATTGGATTTGAGCATCATTCACACCCTGAAAGTGTATTATGGCAAGGAAATGCTGAAAAAAATTCTCATCAGCATAACTTGTAGGCAGGAGGAGATTAAAATTAATGTGAAAGAAGCTATTGAAATGATTGAAAACGCCTGGACACAAGTTAATGAAAGCACTATAGTAACAAATACAGAATCTCATTACAACAAAATTGTCGTTACAACAAAATATTTTTAGGTCCCTGGGAGTTCATTGTAACCGAATTTTACCTGTATATCTCAATATTGTACTCCCTTAAAAGTGACGATGCTAAGGATCTGGAGGCATAGTCTATATAACACTGTTATAATTCATTTTCAAAATTTTAACATTTATTTTTCACAATTACGTTTTAACATTGTTTTGATATTTTTCGTGTTGTTTTGATGACATCATTATGGCACCATTTGCGTATAGCGTTGCACTGCGATAGACACCATTTTAAAATGTTTTCATTCTTTACACTGTTATGTGATTATTAGCAACAATGCCATGCTTAGTTAAGTGAATGGACGTTGGCATGCTTGTGAAATCATTGTTGTCACTCTATTTAAGATGGTGATACAAAGCACATGGCACCTTTTGCATTAAAAACTAAACTTTTTGTTTAGTTTTTGTTCAAGTATCACAGTCTTTTTCAATTAATGAAAGGAATTATTAGTTACAATCAGGACGTCTAGCTCTTGTGTTTTGACTACAACTTGTGCCCCTTCATTTTACATTTGTTAGCTATCCATCCAAACTATCTGAAAAAATGATGGTGTTAAAATAGTATATGAATAACATTTTAAATACATGTGTTTGATCAATTTTGCTTACCAGGAAAGCCCATCTCCCCCATGTTTCCTTTTACTCCTGGAGAGCCAGGAGTGCCTGGCTGGCCAGGAAGCCCCGTATTTCCTTTTGGACCTAAAAATAAAATAAAATAGTAAATAAATAAATATTCTGTGTAAAATGAGTCACATTTCCAAAATACAAATTTTTTCATTTCTGAAAAGAAAAGCATTATATAAAAATTTTGATATACTTATTTTACTGCTAATGCATTATAGATTAGATTAGTCCTCCATGAACATTAGAGCACCATAAAGCAAATACAATTATCAAGCGCTGCAAGGAAAAAACACACACTGATGATGTAGGGGATGAGGATGAAGGTGAAGCATCAAGTGCCGACAAGCAACGAAACAGTAAATAAGCTTTCAGCTTTGTCTCCAGTGAAGTGACACAATATTGCCTGTATTCAAAGTTGCTGTTGCTTAGTTTTTACCAAGTGTAAAACTAAGGGGGGCAGGGCTTTTGCAGCTGCTGCACCTCACCTGTGGAATTCTTTACCTCATTACATAGAGTTGTTTACAATTGAACTGTTCAAAAAAAGATTAAAGACTCATTTCTATTCACTTGCATTCCCTGACCTACAGTAATACTGATGGTTTCCTCATTGTGATTATGTAACATTACTTGTATTTATTATTTATTTTATTTATATTCATTTATTTTATTTCTATTTATGTTATTCTTGTTAATTGTATGTTTTTCTTTTATTCTATTATTGTAAAGCACTTTGGCCACAGCAGTCCTACGTTGTTTTAAATGTGCTATATAAATAAAGTTGACATTGACATTGCTGAGTTGCACAATTAAAAATGCAGATTTTTGAGTTATTTTTCTTTGATTTACTTCACCTTCAGTACATTCTAAACGTAAAGTGCTGCACATACAACTGAGTACGTTAAGGCACGGTTTGAAACTGGCAGGTCATTAACTGAGACTAATCTGCAATCAGTGGGGCAAGAAATAGTTACAATATACCAATTTAATTCAGCTTGAGGGGGTTTTAAGAACCGCCCATATACTTTTCACTGATTTATAGGGAAATATTTAACATAACTAAGAAAATATTTCTATCAACTTAACATAACCTAAACAACTACCAAATGGCTCTTACACTCACAAAATTATTATCTGCTTGACTTGCAGTACACTGGTGCTGTGGAAAGTTGATATTTTTTTTTCTTATGAACATTTTGCCAAAAACAAAGAAAATAAATGATAATGATGTCAAGCTCTGAAATGTTTAGTTGACTCAGAATTCTTGAAAATGTCCCAAATAAGAAAACTTTATCTATTTATTTTCAGAAAGAACCTGTTAATTTTGACATCTTACCCGGTACGGAAGATATCATGATCACTAAGGTGGTTCTCCCTGGGTGATGTTTGTCCATTGCACTCTGGGTATGCTGACCTCTGCGATTTCCCTAAATATGGGAAACTCAAATGCATAATTTGTGGTAGTGGGGAACTGCATTTGTGCTCTTCCCCGATTTTTGTTTTGGGTGGAGTTGTGGCTCTGAGGCTAAGGATCTGTGTTGGTATCTGGAAGGTTGCTGGTTTCAAATCCTGTTGCTGCTATAAAGGATCCCTCTCCATTGGGCCCTTGAAGTAAAACCGTTAACCTGAAAATTGCTCCAATGGTGCTGTACAATAGCTGACCCTAAGCTCTGACCTTCATAGGTCATGCAAAAAGACAATTTCTCCTTGGGGATTAACAAAGTATATCAAATCAAATAAAAAGAAAATCAAATACTCATGACTCACTGAGTATGATTTGCACAAAGGATAGAATTAAGAGTAGCTCTGTAATTTAACTCAGTGTTCAAACTGAACATTGTCTACTTACAAGCTAAACTTGCTCCACATCAGTGTGGCAGCCTAATGATATACCATAGAATCATTCGGCAAAACTTGACAAACTGAAATCAATTTCAGTGGCTTTGAAATATTCAGAAAACACAGAGAGAGGAAATAGAAAGAAATGGGTACTGTCTTTGTAAACTGTTTATGGTACACCCAGCAGGTTTTAAAGGACAGAAAGAGTGGCAAGTCAGAGTTCACCAGGGAAGTGCACAACTGAGTGGCATCAGGTGGAAGTGGGAATTGCCATGTGATGATCAATCTCCTCAATCCTGTTTGTGGCAACCTTTGGTGTTATTCTCATTGGCACAAGGCAGATGTTTGGAATAATAAAATTACGATCAAGGCAAAGACTGCCTCCTACATGAAGTTATGTGAATGAGAAGAGAGCAACATGTGGATGTATGCTGCTAAAAAGGCTAGATGAGCTGCTATCATGGACAAGAATGAAGATTAAGCCATCCAAATAATGAGGCCTATCCATCAGGAAAGAAGTAAGAAGTGATAAAACAATCTTCTTCACAAGAGGGGATAGAATCCTGTTGTTGGCCAAAGCTAGCTCCCCAGGAAGTACAAAGTGTGATGCTATCAGTTCACACTACACCAGTGAAGTTGTGCAAAAGTTCCATAACAACAGCAAATAGGATGGACAGAAAAGATAACTCATTCATTCAGAAATGGCTAGTGAAACAGAGCTCTTTGGGAGGAATGCTTTGTAGTAACAACTAAGATCCATTGGCCTTGGGAACAAGCAGGAAAAGACTAGGCTGGTCATGGAGTTAAAAGAGTCTAATGGCAAGCTCATCAGGGGTGCACATGCTCAGGACTGTACTTGCCATAAGTGGAATCCCCACGTGGTAGTGGTCTATGCTATCAGCAGGCTTTAGTATCAGGATGTCACAGGTCAGGTTGGGGAGCATGCATTGGTACAGTGCATTGACGCACCCACCAAACAATGAAACAGCTCGGGATCCCAATTGGCAACCCCCAAGGCAGTCTCGTGGTCCAGTCTCACCAACTCAACAATGAGGATCCTGCAAGCCGGATCACCGTTGGGAAATCACAGCACATGGCCATAGTGCCGTAAGTGATGCTCCCTTAAAATGTAGGTAATGTGCTTCATTCGGGACTCTGTGAGCAATGGCTTGTTCGACACAAAGTCAAACCAGCCATACCCAAGGATTCTCCAAAGAGACACAGAACCGAAGGAGTCCATTCTCTGTTTCAGGTCACTGCATAACTTCCATGTCTCACTGCCATATAACAAAATAGGAAGCATTAGTACTCTAAAGTCTTGGACTTTGTCCTTTTACACAGATTATCGGTAAAACCACACACCCCTTTCCAGCGAACTCAATCCATCTACTGACTTCATAGGAAGAGTCTCCAGAGACATGACTGTCGCTGCTGTGGTAAGTAAACAACTCAATGAGGTCGACACTCTCTGATTCTGCAAAGTCAGCAAGTCAATATCAGCGAATCTTTCTTCACCAACAGATTAACGGATGCCCCATAGCTGCTGGACCCCACAACAACCATTCCATGCAAGCATTGAAGGAAGTAGAAGTAAGATCACACCCTTGATGAACCCCAGTATCTACTGTGAAAAACGCAGAGGTTCATCCTCCTTTCTGCACAGCACTTACTTTACCAATGTAAAGATCGGATATGATATCTAGAAGTTCTAGGGGGATCCCACAGTGCAGCTTGATCAACTAAGTTGAACAATTTGTGAAAATCGACAAAGGCTGCAAATAAACTCTGCGGATATTCGCATTTGCGCTCGATGAGAACCCTCAGTGTTAATATGCAGTCAATAGTAGACTTCTTAGGCGTAAAACCAGACTGCTCAGGTCGCTGGTAGGTAAGCAAGTGATCACAGATCCTATTGAGGATGGCACTAGCAAGGACCTTACTCGGCACCAAGAGCAGTGTTATTCCCCAGTAGTTGCTGCAATCCAGGAAATCACCCTTCCCCTTCCAGAGAGGGACGGCAAGTCCTGTTTTTCAGTCAGTTTGGATAATGCCTGCCTCCCAAATGGAAGCAAAGACTGCTTGCAATGCCCGGAGGACAGCCTTACCACCAGCCTGAAGAATCTCACCCATAATAAAACAAATCCCTGCAGCCTTCCCTACACTCAGCTGGTTCAGCACCTTTCCAATCTCAGTGAGACTGTGTGGTTCACAGCTAATTAGAGGATCGGTTTCAAGAACTGTGAACCCAGAGATGTCCAACGTCCTAGCTATATAGGATCAGCTTTAAAAAGATGCTTAAATTAGCCAACACCCAGTGCGTAACAACTGCAGCTGGGGGTAACTAGACCATAGATGGTGTATCACTTGCTCATAGATTCCTCTAGCAAACACCTCCTTATCTGCCATCAGAACCCTTGCAGCCATTTTTATCAGTTCCTCATACAGACAGGAGTTACCATCAAGCCATGCACTGCGATTCCTCTTGATGATACACTGGGAACACCGGTTAGTAACCTTCAGGGTCATGTCATGGATTATCAACCACATCACATTAGGATTGGCAGTCACAGCCAAGTCTGCAAGTTCCTCATACAAACTGCAGGCAAATTCATTAGAAACAGCCTGATCTTGGAGTCTGGCCATGTCTAGCCTCATTCTCCTAGTTGGTCTTCAGATTTGTAACAAGTATGCGGTCAGAATTCACAAACTGAGCACTTCTGTTGACCCTGCAGTTCTGTAGAAGCTTCCAGTGTCTTCCCACAAGGATATGATTGATTTTCTTCTCACATCACCACTATTCATTTACCAAGTCCACCAATGCGGTTCAGGGAGCCCCTGACCTTTTGCAAAGTCAAGGAAAATGAAGCCACTTTTACCACGGTCACCAGACCCATGGGGACCAACACAATCCTCATAGCCAGCCCTGTCAGTGCCAGTGGTTGCACTGAAGTCACCCATGGTCAGAGAAGTGTCGTCTCACAGGAATTCATCAACCACCAAGTGGAGCTGCAAACAGAAAGTCTCCTTCACAGAGACATACTTCATCGTGATTTGAGCATAAACTGAGACAACAGACAAGGCACCCAGAAAGAGCCTTAATCTGAGTCATATAATATGCTCATTGAAAGGAGTGACATTGGACACCATTGGAAGGAGCCAATTAGCCTCAACAATAGCTACTCCCTGAGTGTAACAGCCATCAGAGTGACCAGACCAATAAAAGGTATACCCACCAACAGAGTTCTGGCCAGTCCCAGGTATGTGCAGTTTAACGTCATATCCAGGACGAAGTCATAGGCAGGACACAGACAGGACATGCTGGACTGGGATGGGGAGAAAGCTTCACTGCTCTGGTTCAGGTCCAACAAAAAGGAGAAGTACATGGTCATGATGGAGGTGACAGCGATGGACGAGAGGTCTATGGCCAAGGCTTTGTCACAAGGAATCCAAGGGAGATGGACAACATGGGAATCCATCACTAACAGGTGAATTAGTTGATCTGATCTGTGAAGAATCCCATTAGTTTCACTCAGTTTTCTAATAAAACTAATCTATGCCACTGTACTTTGTTATCACACCAGTGGTTTGGTACTGAAGGGAGTTGCTCCCTCTGCAAAATCCCAAATGCAAGACTCCAACACATCTTTACAGGCTGTAAGATTGTGCTATCACAGGGATGGTACAGGTGACAACAAGTCCAAGTCCCAAGGATGCTGGTAGAAGTGTTGGAGACCACTAGGATGTCAAGTTAGTCAGGCAGGTGGAGAGAGCTGAAGCCCCTTCCTAAATAGCTCCAACATGACTCATTGTACTTGGCAAAGAGTAGAAGATGACAGTTGACCTCAGATGACAACTCCAGTTCCCCAAGGAGACTGTCTTATCAAGTCTGCGATCAGACACGATCAGACATAATAGTATGAATTACTATTGCTAAAACAGTGCTCATCACTTAGATAACCATCACATGGAAGGATGGAGTAGAAGCTGCCCAAAAGAGGAAGAGAGCTGGGTATTCTAATCTGGCTGCTGAATGCAGGGAGACCAGGTGGAAAACCATCACTTTCCTAGCTGAGGTAGGATGCTGTTGATTCATCATCCTGTTAGTGTGCCGCCTGCTCAAAGGCATGGGAGTTACTGGAGTTAAGTATCAGAGAGCAGGAAGAGAACTGGCAGAAAAGGCAGAGAATGGTAGCTTTTGGTTGTGGCTCAGGAGGAAAAACAGGAGCTATAGTGCTAAAATCTGACAGAAAGGCCAAATGGTGGCAGGGAGATGTGTCAATGTGACTGCTCTGCCACCACATGATATACTACTGTAAGGAGTAAAACATCATTGAATGGTGGCCCCTGGCTGATGACGATGTAGCTGACCAAAAGGTACCATTGGAGGTGCACCAGGCAGAGATGCAAAGCAGGTGATAATAGCTACATGTAATTGAAATCCATGCATGCGTGCGTCATTATTGTCTCAAAGGTGTTGGTTTAAGTAAGTATATAGGGAAGGTTTTTGGTCTGTCAATGCACAGTTTCCAATTACTTTAGTATGGAGAAGAACCCCCTTGAAGACTTCACTTATGTTGGGGTTGTCGCTAACCCCTCCAATTCTACTTCCTTTTCTAGATAATCTGTCCCTGCATAGTTAAGTAGGCACTTTCCAATAAAGATGGATCTCAGAATTTCTGTAGTAGACAGCATAAATAACAACTTTGACCATGTTCACCAAAAAGAAGAATTCCAAAGACAAAAGCTCAAGTAAAAGTTAAAACGCTACAAAATAGCAAATAAGATAAAATGGCATAATATTAATAAACAGTAGTATTTAGACAACAGTATTTAGAACTAATACAAAAAAAAGATTTATACAACATTATAAACCTACCAGGGGCTCCAGGAAAACCTGGGCGACCATCTTGACCACGCTCCCCATCATCACCAGGAATACCTATAAATCCCTTCGGTCCTGGAAGACCAGGTTCACCTTAATAAACAAAAACAATACATTAAAAAATTGAATTTACTTCAAGTAAAATAATCTTAAATTAAGCATATGCTAAAGACAGATAGGCAGAAATGTTAATATATACAGCATATTTTTTTCTCTGTGGTACCTGAACTGTGTGGTACCTGAACCTGAAGCCAAACAAGCATAAGTATAACCAGAACCAGGTTAGCTAATTCTATTATCCCTCTAGGACTCACTGAACAAAGGTTTTACATTTACAAAACTGGATTCTTTTGTGTTTTTACTTTTTTGGAAATGCTTTTTAAACTTTATTATTTATTCATAATGTGGGATCCTGAATCCATTCTTAATATTACCTTTTTGTTTAGTTTCCATTTTGATATAATTGATCATTTTTGCATCTTTTACTGATTCCACTGTTGGTAGTGTTACTCTGATAGTTTGTTACTACGGAAATGAACTGGGAGTGCTACATATGACATTACTAGGTTGAAGGCAATAAGTTCACATTGGGCACTTCGTCATCACTGGAGTTTGACAGAGAGACCCTGAAAGAATGTATGTATGCTTTAGCTATTTTTTGGGATATTGAATCTTTTATTAATGTTTCATCAACTTCAAATTAGGATTTAGTTTTAACTTGATGGAAGATTGCTATGATTGTCTAGTATTTGTTCTTGGTGTGTTTACCTGTTTCTATTTGATCTCCTGGTTCTCTTTTCAGCTATTTTTTTTACTATTCTTTAGGAGACCAGTTTCAGAATGTTGTTAAGTGTCTACTGGATTGGTTAAACCACTTGGCACTCACAAATTGAGAGACAGCTAGATAGTTGGATAAATTGTACATAACACTAGAATTCCTGAAGTGTGCAAAAATATTTGTAATGCCAGGCACCTTAATTTTATTTGTACCTCCTTATCACTGTGTTAATTGTGCACCGATAATGCCTTTGTTTTGCAAATGCGTCAATTGGCCACAGGCCTGATATCCCATCCCAAACTGAAGCAACTGAAGTCAGACACAAAATGGTCACAGCTAAAGTCTGTTTATCCGGGAGTGAGGTGTCTGGAATTGTGTAGGAAAATAATATATAATTATTTGAAATAAATACATTTCACTTGTGTTTCTTTGTTGTATCACTTTTTTCTCTTTTTTGTGTGAACTGTTTTACTTTGAAATTTTACTAAAACTTTTAAAATGAACATACAGGTACTTTGTCTGTGTAATTATTTGATCATGTGTCACACAGGTGCTTGAATCATACCTTGAAGCAAACTAAAAGTTGCAGAACTTTGCTAATTTTGGATAAATGCAGCTACAAACAGTAACAATAAAGGCAGCCCACCACTCAGAACATTAAATGCAGGGAGAACCTGGGCTCAAACCAGCAACATCTCAATTACAAAGCAGCAGGTCTTACCCCTTTAACAGTGAAGCTAATACTGTATCAGTGAGAAAGGCACGTTTTAACTATGAATATGCAAACATACACTTGCATGCAAACGTCTGTACTTCATATCGATTGATATTTGGGTTTCAGTTTTCTTACATTGACAGCAACATGTAAATTGAACAATATGTTTTTCTTCAGTTTTATTCTTGAATAAAATCACACTTGTTTTGTTATACCTTTTGTGAAAATATTTATTTGATATTTGGACTTCAGTCTTCACACTTTACACACTTAACGTCAACATTTTGTCATTATTACTATAACATATGAAAGAAAATGTTTTAGTTATGTGTTCAACATTTCTTCTTATATTTGCAAAAATTGCTGTAGATACAGAACACACATGAAATATATATATTTCAAGTAACAATATATTATTTTCCTATACAATTCCAATCACCTTACTCCTAGATAAACAGACATCAGCTGTGATCATTTTTGGGAGTGACTTCAGCTGCCTCGGTGAGGAATGGGATAACAGGCTGCCTGCCAGCAGCTGATTGACATATTTGCAAAACAAAAGTGCGATCGTTGTGCAATTAATGCAGTAATGAGGAGGTGCGAGTTAAGGTGGCTTTGCATTACGAATATTTCCGTAGGGTTCAGGGATTTTAGTATTAACTAAACAAAGGAAAATTCACTTCCTCCAGTAATAACAAAGAATATAGAACACGCACAAACACTGTGTAAAACAGTAACTACAAAGATAATAGCAGAGTTTAATAAACAATATACACAGAGTACATGAACTGTACATATTATTCTGTTAACTAGATATCTAGACATATAATGTCCTGAAAGAAATATTGACCTAATGCTCATGTGTTTCTAATAATTTGATAGGACAAAGACACTGTGGCAGACGGCCGGGACGCCTCCAAGCTGGGAGGACCAGGGGAACAACCGTGGCCACAGTGTTACCTCCCCGGAACAATAGATGGCTGCCCCCCTGGGTTGCAGTGGTGCTTAGGACTCCCACAGGACTCCATGGGAGTTGGAGTTTGGTGCAGCCCTGTTGGGATCCGTGGGCACCACCAGGGGGTGCTGCAGCAGCTGCTGAGCCCTCAGCAACACCCGTAAGTGCTGCCGGAAGTAGGCTATCAAGCACCTGGAACACTTCTGGGTGCCTTATAAAAGGGTCCAGCAACTGCTTACTCTGATGAGTCAGAGTCGGGATTAGGAAGACAAAGCTTACCAGGAGAAGTAAAAAGAAAAAGAAAGAGAAGAAAAGAAGAAGAAGAATTTGTGTGATATTGTGCTTGTGATTTTGGGACTGTGCTAGACTTGTAGAAGACAGGGAAAATGTTTCCCACAAGGTGAGAAATAGCAAAATAAAGCGTGTGTGACTTGAACTTGTGCCTGCTGTGTCTGCTTGTGATGGGCAGAGTGGCTGGCGCAACCCTGTTGCGGTCACAACAAATATGAGAGGAAGAAGCAGATAGTCTGATGGCTGTAAAAGATGGCGATGTGATTCCATTTTATTTATTTATTTTATTTTGGCACAAATATATATATGTATGTAAACATATATATATATATATGTGTGTGTGTGTTTGTATGTATATATCTTGTTATGTTTGGGTTACACAGTAACACAGATTCATTCAGGGTTTTCAAGAAACACAAACTTTATTCGTAAACAGCATAATAAAGCATAAAGAATAAAGCAGAGGATATCTGGGGAGAAGAGAGACAAGGCAAAAAGACAAAAGGACAGCTGACAGACTTTTAAATGTTCGAAGTGGCGCGCAAGAAGCAGATCACATGGCACAGCAGCAGCAGCATCCAGCAGCTAATCAAGCAAAGAGGAGTTAAAAAACTGGAGGAGCAACCGCATCTTCTAGAGGTGCCCCCGTCTTCACATATAAATATATATATATCCATCCATCCATTATCCAACCTGCTATATCCTAACTATAAGGTCACAGGGGTCTGCTGGAGCCAATCCAGTCATCACAGGGTGCAAGACAGGAAACAAATCCCGGGCACGGCGCCAGCCCACTGCAATATATACATGTATATAAGAAAAAAAATATATATACTGTGGCGTACGGCCGGGGTCCATGACTGGCCGGGACGACCCTTCATTATATGCTCAGGGGGAGCAGTCATGGATGGTGCAATACCTCCCCCTGGATGCTAGATGGTTGCCCCCCGGGTTGGAGCGGTGCCTCAGTTTCCCACAGGGCTCCATGGGAATTAGAGTTGGGGGCAGCCCTGTTGGGTCCTGCAGGCGCCACCAGGGGGGACTGCAGCTGGAATTCCTGAGCCCTTGTGGGCAGTGTTTTCACCACACCCGGAAATGCAGCCGCAAACAAGCACCTGGTGCACTTCTGGGTGAACTAAAAAAGGGGCCCGCAGCCACCACACATGGAGCCAAAATTGAGAGAAGGAGGACGAGGTTGCCTGGGAGGAGTGGTGGAGAAAGAGAAAGAGTGTTTAGTGTACTTGGTATGTGTGGTTTGGAGCATGGAGAAGATGTGCCCACCAGATTAAGAAGATAAACGTTTATTTTATACATGTGCCTCCGTGTCCAATCTGTGTCGGGTCTGGTGCATATGTAGCACCTTTTCAAAATATATATATATATATATATATATTGCAAGAGCCAATCTTAGAAAGTTAAAGCTTTGAGTTAAATTCATAATGTTTGCTTAATTTGAATAGAATATAAATTTCTTTCATAGTCATAAATAATGGTATAGTCTTTTCCCCCTATAAGTTAGTATGAGAAAGGACTTTCTTGCTATAACTGAGATACAGTGTGATAATTGAGTCAGTTGTTGTTTAGAACAGGTCCCAGTAAACTGGGACTTGAAAAACCCATTTTCAGCTCAGAAATGGGACAGGCATACAGTTTTCTGACAGTCGGCATTTTCTCAATACTTTCCTCAATAACTGTTCACGTTAATGTTCTTTTTACTTTTTTATGTTCTTCTTAGATTAATGTTCCATTAATTTAATGCTTATTTTAAACATTTTATGAATATTGTTTACAAAAGATTGCAATATTTATTTAATTAACATGAAATGTGCCACATTTCATTGTACTATCTCAGTAACATTATTTGTTTTAATCAATGTAAAAAAACTGTTGGCTGGATTTAAACTTTACCTTTTAATGACTACAATTTCTGTTATTTATTTTCATAAATGTAAAGATTTTAAATGTATACAGAATTCCAGTTTATCTATTGAGTATACTGTATTGGGTATCAAGAAATGGTAACAAATTTCAATACTTTTTACTATTGCATTGAAGTTTAAATATAAAAATAAACAAAAGTGTAATCCAGGAAGGTCAACTTTCAGATTCTTATTATAGCCTTTTTGGCAAATTTCACTCCACTTTAAAATATAACATAGGACATACCAAGCTCATAGTGAATATTATGACTTGGAATCTAAACAAATATGTTTCAAAGTGTAGAATAATATACTGTATCAAGGTCATTTTAGCATAGGCAAAAATTCCACCAGATCACTTGACAATACAAAAATAAAAAATGCATTCTACACACTCACACTTCGTATGCTTAGTCTTATTTACCTTTAAACAAAATTTCAATGAAAGAAAACAAATCAACATTAAATAGATACCAAATAGCAAATACCTGGCAGACCAGGCTCTCCTTTATCACCCTTCAGTCCTTGAGGAACTTCTCCTGGAGGCCCTGGGCTTCCTTGTTCACCCTTGAATCCTTTCTCTCCTGGATATCCTTGGGATCCTTTTTGACCAGGAGCACCATCATCTCCTGTTAAACAAAGGGGACATGTTAATGCAGAATTAATAATCTTCTTGAATCTTAATAAATATGCATTGACAACATCAAGATTTCAGCCACACAGTGATAGAGTTCTAATACTCCCACCTAAAGATGCTTAGAAATAGGTTTTGTTTCTCACTGTGGTATCAATTGTGTGAAGCCTATACATTCAACATGGGCTTTCTCCATTCTTTGGCTACCACTTAAAATTCAAAAACTCTTTCTAACAAAGAAACAGAAAATTAAAATTAACTTCTACACCTTTTCATCTAGTTCTAATCAACTAGACTTCTAGCCCTTCCTTACATATGCCAACAATTGTATTGATATGTAGGCAAACTTCAGTGTTGACTTTTTGAAAGAGCTCTCCTTATTACTGAAGAGTTTTTGAAATACATTAACACAACTAGAGAAGATTATTAGGCCCCATAAAATGACAGAGAACCAATTTCCTATGTTCTGCTCTTGACTTACATTTTTATATATGTTCTTGCTATCAAAAAAATTGTAGCATCTCTCAGCAGATATAAAACACTTTGCACATACTTTATAATAATATTTCTCTGTAGCCATAATGACATAGGGTATGTTAGTGATACAGGATAAAAGATTTAGTGTTCAGGACAGAGAAGACAAATAGCTTTAAGGAACTGAACATAAATTGATGCCGGGCTGAGAAATGGAAATAGCTGTTGCACTATGAGCATTAAAAAAACAAGTTTCTTTAGAGTAACAATCAACAAAGAACTACACCTGGGAGATCACTATTTTTAAAGTCTTTGTAGCTCCCGCAAAATGCTTTAATAGTGATGTAAATAGTGCTTTATGTCCTTAAGTCTGGGTTATTTATTTATACTCTTTGGCCTTAGCTAAAGCTAAAGCAAGTATTTATATGGCAAATATCCATAGTACATAGACTGCAAAATTTGCATTGAAAACCTTAAACAAAAACAATACAGCAGCCTATTATTAAAAGCTGCTTTACTACAGTTAATATAAAACATTTCGTGAACGATTAATAAAATAAAAAAAATGTGGACATTAATACACAGATTACGATAAGAACAATGACAGATCTCTATTGTAAAATTCATAAAATTAAACCAGTTGTATTGGGGAATAAAAAATTCAAACTCTCCTAAAGGGAATGGATCTGCTAAATTAACTTGAATGCTGAAGCTGTATGATTAGCTAAATTCGTACATGTCTAAATACTCACCCTTTGCACCAGGAAATCCATTACTGCCAGGAAGACCTGGGGAACCTTGGGAGCCAGGAGTCCCCATTATACCCATGTTTCCTTTTGCACCTATGAACAAAATACAAATGATATTTAGATATTTCATGTGGTTTTTATCCATGGTGCTTAATCATATATCTAAAAACAGTTAACTTCAAGGTTGGTGTTATCTTTATGTTAAATGTTTTGAATATAAAACTAAAAATTAATTATCCTGAAAATAAAGTTTACAACATATAAATTGTTACTTGAGGATTATTTAAAATAGTGGAATGGGAGCAGGGAGTTTTGGACAGGACAGGTTTAAAATGGTACATGAAGGAATAAACGATAGTGTAAAAAAAATACATGTCAAAGTAAATTCTAACTTAAAGTTTAATTGCAAAAATAGAATCAGTAACAAATTAAAAAATTCTTACCTGAATACTAAAAGTATCAAAAATAAAACAAGTAAGTTGAGTTGCACGTAGCTGAGCATAATTATGATATTATAGCAATAACAAAAAACTGGCTAAATAACAAAGATGTGGATGAGTATAACATAGAGAGATATAATTTTTTAGGAAAGACAGACAGAACAAAAAGGAGGTGGTTGCTGTTTATGTCAAACAGAAATTAAACACAAGTCCTCTTCAATTGGATGATGAGCCCCATCTTAGTTAGGACATCTGGCTTTGTCTAGAAAGGATTTGGGCTCTTATTTTAGGAGTGTGTTATAGAACACCCTACAGAACACATACGGTAATTTCAATGCAAATTTTTTAGTAATATTAAAAAGGCAAGTTTATGCTGGAACATTAGAATCACAGAGGACTTTAACTACAATATTATTAATTTGGATAACCCTGCAAATAGTGGAGCACAAGAACAGAAATATTTAGACATAATCATGAAAGCACTAACACGTGGGGAGTCTGTCTAGATTTAGCATTTTATAATAATCAGGATAGAATTGAGTGTGTAGAGGTAATTAAACCAATAGGGTAAAATGACCATAATATAATACACATCTCAGTATTTTGGAAGAGTGCAGTACATGCCTAAATTTGGAATTATCAAGAAATGTAAAAAACTCTGCAGTGGGTTAATAAAGAGTTTTCAGCTGTATCATTCATATAAGATTAATAATACCAATTTGAATCATACAGCACATAAGAGTGTGAAGGAAACAATTATCAATAATTCTAGGGAAGCTAAAATGCAGTTAGATTGGAATATGGCATAAGATGACCCAATAAGATGAACCCTTCAGTATTTTAATAGAAAAAGAACAGTCAAGGAAGAGTTGAAGTGCATTAGGAATAGTAAATGAGAATTAAAAAATACAGACAATGATTGTGATTGTGGTAGTTTGTGATCATGTTAAAAATTGGTACTGTTCAGAACCCTTATATTTGTGTTATACTCATTGAAAACTTAAAAAATTTTATCATTTTTAGCGACAAATACCTAAAAATAGAATTAGCATGAATTAAATAAATTTGCTTTGACAAATGATAACATAAGCAAATCTTAGCTAATCTAAAGATCTTTCTTTGGAAAATCTGAAATTAGCAAAGACAAAAAGCCTAATTATATTAGAAGAGATCAACGATGTAGTTTTTGAGATATATATTCTTTTTCCATATTGTTCTTGTACTTTGCTCTGGTTAGTCATTACACGTCATCCTTCTCCTCCTACGACTGATCGAATCAACAGCTATGAATTGTCAAACTATAAACACAGAAGTAGAGTATGGAGACTTTATACTGTTTTTAATTGCAAGGGTTTCAAATTTTGTATTTATTTATTTTGCAGGAATTTTCCTTTTTTATTTTCATTTTCAAGTGTATAGTGTTGTTGTGCTCTGAAGTTTTTCATACAAGTTCATAAATATATTGTAACCTAGGCAAAGCAATGTAATATTAGTATTTCATTAGTGAGAAGCATTCATGTTTACCCCCTAGAACTAAGTCAGGTTAGTGAAATCTATGACAAGGTTGGGGGAAATGCCTCTAACAAGTTTGGCAAGTGATTCTTTGCAGGGTTGGCTCAATCAACCCCCACAGGAAAGCCAGACTGCCTAGCTGGCAAGCTTCACCTTAACACATTGCTTTTGGGGGCAGGTGTGAAGGTATTCTATGTCACATTGGTCTGAATTATGACTGTTTGGAATTGGCTTGTATCAGAAGCCTTTAAGTACCATGACGCCCTATTGGCTGTAGGGTTTGGACAGAAAATTTATAAATTTGCTTGCTTTACCCCTCTGTCTCTCTCTTGCCAAATGATGAAGAAGCATCTCACACCATGAACTGAAAAGGACAACACAATGAAGGGCACAGCTCAGCAGATATATTGAGACAGGCATGCGGCCTCTTCTGAAGAAAGCTGACCAAAAATGAGGACTTAACTAGAAACATTTTAAGCAACTAACAAGTCTGTGTGCTGCCTGAAACAACACATCACCATTTATCAGGCTGTATGGTTGCCAATATTAAAATATATTTTGCATATTGTTATTATATATGAATATTATCAATAATACATTATTTAAAGTGTAACTTAACTCCTTCTTGTCTTTTACTACACCTAATTGCCTGAGGTTATAACTGTAGAAAGGAAGGTGGGGAGAAGTTATATGGCACAATACCTTATAAACAGTGGTAAGTCAGTGAGATTTGAGGTATTCTGACAAAGGCTACATATTAATAATACAAAAGGGGAAAGCAGAGTAGTATATTACTCTACTAAGACAAAACAACTGTGAAGCCTGCTGCCGTTTCTTAAACATAAACTGTTTGAGGTGTGGATTTAGTGATTTTCCTGTAAGGAGTAAATAGACATGAACATCCATTTGCATCCTATATTTGGTTTTTATTACTGACATCCTAAAAAAAGCTGTTTAACTTAGGTATATTATTGAAAAAAATAACCATTTTGCAGCTTTGTCACTGAGACTGGGGGTTATTCTTCAAAGAAATTCAAAAATAAGTCAGAAGACATGGATTTGAATTTTGATAGCATGATGATGTCAGAAGATAGGACACATTTCTAACTCTTCTTTGATAAGCACTCCTATCACAATGTAACCTTTTGGATCCCTCCAATTTATTTCACATTGTAAAGCCATTTTTCTTATTTCCTTGGAAGGACAAACTGAGCTAAGTGAAAATAGAAAAAAGTCTGCTACTCACTCAAAGTATTATGAACAGCATAGAGTTGAGAACCTGACTATGACTTTCTTTCACAATTTGTACCATGTCGTTAAGAACTGTATTGAGTTCATGAAAAAGCCTTTTTGTAGCCACATGTTCACAATGGATGAAGCAATGAGTGTAAAGTTCATCAGGATGTTGAGCATCCTTTATTTTTATTTCAACACTAAAGCGAAATCCGGTCAGGATTGTAGCACCTCCTACAATAGAGAGAGGTATGGTTGTAGAAGCCTTACTAAATGATTAGATTAATTATCGGTATTGTTGAACGCAAAGCTGATCATTAATTAACCAAGTTAAAATATATCTTTCTATTCCTACATTTATTGGTGTCCCTATGGGCACAGCCATCAGCAGTGTGTTTGTCTGTGGAGAGAGTGTCGACCTTATATCTATGCAAAAGGACGAAGGTCCAAGTCTTTAGAGTCCTGGTACTTCCTGTCTTGCTATACGGTTGTGAGACATGGATGCTATCCAGTGACCGGAGACAAAGACTGGACTCCTTTGGTATTGTGTCTCTCCAGAAAATCCTTGGGTACTGTTGATTTGACTTTGTGATGAATGAGCGGTTGTTTATGGAGTCCCGAATTAGGCACATTACCTGCATTGTGAGGGAGCGTCAGTTACGGCACTATGGCCATGTGGCGCGTTTCCCTGAGAGTGATCCAGCTCATAAGATCCTCATTGTTGGTGACCCGAGTGGCTGGACCAGGCCAAGGGGTTGCCCATGTAACACCTGGCTGTGGCAGACAGAGGGTCATTTTCGGAGGGTGGGACTGGACCGCATGTCTTCCTGGGGGGTTGCCAACCGGGATCCCGAGCTGTTTCGTCGTGTAGTGGGTGCGGAAACACACTGTACCAGTGTATGCTCCCCAACTTGACTTGACTCTGGGTGGTCATGATATATCACACTCATTACTACACTTTAATCTATACTAATAAAAGGTAAAGCCCTCACTGACTCACTGATTCATCACTAATTCTCCAACTTCCCGTGTAGGTAGAAGGCTGAAATTTGGTAGGCTTATTCTTTACAGCTTACTTAAAAAAGTTAAGCGGTTTCATTTCGAAATTCTACACGTAACGGTGATAACGGTCGACAACGTCCGCCATGTTGAACTTTCTTATTTATGGCCCCATCTTCACGAAATTTGGTAGGCGGCTTCCCTGCGCTAACCAAAACCGATGTACGTACTTATTTCAATGGTATGACGCCACTGTCGGCCGCCATTGAACTTTCCAACGTCACTAATTTTCCAACTTCCCGTGTAGGTAGAAGACTGACCCCATCCTCACGAAATTTGGTAGGTGGCTTCCCTGTTCTAACCAAAACCAATGTACGTACTTATTTCAGTGGTATGATGCCATTGTCGGCCGCCATATTGAAGTTTCCAATGTCACTAATTCTCCAACTTCCCGTGTAGGTAGAAGGCTGAAATTTGGCAGGCTCATTCCTTACAGCTTACTTACAAAGGTTAAGCAGGTTTCATTTCGAAATTCTATGCGTAACAGTCATAACGGTCAACAATGTCCTCCATGTTGAACTTCCTTATTTATGGCCCCATCTTCACAAAATTTGGTAGGCGGCTTCCATGTGCTAACCAAAACCAATGTATGTACTTATTTCGGTGGTATGACGTCACGTTTAGCCACCATATTGAACTTTCCAACGTCACTAATTCTCCAACTTCCTGTGTAGGTAGAAGGCTGAAATTTGGTACTTATTTCGGTGGTATGATGCCACTGTCGGCCGCCATATTGAACTTTTCAACAGTCTTTGTTACTTATGGGCCCATCTTCAAGAAATTTGATACGCGGGTTCCCAGCGCTAACTGAATCCTACTTATGTACATATATACATCCATAGCCTGCAGCTCGGTCACCGTGTGAGGCGGCGTTGGGTCCCCCATCCAAACGCCTCCCACATTGTTGGCTGCCTGCCTATATAAGGCCGTCCGTCGCTCCAGTCTCTACATTCCCTTCCTTGCTTTGCCACAGGATTCATGTCTCCCTGCTGATAACTACAGCCTCTTTATTTAATTCACGGCTTCTCCGCTGTTAAATTGTTCATTTATTACGATTATAGTTATTGTGTAGATATTTTAGACTTACTTTACATTGTTCAGGTACCCATTTCCTTTATCATTCCAACCGTACCCGCATTAACATGTCTATCGAGGTAATCACCATCGATCAAAGAACTGTCAGTTACCGAGTGGTTTCCATGCCCGGAGATGGCACCTACCTTTTCCATTCTCTTTGTTACATATTGCACGGCCATATCAGGCTCACTCTTGATATCTTGAGGAACATTGTGTTTTATTTATTGAATGACTGGGACAGGTTCAAGGTGTGGACTGATGATGGTACAGGAGATAATTATACTACACAGGAGCACTATAAGAGTGAAATGCTTAAGCCCTTCACCTATGCATCTGCATGTGAGTTGATGGCTGCCGCTGAATTGTTCGGTTGTCGCTTTCAAGTGTACCGAAATGGCCAAATATTTTACACCTTTGGACAACCGCCAATGCCTCTTCAACATCTTAGATTCACAGGTGACAATTTCAGTAGTGGACTCTTTGATGTTTATGAATGTTTAAACTATCAAAAGCTGGATGTGAAGTTATTGATGAAACTGGTTGTATACTTACAACGCTTGACAGATGCCGAATGTCTCTTCAACACAAGTCCTACAAATACTGTCGTAATTGAAACAAACCATGAAACTCAAACCGATTATGACAGCAGCAATCCAAGCTGTGAGATTTGAAACAAGATTACTGTTCACATGGCCAACGGTGCGTTGCATGCTTAAGAGTAAGCTCAGCGCACAGCTTGGTCATATTACAACCGGAGGGCCGAACTCACAATGTGGTATACAAAGAGATCCTTAACAAATAATTATTGGTATATTTTCCCTCAGTTTAAAAAGATTTAAATTTCTTCTTAATAAAACTTTTAAGACAGTACTTTGCCGCAGCGAAGCGCGGGTATTTTGCTAGTATCTAATAAAATCTGTTTATTTTTCTTCGTACTCTCATGTTTATCACCTTTCCTTTCCCCTTACTTCTGAACTCAGTGATTTTTTTTTACCTTGCTCATTTTCTTTATATTTATTCTTCTCCTTTTCAGCATGTCCACTTTGAAAAAAATTTGTTGTTGATAATGCAGATGACTTCTGCACAAATATATGAATATGCGAATGTGTGCCGTTATTGGAGGACAGCTGCTTTCACATTGAAGTTAAATACAGGTCACTTATGCTTATTAATGTGACCCACTGAGGCAGGCAAATCCGATCTGAGCAAAAAATAAGAACTAAGCAATGAGTCTTTTTATGTGAACCCAGCCTAACAGAACCTAATTGTAAACTAATAGAAATAATTATTCTCTCAACTAGAAATTACTAGAAGCTTCTCACACAAACCAGCTGTAAACAAATATGACAACACAATAAAATACAGAATAAAGAAAGCATACAGACAGAAGGTAGATGTAAAGAGTAATTCTTGTTGAATCAGGCAACCCTTATTAGCATCCAAAGGACTTAACTAGTCCAGTCTTACAGATTGAACCAAAAAAGTATGTTCTCAACTATTTAAAATATTTACAGTACACATGTCATATTGAAATATCAGCATTTCATTTATTTAATTAATTACCCATATTCCATAAGCTATCACTATCTTAAATGTTAGTCAAGAAAAACACAAATTTTTTATGTTTCTAGCATAGTCTATTATTGTGTTTTGCAATGTGGTAGTAGTACAGACTATAAAACTTTTAGGTTAATACAATTTTTTTCTCTGCTGCAACAACATCACAACATAACTGAATGTATGAAAGAAAACCTTTAAAATGTAAAACAATGTTTTTCAAAATATATACTTTAGTAATTCTACAACAATATTTAATGATACACTTAATTAATCTCTAAAGTTAGAAGAAGCAACAGTAATGAGGTAGTAATTGTTTAATGAACAATAGGATATGTAAATGCTTTCCAACCTGGTTGTCCTGGTAAGCCATCTCTGCCAGGTTGTCCTGGCTGTCCTAGGGCTCCTGGCAATCCTGGGCTTCCTGGAAATCCAGGGTTTCCACGGTCACCAGGTGGTCCTGGGATATCTAATCCTGGAGGACCAGGATCTCCTTTTTCCCCATTGATACCTGGAACACCTGTTTGAATAATCAACAGAAAATTTTCAGTACCTATACAAAAAATTAAGAATACATTAAAAATGGCATTACATACTGTATTATGATGAGAAATTGCTGAGAATCTAGTGATATGTTGAAAGTATCTATAGTTACACATTTTGACAGTAACAGAGTAAAATATTATTCAGAAAATATTAATAAAAACACCAAAGATTTAGGGTTCCTTGGAACAAATTTGCAAGCTTATTAGGCATTAATTCAAAACCTTGAATAGTGAGTAAATGTGTCCATTTAGAATTCCCACAGTGAAGACACCACTGTAATCAAAGAGAAAAATGAAAAAGAAATGTCAGCTGAAGTCACTTGTTATAGACAACTCAATTGCTATTAATGTAATACAGATGCTCTGTTCATTCTCATAGTGACTGGCCAAAGTTCATCTTTGCATAAAGTGTATGTTATATTTCACGCAGGGCTCGTCCCATGGTGGAGGTTCAAGTTTTTTGTTTAATGCCTTCTTTGTTCATTTTTTATTCTTTTGCTTGTATTGATTTTATGTTTATTTGCATTTTTCTTTGTATTTGAGTTTATCTATGCATCAATGCCTTTGTTATATGCCTTGTCTTTTTGAGTGGGGGGTTTCCTGAAAGGGACTACCTGCACATCATGACCAGTGACTTTGTGTTATTAGGTAGATTTTCTTGATAGGATTCCCACTCTAGTGAGCATTTTTGGAACAGGTTGGGACTTATGTGCTTGGGCATTCTCGAGTGTCATGGAAGTGTAAATCTGGCAAGAACTGCAACAAAACCACATAAGCAAAATAAAATAAGGCTATTATGACACTATCACCATACAATAGCAAAACCCTAGGAAAGGGAGAGGAATTGGCCTACAAGGCACCAAATAAGGTGAAGAAAAAAATAGTAATGTCCCAAAGTAAATCAAGAATATAAATAAACATTCTTCACGAGAGGGAGAAGCCAAAAAATCATGGCTTAGACAAGTGAAGGAATCTTTACAAATGAAGATTTACATTGACAAAAAAATAAATAGCAAAAGACTAAAAATGTATCAAAAAGGCAATACAGAGAAACAAGTACAAAAGACTAATCCAACAGAAGCCCAGCAAAAAAAAAAAAAAAAAAAAAAAAATACAAACAGCAATTCTTGCACAACTTCTCTCCAAATTACATTCAATAAAATACAAGGAATTCACTTTCCCATGCCTGATTTAAGCAGTTCAGTAAGGTGATTCCCAGCTCTTGGGGTTCTACCCACAAAATACCAGGAACATAGCAGAACACAGTCAAATTCAGATAAATTAAATAATGAATAAATGACAAATATTTTACAAAGAAGAAAAAAATTCTTTAACATATATACATACAGTATGTATATACAGTACATATATATAATAAGTGGACAGAACAATATTAACAGAAATGACATTAACAAATGAATAATACTGAAAAAAAACAGAAAAAATAAATTAAATAGATAGATAGATAGATAGATAGATAGATAGATAGATAGATAGATAGATAGATAGATAGATAGATAGATAGATAGATAGATACTTTATTAATCCCAAGGAGAAATTCACATAATCCAGCAGCAGTATACTGATACAAAAAACAATATTAAATTAAATAGTAATAAAAATGAAAAAAAGCCATGGAGGAACCCTGGCTAAATATAACAAAGGGAAATTTCCTTAGCACAAAAAAAGAGAAGTGAAGCGTCTCAGTATGACCCCTTCCCATTTGTTAATTAACATGGTTACACTGGTATTTGAGAACTGTATAGTTTTTAACACCTTTTGCTTATAAATAAAAGTTTAATAGTTTATTATGAATGTAAACACGTTAAATGGTCTGCATGTACCTCATTTCAAATAACATTCAGGATCACCCAAAGATTATTAAACACCCATTTCTTTATATTCAAAAATACTTTGAATATTAAACATTCTACTGTTACTTAATGGCAAAGTGTGCATTTTAAGTATTATAACTGATTATTTCCATTCTTTTTGTGGCGACTGCTAAAATGCTTGAAATCCATGGGACAAAGTCTTCACATCCTATAAACAATTACACTCTAAATTAAATTTTCCAGCAACACATTTATTTCACTACCATCAAATTAGAATCTTTGTTAAGCAAAACCTACCCAATTTCCCTTACCTCCCACATACTTCTATTCCTGAAGAAATATTGATCAGTTTTGAGGACTCAGACAGCATTTCCATAATATATAATAACATTTCAAAGTCCCTCCCTTTCAAAGATCCCAGAGTACAGCGGGAAAAGGAGTGGAAGGTAACAATGCACAGAATTCACTCAAGCTCCATACGAGCAAAGCATACAATTGTTCAACTATCTCTCACAAGTAGTTTCCAATTTCAGGGTATTTTACTGATAGTCTACAGTAAAGAGACAAACAGTTGGACATGAATTATATAATGTACAGTTTTAAACAGAATTAGACTGTCTCTCACAGCAAAGGAGGAAAATACATTCTGTACACTGTAAAAATATATTATTTTGAAGGAATATATCTCATATTTTGCCCCAAGAGATTAAAAATCTCATGTAGCAAGGTACTTGCAAGATTGTTTTTCTCAATTCAAGATAACTGGTCTTAAGATATCTGATTTAGATGTAAAGTGTATTTCCAAGAAAATTTGGATTTAAAAAAAGCACAACTATGAGAGAAAAGCCTGTTATCAATACAGTGATGAGCATAGAGGAAAATATATTATTATTTCAAGAACCAAAACTTTCTAGGTGTTTTGTTTTAAGAAATGAGTAAGAAACAACGCAGAGACTAAGACTAAACTATTTTTATTCCAGAAAGGTATTAGAAGACAACCTTGATTTACATAACAAAGACATTTCAGATTAACACTTGCCTAATCCAGTGGCCTTTCTCTGTAACTAGTATGATTTAACAGATGGATTCCCTGCAAAGGGTAGTACTTTATTATATTCTAATGGTAACATCTTTTTTTTCAAATCAGAATGGTCTCCATATTTTAAAATAAATGACCCTTGCATAATGAAATGTGGCTGGTGTTTTGATGCAAGAATTTTGTCACTGTGTCATAAAAATGGCTTAATCCAAGCAGTTTTGCTGGAATTTATTAACTAAAAAGAAAAGTTCAAGAACATAGGAATGTTTAGAATTTTTATATACCTCAATGATATCCCCAAGGTAGTACTTCACAAGAAAATATATTTTGTTTTTCAGGCATATACTCTAACAAGAATTAAAATCAACGGCCTCATAGCATCATCAAAACAGGTGGCCTTATCAAGGTTACAGATTTTAATTTCATGAACATAGCTAGCTAGATAGATAGATAGATAGATAGATAGATAGATAGATAGATAGATAGATAGATAGATAGATAGATAGATAGATAGATAGATAGATAGATAGATAGATAGATAGATAGATAGATAGATAGATAGATACTGTATTAATCCCAAGGGGAAATTCACATACTCCAACAGCAGCACACTGATTGGAAGTATATAGGAGGAACAGGACTGGAGAAAGCACAGTCCCCTGTGGTGCTTCTGTGCTGCTGACCACAATGTCAGACCTGAAGTTCCCAAGATGCACATACTGAGGTCTGTATGTAAGATAGTTCACGATCCATGCCACCAGGTATGAATTTACATCCATCTCTGTCAGCTTGTCCCTAAGGAGCAGAGGTTGGATGGTGATGAAGGTGCTAGAGAAGTCCAGAAACATAATTCTTACTGCACCACTGCCTCTATCCAAGTGGGAGAGGGATCGGTGTAGCATCTAGATGATGGCATCCTCCGCTCCCACCTTGTGATGATCTTCATCCCATCCCACACTTCCTTCATGCTGTTATTCTGCACCTTCTGCTCCAGCTTTCTCTTGTATTGCTCCTTCCCCGCCCTGAGCTGGACTCAGAGTTCCTTCTGCACGCGCTTGAGCTCATGCTGATTACCGCATTTAAAAGCCCTTTCCTTCTGGTTCAAAAGGCCCTTGATGTCACTTGTAATCCATGGCTTGTTGTTAGCATAGTAGCGTATTGTTCTTACTGGAGCTACAATGTCCATACAGAAGTTGATGTAGTCAGTAGTGCAGTCAACAACCTCCTCAATGTTCTCACTATGTGACCCCTGAATGGATATCCCAGCCCGTAGTTCCAATGCTTTCTCTCAAGCCTGCTCTGCCTCAGGGGACCACTTCCTGAATAAGCGTGTGGTTGTAGGTAGCTCCATCACTCTTGGTTTGTAGTGAGGCTGAAGCAAAACCAGGTTATGATCTGCTTTCCCAAGTGCAGGGTGAGTGTAGATATGACATGCCTATCCTATTGTGATACCCAGCAGCAGCAGATGAGGCGCCCCCACTCCGGAGAGAAGAATAATAAAATGACACACAAAAATAGGAATAAAAAAATTAAGTGAGCTGCTCACAACCATATCCTTTGAACAGATACACAATATAAAATAATTGAGTGAAAGTCAACACAATATTACATTATATACATTACATTATATATATATATTACATTATATAATAATACAACAATTTCAGAATTGTTATATATCTTTCACAAGAATTCTCTTAAGATAGCTGTGATTTCCTTTGCTAAGTCTGGTACAGTGGAACCTCAGGTCACAATCATAATTTGTTTCAAAACTTTGGTCGCAACCTGATTTGGTCGTGACCCGAAGTAATTTCCCCCATAGGATTGTATGTAAATACAATTAATCTGTTCCGGACCGTATGAGCTTTATGTAAATATTTTTTTTAAAGATTTTTAAGCACAAAAATAGTTAATTATACCATACAATGCACAGTGTAATAGTAAACAAAATATAAAAACATTGAATAACACTGAGAAAACCTTAAACAGAGAAAACTAACATTGCAAGAGTTCACGCTATAGCCTTGCAAACCGCTCTCTGTAAACACTTGTTTTAATAGGTTTTAAGCACGGGGAAAAAAATGAACATTTGAAAAATCCGTAATTTATACAAAAACTAACCATAAACAACCAAGAAAACTAACCTTGCATTAGTCGAGTTCTGGCATGAAGGAAGTGAGGAGGAACTGAATGGAGAGGAGATTACAGTTTTGAGGTAAAGTCTGTGAAGATGTGGGTTCGCTGAATGCTCCCATCTCGCTTCTGGGAGCCCTTAAACTCGTCACCGTCAGTAATGTTACCGATGAACACGACAGTAAGGCACAACAATGGAGCAATCGGATGGTGCAAAAAGGGCCAAGTGCTTTTATTAAAATCAACACAACAATCAAAAACAAAGTCCAAATTAAATAAAGTGCAGTGCTTTCAGAATCCTTCAATAAATAAATGAACCCATAAAAACTCAATAGAAAAAAGTCTTCATTATATACAAGATTAAAACAATGCTTGAAGCAGTCCCTTTAAAAACAAACCTGGGGCATTCTTTAACTGCCTTTTCAGCCTTACTGCCTTCTCGAACTCTCTCTCTCTCTCTCTTTCTCGAGCGTATACGGTTTACTACAGCATTGTGACTGTGTGTGTGTGTGTGTGTGTGCTGTGAAATGAAGTGTGAGTCCCCGTCTTGCACCCCAAAACACGAAGCTGAGTCTCAGTACTTTAACAACACCAGCTCTATTCAGCTTGAAACAGCAACAGCATGGTTATTTATTGTAGCGGGATCTTTATAATGTTCCTTGTATCACCCATCGACGGCAGGCGCTTATAGCATGTCCGTGATCTTTTTGCATACGCTTATATGGCGAACTGCTACAGCGCTGGGAAACTGCGATTGCTTTGGGACGCTCTTCCGCATGTCGTCCTGTTGGATGGAATCCCACAAGAGTTTAGAAACTCACTCACACCAGCCATGATTCTTTTTGAAGGTAAAGTGTAGGTTAATTTGTTTTACGTATTTTTACGTATTTTGTATTAATCATTTTTATATGAATAGTTTTGGGTTGTGGAACAAATCATCTGAGTTTCCATTATTTCTTATGGGGAAATTCATTTTGATATATGAGTGCTTTGGACTGTGAGCACGTTTCCGGAACGAATTATGCTCGCAAACCGAGGTTCCACTGTATTTACATTTCATGTTCAATGATTACACGTTGCTGTTAAACTGATAATGTATAAATTATAATGAAATTAATAATAGTTGAAAGAGCATTATATTGAATACATTTTTAAAATTTCGTGTACACATTTTTATTTCTAGTAATTGAAGTACCTCTTCCAGTTGCACAATTTTTCTCTTTTTTATCTTGTCATTGTAAATATCTATACAAACTTTCAATTAACTTACTCTATTCAAAACCAAACTGCGAATAAAATAAGTTTGGATCGTTTTTTAAATAAAATGCTACTTACGGTCGAGTAATTTTTCTCAAATACCGTATCTGTTTGAGGGATGAGGTTGGCACCTACCATCTGGCATTCAGAGGGGGTTGTTCTTGCTCTCATTTCAAAATTCACACCACTGGATAGCTGAGACTGTGACATTTCCAACAACACCCAAAATGGCTGTGTTTTTCAAAAGCTGCTGCCCTACCATGCAAATGAACCTCTGATTCCAACCCATTCAGCTGACATTTCATGTGTTGTCACATATAACGTTACAAACTAATGGCGAATATAAACATGTTATATACCAAAATTTTCAGTAGTTTATTTAATTATTTTATACTATTTTAAAACTGATTGTACCTGGTGGGCCAGTGGGCCCTGGGGGGCCAGGTCGACCAGGAGAACCAGCATTTCCAAATCCTGGTGGGCCAGGAGGTCCTCTGGGTCCTGATTGTCCAGGTAAGCCGGAGTCACCTGATGAAACAAATTTACATTATAAAAATCCAAATTGCTCAAACATAGCAATAACAGAAATTTTGACATTTCTGCCAATTATTTATGAAGGCTACTATGTATATCAACAACATATCATTGTTTTTTTATTATGATGTGAATAAAAAATAAATACAGCCTATAAATCCATGTTAATTATATTACCATCATCTTAAGATACAACTCAAAACATGCAACCAATAATAAAATGCTTATAACATTACTAATTTACAAATGTTTCCTTTGAACCTGCATTTCTGTTTTTCATTAAAATAAAAGATCAATAATGAGGATTAAATAAAGTACAATACATATTGTACATTCCAGTCATACACTCATTATTAAAGCAGATTATTCAAATCCAAGAGTTTATCACAGCAACACTGAGCACAAGACAGGATCTCTGAAAAGGGTACCAGCCATACATATATGGCATGGCACACTCATACACATAACTACACTTACTCACATCTGGCTATTTCAGTGTTGCCAAGAAAAAACATTTTTATTGGGGAGTGAGCTATAAAGACACAAAGAAAATGTGCAAACTTCATCGGGTTTCAAACCCAAGACTTTAGAACTGTGACACAGTAGCACTAACCACTTTGTCACCTGAAAAAATGATAACAATAACAATAAAATGCTTCATTTATTACCTTTTGGTCCTGAGACCCCATCGAAGCCTGGCCTACCAGGTAGACCTGGGCTTCCTGGGAATCCAGAATCTCCTTTTGGTCCCGGTTGTCCTTTAATGCCTGCTGGACCTGGTGGACCCTGTGGTCCAGGAAGACCAAATCCTGGCTCACCCTGAAAACAAAACAAAAAAAAAACACATTACATGGCAAAATCATGCACACACTCTTAAATGTGTCATGAAATATGTTTTATATTGCTTGTTTCTTTAATTCTTTAATTATTTCTTCATTCATTTATTTCATTGACACCATACACAACATGAATACACCTTGAAATAATAACTGTCATTTCCACTCATCAAATATGACAGGGTGGGCTCTGGCAAGTACTATGTTTGATGGGTCAATCAACAGTAGAGTGGATGTGAACCTTCTGTCATTAAGAACCAAATTTAGAGTAGATTTTCTTGAATTAAAGTAGCTACTTCATGTAATAATTCTCTTTAACTTTTTCTTGTATTCATATCCATCACAAATGCAGACAGTCATAACTTTGAACATGCTCTTGGTTGATCAAAGGGAATGTACAATGTTTCCTCAGTCACTAATCTTTCTCACCTTGGCACCTGGAGGGCCAGGAGGGCCAGGAAATCCATCTCTTCCTGGTCTTCCAACAGCTCCAGGTACGCCTGGAACACCAGAAATTCCAGGAAGTCCTAAAGCATAAAAGCCAATAAGTTAATAATAGACCTATGGTTTTGGAAGTTAATTTACAGTCACTCTTTCATTTGTTAATTTACCTTAAAATATTTCTCATTCAGAGGTTAAATCCTATGTCTTATTAAACATTTTATGTAAAGGAATACTCTTTCCAAAAATAATATTTTTAATATGTTACTTATCCTAATTAGTTTGTAGTGGTGCTCATGAAAAAAAAGAAACTATGTTTTTGTTGAGAAATGACATACGCCAGATTCAAAATGAAATGGTCCACAGAAAATGATTTGAAAAAAATCAGTGGAAACAAATTGTCACATAACTCGTGTTGTGTAATCCACATGTCCGTTATCCATTCAAATTCTCAGAATGTGCAAAATACATGTGTTTTATGCTAAAGTACTATTGATACTTATTTCCGTAAAACTCAGCGCAAAACATAAACAATAAAAAGGCACATTGAAGATCCACTTCTCCCCATCATTCATTG
Organism: Polypterus senegalus; assembly: GCF_016835505.1. Classification (NCBI taxonomy): domain Eukaryota; kingdom Metazoa; phylum Chordata; class Cladistia; order Polypteriformes; family Polypteridae; genus Polypterus; species Polypterus senegalus. The sequence goes on from NC_053163.1 coordinate 42,812,711, forward strand.
GCCAAGAATCCTATCCACAATTCAAAGCATAGTTTATGGGAATGGGTCTTCTTTATTTACCTTTTATGTTGACTATGCTATATAACGTAGAAATGCTGTATGCTATGCTTGCTAACTTAGCCTTGGGACTGTAAAAAGAAAAAAAAACTTTCGTTTACATGACTTCATATTTACTTTGTTTAGGGCTCTATTCATTATTAACTTATTCTTTATTAACCTGGCTATGGAGTTCAGAGGGTGATGTTATCTGTGCAGAACATAATATAACTTGCGTTTGTGATGGCCACCATCTAGGCTCCACCTCTTCCTGTATTGTATTTGTATCCACTGCTTTTTGTACTTGACCTTATGCTTTCATTTGTGAATTACAAACACTGTGTTGTGGTTGGTTACTGTTCTGTTTATTAGATTTATGATCATTTTGCTTGTCTTTTTTTCTGCAGCTTGTCACCATTTCATACCGTTCAATTTAAATCTTCTCTAAGTCTTTTCTTTACAAAAACATGAGATTAAAAATTTTTCTCCTTCTTTACAAACTACACGTAGTAAGTAACCTATATAAAAGAAAATTTTTGGGGGGAGCATTCCTTTAACTATGTGGTTATATTCTACCACCTTTTCTTGGTAGAGTCAGAAAAATCAAGAAAAAAGCAAGAACCACAGACACTTGGAATTAGCAACCAAGATGTGTAGTAGATATTAAAACTTCAGGGACTTTCAAAACTAGACTTGATGTTTTTTAGAAGAATTAAGTGGATAGGACTGGTGAGCTTTGTTGGGCTGAATGGCTTGTTCAAAACAGTTTTGGACAAATTCTTTAAGTGATAATTTGATATTTCTCAATTTCAAATAATACAGAATATAACTTAGCAATCCAGCCACAGGGTAAGCATTAACCAGTGTGTTTTGTCATGCCCAAAAGAGGTATAAAACGAGGTTTGTGATACTTGCACTTAAGCAAGATAAGTCTATATTCTAGTAGTGTGGTATAGGTTGGTGGTTCCAACACTCAGTCTTGGTGAGTGGGGACCCACTGTTACTGCAGCTTTTTGTTCCAACCAACTTCTGACTCTTACCCTTATTAAGAGAGCTCTCCCAGTTTCTATGCCTTGGAGTAAATGTATAAATTACAAGACTAAGTTTGGTAAATTTTTTATGTATTAAGCAGTTAAATGGGAATAGTGTGGCCATATCTGCATCCTGATTTTCATTCTGCTTTACCAGATGTTTTGGTTATTTAATCCATTATTTACTAATTTGTGAGTCTGACGCTGAAGTTGTTTCTCCAAGCAGCCTTTCATTATTCAGTGTTGTTTGTCCTGGAGTCTGCTCTGCCAGTTTTTAATGGTCACTATTGGGGTATAAGGGAGGAAACTACACAGAAAAAGGGCAAAATATATGAAAAAATAAAAAAAGAATTAAGAAATTTAAAGCTATAGTGAAACATAATATTTCTAAATGTCTTATAAATGTAAAAATCACACTCCTGTGTTATTGTGCATGCAAAAAAAGAGAAATTAATAAAAGACCAGTGTCACACACATGCGAGTAGGAGGCAGCTAAAGGGCTTGAGTAATTATAATAAAACATCCGACCAGGGAGCGGCGGAGTGCGCTGACTGTCTTTCTCAGTTCCCTACACACCTTTCCCGGGAAATCCTGCAAAGTTCTGGTGCCTCTGAAGACGTCACTTCCGAAGCCGGCCCCTTTGATGAAGTCACTTCCGAAGCCAGCCCCTTTGATGATGTCACTTCCAAAGCTTTGATGACATCAGTTCCTCTCAAGACCTTTAAAGTCTCCATCTTAGGCTACTATAGCCAGTTCTGTTGTGGACTCTGTGATATGCACATTGTGTATGTGATTCAGAAAACCCTTTTGCAGCTGGGAAGACAATATACGGGTGGCTGCCCCAAACCTTTAAAATGTCTTGGACACCAATTAATTAAATGATTAATTATTTGGTTTTTATACAGTTTTACTCTTGAATAAAAGCACACTTGTTTCTTTGATTTGTTATAGACTCAAGTCAAATGTATGTTTTTATTATATAAATAGTAACAAAAACAGCAGCCCACCACTCAAAGCGCTACATTCAGGGAGGAACCGGGATTGAACCAGCAGTATCTTCATTATGAAGCAGCAGTTCTAACTCCTGCATTAGCAAAGCAGGTATCTATGTTTCTGCTGTGAAAGATGCAAACACACACATGGATGGAAACATCTTTACTTTGTATTGATTGATATTTGGATTTCAGTGTTCACACATTACACACTTCACGTCAACATTCTGTTTTTATTACTATAACATATGAAAAAGTTTTCTGTTTTAGTTATGTGTTATCTGTCATCCTACATTTACACAGATCGTTGTAGACACGGAATACACATGAAATGTATGTGTTCCAAATAACAATATATTACCCTATACAATTCAATGCACCTCACACACAGATAGAACAGACTTGAGCTGGGGGGACTAAAGCTGCGTTGGTGGGGATGAGATAGCAGGCTGCCTGCTGCCAGTGCTGATCGACACATTTGCAAAACAAAAAACGCTGATGAGGAGGTGCAAGGAAATTTATGGTGGCTTGTGATTACAAGTTTTTTCATAGGCTTCAGGGATGCTAATGTTAACTTAAGAAAATGACCAACTTTTCAATCACTTTTGGTGATGATATCATCATACCTCAACTTAAAACACATTTGCACAGGAAAGAATTTAACTTACCCTGACCTACTGTCCCTTCTTTCAATTTACCCCCTTTGTACAAATATTCTGGATCAATTGTGATGTATCACAAATTATGTTTTTTGTTCAGGATTTTCTTTTAGCATTTTGTATATTTTGTGTTTTCATTGTGATTGTCTCCTCCTATTCTTATTCAAAGGTTTGTGTTTCTTGTATTTATGTTGATTTAGTGCTTTTTATGGATTTTATTTGTATCCAATGTTGTATGTGCTATGTTGTTCATTTTGAATTTCTATGAAGCACTTTCAGCATGGGAAAGGTGCTATATGAATAAAATATATTATTATTATTACTGCTAAGGAAAAACAATGAAGTTCAGTTAAAATAAATTTTTTGCAGTTTAATGTGCTCATTCATATCAGTGGGATTGCTGTTATGGTAAGAGTAGCACAACATTGTGATTGATCATTCTCTAGTTCTATATATAAGTGTTTTGGATTAACTTTAGTTCAGTATCCCTTAGCTCAGATCCAATTATCCTTCTAGGAGACTTTAATAGCAATTATGACTCTTCCAGCTCAACTGGTTTCCTTACCCTCTTCTCTTCCTTTTCAATCTCTCTGTCTCTATCACCTCCTACTCATTCAGTCATTAACTTTACTTCATTTTCACATTCAACCTTTCCTCTCCACCTTCCCCATCTACTAATCCTTTGCATATCTGACATCATTTTTTGTTTCTTTTTATGCTGTTCATACTTCCTTCTCTCCTCCACCAACACAAATGAAAGAAGTACCTCCTGTCTGTTTTCTACAACCTTTCCTAATTCTGTCCTATTTGCACTCCCTTCTCCTGATTACTTCAGCCAAATCTTGGTAGAATCTGCTACAGACACTCTCTTTTCTTTCCTAACTTCTCTTGTTGCCCACTGTCCTCTTGTCAGTCACCCCTGCTAGTGCCTGTCCTCCTCAGCCTTGGATATGTTTCACTCTCCATTCTGCTTTTAGGGAACAGTGCTTGACTGAAAATGCTTGGCATAAGAAGACATTACCATCTGTCCTTGATAGGTATAGCTTCCACCTCTCTTCTTTCTCTGCAGCTTTGCTATCTGCAAAGAAATTCTTCTTCATTCAAGACTTATTCACATCCTCTTAAAGAAATACTTGCCACCTCTTCTCTACCTTCAAGTTTCCGTTGTCTTCTTGCTGTTCCAAAATCTTCATCTTTCTTTCCTTCTTCTCTTCCACAGTCACCAATATCAAAAAACAGTTCATGACCCCAATAACATCCTCTGTCTCTCCTCTGTGTTTTTTTCTCTTTCCTCCTTATTTACTGTAAATGGCTGTGTAATTTCAGACCTACCAGCTGTACTCTGGACCCAATTCCTTCACACACACTACAGTCCATCTCTCCTTCCTTGATCCCCTACATCTCTTTTTTTTTAAACACCTCACTGACCTCTGCCCTCTTCCCTACTGATTTCACTAAGTCTTATGTTATCTGCCATTGAGACCTACTGTCCTGTTTCCCTTCTGCCATTCCTGTCCAAGATCATACAACACAGTCCATAACAGTCCATAACCAACTCTCTTCATTTATCTCTGACAATAATCTACTAGATCCACTTCAGTCTGGATTACACAAGGGTCACTCTACTGAGATTGCACTGCTTTCAGTCACTAATGCTCTTAGACCTGCTCAAGCTACTTCTCTCTCCTCTGCCCTTATCCTCCTTGTCCTTTCATCTGCCTTTGATATGATTAATCACATTTTCTCTTCCCTCAATAAACTTGGAATTAGTAGTTTTGTTTTGGACTGGTTCAAGTCCTACCTCTCAGGCCAATCCTTTGTTGCATCCTGGTCTAACTCCTTGTCTTCTCCACAAACACTTTCTACAGGTGTGGCTCAATGATCAGTACTGGGTCCACTTCTCTTTTTCTGTTCATTTGTTCCTTAGGTAAAGTAATTTAATCTCATGGCTGCTCCTACCATCTCTGCATTGATATTGCACAGATCACTCATTTCCCCCTTACAGTCCAAAGCACAAATCTCCAGTTGTCTCTCTGCCATTTCATCATTGACGAATGATCATCATCTTAAACTTAACCATTCAAAGTCAGATATTTTGTACTTACTCTTTGATTATCCTTCCTCAGATGTGTCCCTAAGCATCACCCTGAAAGATGTCACCCTTTCACCATCAGTCATGGTCAGGGATCTTGCAGTGATTTTGGACTCCTCGCTTTCATTCATCAAGCTTATTTCTTCAATGACCCAGTTCTGTTGATTCAGAGGATTCAACCCTTCCTCACTAATTTTGCCATGCAACTCCTTCATGAGACATCGGTCCTCTATTGGCTGGGCTATTGCAACTCTCTCCTGATGGACTTCCTTCAGCTGCAGTCAGACCTCTCCAACTGCTCCAGAATGCAGGAGCTCGACTGGTGCTCTATGTTGCTCGCTTCACTCCAGCTACCCCTCTCCTTTGGTCTCTCAATTGGCTTCCTTTTGCTACAAAGAACCAGTTTGAAACCCTTGCTTTGACCACAGTTCTCTGAATGGCTCTGCTTTTCAATATCTCCAATTGTTGATCTGTCCTTACATCACCTCAAGAAGTCTCCAATCTGCCTCTGCCTGTCTGCTAACCATTCCTCAGGTGTGCTAAGACTCAACAATGCTTCTCTGTTCTTGCTCCAAAGCTGTGAAATGTTCTCCCTTTTCCTATTCGAGCAGAACCGAATTAATTTATGTTTAGTTGTCTTTTGAAAGCACGTTTATACTAAATATTTTGAAACTGCTTAGTTTATCTCCTACATGGCAGCTGCTGTTGAAACAGCAAAGAGTTTAGGATACTTATTTTTTTAGTATTCTAGTTGTTCTAATTCATTTGTGATAGTTTATGCAGTTCTCTGTTGATTTTGATGCTTTCACCTTCATTCTTGTACGTATTTCACTTGTTATCTATGTCACTCTGGATGAAGGCATTTACTAAAAAATTAATAATAATAATATTTGACCCACCTATGATGTTCCAATATTGGTGATTGAAAGATGATGGTATGTGAAAATACAAAATATATTATATATATTCTGTGTTGAGATAATAAAAACAAGGCCTGAAACAAAGTAGGTAGGATATTTTTAGGCTCAATGATAAAAATTATGTTTTTTAACTTTATTTTCTATTTTCTATGTTGAAGTATTCTCCTCTGTTTACTCCTACCACAAATGCATGGTGTCATAGATCGTTTCTAACTACAAAAATGCTGAATGTGAACCCAATGTCAGTAGGCCATTAAATACAGTGTACAATAAACAAAACATATAACAGGTCTCCACTGATAATATATAAGAATATTTGTATTTAAAGCATCACACCTTTAAATTACAACTTTAAATTTAACTTTAGTTACAAATGTGTGTACACAAATGGAACAAAAGGAAATTGCCATACAAAAACTGACGATTTGAAAATTGTAACAGTATGAGCATGTCAATACATTGTTCCTATGACAAATTTATTAGTCTTTGCACTAGTTTAATAATTCCTGCATTCAGAAACATAGAAATCTGAAAATTCATATTATACATATAAGTATTATGAACTTCAATTTATACAACAAGAATCTAAGACATCAGAATTTCCAGATTAAAAGATATGAATGTACCTTAAATGTTTAAAACATTTAATAATATGATTATCATTTTTACAAGTCTGGTTTTGATTTACCTTTAGGCCCAGGTGGTCCAGGAAGTCCAATTCCAGGTATTCCAGGATCACCCTTCGCCCCAGGCTGGCCTGAGAATCCTGGTGAACCTGACAAACCAGGGTCACCTTACAACAAATAAGAAAACACAAATAAGAAGATAATGAAAGAAAATGCCTTACTTCGGACCAAGACACTTTGCTGTACCTAAACTAATGGAATAAACGGATTGATGTATTTACATTTGGTGTCATGACAAATATCCCCTTAAAAAGACTGCAATTATAAGCATATTCCTTAAGCCAAGTTACTCCAGCATTTGAAAGAATAATGCAGACAGCTTCATTACATGTTCTTTTATACAATGTAAGAACACAGTACATCTTAAGTACTACATTTCTACAAAGAAGACAGTCTCCCTACATTTGACAAGAAACATATGAAGGAACAGAATGCACTAATGTATAATAAAAAAAATAAAATTTTAAATAGATTTCTGTTCAAAAGTACCTCCTATACTTAAACAGAAGGCATAAATAGTTAATGTGCAATATTTAAAGAAGAGAGTACACTCTATGGTCATAACGTATAAGTAAGACTGTAGGAACTAAGATAGCATTAAATAAAATCTGCATGACTGGGAGTCCTAAAAACAATATGAAAACAATAATATACATAAACATGCTTCAGCTGCTTACTGCTTTACAATTTGTAGGTTTATTTCCCAGAATTTTTAAAAAAATGGACTAGAGTGTCATTGCCAGAGCACAGGCTTGTGTAAAGACAAAACTGCAGTACCTTGTTAAAATAAAAGCATCCACATGTAATATTACTTAAGGGATTAAACCATAAAATACAATCAAAATAAGAGATAAGAGACATGTTGCATGGAACAGCTGAGGTGTTAAAAGTGATAGCCCAAAAACATTTATAACAACAGATTAAAACTAAGTTAGCCATATCTTGGAGCTCCCTATATCTGCATAAGTAAATCACAAACCCTGTCCTCTTTTATATGTATTTGTGTTGCTTTTACAGCCCCTATTATAAGTGTTTTGCAACATGAAAGTCTATAAAAAGTTTAACAGCCTATCAAACTATTAACTACTGCCTGCCAAATGTACTAGTTTGACAGAATATCTTCTAGCATGGAACTAGCAGGATACTACACTACCAATAATTTTGATCTCTGCTTAATCAACATACTTTGTTCAAATAACTGCCTCCAGCAATGTTTTATTCGAAATGACAGTGTGATAGATGGCCGGCCGTTCATCCCGGCCAATACCCCCACGCCGCCAGGTGGAGCCCTCCCTGCACCATGGAAGTGCCCCGAATGCCAGCAGGGTATCATGGATGCTGGAGTTTTCCTTTACAGCCCTGCTGGATACCATGGGGGCCGATAGAAGGGGTTGCAGGGAGGAACAGTGACTATTTTCCTTACACCCCAGAAGTATGTCCGAGTCACATGGAGAAGGGGAATGACGTGCGTCCGGGGTGAAGAAAAGGACTTTTTATCTGACCCAGAAGTGATAGGAGATCAGATGGACTGAGGATTGGAACACTTCTGGGTCAGGGAATATAAAAGGATTGTGGGAGCTCCCAGACGGCGAGTATTGTTTAGTGTATTTGTGATTAGTGAATTTAATGAGTATTGTGGAGAGGAGGGTGCTTTGTGCACTGTTGTTAATAAATATAGTCTATGTTTGGACTTTTATCTGGTGCCTGGCGTTTTGGACAAGGGTTCAAGGGAGCGATTGCGCCCCCTATCTGTCACAGTGGCATAGTCGTTAGAATTCTCTAGCATCTATTGCAGAGGACCTGTATAAAAAATTTCTGTGTACAGAGAACCCCCTGAAGACGACGTACGGACCCGCAACAACAGTGCCAGAACCAACCTTCAACAAGTCCAGAATAGGAAGGAAGATGGGCAAGCAGAGCAGTATCGCCAGCGGGAGAGCCATGCTCGTAATGGCCGACGCTCAGGAGAAGTTACGGAGCGGCCTCACAAGTCCGGAGAAGCAACCAGGGATCAACGATCGCTCTGAGGTACGTGACGGGATGGTCATCGATAATCTGTTTAAAATAACACACTTTATCCCGTGCATATACCTCGGAGATGATCACCTGGAGGCTCTGTGGGAGAAAGGAGACTTACCCAAAGACAATGAACCGCTCATGTTCGAGCCAGAGAGCATGGAAGAGGACTTCCGCATGTCGGTGGCAGGCGAGGGACACGTAATCAACCCCGGTGTTTTCTGGGAAGGAGGAGGTCCACGTCCCACTATTTGCGCCTTCGTATCCAAAGATATGGACTTGGACATTCTGAACAGGAAGTGGGAGGTGAGCGAAGCACCACTCACCCTGCAAGAAGGTAATGAGGGCCGGGAAATGACTGAGCGGGCTATATATAAATTAATAAAAACAGACCGCAGTCCGCCGAAGAAGGCAACCTGGTCCTCAAGCCCAAAGAACTCCAATTCCCAGAAGAGTCTGCGAGACCCGTCAGAGCACGTGCCGACAGCGGACGGGCTCATTGGCTCCCAGCCGGTAGGTATGAAGAAAGAGGAAGTAAGTATACCTCCGGCCGAATTAATTAAATCTTTTGATGTGCGGGAACTCGAGAAATTAATCGAGCCTGTACGAGGTATTTTGAAGTACTACAATGTGCCAAAGCTACACACTGCATTATCATATTACTACCTATATAATTATCTTGATTAATAATACTTCTTTGAAAAGAAATAAGAACTGTGTTACAGTTTTTTACTGAAAAAAGTTCTTTGAGAAATACATTGCATATATGTTTACATAAAATGCACACATACAAGGAAATGAAAAAGAAGAATAAACACATTTTACTTACTTAATAAAAAATAAAAAAAAAATATTGATATTTTCAGGAATGACAGACTATGTCACTTTATTGATATTTTTAGGACAGTCTATGTCAGACATCAGTGGTTATCATTACTCCAACTGCTGCTTAATTTTCAGTATGTAAACAAAACGTAATGAAAAACTAAAGCTGACAAAAATCAGCCCAATTGCACTGTCATTAACCATAGTCATTATCAAATTAAAAAAATAAAGAAATCAAAGTATTAAGAAAGTTAATGTTTTCAGATCACAGAACCTATAGACACAGAATGTTACTTTTTATTTCTATGAGTTGACATACCTGGAGGGCCTGGAAAACCTGGTTCTCCTGGTTCTCCTTTTAGACCAGGAGGACCTGGATCTACCATAGTCTTTCCTGGTTCACCTTTAGCACCTGTGAAGCAAACAGAGATTAACATTTAAAACAAGTTGCTTGCTCAAAATATTAATATAACAGAAACCTAAAATATTAAGAAGAAGCACAGATAACCTGTATTGTTCTGTAAAGCAGATGTTATCATTGTTCAACAAGTTCCCAAACATCAGGAAAAGAATGTTTGAATGGCGGAGAACAACTAACTTTTTGGAACTGTATGTAACAGATCATTTTATAGTCTCGAAAATTAGATTATATTACATTAAATAGGCTAAAATCCAACAAATAACCAAGACAAGATAAATGTATGGTTAGTGAGTACATATATAAACCCTTTGCACATATTTTTAGAATGTCACTGTACACTGGGGACATTCTGAAGGACTGGAAAAATGGCAAATATTACTGCATTGTATAAAAAGGGTGACCAGGCAGATCCAAGCAACTATAGCCCAGTAAAAGTAACATGTATCACAGGTAAATTAATGGAAGGAATTATTAAAATTAAGATTGAGACACATAGCAAGAACAGGAGTTTTACTGAACAGTCAGCATGGGTTCAGAATAAGGTGGTCATGTTTTACTAACATGCTGGAATTCTATGAGGAAGTAACAATAGGATATGATCAAAGTGGAGGTTATGACATTATTTATCTTGACTTTCAGAAAGCATTTGGTAAGGTGTCACATGAGAAGTTTGGCATCAAAGTAAAAGAAGTAGGATTTCAGGGTGTTGTTTGTGGATGGCTGCAAAATTGTCTCAGACACAGGAAGCAGAGGGTTATGGTTTGAGGAATATTATAAGAATTGATTGATGTTAAGAGTGGTGTCTATTTTTAAAATATATATAAATAATTTGGATAGGAATATAAATAACAAGCTAGCTAGAATCCGCTGAATCATGACTTGGGCGGATGAACTTTATTAAAAGTAAATGTCAAGTTTTACATGTAGGAAGTAAAAATGTTAGATTTGAATACACAATGGGAGGTCTGAAAATTGAAAGTACATCTTATAAGATGGATTTAGGAGTCATAATTGACTTTTCTTCGCTTTTGGTCGCACCTTCTGGTTGTACTTTACACAAAGTGTCTTTGGATGTGAACAAAGTTACGCCTGCGTGATCAGTAAGTGACTATCATTAGCAAGGAGAATGCATGGTTTATGTACGATCGATATCTCTTGCCCCTTTCCTCTTTGTTCCTTAGGAAGGTTAAACTAATTTTAACCTCATCCAAGCTCCAACGCAGACAAATACTCCATCTTTTCATTCCAGAAAAGTTACCCTATAGAAATAAGGGATTGCTTCAGCCTCTGTTGCGATCATTCCCTGTCAGCTATGGATTTTGGCTATGGGCAGCCAAATTATCACCAGGTCAAGCTGTAACGTAGTGAGGGAAGAGCAACTGATTTGGGTGTTGCAGGGTTTTATTGGGAGGAATAGAGGCTGTGTTATTGGCTTCTTGGGTGTACATAAGCTCATCATCTTGGTTGACCACTGGTGCAAAGTTCTCTCTATCAGTGTTACTTATCCTGGAGTTATGGTCCTTTGTTCAGAATTTTTATTTTGCGCTTTACAGAGAGGTGTCCCTGGCTGTTACATTATCTGGAATCGATCACCTGATCAAATAAAGCTGCAGATGGTACATTTCAAAGGGAGCCCCAGTCAGACAAACTGAGACTTTTAACTGGTGATAAGAGTGTCTGACAACAGTTTTCTAAGCCAAGACTCGGATTCCAACCTGGTAAAATGAATAATGCCAGTCTGCCCTACTATATATATATATATATATATATATACAGTGGGATGCAAAAGTTTGGGCAACCTTGTTAACAGTCATTATTTTCCTATATAAATCGTTGGTTGTTACGATAAAAAATGTCAGTTAAATATATCATATAGGAGACACACACTGTGATATTATCAGTGAAGTGAAATGAAGTTTATTGGATTTACAGAAAGTGTGCAATAATTGTTCAAACAAAATCAGGCAGGTGCATAAATTTGGGCACCGTTGTCATTTTATTGATTCCAAAACTTTTAGAACTAATTATTGGAACTCAAATTGGCTTGGTAAGCTCAGTGACCCCTGACCTACATACACAGGTGAATCCTATAATGAGAAAGAGTATTTAAGGGGGTCAATTTTAAGTTTCCCTCCTCCTTTAATTTTCTCTGAAGAGTAGCAACATGGGGTCACAAAACAACTCTCAAATGACCTGAAGACAAAGATTGTTCACCATCATGGTTTAGGGGAAGGATACAGAAAGCTGTCCCAGAGATTTAAGCTGTCTGTTTCATCAGTTAGGAACATATTGAGGAAATGGAAGACCACAGGCTCAGTTCAAGTTAAGGCTCGAAGTGGCAGACCAAGAAAGATTTCAGATAGACAGAAGCGATGAATGGTGAGAACAGTCAGAGTCAACCCACAGACCAGCACCAAAGACCTACAACATCATCTTGCAGCAGATGGAGTCACTGTGCATCGTTCAACCATTCGGCGCACTTTACACAAGGAAATGCTGTATGCGAGAGTGATGCAGAGGAAGCCTTTTCTCTGCCCACAGCACAAACAGAGCCGCTTGAGGTCTGCTCAAGCACATTTGGACAAGCCAGCTTCATTTTGGAATAAGGTGCTGTGGACTGATGAAACTAAAATTGAGTTATTTGGGCATAACAAGGGGCGTTATGCATGGAGGAAAAGAACACAGCATTCCAAGAAAACACCTGCTACCTACAGTAAAATATGGTGGTGGTTCCATCATGCTGTGGGGCTGTGTGGCCAGTGCACGGACTGGGAATCTTGTCAAAGTTGAGGGACGCATGGATTCCACTCAGCATCAGCAGATTCTCGAGACCAATGTCCAGGAATCAGTGACAAAGCTGAAGCTGCGCCGGGGCTAGATCTTTCAACAAGACAACGACCCGAAACACTGCTCAAAATCCACTAAGGCATTCATGCAGAGGAACAAGTACAACATTCTGGAATGGCCATCTCAGTCCCCAGACCTGAATATAATTGAAAATCTGTGGTGTGAGTTAAAGAGAGCTGTCCATGCTCGGAAGCCATCAAACCTGAATGAACTAGGGATGTTTTGTAAAGAGGAATGGTCCAAAATACCTTCAACCACAACCCAGACTCTCATTGGAACCTACAGGAAGCGTTTAGAGGCTGTAATTTCTGCAAAAGGCGGATCTACTAAATATTGATTTCATTTCTTTTTTGTGGTGCCCAAATTTATGCTTCTGCCTGATTTTGTTTGAACAATTATTGCACACTTTCTGTAAATCCAATAAACTTCATTTCACTTCTCAAATATCACTGTGTGTGTCTCCTATATGATATACTTAACTGACATTTTTTATCGTAACAACCAACGATTTATATTGGAAAATAATGACTATTAAAACAGTTGGGTACATACTTCGTGCGGAAACAGTCTACTTAGGCATGTTCTTCATGTCTCAAATTGGTCTTCAATATTGTTTACAAAATGACGGCTGATTTTACAGTCTTACATAAGTATTTTACCCGACTATTTACACGCTTGGAGATGCGGTAATTTTTTTTCATGCCGACATTACGATGTAATCTGATGATTTTTCATTATAATCGATAACTTTTATATATTGATAAAATTCATTGTTTCTACATAAAAATGCAATCATTTTACTTACAATGCCAATGTTTTCACCACATAACAAAGTTTGTCAGTCAGATAATCTTTCCTGAAATTTGCGATTTCGTGTAGGTTGTGATATATTGAAGTGTTAAGAAATTTATTGCGTGACAACATCAATTTTGATGAACTGTCTATAGATCGTTTTTGATTTGAGAATTTTTCATATAAAATAAGTTGGTTTCGCGCTGTCAGTTTATTAAAAATAAAGAAGAAAACATTCTAACGGTTTCCAAATGTTATGAAATATCTATAAAAATCTTCACTTAGGGCAGCACGGTGGTGCAGTGGTAGCGCTGCTGCCTCACAGTTAGGAGACCCGGGTTCGCTTCCTGGGTCCTCCCTGCGTGGAGTTTGTATGTTCTCCCTGTGTCTGTGTGGGTTTCCGCCCAAAGACATGTCGGTTAGGTGGATTGGCGATTCTAAATTGGCCCTAGTGTGTGTTTGTGTGTGTCCTGTGGTGGGTTGGCACCCTGCCCAGGATTGGTTGCTGGGATTGGCTCTAGCAGACCTGTGTTTGGATTCAGTGGGTTGGAAAATGGATGGATGGATCTTCACTTAGACGCCATTATTTTTTCCTGACAACATCGGTAATATTTACTTCTTTGGTAAATCAGTCCAGGAACCATGCAGTTCAGCTCAAGCAGAAATGAACAGCATTTAGCCCATGCTGTCTGAGATGGTAAAGATTCTTGGGGGAGAAGATGTTGCAAGACAAAAGCTGAAGAACATGGCAGAAAATGAATCGGACAGTGTTCTGTTATGTAACTGTAATATATGATACAGAACTAGTGTATCTATAATGAAGGCATTGTTTATTAGTAAGTTAAAATGATAAGGGAATCTTTTATATAATGTTCTAGAGCAAGGTGGCAAAATACTACTCCCTAAAAGAACTTTTTCAGTTTTAAAATGGAAGGCAGTTTTGGTATCAATAAAAGAGATCAGAAAAAATAAACTATTTTTCACTTTTGTTATTCATTTATGGGCAAGTGAATTTAACTGGCGGACAAGTGGATTTCCACACCCCTGACACACACACATATATATATATATATATATATATATATATATATATATATATATATATATATATATATATATATATATATATATTAGAGGCTCTGCAAAGAAAGAAAAATGGGGGAACAGAGGTTTACGAGACACACTCACTAACTTCTCTTCTTTTATCTACCCAATAATTGAGTATAAGCCAACAGGAGACAAGTCATCTTACTTCCAGCGTGCTTCAGACTCTTCTGTTGTCAAACATATAAAAGATAGTGCTCATTAATGAACCCAGATATGCCAGAGCCAGCAGTAGCCTGCAGAAGCTTCTACTGGAGCCCATAGCATGGAACTTTCAATTTTGACCTTCTTTTGTTTGATTTCCTTTACAACATTTATTAGAATCATTGATGTTAAATAGGGTTCTCAGAGAAGAAACCAAACCTTTTATATTGTCTTTTGTATTCCAACAATATATACTTTATATTGACTGTATAAAGATTCTATATATATGCATGTAAAACTGTGCTACTTACCAATTGAAACTATGAGATATATGTTTTATTCCTCATAAGCAATCTGTTTTAACCACTAACACAACTAGTGAAAAGTATTTTTATTTCTTCTTTTTTTAGAAAGTAAAACTCTTTAGAAAGTTTACTTTGTACTTCAGCTTAACTTGGTAAACATCAGCTAATGCTTATGTGTCTGAATTTTGTCCTCTTAATTCAGAACCTGATCTGCATTCCAATAAGCAGAAACACAAAGCAAGTTGTGGCAGCTGAGTTGAGGGTGCTCAGAGCTGAGAGTCACGTGTGCTTTGCAAACGCTAGAGTCTGCTGAGAGTGTTGGTTTGTTCTGTGGTGTGAGATTTACATTAAAAAAATACATTTTGCTCTTAAAAACTTGGGTTTTGGTTGCATCTAAGGAACCGTGTGGGAATTTTTAAAGCTTTTTTCCCTTTAGAAGGGTTTTTTTTCGCCCGCACAAGAGCAAAAGTAGCTGGGTGTTTGGAAGTGCGCTTGGAAAAGTTATTTGTACTTGTTCTTTTTCTTGTTATCTGTATTTGAATTAGCATCGAGGCGGCAGGGTAGAAAGCAGCAGTAACTGATATCGGCATTTGTAAATAAATAACCGCGTCGTCGTAACAGCGATTCCTTAGTTTAAAGGAAAAGAAAAAAAGGCCGCGGCTGACTTCAAAGCAGTAAAAGGTGGAAACTCAGTAGTGCGCAGGTAAGCGGCCTGCGTTAAGACACCGTTCAGGCACAAGGAGTAGTAGGAGCAAATAAGGTAGTAAAGTTTTATTTATTTGTTTATTTTAGATTAAACAGTCCTTAGCCGTCCAGAGGCAGAACAGTTAAGTGGGCGACAGCGTATTGGTTCATTAATACGGGGGAATACAAACAGTGCGAGTGAAGAGCTTATAAGTAAGAAGAGCGCAAAGCTAGAAGAGACAGAGAAAAGTAAAGTTAACCTCATAGAAAGGCAAACAGCAGGCAGCTGAGAGGGAGAACAGTACAGGAGCTTAAGGGGAAAAGGTGTAAAATATCTGTAGCAGATCTTAGTGTTACCATTTAAGTTAAGGAGCAGCTGAAAGAAGAAGAAATTTAATTTTAAGAAAGAAAAAAAATATATAGTTAAGGCAGCTTAGTAATCCCAAATCAAATTTTAATAATGAGGCCAGTGCAATGCAAGTCCTGTTGGATGTTGGACTTTTTAGATGATGGTTTGGAAGAGCCAGTTGTCTATGAGGGCTACATCTGCAAGAGATGCCAGCTGATCCAGCACCTCGAGCTCAGGGTCGCTGAACTGGAGGAGGAGTTGGCTGACCTGCGTTGTAATAGAGAATTGGCGGACTTGGCCCAGGTGTCCTTTAGAGATAGTGTGCACCCCTAAGGTGGCGGGAGGAGATTCCAGACCAGACAGGTAGGAATAGGTGGGTCACGGTCGCAAGGCGTAAGGTAAAGGGTGCACACTGTCCGGGGGCATCAACCCCAGAATTAGAAGTGTCTAACCGTTATCATGTCCTGGCGGAGCTGGACGGTGACTCTGATAATTCTGAGGTGGTAGGCAGGGTTGAGGAGCCCCAACGGGCCACCTCAAAACCAGTTCCCAAAAAGAGAGAGGTAGTGATAGTTGGGGACTCAATCATTAGGGGGATTGAAGCGCAGGTGTGCTCCAGAGAGAGAGAGTCTCGTACGGTGTGTTGCCTTCCGGGAGCACAGGTGGGAGACCTCCTGGAAGGGTGGATAGGCTCTTGGCCAGAGCGGGTGGATCCAGTTGTCATTGTCCACGTTGGAACAAATGACATACATAAGGGTAGTCTGTCAGTTCTGCGATCCAAATTCAAAGAGTTAGGTACCAAGCTGAGGAGCAGAACTGACAAGGTAGTCTTCTCCGAAGTTCTGCCTGTGCCACGCGCCAGTCCAGGTAAGATTGAGGAGATTAGAAGGCTTAACGCGTGGCTCAAATCTTGGTGCAGGGTAGAAGGGTATAGGTTTATGGGGCATTGGGACTCCTTTTGGAACAGATGGGACCTGTTCCGCGGACGGGTTACATCTGAACCGGAGGGGCACCAATGTATTGGGGAGGCGTATGTGTAGGCTAGTCGAGGATTGTTTAAACTAGGGAATGGGGGCAGGGAGTTTAGGACAGGCCAGATTTAGATCTATACATGGAAGAACAAACAATGGTGTAGAAATAAAAATGCATAGTAATGTAAATTTTAAGCAAACACGTAAAGATAGAAGGATTAACACATTAAAAATAGCTTGCCTTAATGCTAGAAGTATCAAAAATAAGGTAAGTGAGTTGGAGTTGTATGTAGCAGAGCACAATTATGATATTATAGCAATAACGGAAACCTGGCTAAATAACAAAGATGGGGATGAGTGTAACATAGAGGGATACACATTTTTAGGAAGGATAGACAGAACAGAAAAGGAGGTGGGGTTGCTGTTTATGCCAAACAGGAATTAAATGTAAGTCATCTTCAGTTGGATGATGAGCCCCATCTTAGTGAGGACATGTGGCTTCGCCTGGAAAATATTAGGGCAAAGGTCTCATTTTAGGAGTGTGTTATAGACCACCCAATTCAGACAGTAATTTCAACACACATCTTTTAGTAATATCAAAAGGCAAGTTTACAGGGGATATTATAGTCATGGGGACTTTAATTATCCAAATATTAACTGGGATAACCTTACAGATGGAGGAGCACAAGAGCAGGAGTTTTAGAAGTAATCGCGACTGTTTTTAACACAGCATGTTAAAGCACCAACAAGGGGTGAAGCCTATCTGGATTTAGTATTCTGTAATAATCAGGATAGAATTGAGGGTGTAGAGGTGATTGAACCACTAGGGTCAAGTGACCATAATGTAATACAATTCTCAGTATTTTGTAAGAGTACAGATGCAAAGACTAAAATTGTTAAGTTGAACTTTAGTAGGGCTAATTTTGAGCAGATGCGACAAAGTCTAAGTAGGATAGACTGGGATAAGCTTTTAAATGTGGAGACAGTCGAGGAGCAGTGGAACAGGTTTAAAATGTTTTACATGTAATGCAGGACAGATACATACCTAAATTTGGAAGTAATAGGAAACTAAAAAATCTCCACGATGGATTAATAAAGATTTAAAAAGAAGTTGCAAAGGAAAAACTGCTGTATAAGGCATATAAGACTAATGACTGCAAAGAGAACCGTAGCGTATGAGAAAATGAGGGCAACCATTAAGAAGGATATCAGAGAGGCTAAAAGACAGTTGGAGAGGAATATAGCAGATAAGGCGAAAGAAGACCCCAAGAGATTCTTTCAGTATTTTAGTAGTAAAAGAACAGTTAAGGAGGAGGTCAAGTTCATCAGGAATAGTAAAGGGAATTAAAAGATACAGACAATGAAATAGCAGATGCCCTAAACTTACATTTTTCTGAGGTGTTTACAAGTGAGCAAGTGGATAACCTGCCAGAGGTAAACACAACTACTAAGGAGGTACTGAGGGATTTGGAAATTGTAGAGGGAGAAGTGCTGCTCAGATTAAATAAGATGAAATCAAACAAATCACCAGGCCCAGATAATATTTATCCTCGTGTTCTTAAGGAGGCTAGTGAGTACATATATAAACCCTTGACACATATTTTTAGGAAGTCACTGTGCACTGGAGAGATTCCAAAGGACTGGAAAATGGCAAATATCATCCCATTATATAAAAAGGGTGACAGGGCAGATCCAAGCAACTATAGGCCAGTAAGCTTAACAAGCATCACAGGAAAATTAATGGAAGGAATTATTAAGGATAAGATTGAGCAACACATGACAAGGACAGGAGTTATTCTGAACAGTCAGCATGGGTTCAGAAGGGGAGGTCGTGTTTTACTAACATGTTGGAATTCTATGAGGAGGCAACAAAAGGATACGATCAAAGTGGAGCTTATGATATTATTTATCTGGACTTTCAGAAAGCATTTGATAAGGTGCCACATGAGAGGTTGGGCATCAAGTTAAAAGAAGTGGGAATTCAGGGTGATGTTTTTAGATGGGTGCAGAATTGGCTCAGACACAGGAAGCAGAGGGTGATGGTGCGAGGAACCTCATCAGAACTGGCGATGTTAAGAGTGGTGTTCCACAGGGGTCAGTGCTAGGGCCGCTGCTATTTTTAATATATATAAATGATTTAGATAGGAATATAAGTAACAAGCTGGTTAAGTTTGCAGATGATACCAAGATAGGTGGATTAGCAGATAATTTGGAATCCGTTATATCATTACAGAAGGACTTGGATAGCATACAGGCTTGGGCAGATTTGTGGCAGATGAAATTTAATGTCAGTAAATGTAAAGTATTACACATAGGAAGTAAAAATATTAGGTTTGAATACACAATGGGCGGTCGAAAAATCGAGAGTACACCTTATGAGAAGGATTTAGGAGTCATAGTGGACTCCAAGCTATCAACTTCCAAACAGTGTTCAGAAGCCATTAAGAAGGCTAACAGAATGTTAGGTTATATAGCACGATCTGTGGAGTACAAGTCCAAGGAGGTTATGCTCAACCTTTATAATGCACTGGTGAGGCCTCATCTTGAGTACTGTGTGCAGTTTTGGTCTCCAGGCTACAAAAGGACATAGCAGCACTAGAAAAGGTCCAGAGAAGAGCGACTAGGCTGATTCCAGGTCTACAGGGGTTGAATTATGAGGAAAGATTAAAAGAGCTGGGCCTTTACAGTTTAAGCAAAAGAAGATTAAGAGGTGACATGATTGAAGTGTTTAAAATTATGAAGGGAATTAGTACAGTGGATCGAGACTTGTATTTTAAAATGAGCTCATCAAGAACACGGGGACACAGTTGGAAACTTGTTAAGGGTAAATTTCGCACAAACATTAGGAAGTTTTTCTTTACACAAAGAACGATAGACACTTGGAATAAGTTACCAAGTAGTGTGGTAGACAGTAAGACGTTAGGGACTTTCAAAACTCGACTTGATGTTTTCTTGGAGGAAGCAAGTGGATAGGACTGGCGAGCTTTGTTGGGCTGAATGGCCTGTTCTCGTCTAGATTGTTCTAATTCTAATTCTAAATATCCGAATTTATTTGGTATGCATTTACACATTTATCAAAAATACCTTAAAATGAAGTTTTTCAATGTATACATAATTTTCTGCATTATGCATTAATATGCCTACCTGGAGCTCCAGGAGCACCAGTACGACCAGATACTCCTTGAACACCCTTCTCTCCTGGAGGACCTTGAGGACCAAATCCTGGGGGACCAGATGGACCCCTATCACCGGGTAAACCTGGAGGTCCTGGATCACCTGGGGGTCCTCTTTCTCCTTTATATGCATTGGGGCCCTGCAAACAGAAAATATAAAAAATATAAAAATTCACATTGTGTAATTACTTTTCTTTTTCAGCCAAATATAACTCGAAGTACAGGCACCATCACCTTACTATCTGATAGTGTGAAATAATTTTTTTTCTTATTTTAAAGACCATTTTCATGCATCCTCAAAAACACTGCGGATAAGCACAGTCTCTGCCTGTTTTATTTGTATTTAAAAACCAAGACCATATGTCTGATGTACGTATTGAAACTATACTAACCGAAACACAAATGACTACCACTAACAGGAATAATTATTTCAAAGTAAAGACCACATTTGTTTAACTCTCTTGGGGTTAATAACACTGTACTGGAGATATCACTTTTTTTTTATTAATTTTAATTAAAAGCAAATAGCAATACATACAATCAAATCAAACTTAATAAAACAAAAATTCAAAATTCAATCCCCACCCAAAAGAACGAATGAGAGGACAGCTAGCCAAAAAAGCAAATCTTTGAAACAGCAAGGAAGGAAAAGTATCCTTTTCCCTGATATAGAAAATTATTCTAAAAATTTATTGATTAGATCCTGCCACATTTTAAAAAGTTTTCAATAGATCCTCCAAGTGAGAATTAGATTTTTTCCAATTTCAGATAGTACAGAACATTAGTTACCCACTGATTTAAAGGTGGTGGGTTGGGATTCTTCCAGTTGAGCAAGTCTACAGTTGTGATTTGTTTGTCTTTAAACCCATAAGGGAGTACACAAAACACAGTTATTAATTGGATAGGAATAATTGTGATCTGCACTTGCATTCTGAAGGTTGCTGGTTCAAATCCTCAATGCCAGAAGTGATTCCACTCCATTGGGCCCTTGAGCAAGGCCCTTAAACTGCAATTGGTCCGTCCTGGGTATGACGTTAATTGCAATCCAGATCTGCAAGTAGGCCATCCAATCTGCATGGAAAACTTGGGGACTGGTGGCAGGATTGGCACTCCAATCACAATAAAAAAATCTCACACGGTTCAATTCCATCTGAACTAGTGTGGTGCTGAGGTGTCACCTGTTGCACACGGGCCCTAATCTAGGATCCTGAGGTGGTTTGTCATGAGGTGGGTGCGGCTTTCATCCTAATCTCCTCCTCTTCCTTTATGCATATGGAGCAAGAGTGTATTCTGTACATGGCTACCTTCCACTCCTTTTCAGAAATGTTAAATGAAAGATCCTTTCCCATTGTGCCCAGGGATCTTTGAAAGGAAGGGAATTTAAAACATTTTTATAAACTGTAAAGATTCTATCGGAGTCATCAAGACTGATCAATATTTCTTCTGGAAAAGAAATAGGTGGAAGGTAAGGAAAATTGGGCAGATTTAGTTCAGAAAAGTTTCTAGCTTGAAAGTAGTGGAAAAATTATGTTGATGAGAAGTTAAGTTTGAAGCTTGATTGCTCATAGGACACAAAACCATTATCAATATACAAGTCTCTAAATGTTTAAATCCCAGATATTTTCCAAGCATTAAATACTGTGTATGTTTGAGAGAGATTAAAAGAGCTTCTTTGTCTTAAAGTGTTTCCTATATTGGTTCCATATTCTTAGTGAATGAAGGGCAATTGGATTATTAGTGCATTGATGATAATTTGTATTCACTGGGGCACAGAGCAGGGAGTATAAAGAAATACTGCCAGATTTTAATTATTTTTGAGGACCAGGCTTGTGTATATTACTTGATTTGTGTCAACGTCCTGGTTTTTATGGCCTGAATATTTGCTGACATTATAATAAAACTGAAAATTATGTAGTGTAATGCCCCCTTCTGCTTTAGGTCATTGTAGAGTCGCCCTTTGCATGCATAGATGTTTAGAATTTCAAATAAATAAGGCTATGATTGAATGTAATTTATTTAAAAATATTTGTTAATGTACAATGGGGATAGTTTGAAATAGGAAAAGAAGCTTGGGAAGGACGTTCATCTTAACAGTGTTGATTCTATCTGCTAATGTGAGATGAAGAGTGGACCATTTATTCACATTTGTTAAGTTTTTTCATGTAGACAGCAAAACATTTGCTAAAAAAGAGCATTATATTTACTTATGCTATTTACCCGTAAATATTGAAACTGAACTGCTATGATAAATGTGAAGATGTCCAGTCTAGTATTGTGTGCTACAGAGATCACTGGAAAAGACACAGTTTTACCCAAATTAATTTTCAGTCCATATATCTTTTGGGGCAGCACATTGGTGCAGTGGTAGCGCTGCTGTCTCGTAGTAAGGAGACGTGGGTTTGCTTCGCGGGTCCTCCCTGCGTGGAGTTTGCATGTTCTCACTGTGTCTGTGTGGTTTTCCTCCTGGTGCTCCGGTTTCCTTCCACAGTCCAAAGACATGCAGGTTAGGTGCATTGGCGATCCTAAATTGTCCCTAGGTTATGTAGGTTAGCACCTTGCGCCCTGTGCTGGCTGGGATTGGCTCCAGCAGACCCCCGTGACCCTGTGTTAGGATAAAGCGGGTTGGAAAATGAATGACTGACATATCTTTTGAAAATCTGTTAGTGCTTTTATGATTGCTGGGACAGAATTTTGTGGGTCAAATATATACAGTACCATATCATCTCTGATGCATTTCAAAGGTAAACAGCCAATGGTAATAGGGGACATCTTTATCAAGTTTTGCGTTCTAGTATGAAGTAGTCTGAAATAATGATGTTAATATGAACTGAGGCTTCTGGACTAGTAAAGAGTAGTTTGATGCATGCACATATGTTGGGGCCGAATCCAAATTTATATAATGTGGTGAATAGGTAGTCCCATTCAACCATATCAAATGCTTTTTCAGCATCCAAAGATGCTAATATCTCTGGGTGTTAGATTTAATGGGTGAATATATTATATTAAACAAACTTTGAAGATTAGAAGCTAAGTGTCTGCCTTTAATAAATTTGGTTTGGTCTTGTTAAAATTTGGTTTGGTCTTGTTATATTAGTAGTACATTCTCAGTCCTTCTAGCTAGAACTTTGGAGAGTATCTTAACGTTATTATTGAGGAGTGAGACTGATATGTATAATGCACATTGTATCAAGTCCTTATTTTTCTTAGGAAAGACAGAAATTAATGCTTTGCGAAAAGTATAAGATAGAATTGTGTTGTCATTAGCCCCTGTAAACATTGCTAATAACAACGGAACTAATTTATTTGAAAATTTTGTGTAAAATTCCACTGGGTAGCCACAAGGACTGGCTGCTTTCCCACTTAAAGTGAGTTTATAATATCTAACAATTCTGAGAGTGTCAGAGATTTATCCAGTTATACAAGACTAAGAGTATCTAGCTGTGGTATGCAATGAGTCAAAGAACCTATTAGATTGTGTCTTATCTTCTTTAGACTGAGTGGAATACAAGGACTTATACTACTCTCTTAATGTTTGGATTGTATTTTTATAGTCTATAATTTTATCTCTATTTTGATAAATGCTGTTATTGCATTGTGGGCTTTCTGCTTGTGGATTTGTTGAGCTAAAATCTTATTGGCCTTTTCTCTGTCTTCATAGTAATAATGTCACGATTTAAAAATGAGTTGTTCTGTTTCTTGTTTTGTCAATGAATTCTGATTGCAAAGCCTGTTTTTCCATAAAGTGCCTCATTTGGAGACCTGCCATGTTCTTGATCTATTCTGGTAATTTCACTGATTAACTCAGATGCCTTCTTGGTTTCTAATTTATTTTTGTTGGAGAGATATGAGATATTGTTGAGACCAAATAAATATGGATGTGCCTGGAATGTCACATCCTAGTTTGATCCAGAACCCTAAAGTGGAAGAAGCTCCAGAGCTTCCTGAAAGCAGAACTTACCTAATTTTATTTTGCTCACCAAATATCTGTTGCTATTTTCTGTTGTATGAAGACAAGATAAGCCAACTTTTCTTTCACTTGCAAGCAACCATAATTTTGTGCTTATAACATTAAACAGGGATGTCCGGCTGGTTCCCCAACACTTAACGTGGGCTCCTCGGGTTTTAATGGCTATGACAACTCATTTTAATTTATCATCAATGTTATAGTGAATATGACTTTACAGTAAAAGTGCATACAGTCAGATAAGAAAATACAGTGACACAACAAAGCACACACATGTCTGTGATGTGGTGGTCTCTTTTTTTAACTCATTTCTTTAAACAAACCATTACAGGCATTATAGTGCACATGCATAGCATCTTGTAAGGCATGTATAAAATATGATTACTGGCTGGAGCACTGCTTGCTTTTTCCCTTTCTTTCATATACCTATCAACTTACCTTTGTGTGTTCAGGTTTAGCGGTGAGTTCAGCTGTGCAGCAGTTGACTTGCATCTTGCTGGTGCATGTTTGATCAAAGCAGGGATATTTATCTGTCTGTTACTGTGACCAGATTTTGTTTTTCAAAGAAGAGGACCAGGGGAAAGGATGTAATCAAAACTTGACACGCACCTTCATATACAATGAATCTTTATCTTTATTTTTATAATCAAAAAAATCAATCATTTTAAATATACTAATTTATATTCTACTACTTATTAAACTTTTTAAAGGATTTGCAACCCAGCTAGCATAATATATTTTGCCTGATTCAGACTGTTTTCTGGCATTATCAGCAATGATCTAGCTTGAAGCACCTTCGCTAGCCTGCATCTGGCCTGAATCCAGGTTAGAAAAGTCTGGCTAATCTGTGACCCAACTGTGGCATGTTACATGCGGGCCAAGTCCCAAATAACAACAGTGTGTTGATTACAGCATAGATATGGTCTATCACATTTGGGCCAAGTTCATTTTAGAAAAGGAGGTTTCTGATATTTTACAGCAAAACTTCGGCATACCACATTTGAACCAAGTCTCAAGTATAAGCACACTGGCTCACTTGTCAGAAAGTCCAGAATAGACAATGCCCAACTAGTCATCCAGTAAAATATACACTGCTCAAAAAAATTAAAGGACCCACTGCACCAGCATAGGATCTGACAATGGGTCCACGGATTTCTTCCCGATACTGAATGGCAGTCAAGGTGCCGTTGTCTCTAGCCTGTAGAGGTCTGTGCATCCTTCCATGGATATGCCTCCACAGACCATCAGTGACCCACCACCAAACTGGTCATGCTGAACGATGTTACAGGCAGCATAACATTCTCCATGGCTTCTCCAGACCCTTTTACGTCTGTCACATGTGCTAAGGGTGAACCTACTGTCATCTGTGAAAAGCACAGGGCACCAGTGATGGACCTGCCAATTTGGTTGTGCTATGTGAAATGCCAATCGAGCTCCACGGTGCCGGACAGTGAGCACAGGGCCCACTAGATGACGTTGGGCCCTCAGGCCACCTCATGAAGTCTGTTTCTGATATTTTTGGTCAGAGACATTCACACCAGTGGCCGGCTGGAGGTCATTTTGTAGGTCTCTGGCAGTGCTTATCCTATTCCTCCTTGCCTAAAGGAGCAGATATTGGTCCTGCTGATGGGTTAAAGACATTCTATGGCCCTGTCCAGATCTCCTAGAGTAACTGCCAGTCTCCTAGAATCTCCTCCATGCCCTTGAGACTGTGCTGGGAGACATAGCAAACCTTACTGATATATTGATGTGCCATCCTGGAGAAGTTGGACAACATGTGCAAGCTGTTTAGGGTCCAGGTATCATCTCATGCTACCAGTAGTGACACTGACTGTAGCCAAATGCAAAACTAGTGAAAAAACAGTCAGAAGAGATGAGGAGGGAAAAGTGTCAGTGGCCTCCACTTGTTAATCTATTCCTGTTTTGGGGGTCATCTTATTGTTGCCCATCTAGTGCACCTGTTGCTAATTTCATTAACATCAATGCAGCTGAAATGAACCCCATCTGCTACTTAACTGACCAGATCAATATCCCAGAAGTTTCATTTACTTGATGCTATACTCTGATTAAAAAGTGTTCCTTAAATTTTTTGAACAGTATATTTAGTATATATATGCTGTATCTGGGCATACTTTTCTGTGTCATATCCTAACTACTCAGGCTATAGTATGTTTGCTGCCAAAGTAAATCCTTATAGAAAAAGTCTTATGTAGATGAATATAATTACATCTAGAAAAGAAAACCATGATAATATTACAATTATTGTTAATTCAACTACTTCATTGAGTAATAGTTAAAATGATCAATTGTAAAAAGCCCTTTGAATAGTATAATAATTAAAATTACAATAAGAAAATACGGGCGACACGGTGGCGCAGTGGGTAGCGCTGCTGCCTCGAGGTTAGGAGACCCGGGTTTGCTTTCCGGGTCCTTCCTGCATGGAGTTTGCATGTTTTCCCCGTGTCTGCGTGGGTTTTCTCCGGTTTCCGCCCACAGTCCAAACACATGCAGGTTAGGTGCATTGGCGATCCTAAATTGTCCCTAATGTGGGCTTGGTGCGTATGTGTGTGTGTGTGTGTGTGTGCGTGCCCTGCGGTGGGTTGGTGCCCTGCCCAGGGTTTGTTTCCTGCCTTGCGCCCTGTGTTGCCCTGGATTGACTCCGGCAGACCCCCGTGACCCTGTAGTTAGGATATAGTGGGTTGGATAATGGATGGATGGATGAGAAAATACTCTGTGTAATATTTATATTGTGGGCAGTTTTCATTCAATACTGCATTGTTCTTGGAACAACACCTTCTACCTTAAGGTATAATTAGTTCAGGCAGTTTTTCACTTGTTCAACTAAAAGCTGGCAAAAGTAGAATGGTAGACAGCAAAACACTTAATGAATGACAATGAAAATTATTGTGACTACTTTGACTGCAAGTCAGATTTTAGTTCACTTATTTACAGATGCATAAATTTCCAAGACACCTAGCAAATTTTTCCCCTTGAGTAAATATGATGCGATAAGTCACATAAACTTTTGATTTTGTGTTGTTTAGCAACTGAAAAACAATGTTATCACACCATCTCAGTAAGTTTGGGGCAATTATTTACAGTATGTAAATGTTCCCTGGTCATGATGCACCAACATTGATGGACTGAAAGCCAGAAGTCTACGTGACCATCATCATCAGGTCCTTCCATGAAAACCCTAAATACAAAGAGGACTGTTTGACTAATGTTAGGTAGATTGCCCAGAGGGGACTGGGCGGTCTCTTGGTCTGGAACCCCTACAGATTTTATTTTTTTCTCCAGCCTTTGGAGTTTTTTTTTTTGTTTTACCCTTACTCTTATTCTATGTTAATTAATGTTGACTTATGTTTATTTTTTATTGTGTCTTCTATTTTTCTATTCATTTTGTAAAGCACTTTGAGCTACATTTTTTTTTGTATGAATAAATGTTGATTGATTGATTGATTGATCCCCAATGTAAGAACTGCGTTTTCAAATTAGGCGGTAGTGCACATTTTACACTAATTACCTGCTAACATTATGCATGAAAGCACAATAAAAGCCTGTCATATGCAGGGTCCTTATTATGTCACGTTTTATTATGTCTGCGTTGATTTAACATATGAACTTTTAATCACAAAAGAAATCATGATTATGAAATGTTATAAGTGACAATAATGTCTGATATTCATGATACTCAACCTTGGCCTACTCAGGAGCCAACACATGGTATTGTAAGTAATGGCATGGTATTGTAATCCAGTTGTACAGGAAGATATGCCCTGTGCAGTAGTTTATTGCTTCCTGATTTGACCGATGGCAACTGAGTTGTCATGGTTACTGGGTTTATACAAAATGTGATCAATATGTCCGAGTCTTAGGTTCTTGAGCATACATCTCAGCTGGAAGAGATAAGAATGGACAGAGAAAATGGAATTCAGTGTGAATAAGGCCATTTTGTTGATGCAGGAACCCAAGTAGCCCTGATTCCTACAGGTGGAGAATAGTCCCAGAGGTCACAAAAGGAATTGAGGCAGGAAAGTGCCCCTCTTTAGCCCACAGGGAATCACAGAGAGCCATTGCGTTGCCACCCTACTTGGGTAGTCGGCAATATCTGCTACACCTGTCTATCAAAACAGAAGTGACCCTTTCAGAAGGGCAACATGGTGCCACACACGTGTGTTTAGGAGGCAGCTAAAGGGTCTGGGGAACTGTAATACTACACCAGACCAGGGTGTGGCAGAGTATGCTGACTGTCTCTCTTAGTTTCTTGCAAGCCATTCCTGGGAAATCTCACCAGGTTCTGGCACCTCTAATGACGTTGCTTCCAGCGCTTATGATGACGTCACTTCTGACAACTGATGACGTCACTTCTGGTTCGGACTAGATGATATCATTTCCTTCCCCAGCCCTTAAAACCACCATCTTATCTCCAAATAATCAGTTCTGTTTTGGACTCAGTCTTGTGAACATCTCTGTTCAAATATTTCAAAAACTTTTGTAGCTGGGAAATAATATACGGGGGGCTGTCCCAAACCTTTATGATGTCTGGAGACTCATTTATATTACAATGATCACAAGGATTGAAACTGCCCTGCTCCCAAGGCCAGTACCACGTAACAAGGGAAGCTTGAGGACAAGGAACAAATAATAAGGTACGGCTGTTTTCTATGTTTTAAGAAACAGCCAAGGAAACAAAAGTCAAGGAAGGTTTGGTAATTTGAATGCTTTTAACATGGACCCAGTTAGAAAAGCTATCCCCTGCAGTGCCCTTACAGCAAACACCTGAGGCACCACATGATGGAAGCCATGTCTAAAGCTATAGTTAAGAGTGGTTGAATACTCGGTTACAAACTCCGACTGTGTTTACTCCCCAGCAAAGCCAGGCCAGCATCCAAGATTGGCTGGATAGATTGATCCCCTTGTGGGATTGGTCAATATGTGCCCTAGGGCTCAGCTGGAATGATGGCAGTGTAAGTAATGGACTCTTCTCCCTTACCTGGCCAACAGGCCTTGATAATAGAAGGTCAGGGAGGGAACAACAATGTCTCCTTTTCAGACCAGGACCTAAATGAGGAAGGACATTATCCTTATGGTATCATGGCCCTCTGCCCTCTTTGGTTGTGTCGGGGCTACCAGTTTGGAGCTCTTGGATAGCTACAACACAAGGATATTGTGGTCCTGCCTGACCTGAGAGTCATTTCCAAAGGCAACAGATTAAGCAGCGGTAAGTACCCTTGGATCAGATTTAAAACAGAGCCCTCCTTTTGGCTCAGAGAGTCAAAGTTGGTTGTGGAGTCAGAGTCTATGGGGAGTGCAGGACAATGGAAGGAACAAGGAAGCGATAGATGTTAGTTTATTCTGTACTGCCTTGTGAGGGAGCCACTATGGCACCAAGAGAATGACACCTGTAAATGAACTATAGAATTGTGTGTTTATAATTGTGCTTGGTGTTTGGGGCTGTACAATGTTCCCTGCGGGCCACACTATTTACACACACCACTGAAAATGAATATGCAGTCATTAAAAAAGAATACACTGTGTTTTATAGCCAGCACCTGAACATAACATTGTGTAAAAATACTTGATTAAATGCTGAAAAATCCAGTATGAACTTACAGGTTGTCCTTTTGGGCCTGGAAAACCAGGTTGTCCATCCCGACCAGGTGGGCCATCAAGTCCTGGTAAACCAGGTTGTCCTGGGAATCCAGTGTCTCCTTTATCTCCCTTCATTCCTGGGAGAACAACTGCATCTCCGGGATCCCCTTTTGGACCAGGAAGACCAGGAGAACCTGGAACACCTGGTAAACCCTAAAAAAAAAATCCTGATTCATTAAAAAGATCAAGTTTATTCAACTGCCATACTGTCTCAAAAAATGTATTAACCAGTATTACTTGACAGCATGTCAAAGAAACTGGTATAAGAGGAAAAGAAAATTATTAGTAGAACATGAAAAAAGTTTCTGTTTTACTTATGTGTTCAAAATTTCTTCTGTCACATTTCCTGTCATCAAACATACATAGATCGTTGTAGACATGAAACACACATAAAATGTATGTGTTCTGAATAATGATATATTATTTACCATATACAATTCAAGGCACCTCACACCCAGATAAACAGACTTGAACCTGGAGAACTTGGTGTATGACTAAAGCTGTTTCGGTGGAGTGGGAGTGGGATAGAAGGCTGCCTGCTGACTGTGCTGATCGACACATTTGCAAAAGAAAAAGATGCTGATGAGGAGGTGAGGGATTATGAGGCTTCAGGGATTCTAGTGTTAATGGTAAGGCGAGTGCTGCAGTTGACCTGGTGGCTCCTGAAAAGACTGTTAAGAAATCCTCCAGCACTATCATACCTTGGGAGACCCACAGAGTATCCGATTTAAAAAGTATATGCTGGAGAGCACAGTGTAACTGGAGAAAAGCTAAACTAATTCTAAGAGCCATTTGTTAGTTATTTAAGTTATATAAATGTTTGCCTAAATATTAGTGCATAGATTATGGGAGGTTCTTACAAACCCCATACGTTGAATTCAATTGGTATATTCTAACTACAGTAATCCCTCGCTATATCGCGCTTCGACTTTCGCGGCTTCACTCTATCACGGATTTTAAATATAAGCATTTCTAAATATATATCACGGATTTTTCGCTGGTTTGCGGATTTCTGTGGACAATGGGTCTTTTAATTTATGGTGCGTGCTTCCACAGTTTGTTTGCCCAGTTGATTTCATACAAGGGACGCTATTGGCGGATGGCTTAGAAGCTACCCAATCAGAGCATGTATTACATATTAACTAAAACTCCTCAATGATATAAGATATGCTTCCCGCACGGTGCTTAATTGTTTGCTTTTCTCTCTCTCTCACCCTCTCTGACATTCTCTGTGCCTGACGGAGGGGGTGTGAGCAGAGGGGCTGTTTGCACAGAGGATACGGACGCTCCTCTACAAAATGCCGCTATTGGTACTTCGGCATACTTAAAAGCACGTATTGATTTTTTTATTGTTTGCTTTTATCTCGCTCTCTCTCTCTGACATTCTCTGTTCCTGACGGCGCTCCTTTGAAGAGAAGATATGTTTGCATTCTTTTAATTGTGAAAAAGAACTGTCGTCTCTGTCTTGTCATGGAGCACAGTTTAAACTTTTGACTAAAGGGTGTTATTTCATGTCTAGAGGGCTCTAATAATGTTAACAGTGTGGGAGAGTTTATAAGGGCTTAAAATATATAAAAATAACCATACAAACATATGGTTTCTACTTCGCGGATTTTCATCTATTGCGGGGGGTTCTGGAACGCAGGAGGAATTACTGTATTTCTATCCTCTCTGATTATAAATTGTACTCAGTAAGTGACCTGCCTTGCCATGCGTAAGGAGTTGAGGGCACATGGTTTTAAACTGTGCCTTACGTGCCAAGTAACACGAAAGACAACATGCTCTATTGAATATGCAGCGCTGTACATTTAAAGAAGAAGTAAAGCATCTTTAAGCATAGAAACAACTGAAGTTTGACAAAAAAAAGCTAAGTTTTGAGAAGATACAATTTTTAAATTTTTTGCCTTTAATTCTATGTGATAAGAACATTTTTCTTTATTCTTGTGTGAACTATTTACTTTGAATTTTCACTAAATCTTTTAAAATTAACTTTTTCACTGAGAGATTTCTTTCGACATGCGTTTTACTCGTGCTTGATCCTGCCTTACACATCAGCAGCTACACTAGTAGTCCACTATGAAATATTGAAAGGTAAAAGTAACTGATTATAACAATGCACTCTGCCTTGAGAGGTCATCCTATTTCTCTAAGATTATAAATGATAATGCTGGTGATCCAAGAGTTTAATTCTCAACGACTCGAACATTAGAACATTTAAACAATCCAGATGAGAACAGGCCATTCAGACCAACAAACCCTGGCAGTCTTATCAACTGAACTCTTCTCTAAAACATTAAGCATTGAAAGTCCCTAATGTCTTAATGTATGCCATGCTACTTGGTAGCTTATTCCTAGTGTCTATGGTTCTCTGTGTAAAGAAAAACTTCCTAATGTTTGTGCAAAATTTACCCTTAACAAGTTTCCAACTGTGTCCCCATGTTCTCCATGAACTCATTGTAAAATAACAGTCTCGATCCACTGTACTAATTTCCTTCATAATTTTAAACACTTCAATCATGCCCCCTCTTAATCTTCTTTTGCTTAAACTGAAAAGGCTCATCTCTTTAAATCTTTCTTCATAATCCATCTGCTTTAGCCCTGGAATGAGCCTAGTCACTCTTCTCTGGACCTTTCCTAGGTCTGCTATGTCCTTTCTTTACCCAGGAGACCAGAACTACTCCAGATGAGGCCTCACCAGTGTATTATAAAGCTTGACCTTAACCCCCTTGGACTTGTACTCCACACATCATGCTATATAACCTAACATTCAGTTGACCTTCCTAATGCTTCTGAACATTATCTGGAAGTTTATAGCGTAGAATACACTATGACTTCTATATCCTTCTCATAAGGTGTACTCTCTGTTTTCAGACTTCAGAATGTGTTTTCAAACCTAACCTTTTTACTTCCTACTGTATGTGTAATACCTTACATTTACTGACATTAAATTTCATCTGCCATAAATCGTCCCAAACCTTCACGCTGTCCAAGTCCTTCTGTAATGATTTAAAGGATTCCAAATTATCTGCCAGTACACCTATCTTGGCATCAACTGCAAACTTAACCAGCTTGTTACTTATATTCCTATCCAAATAATTTATTTATATTAAAAATAGCAGCGGCCCTAGCACTGAGCCCTGTGGAACACCACTCTTAACATTTCTGATAAGATTCCTCACAACATCATCCTCTTCTTCCTGTGTCTGAGCCAATTCTGCATTCATCTAAAAACATCATCCTGAACTTCTGTTTCTTTCAGTTTGAAGCATAACCTATCATGTGGCACCTCATTAACTGCTTTATGAAAGCCAAGATACATAATATCATATGCTCCACTTTGATAATATCTTTTTGTTGCTTCCTCAAAGAATTACAGCAAGTTAGTAAAACATAACCTCCCTTTTCTGAGCCCATGCTGACTGTTCAGAAAAACTCTCGCATTTGCCATGTGCTGCTCAATGTTATCCTTTATAATTCCTTCCATTAATTTTCCTGTGATGCATGTTAAGCTTACTGCAGTTACAGTTGCTTGGATTTGCCAGGTCACCTTTTTATATAATGGGATAATACTAGCCATTTTCCAGTTCTCCCCAGTGTGCAGTGACTTCCTAAATATATGTGTAGAGGGTTTATATATGCACTCGCTAATTTGCTAGCCTCGTTAAGAACTTGAGGATAAATATTATCTGGTCCTGATGGTTTGTTTGATTTCAGCCTACTTTATCTGAACAGTACTTCTCTCTTTACAGTTTCTAAATCACTCAGAACCTCCTTAATAGTCCCATTTACCACTGGGAGGTTAACCACTTCCTCACTTGTGAAGACCTCAGAAAAATACAAGTTTACAGCGTCCTCTGTTTCACTGTCTGCATCTTTTGATCTCTCCTTTACTATTCCTGATGTACTTCACCTCCTCCTTGACTGTTCATTTAGTACTAAAACACAGAAAGAGTCTCTTAGGGTTGTATTTTGCCTTTTCTGCTATATTCCTCTCCAACTGTCTTTTAGCTTCCCTAATATCATTCTTAATTGTTTACCTCATGTTCTCATACACCCTACCACCCTCCTAAAATAAGGCCTCTTTCTCTAATGCTTTCCAGGCGAAGCCATGTCTCCTCATTAAGATGGGGTTCATCATCCAACTGAAGAGGACTTGAGTTTAAATTCTGTTTGACATAGCAGCAGCCCCACCTTCTTTTCTGTTCTGTCTATCCTTCCTGAAAAATGTGTATCCCTTTATGTTATACTCATTCCCATCTTTGTTACTTTGCCAAGTTTCCATAATTGTTATAATATCACAATTATGCTCTGCAATATACGTCTTCAACTAATTTGCTTTATTTTTGATACTTCTAGGAATAAGGTAAGCTAGTTTTTATGTGTTACTCCTTTTACATTTAAGCGTTCGATTAGAATTTACATTACTACGCATTTTTATTTTTACGCTTTTTTTGTCCCTCCATGTATAGTTCTAAACCTTTCCTGTCCTAAACTCCCAGCTCCCCCATTCCCTAGTTTAAACAATCCTCGACTAATCTACTCGTACGCCTCCCCAATACATTGCTTCCCCTCCAGTTCAGATGAAACATATTGCAGTGGAACAGGTACCATCTGTTCCAAAAGTAGTTTCAATGCCCCACAAACTTATACCCTTCTACTCTGCACCAAGATTTTAAGCCACACTTTAAGCCTTCTAATATCCTTTATCTTACTTGGACTGGCACAAAGCACAGGCAGAACTTTAGAGAAGATTACCTTGTTAGTTCCACTCCTCAGCCTGGCACCTAATTCTTTGAATTTGAATTGCAGAACTGACAGACTAACCTTATGTATGTCATTTGTTCCAACATGGACAATGACAACTGGATCCACCCCAGCTCTGGCTATGAGTCTCTCACCCTTCCAGGGAGGTCTCCCACCTGTGTACCCGGAAAGCAACACACTGTGTGAGAATCCCTGTCTCTGGAGCAATCTTGTGCAATTGAGTTCCCAACTATCATTACCTCTTTTTTTTTGGGAAATGGCTTTGAGGTGGCCCATTGGGGCTCCTCATCCTTGTCCCTGCCTACCACCTCAGAATCATCAAAGACACTGCCCAGGACCTGAAAACAGTTTGAAACTTTCAATTCTGGGGTTGCTGCCCCCGGACAGTGTGCACCCTTTGATTAATTGTCTTCTAAACCCAGCTCACTCAGTGGAATGCCTCCTAAAAACTACTAGTGAAACTACTTTGTAGTAATGCTTGAGGATTTTGCTATACAAAATAAATTATATTAGACCTCCAGTGGGCGGCACGGAGGTGCAGTGGGTAGCGCTGCTGCCTCGCAGTTAGGAGAACCGGGTTCACTTCCCGGGTCTTCCCTGCGTGAAGTTTGCATGTTCTTCCCATGTCTGTGTGGGTTTCCTCCCACTGTCCAAAGACAAGTAGGTTAGGTGCATTGGTGATTCTAAATTGTCCCTAGTGTGTGCTTGGCGTGTGTGTGTGCATGCCCTGCGGTGGGCTGGTACCCTGCCCGGGGTTTGTTTCCTGCCTTGTGCCCTGTGTTGGCTGGGATTGGCTCCACCCTCATGACCCTATAGTTAGGATATAGCAGGTTGGATAATGGATGGATGGATAGACCCCCAGCAGGACCAGTAAAATTTTTCCACTGAAGTAATGTACCTGAACTATGTAGAGCAATTTCTCAGCTGAAACCCTCCACCTGCATACTTGATCTGGTACCAACAGGCTTTTTGAAAGAAGTCTCTGATGTGCTAATTAATAGTGTAATAATGGGATTCTTCCCTGACTTTCTAAATACAGAAGTTGTTAAACCCCTGCTCCAAAAAAATAATTTTGACTCCTCTGTCTTTGATAACTTTAGAACAATTTTTTAATCTGCTTTTCTTAAGCAAAATTCTAGAAAAAACAGTTTTTTAGCAGCTACATGATTATTTGATTAAACATTCTATTCTTTACAAGTTTCATTAAGGTTTTAGAGCAAAGCATAGTACAGAAATTGCACAGGTTGAAGTAGTAAATGGTTTGTGGGTTAATGCGGACAGAGGCCATATATCTGTTCTTGTTCTCTTAGACTTGAGTGCAGCATTTGACACTGTAGACCACAGTATTCTTATAAATCGCCTTAGACAATGGGTGGGCTTTTAGGGCAGCATCTTAAATTGGTTTCAGTCTTAAACAGGTAGAAATATCTTTGCTAATTCTGGTGATTGTACTTCAAAGTTCCATGGTATTGTATATGGTGTACCACAAGGATCTATTCTGGGTCTGCTGCTTTATTCAATCTACATGCTTCCACTAGGCAAATATATCTCAAAACACAAGGTGAGCTACCACGCCTATGCACACAGCTTTATTTATCGATAGCACCTGATAACCTTGATGCTCTTGGCTCTCTGATCCAATGTCTTAGAAACATTTCCAAATGAATGAGTAGTAATTATCTCAAACTAAATAAGGAAAATCCAGAAATTTTAATGATTAGGCAGTATGGAAATAGCAAGGGTACTAGAAATATGCTTTATCCCTTAGGTTAAAAGTTAAGGCGCAATTAAAAATTTAGGATTAATCATTGACTCTTATATTAACTTTAAATCACATATCAACCAGATTATTAGGAGTGCATTTATTCACTTAAGCAATAAAGAAAAAAGTTAGACCCCATACAACATTACAAGATGCTGAAAAAATAGCTCACACTTTTGTTTTTAGTTGATTAGATTACAGTAATGCACTGCTAATAGGACTACCATAGATCCCGTTATATAAGCCGAGAATTTCGTCCTAGATTTTTGGCTTGGAGTTTGGGGGTCGGTTTATACAACGAGTATCGTTTCAGATTCAAGATTTCCAGCGCAATGCCGGTTTTGCCGATGAATACGGAAGTAAATAATGATGAAACCACAGAGCCATCTTTCAGATGAAGAAGTAACTTTGCATGCCAGTACTTTAAATTAAATAAAGAATTTATTCAAAAAAGTGTTTTAGTTGTTGATTTTATTAATAAAATTTATAATAAATTATAGGTAAGTTTAAAATAAAAATTTTTGTTTTGATTTACGACCAACATCTTGCATTATGACCCGGATGCGGTCACATGTATCCGCTTGCGCGATTGTAAACAAACAACCGAGAGCATTAGGAGCCCAGATACATGTGTTTGTGGATGTAATTTCGGTCATTGCAGTGATTTACCTATATATATAATTCATTAAGACCATGCAAGCAAGACACATAATTGCTAAGGAAGGAAGAGAAGGTAAAGAAAGCGATCACAATCGAAACAAAGATGGAAATTGTGTGGAAATATGAGAGTGATGTTCGTGTGACCGATCTCGCTGATATGTACAGCATGTCGAAATCCACCATCTCGACAATTTTACAAAGAAAAGATTTGCATAAGGAGGCTCCTTCTAAACAATAACCACCTTCCGTTTCATTCTCCTCCTTCTCCCTTCCTGCAGCCCAAAGATGTCAAATTAAATGGTGAATACACTATGAAATTGTTGTTTCTAGAATAGAATGCTTTTTATTGTCACTATACAAATCTACAATGAGATTAAAAGCAGTTCCTTCAGTGCAGAAAAAAAGTTCTGTATAGGGCTTGTATGATTGTTTTTTTAGCCTTAGCATAACGCCGGATCTGCGGCTCCGCTTCTGCTTTCTTTCCCTCCTCTGTCTGTGTCGTCTTCTAGACCCGACAACAATCCACGGAGAGCCCGCTGGTCTCGCTATGTTGTCTGGAATGTTTTGCGTGTGATGAAAAACACTCAAAATGGATGTCTGGCTCTGGACACCGATGTCTATAAGGTTCTGACTGGTGTAGCGGATGTTCGCCGAAGCGATCGTGCACAAACAAGGAAAAGTGCACTGAAAAGGAGAGCCCTGAGCCGCTGCGACCATGTGCACCACCATGCTCCTAGCTTAATCTAGCCTACTTCTGGTAGGCTAGGCACTTTTTATAACTTTTTGGTTAGTACATTAGAAAAATTATTGGTGTTTTGGTAAATTATGCACATTATACAACCCTTTTTTATTATGAAAAGGTTAAGTAAGTGTTGCAGTGGGAGGTTCGAGCACGCATTATGGGTTAGCCTTCGCGAACGAATTAAGTTCGTAAGTCAAGGGTTCACTGTATTGCGTATTTAAGTTATTCAAATTTATAACGAGTCTCCGGAAATACACCCGCCAATATACCGTATTTGCGTATATAGTTTCAACACAAAGGTTTAATTTTACCAAACTTCTCCGCAATCACTTCCTGGTTTCCATCAAAAATGCCGGCAGTCTCAAATTCTCGCAGATAAACATGATAAATATACCTGAAGAGACACTTTTAAGGAAATTTAGAAAATTTTTCTTGGAGAAGGGGGTCGGCTTAAATACCGGTCATCGGCAAATACATGTAATTTAGTAGGTAGAGAAGGGGGTCGGCTAATATACCGAGTCGGCTTATATTCCGGGATCTACGGTACCTAAAAAAGACAATCAATCGGTTGCAATTAGTGCAGATTCAGCTCCGTAACTCACCTCCCCTGATTAATATAAGAAAACAACTAATTTGACAAGTAAGAAATCCAAAACACTTTATAAAATTTCACTTAATAATTATTAGCAATAGCTTTACTAATTTCAATAAAAATAGAAACCATAAGAATACACTGAGCAGTCTTAATATTTTCACTTTTGGTTTCTAAAATTAAACCTATTACTTACTCTTTAGCCAACCAGTTTGGCTAAAATTTCCTAGAAGAACTTGCACAGCCAATATCAAACATATTAATCAGCACTATTCCTGATTCGTGGAAAGCAGTCACAGTTCCATCCCTAAGTATATTGGATTTAGACCCAATATCCTAAAGAATTATGAGCAATTCCATTCATATTTTCTTTCTAAACATTTAGGGAAAAATGCAATCTCAAAATATAACACTTACAGTGGATAACAGCAGAAACACATAGCTGCAGTATGAAAAAATGTTTCTGGTTTATTTTATACAAGAACAGCATTCTAAAAATTTGGAGAAAACGTGGTAATGTTAAGCAGAATAGAGTGTGCACTGTAAGTAGATAGATAGATAGATAGATAGATAGAGAAATTAAAACTTGAACATCTGAAAAGGGTTTTATTTTTGCCAGTCCCCACCGAAAAAATAAAACTTTTTTTTCTTTCTCTTTTGTTCTTTATTTCGTCTTATACGATTTCTCGTATTAGGAATTTGTTACTTTTCGCATACCCCTTGTGGTCAGAATGCTGAGTCAGCCTTTGTCCAGTGCCCATGGAGCAATTACAGGTTAAGGGACTTGCTCAAGGGCCAGCAGAGTAGGATCTCTTTCAGCAGTAACAGGAATTTGAACCTGCAACCCTCCCGATAACAACGCTAGCCTCAGAGCCACCACTCCACCCTAAAACTTTTGGACCATGTGCTGACAGCATACACAACGATGGAATAAAAAATATTTTTTTCGTTCAAACCTTTCATCGTTGTTTGGCAAACAATGATAAACAGCAACTCAAATGTTACCTTAAAAAGAAAAATCTTAAGAAATTTCTTACCTACTGATTATTACCTAACAGTTTCATTCTGTACTATAAATCATATACAAATTTCCTCCACTTACAGGAGAAGCATCTATGAAGAACCATGTTGATACTTTTTAGAGAGCTTTACTATGCTATTGATCATGGTGGGGCAAAAGGAGGCATCATTACTTCCACTGGACTGTGACACTTTCTCTTTTAGGGACAAAAGGATTTTTGCCCTCATTCACTTATTTAACTTATGTCACACATATTAAGTGCACCACATTTAATACATCTCTTATGCTTTTCATATTCATTTAAGCAATCTTCCTTATTTCAAGTGTGGACCAAATAGTAACTGAGTAGTGACCTCATGTTTCTGAAAAAACTTGACCAGAAATGTATGTGAATGCAATTAAATTGGGACACTGAAAATTATCATAGCATGAGTGGAGCCTAAGTGCTCATCAGTGCAATTCACATTGACTCCATTCTGTGTTTCATCACTACAGGGAAAGAATAAAAAAGAAACTTGGGGAATTACATGTCACCCGGTAATGATGTATGCACTTTGAGTTCAATGGTCAATATAAGAATAAAATAATAAGACTGACTGTTGGACTTAGATGTTCTTGCTATGGCTGCTCTTAAAAATCCTAATCAGAAAACATAGTCCAATAAAGAAGGCTCCCCAAGGACAGGGGGCTGCAGTCCATGACAGAGTTATTAAAAGAAATATGGTGTTCTTCTTTGAAGACATAAATTCCTGTGGTTTACAAGTCTCCATGAAAAATGCAATCTTGCAACATAACTTTTCTCAATTGTGAACTGATATTTTCACAATTAAAGTAGCAAAAGATACATGCAAAAGTGTTCACGTGAATAAGCTCCAAATGGCTAAGACCTCAACAGCTTTCAAGCCAAGGTGACTACTCTCATGGCTAAGCACCAAATTTTGGACTAAAGGGTTTGGAGGGGAATCAGCAGTTATCTTCCTGAAAAAAAAAAAACAATGGGCAGTTTCCTTGTAGAGATAAACAGATGCCACAACAGTTATACCAAGCATTATTACTCCATACTTCTATGGTCTGTTATTTTTACATTTTTGAATTTCAAAGACTGTCAACTGAATTTGCGAGCTACAAGAAATCAGAAATCATTGTCAGTTTAATTTTCTTTCAAGACTTCTGTGCAACCACTGCTATACCAAGAGAGGAAATGAACAAGCCAATGAATTGAAATGAAAAACAAAGGAATTTGGTGTGCAGTTCTTTTTATTTCATCATGCTTGCATAGAATTATATCATGGGAACTGCCATGTCATCTACAGTTCTCCTT
Source organism: Polypterus senegalus (assembly GCF_016835505.1). Lineage (NCBI taxonomy): Eukaryota > Metazoa > Chordata > Cladistia > Polypteriformes > Polypteridae > Polypterus > Polypterus senegalus. The sequence goes on from NC_053163.1 coordinate 42,853,239, forward strand.
CTGATGCATTAGTGGCCTTGGGCATTTTCCATAATGGAGAGATAGTCTGTGTCTGAATGCAAAACTGTTAAGGTATTTTTTTTAACAGTTTCTACAAAACTTCATTAAGGAAGTGTACTACGGCCATGGTGAAGAAAAAAAAAACGACACAGTGAAGAAATAAAACTATATGTCGAGAATAAAGTCAACATGTTGACTTTATTCTCGACATTTCCACTTTATTCTCGCCGTTTACGTTGAGATTAAAGTCGACATTTCCACTTTATTGTCATGGTTTATTTTGTCATTAAAGCAGGACGTCGTAAACTAAACTTCACCTTAAAATTAATGTTTAATTTACTAGATTTTCTCAAACACCGTCATAAGTTAATGTAGCACATTATATGCTTTGTGCTGAGTGTTCCCCGACCGAGATGTTAATCACTATGTGCTTTTTAAACTGGCTTCCTCTTGTACTGAGGAGGCGCAGGCAGTGATCACCGCACAGAATACATTCTCTTCATGATATTCCTGCTCTCTGAACATTTAGAATGCTAAGAGAAATACTTGATATCCTTTTCATAATGAAACGCACTAAAGCATGTATTAAACATGCATGGTGGTGTGGCGGTAGTGCTGCTTCCTCGCAGTAAAGGGTCCCCAGGTATACGATCAGTGTAGAGAACTTTATGGAAGGTGTGACGAGACTCCAAATAACTGGATGCATGAATGGGTATTGCACAGGTTTAACTAAAATATTGTGAAAATGTTGGGTTCTTGATCTGGCTGTCGGAGACATGAACACAGAGTTCAAAGGATGTTCTTCTGAGTGTGCTTCCTTTATTGCATGCATGCTGTCTCTGTCTAACATACCAAACCCCAGTTCCTATCCTTCCTTTTTTTGCTCCACATAACCAATTACCACACGATAAATGTCTTTGTGAAATTAAAACTAATTATAAACTTAGACCACGGAGTGTGCAGAACTTTAAAAAATCTTTATATACATTTTTAACTATGCCATCCATTCAGGGTTGTGCACATCCCAGAAAGCATCGTGTGCGAGGCAGGAGCAAATCCTGAACGGGGCACCAGCACATCGCAGGGTGAATATGAGCACACACATAAACTAGGTGCAATTTAGCAAAACACAACCCCACTGCCTACATGACTTTGAAAGGAAACTGAAGCATGCTATGTAAAAACACCCTTGGAATTTTTCAGAATTCCCTGATTTATTTGTTCATCAAAGCCATGTAAGACAGGGATAGGGGCAGGGGATGGGGAGGTGCTTCAATCACAGACACTTATTTTGTTTTTTCGTCATGTGACATTTAGTCCTTTTCTCTTGGACCACAGATTAGCTGTTTCAATGTACTATACAATTTATTTAAAATATGCCCCTTAATTATTATTCCCTTCAAATATGGCATCATATTAAAACTTTTTGGTATTGCCTCCAAGAAGACATCTCGATATCTACCTCTAACAAACAAGGATAAAATTTAGATGGTGTCACACACGTGCACATGGGAGGCAGCTAAAGGGCTTGAGTAAGGACAGTTCAGAGTCATACCGGGATGTGGCAGAATGCACTGACTTTTTTGCCCTTTCCTGCAGATCATTCATGGGAGATTCCACCTGGACCTCTGAGCCTCCACCTTTTCCCTGTTCCCTCAGTACTGTTTTGGACTCGGTTTTGTGCACATCAGTGCTGCATACACTTTTGCAACTTTGCAGCCAGGATACCAATTACACGGGTGGCTGCCCCAAACCTTTCTATAACTCTGAGTCGAGTTTATGACAGTGGCAATCCAATTGTTTTTCTGGACTGGTCTAGAAGGGGTATTTGGACAATAGGTGACAGTGACTGCAAACTGAAATTATTCTAATTCTTATGGTCCAGGTTTGTGAATCCTGCTTCTTCCTTTTTTGTTTATCTTATTTTAAAGTCTGTCCATAGAACATGTAGACGTTCTCTCATTTCTCTTCTGCCCCCCTCATTCACTTTGCATATGTGCTGATTATTTATCCGCTAAATTTAAATCTGTAGCATCTCTCTTGCTGTACAATACTTCTTATAAACCACTCTCACTTTCCACTATCTGGTCTCATGATTTCCTTTCCTATACAAATGTGTGCTGGAATTATGTATTCAGAAATGGAAACCAAAAAATTACACCTTGAAACACTAACCACCAGCACACCAGATCAAAAGTATATACAGATTATAGCTAAGTTTCATTTAGTGGGTTTGCCTCTATTTCAATTACTAGGAAAACTGTCACCTAAACAGTTTTTTTTTGACAATTAAAGTATAGGTACATAGTCTTTTGTAAAATGCCATTGTCATCAGCATTTTTTCTGAAATGAACCTAAAAGAATAATGACACTTAAAATATAAGAAGTCACTTACTGGAGGTCCAGTTGAACCAGGTCTTCCACCAAGTCCTTTATCTCCTTTATATCCAGGAGGACCAGGATCTCCTAAAGATAAGACAAACAAACAAATAGATAAATAAGTTGCTAAATATGCATAACAATGTAAGTTTTCTCAGAATTGTTTTAATTTCCTCTCTCAAGATAAAGCAGTTTTAGGTTTTAATTCACAACTAATAGCAGTACATAGAAACTTTGTTATTTAATTCACCTCTTCTGAGAATTATTTACTTGCAGCTTTGTTTCATGTGAGGAATATGTGCCATTTTATCTGCAATTCTCTTAAAATCCATTAGAAGTGGGAAATATGTGAAGAAAGCTAATATAAAAGTAGGATGACCAGATGTCTCATTTTTCCCCCAGGGCAGTTCCCTTTTAACAGCTGTACAGTAATCCCTCGCTATATCGCGCTTCGACTTTCGCGGCTTCACTCTATCACAGATTTTAAATGTAAGCATATCTAAATATATATCACAGATTTTTCGCTGGTTCGCGGATTTCTGCGAACAATGTGTCTTTTAATTTATGGTACATGCTTCCTCAGTTGGCTTAGAAGTTACCCAATCAGAGCATGTATTACATATTAACTAAAACTCCTCAATGATATAAGATATGCTTCCCGCGCGGTGCTTGATTGTTTGGTTTTCTCTCTATCTCTGACAGTCTCTGCGCCTGACGGAGGGGGTGTGAGCAGAGGGGCTGTTTGCACAGAGGCTGTTTGCTTAGAAGATAAAAAATGCCGCTTTGTCGGCGGTGCTTCAGCATACTTAAAAGCCCAAAAGCAAGTATTGGTTTTTTGATTGTTTGCTTTTCTGTCGCGCGCTACCTCTCTCTGACATTCTCTGCTCCTGACACGCATTCTTTGAAGAGGAAGATATGTTTGCATTCTTTTAATTGTGAGAAAGAACTGTCATCTCTGTCTTGTCATGGAGCACAGTTTAAACTTTTGACTAAAGGGTGTTATTTCATGTCTAGAGGGCTCTAATAATGTTAACAGTGTGGGAGAGTTTATAAGGGCTTAAAATATATAAAAATAACCATACAAACATATGGTTTCTACTTCGCGGATTTTTATCTATCGCGGGGGGTTCTGGAATGCAACCCCTGCGATCGAGGAGGGATTACTGTATTTTACTCTAAGAAGAGGCTTTGTATGTCCTGTACTTTAGAAGTGACTCTTTGATCCATTATGTAATTTATGCAAACATTGTAATGTACTTGTTTAATCACAAATTATGTAATTTCTATTCAGAGCAGCCAATATCTGACCAGTCCTGTGATTATAAAGATTACATCCTGGAAATAGTGCTAGTCATGTGGTTTAAAGCTGCAGTTTAAGATTAAAAAATATTTACCAGCTCTAAATGCTGAAAAGGCATAAGCTTCCCCTAATACTAATGAAGTAGACATGACAAAGTCCTAATGAAATAAGGCTATAAATGAATAAAACCAGTTTTAGGACAACAGGAAAGTAATCCAGAGCCTTTGGGAAGTTAGAAACCCCGTCTCTGTGAAATTTTAAGAGATTTTTTTTTTTTTTTATTGTTGAGAGTTTTTTATATATATATCATACAGAATAATTTTGAAAAAGAAAAAAGGTAATTTTGGAACTTACCTGGGTACCCAGGAGGTCCAGGAGGTCCAGGTTGTCCAATACCACAGTTAACACACGTGTCACCTTTTTCGCCTGAAATAATTGATAATAATTAAAACAAGGCAAATTAAATGTTACAAAATAGTTAAGTAATGTAATCTAGCATTCATTAAAAAATTTAGTAAAAGCTGATCTGTTTTCAACAAGCACACACAGATAACATAAAAAATATTAATGCTACATTAACTGAATTAAAATTGACATTTATAAATGAAACAGAATCTTAAAATACTTATTGTGCAAACTGAGTCTGCTCAATCCACAAACTCACTGATTGGAAAAGTGAGAAATAAATTCACTGATGCTAAAATAATAATAAATTACATTCATAAACAATACCATACCATACCATACATCAGAGAGCATTTCCTCATTACATTTAAAGCATTACAATGTGGTTACAATAAATATGACATAAAGTTGATTTTGAACATTATTTCTTTATTTATATATATTACACAAAACAGGTACGTGCACTGCAGACAATGTGTATGATTATTATTTGTAAAAACAGAAGGTATACATTTATCTACAGTATATATATATATTTAGAAGGCCTAATCACAAATTAACTTAACCTGTCAAATTTAAACATTCTTAAAAGTTTTTTATTTTAACTTTTATCATTAAAATAAAAATTATGTTTAAGAAATACACAAAAATACAAAATATTATTGCTTAATCAATCTGAACTTTTATTAGATTAGATTAGATGAATGCTATTGGACAACAAGGTTAAATTTAGATGCATGTAGCAGCAGGAACATACAAAACAAAGATATACAGGACAAATGACATAACCAACGAACAGGCAGATAAATATATAAATAATAAATGTATACAGTATTGTGTAAAAATAGTAAATGAAAGATTTAATTATTTAGTCTAGGACATTGGGAGGATGTACTGAATTCCCTGGGAGCTGCAGACAGCAAAGATCCCTACAGATGTTTCTTAGCACACCATAGAGGAAAGAACCAGTGACTAAAAGTGCTCCAAGAGAGTGCTTCCTGGAGGGGATTGTCCATTACAGAATCCAAATTTGTTCACCACTTTATTTTCCACAATTGTTTTCAGTTTGTTCATGGTTAGCCCTGTGATGGAGCAGGCTTTCCTGGTAAGTTTTTTCAGGCATTTCGTATCATTAAAACTCAAGTTGCCTCACCACAAGGCCACAATGTAAATTAATACATTGGCTACTAAAGACTGGTAAAATATCTCCAACAACCTGCTGCATACATCAAAAGACATAAGCCTCTTCAGGAAGTACAGTCTACTCAAACCCTTCTTGTACACTGTCACTGTGTTGTTACACCAGAATGGCAAATATTATCCAATTATATAAAAAGGGTGACTGGGCAGATACAAGCAACTATAAGTAAGCTTAACGTGCATAACAGGAAAATCAACGGAAGTAATTATTAAGGATAAGCTTCAGCAGCACATGGCAAGTACAGGAGCTTATCTGTACAGTCAGCATGGGTTCAGAAAGGTAGGTCATGTTTTACTAACATGCTGGAATTCTATGAGGAAGCAACAAAAAGTGGATATGATATTATTCATCTTGACTTTCAGAAGCATTTCATAAGGTTCCACATGAGAGCTTGGGCATCAAACTAAAAGAAGTGGGAGTTCAGGGTAATATTTGTGGATGGGTGCAGAAGTGGCTTAGAAAGAGGAAGCAGAGTGTTATGGTGCGAAGAACCTCATCAGAATTGGACAATGTTAAGAGTGGTGTTTTGTAGCAGATGAAATATAATGTCAGTAAATGTAAGGTATTGCACATCCATCCATCCATTATCCAACCCGCTATAACCGAATGACAGGGTCACGGGGTCTGCTGGAGTCAATCCCAGCCAAGACAGGGCGCAAGGCAGGAAACAAACCCTGTGCAGGGTGCCAGCCCACTGCAGGAAGCAAACACACACACACCAAGCACATACAAGGGACAATTTAGAATCACCAATGCACCTAACCTGCATGTCTTTGGACTGTTGGAGGAAACCGGAGCGCCCGGAGGAAACCCACGCAGACTTGGGGAGAACATGCAAACTTCACGCAGGGAGGACCCGGGAAGCAAACCCGGGTCTCCTAACTGCGAGGCAGCAGCGCTACCCACTGCATCACCATGCCGCCGGTATTACACATAGGAAGTAAAAACATTAGGTTTGAATACAAAATGGGAGGTAAGAAAATCAATGGTACACCTTAAGTGAAGGATTTAGGAGTCTTAGTGGACTGTAACCCAGCCACATGGGGTGCAGAAACAGTGTGATTCTTTGTGCTGGTCCCAAGCCTGGATAAATGGGCAAGGTTACGTCAGGAAGGGCATCCGGTATAAAATTTTGCCAGATCAACATGCAGACAGCAATACAGATTTCCATCCTGGATCAGTCAAATCCCAAGTTTAAAACGACTGCCACCAGTACTGTTAGCCAACTGAGTGCTGGTGGAAATTGGGCTACTGTTGGCTGAAGAAGGAGAAGAAGAGGGGTGAGGTGTGTCCGGAGGAAAGAGGACAGGTGGAAGGTAAAGAGAGTGCAACGGAGGGTAGGTACTTTGAATGTTGGCAGTATGACTATCAATGGGAGAGAGTTAATTGATATGATGGATAGAAGAAAGGTTGATATACTGTGTGTGCAAGGGACTAAATGGAAGGGGAGAATAAGTTCAGGTGAATTTGAGGTGGATTCAAATTGTTCTGTCATGGTGTGGATAGGAGGAGAAATGGGGTAGGGGTTATTCTGAAGGTTTCAGAAGTGAAAAGAGTGCCAGACAGAGTAATGATTATGAAGCTGGAAATTGGAGGTGTGATGATGAATGTTGTTAGTGCATATGCTCCGTAAATTGGGTGTGCGATGGATGAAAAAGAAGATTTCTGGAGTGAGTTGGATGAAGTGATGGACAGTGTACCCAAGCTACAGAAAGTGGTGATTGGAGCAGATTTCAATGGACATGTTTGTGGAGGGAACAGAGGAGACAAGGATGTGATAGGTAGGTATTGTGTCAAGGAGAGGAATGGAGAAGGTCAGATTAAAGTACAATTCTAAAAAAGGATGGGCATGGCTGTGGTGAATACGTATTTTAAGGAGAGGAACATAGGGTGACGTACAAGAATGGAGGAAGATGCACACAGTTAGATTATATCCTATGCAGAATAGTTAATCTGAATGAGATTAAAAACTGCAAAGAGGTAGCAGGTGAAACTGTAGTTAGACGGCATAGGATGGCGTTGGAAATCAAGAGGAGGAGGAGAGTGAGGGCAATGCCAAGGATCAAGTGGTGGTTGTTGAAATAGAAAGACTGCAAACTTGAGTTTAGGGAGGAAGTAAGAAAGGCACTGGGTGGTAATGAAAAGTTACCAGACAGCAGGGCAAGTACAGCAGAATTATTAAGGGTGACAGCAAGAAGGGGTTTGGCGTGACAGTTGGACAGAGGAAGGAGGAAAATGAAAACTGATGGTGGAATGGGGAAGTACAGCATAGTATACAGAAGAAGAGTATTGCGAAGAAGACGTGGGATAGTCAGAGTGATGCAGAAACTATACAAGAGTACAAGGAGATAAGTAGCAAGGTGAAGAGAGAGGTGGTGAAAGCTAAAGAAAAGGCATATGATGAGTTGTATGAGATGTTGGACACAAAGGAGGGAGAAAAGGACCTGTACCGATTGGCTAGACAGAAGGACCGAGCTGGGAATGATGTGCAGCAGGTTAGGGTGATAAAAGATAAAGATGGAAATATACTCACAAGTGAGGAGAGTGTGTTGAGAAGATGGAAAGAGTACTTTGAGTGGCTGATGAATGAAGAGAATGAGAAAGAGAGAAGGTTGGATGAAGTGCAGATAGTGAATCAGGAAGTGCAATGGATTAGTAAGGAGGGAGTAAGGACAGCTATGAAGAGGATGAAAAATAGAAAGGCCGAGGTCCAGATGACATACCTGTGGAAGCATGAAGGTGTTTAGGAAAGATGGCAGTGGAGTTTTCAACTAGATTGTTTAATGGAATCTTGGAAAGTGAGAGCATGCCTGAGGAGTGTAGAAGAAGTGTACAGGTACCGATTTTTAAGAATAAGGGGGATGTGCAGAGCTGTAGTAATTATAAGGGGATAAAATTGATGAGCCATAGCATGAAGTTATGGTAAAGAGTAGTGAAAGCTAGGTTAAGAAAGAAGGTTAGGATTAGTGAACAGCAGTATGGTTTCATGCCAAGAAAGAGCACAACAGATGCAATGTTTGCTCTGAGGGTGTTGATGGGGAAGTATTGAGAAGATCTGAAGGAGTTGCATTGTGTCTTTGTGGATGTGGAGAAAGCATACGACAAGGTGCCTCGAGAGGAGTTGTGGCACTGAATGAGGAAGTTGGGAGTGGCAGAGAAGTATGTAAGAATTGTATAAGATATGTACGAGGGAAGTGTGACAGTGGTGAGGTCTGTGGTAGGAGTGCCGGATGCATTCAACGTGCAGGTAAGATTACATCAGGGATCGGCTCTAAACCCTTTATTATTTGCAATGGTGATGGACAGGTTGACAGATGAGATTAGACAGGAGAACCTTTAGTCTACGATGTTTGCTGATGACATTGTGATCTGTAATGAGAGTAGGAAACAGGATAAGGAGGCCCTGGGAAGGTGGAGATATAGAGAGGAGAGGAATGAAGATCAGTAGGAACAAGACAGAATACTTGTGTGTGAATGAGAGGGAGGACAGAGGAATGGTGAGTATGAAGGGAGTGGAGCTGATGAAGGTGGATGAGTTTACATACTTAGGATCAACAGTACAGAGTAATGGGGATTGTCGAAGAGGGGTGAAAAAGAGAGTGTAGACAGAGTGGAATGGGTGGAAAAGAGTGTCGGGAGTAATTTGTGACAGACGGTTATTAGCAAGAGTGAAAGGGAAGATCTACAGAGACCAGTGTCAGACATGTGCAAGTAGGCTAAAGGGTCTGAGTAAGTGTAATAAAACATCCAACCACGGGACCAGGGGGTGGCAGAGTGCGCTGTCTGTCTTTCTCAGTTTCCTACAGACGTTTCCCGGGAAATCCTGCAATGTTCCGGCGCCTCAGAAGACATCACTTCCGGAGCTGGCCCCTTTGCTGATGTCACTTCTGAAGCCGGCCCCTTTGCTGACATCACTTCCAAAGCCAGCCCCTTTGCTGAAATCACTCCCGAAGCTGGCCCCTTTTCTGATGTCACTTCTGGTTTCGGCCATTTTGATGACATTAGTTCCTCTACAGGCCTTTAAAGCATCCATCTTGGACTACTATAGTCAGTTCTGTTTTGGACTCTATTATATGCACATTGTGCTACTTATTTCAAACCCTTTTGCAGCTAGAAAAAATAATATGCGGGTGGCTGCCCCAAACTTTTATGATGTCTTGGACTCTTATTTGTCACAGTGGCGTAGTCGGCAGGAGGAAGTCCCAGAAGAAAGCGGGACTCGGACATGAAACTAACCAGGTAAGAAAGTAACAGGGCTGAGTTTCTGGGCAGGGGAGTGCATCTGGGGGTCAGGAAGGACTCCGTACACGCTCCGTGCTTATAACTTACCAAATGGAGAGTGTGAAAGGGACACACAGGTGTAGGCTGGTTTCTGGGGAAGAAACAAAAAGGGCTTATCATGCTCTCTCGGAGGAGAGAGCTGAGCCGCCCATTGGGGCTGATGTCCCAGATAAATATGGGCTATCCCCAGTCCAGCAGGCAAAACTAATAAAAAAACTGGGAATCTGATCCAGGGAGATCAATCCAGGGGCAGGTTATGACCCTCTGGGAGCAGGTGTCTGTTTGGTTAAGGCCATTTGAACTAACCACCTGCCAAATAGTGCAGCAGGTAGCCTGCTTAATACTTTTAAAAAGCCTCCCTAAAAACATTGCCCAGTCGCACTGGAGAGATTTTCATTCTATGGAAGAGCTTATAAAGCTCCTGAAATCACCCATAACAGTCCTCTAGTGGATTTCCTAGAGATTACGTCCTACAGAATAAGTCTCTTCCACATAAATTGGAGCCTGTTTCTGAGTTCCTGGGCCGCCGATCATGCGACCGACCCGGGAACGAGGCGGGATGTAGGTGGAGGGGGGGAGACAGTTTGTGCGCTCTTGCCAACCCCCTGACGTTTTCGAATATGGGATCAATTATTGCAGTATAAACTGGTTATAAATGGTTATAAACTCAATGCCCTGTTTGATTCCGGCAGCAATATTTCCATTGTTGATTGCCAAAATATTTCACCACGACAAAGAATTAAAGAAAAGACCAGTATTAAATGTATTCACGGAGAAACCTGGATGTACAATACCGCCCTATGTTTCATGAGTCCGGGAGGATCGCTAAAAAATTTCCCATGGCAGTCCACCCAAATCTTCCCTTTCCAGAGATTCTGGGGCGGGACTGGTTGGAAAATAAATTTGGTAAACTATTGACTATTCCCGATAAAAACTTAGGCCTCATTATAGATGGGGATAACTAATTTCAATCTGTCCCCATGCCGTTTAAACAGCTGGTGGAGAGAGATATGGAAGCCCACAAGGAGGATGGGCAGATTCCTGGACCGTCACAGGCAAACACATCATCCACCCGCGCCTTGATGAGTCGGGAGGAATCCCCTCCCCTTGAGGTCAGACCGGATCCTCTCTTTGACATTCACTTCAGTTTAGACAAACACCGGCTTCTTTTAAAAGGGAGCAGTGGAATGATGACTCCCTAAAATTTGCAAAAAATGCAGTAGTCCTTGTCAACGGCCAACGCACACACCAGCCCATGCCACAAGGACCTCACTTTGTAATAGAAAATGATCTATTATATTGGGTCGTGGAATATGGGGTGGAGGTCTGGAAACTGTTGTTAATCCCACGAACATACTGGTAGCAGGTTTGTGAATTAGCTCACGCCCACCTCCTTGGAGGTCACTTAGGCTCTGAAAAAACTTTAAGAGTGGATTAAGCTCAGATTTTATTGGCCCGGAAATGACGAGGAGGTTCGAAGTTTTTGTATTTCTTGTCCAGAATGTCAATTACGGCATATTCCTAGGAGGGACAGTGCTCCTCTCGTTCCCCTTCCCTTAGTTGATGTCACCTTTGAACGAATTGGGGTCGATATTGTAGGACTCTTAGAGCCCTCGGCCCAAGGACATTAATATATATTAGTCCTCGTGTATTATGTGACCCGATATCCGGAAGCTGTTCCCTTGTGCTCAGTTACATCTAAAGCAATGGCATGGGAACTAGTAGGAGTATTTGAGTGTGTCAGCATTCCTAAAGAAGTCCTAGCAGACCAAGGAACGCCTTTTACCTCGGAGACATTCAGGGAAATGGCCAAGTTACTGAAAATAAAGCACTTAAAGTCCGTGGTGTATTATCCTCAAACCGACGGTCTAGTGGAGAGGTTTAATCAGACTCTCAAACAGATGCTTCACAAGGTGCTCAGTGGGGATGGGAGGAATTGGGATCAACTCCTTCCCCTCGTTCTCTTAGCCTTTCGGGAAGTCCCACAAGCCTCTACGGGGTTCTCACCTTTTGAACTTGACGACAACCCCAAGGTATATTGGATGTTTTGAAAGAAAGTTGGGAAGGAGAGGCTCTTCCCTCTTCAAATATTTTGGAATATATTGCACAATTAAGTGATAGATTCGGGAAAATCCAACTTATTCTAAAAAGTCATATGGAAGAGGCACAAGCAGCACAGGCCCGTTATTATGACCATGGCACGACACTCTGAGAATTCCATCTGGGTGATCGTGTCATGGTATTAGTCCCCACCTCCCATTCTAAATTGCCTGCCCATTGGCAAGGCCCTTATGAAATTAAGGAGAGAAAAGAATTGGTCGACTATTTGGTGAAACAACCCAATCGTAGACCAAGCGAGCGGGTTTATCATGTGAACTTGCTGAAGCCATAGGAGAGGGAGCCAGATCCCTCCTCCGCTCAGCCCTTCTCATTCTTTGCTCACATAGACACCCTTAATTTCGGCAAGTAATTAACTTATCGACAAAGAGAGAGATCCTGTCCATCTATTAGGTGGTGAGTGAAAAACCCGGGAGGACCGAGTGCGAGCAGGAGACAGCTAAAGGGTCTGAGTAAGTGTAATAAACATCAAACCAGGGGGTGGCAGAGTGTGCTGACTGTCTTTCTCAGTTTCCTACAGACCTTTCCCGGGAAATCCTGCAATGTTCTGGTGCCTCAGAAGACATCACTTCCGAAGCCGGCCCCTTTGCTGACGTCACTTTCGAAGCCAGCCCCTTTGCTGATATCACTTCCAAAGCTGGCCCCTTTGCTGACATCACTCCCGAAGCCGGCCCCTTTTCTGACGTCACTTCTGGTTCCGGCCATTTTAATGGCATCAGTTCCTCTACAGGCCTTTAAAGCCTCCATCTTGGTCTACTATAGTCGGCTCTGTTTTGGACTCTGTTATATGCACATCGTGCTACTTATTTCAAACACTTTTGCAGCTGGGAAAAACAATATATGGGTGGCTGCCCCAAACCTTTATGATGTCTTGGAGTCTTGATTGTCACACCAGCTTTGTTATATGGGTTGGAGACGGTGGGACTGACCAGAAAACAGGAGACAGAGCTGGAGGTGGCAGAGTTAAACATTTCATCCACGCTCCATGGCCTTCTTTGTGCAGTGTTTCTCCAGAGCTCTCTCTTGACTTGATCAGCAGATTCAGTTAGCTCAATTAGTGGAAGAGGACTGGAGACAACAAATACAAATTCTAGAATGAACCCAGAGTCTAGCAGTTTTGAGAAAAGGCTAAACTGACAAGGATGAGTTATACCTGTTGAAAAAGTGATTTAGTTCATTAGCTATGTTCTTGTTCCTCTATGAGTTTACATCCGCCTTACAGGTATATCCTGTAATAGTCCTCATTGAGTTCCACATTTATTTCACATTGCTCTGCTTTAACATGCTCTCCAGTTTGTCTCTGTAGCAAACTTTATCCCCACAGAGCTGCTTCCTCAGTTCTAATTACACCCATTTGATTTCCTTCTTATCTCCAGACCTGAAAGCCCTCTTCTTTTTATTCAGCAAGGTCTTTGTGATTCATGGTTTGCTGTTGGGAAAACATTGCAGTCCATTTTTGTTAACTGTGTTAACCACACAAATCTTGATGTACTTTGTTTTACAGTGGCTTGATCCCTCAGTGTTTTCAAAGGCATCCTTCAGAGCTTACTCAGTCTTCTCTGTCCATTTCTGCATAGTCCTGATGGTGTCTGGCTGCTTTTGTATAATGGGTTTATATGCATGTATGACTTGTGCTAAATTATGGTAACATCTGCCCAAAGATATGTAATAAGTACAGATCCCTGTTTTCTCTTGTTGTACAGGTAAAAACTAGTGTTACTGTACTGTTTAATAATATTATAACCAGAAAAAACAATTAAAGCTTTATCTCTTGTATATTAATAATTGTGTAAGTATGTCCTTATTATGTATTATTAACACATTTATTGAAAAACAATGTCATTATCTGTATCAAAAAAATGTTTAAATTAAAGCATCAGATTATGAAATGACTACCTTTTTCTCCAACTTCTCCGGGATACCCCAGATCTCCTGGAAGCCCTGGTAACCCAGGAGGTCCAGGTTGACACAGTCCTTCTGCAAGAAAAAAATTCAAAACATGATGCATTTTGAAAAAGGTATTGCTTCATATTCTTCATTTAAAAGTACCAAAATGCTTTGTAAAAGATAACTTTATGTTGAGCACATTTTAAACATATCAGTCAGCTCAATTATTCAGACTGTGACAGCAAACTACTACATATACTGTCCCACAAATCATCAAATGAAAGTGCTTTTATAAATATCACTTTGTGTACATTAAAATTATAGTCAATGTCTGAATATGGACAAGGCAGATTTCAAAGCAATGTAGAATACAAATTGTCTAGAAATACACTGTAAGCCACGGAGACTCTGTATTACTGGAAGGTGGGGCTTTGCCCTACCAGTCTCTAGTGGCTGGTACAAATGTGCAAAAAATGTAATAATCAGTAAACTATCTTCCAATAATATAATGCATTGTTAAAATGTTTATAGTAATCTCAATGTAGTGGTTATAGTCACATTTTTCTAATTGCTCATCACATTCTCAAAGGAACTTCATATGTAGACATTTTCTTGTGTATGTGAAACTTTCCTTGATCCTGGTGCTGCTAGCCTGGTTCCAGGTTACTGGGCCAGGTCCTTCGACCCTGAATTGTTCTAAGCATACCTTTTCTCATTTGCATACATGGATGGCCTGAACTTTTCAGTTTTGCATTCGTGCCTGAAGGCTCAAGACCTATGTAACAAAGCCGCTAAATAGGCGCCTGACCTGACACAAATGGACACAGAGGCACATATAAAAATAAACAAACTTTTATTTATCTTCAGCTGTGGGACACGTCTTCCCCATGCCACACAGCCCAACACAGTCCCAAAGCACAATTACCACCAAAACAATCTTTTCTCCTCTACCACCACTCCTCCTGAAACTTAGTCCTCCTCCTCCCGACTCTGGCCCTTGAGTCATGGTGGCCGACCCTTTTTATAGCCTACCCGGCAGCGTTCCAGGTGCTTGTCCACCTGGTCCTAACTGCAATTCCAGGTGGGACTGAAGATTTGTCCAGCCGTGCTGCTGACTCCATGCAGCTCCCCTTATCTCCCATGGAGTCATGAGACAGGCTGGGGTATCACCATCTGCCAGGGAGGCTGCCACCAAGCGTCCCGGGGGAGGTATTGAGCTGCCGATGGTTGCTCCCCCGAAACAGATGCAGCAGGGGCATCCCTGCCGGGCATGGGACCCGGCTGTCCGCTACACCTATTAAAGATTTTTTTTTCAGTGCAGCATGCCTCCAAAGCTTAAAGTCCTCACTCGATGTGTGTTAACAATAAATAAACACATTATTGAAAAACTTCAAGGATAAACTCAATATTTTTCACAAAGAAGTTAATTCTTTACAATCAAGGTATATATTAATTTACCACATGAAATAACAGTCTAAAGTAAAGCATGTTTATAAGTATTAAAAAATAACTAGCCTGCTCTTGCGTTTTATGATGGAGATAGGCACCGGGTTTCCTATATAAAAAAGCACTTAAACTTACAGAATGTAATAGTGCCTCATACTCTAACTCATATTCTAACTTCAAACATTCCAGAGTCTGAATACTAAATTAAAGAGAAATATGATCCGGTGTTCAAATAATGCGTCTATGTTTAAACTGTGCACGCAGTGAAAAAAAATGCAACAGATGGCAGTTACGCAGCAAACATAAATGTCATCTGTTGTGTACAGTGTAGTACACCAGGTTCTTGACATACAGACATAATCATGTTCATTCATATTTTAACTTATTATTTAGGGCATGTAATTGTGTTATTTGCATCTTAAATTATTTGTATTTTCTGTTTAAATTTATCGAGATGAGTATTGTTTAGGGTCTGGGAATGGATTTACTTACTTTCCATTATTTCTAATTGGGTAAACATATTCAGACTTTGAACAATTCACGGTTCAAACAGCCTCCTGAAACTAATTAACTTTGAAGTACAAGGCACCACTGTATTTATATTTAAGCCAAAAATGTTATCATGTACTGATCACTGTCGAGTTTGGAAACACACTGCAAAACAACATATTCATGTCATTTTAAAAAAGCAAAAAGAAAAAAATTGTTGAGAGATTCAGCCATTTTAAAAGAAGACTGGCTGTATGCTTCACTATGCTGCTTGTCTTTCTCAGCAGCAACCTTTCAGAGTCAGGGCATGGATTCACCTCAGAAAGTCATTTCCTAGCTCTGTTATTGACATTACTTAATGCTGATGCCCAAATGTAAATTGCTGTCTGTTTTGTAGACAACTAAACAATAATAACTGAAAATATCACACAATCATTGACATTCTTTCACTATACTCGTATGTCATTATTTCACAAAGATATTGCCTGCTGCTGCTGGAATGATAATGTGTACATGTGGTCTTCTGAGAGTAATATTAATAGTAATATTAAGCATCCATGTTGCATGCAATCAAGTGACAAAAACTGAACAGAAATTATAGAAATACATTTAGTTTTAACACTATAATTACCAGAGTCTACGAAAAAACTCGTAGATCCGGCCCACCTTAAAACCGTTAGCACCTCTCCGCCAGCGTCTTATCTGACGCTATTAGTTATTATTTGAAACTGGGAATAACTGGAGATGGGAGTGGCGTTTTGAGACAATGGAATTAGACATTCTCTTATCTGGAGGGATTAAAGCTGATACACAAACGCTGGCGAATCTGCTTTCTTCGTATCTCACCGTCACTTGATTTTTTTTTTATTCAGTTTTATTGAGTGTTCCTGCTCACGCTGAATTACAATGCACCTTATGGTCTATGATGTCAAAAAAAAACAAAAAAAACAGACATAGGTATATATATTTGGAATTATCCGTTTTATGACCTGTATAGTACACTTCGGAAAACTTTGCGTCATGGATGCAACATTATTCATATCCATTCACATAACATCTTGCGGTTTGTAATCAGTGACCGCATGTTTTTTTTCCCCCGATCTTGCCAGTCCCCACATGTTGCTGTATGCTGTTTCTTTTGTACTCCAGGACTTGCAGAGGAAAGAATAGTACAGAGCAGTAACTTCAGCGCTATATGCAATCATCAGATTCAAATGTTAACAGTTCACACACACACGCAAGAATCGTCCTTTCTGCATTTACAACGTGTGTACCTGTTACAATGTACACACTTCTCTCTATGCTGTGGTTTCTATTACACACCTGAAAGAAAAAGACAATATACAGTATGTGAAAACATCATCGCACTTATGCAATATTATTTGAAAATGAACAGTGTCAGATCGGCTGTGAATTTAGGTTGTCTGTGCCTGTGCATGTTTGGTTAAAACGTGCTTGCTCTTCACTCAGTGAAGTGATGGTTAAGCTTCAGCAGGAGTTGGCTTTCAAGGTTCTTGAAGTGAAGCTATGACCGTTTAGCAGTGAACAGGAGCCCCGCTAAAAAGTCTCTCACAGGCTGCAGATGCAGGAAGTTTGTGTGTGGTCATGTGACTGCATTGCTACGTCTGATTGGTGACATGGAGTCATGTGATTATTGTTGCTACGTCCAATTGGTGAAACAGTCATGCAGAAGATGCACTGGCGACTTCTTTCTAGCAAAAATATAGCATATCTAATGTGTAAATGGAAAAAAGTAACGAGTCGAGTGTTGCCCAATGTAGCGGAGTAAGAGCAGCGTTTCTTCTTCACAAATGTACTCAAGTAAAAGTAAAAAGTATGGTGCAGTGTTAGAAGTACAATTTTTTTAAAAAGTTACTCAAGTAAATGTGACGGAGTAAATGTAACTCGTTACTACCCACCTTTGGATTTCAGATTACTGGTTCCAATAGCAACCTCCTCCCCCATAGCTTAATTGTACTGTAGCTTTGAGAAAAAAACCTTACTCCTTACAGGACTGTTTTTGTCCCTCACCCATCTGGCTAACCTCTTTTATAGTCCAACCCAATTCCTTAAACATTACCTCCTGCATTTCTGAACTCAATTTGCTCTTCCTCAGAAAGAAAGATTATAAACTACCTAGGCCATTGAACTTCTCTCCTTCCAAGCTAAAACACTGGTGATCAGTTAGCAGTCAGTCTTTAGCTCCATGCAAAGATCCTGGTTGCGTCAAGGAATTCAAAATCTTATTATGGTAAACATTAAAATACTTCCAGTTTTAATGATTACAGGCCAGTGGCATTAAGCTCTGCAATAATGAACACATTTCAACATCTAATTCTTCAGCATCTCAGGTCTGTAACAGAGACTCTACTTGACCCAGTATGGCTTGGTTACCATGCAAACAGATCAGGTACAGTATTCATGGCCTTTTAATATATTGCATAGTGTTTGGACTCTCCAGGTACATATGCTAGGATTGTATCCATGTATTTTATTGAAAAATTAATACAATTATAGTTTTTCATTGGCAAAGTTTTCAGTATAAAATATGCCATGAGAAACAAACATCAGAAAGTGAAGCAGCAGAAATGTCAGTCATGTTACATGGCCCTGGCTACATGGTCTTCTCACAAGTGTGTTCTGTGGCATCACCATTATGTTTTGTGTCTCTAAGCTAATTACTGTGGTTCCAATTACCCATCTGTAAAACTGCATAAATTTGGCAATAACACCACCTTGATAGGCCTGTATCACAGCCACAGTGCAATATCAGAAGGAGTTGGATTGGCCCTCAGCATTATGGGACTAAACACTATGAAAACAATGGAAATAATTGAGAATTTTATAAAATACTCCTCACCTTTGACAGCATAGTTTATAAATAGTGTCACTGTTAGCAAGGTGGAATCATTTACATTTTTTAGCATTCCTATTATTCACAGTCTGAACAAGGATGGAAACATAAATTCTCTTATCAGAAAAGCTGATTTTTTTTCTCTGCCCACATAAAAATGTGATATGCCCTCATCAATGATGACTCAGTTTTACACAACTGCCATTAAAAACATCTACACTTTTTCCATATGTTTCTGGTATAGACATGCATCTACTCATCCAAAACAGAAACTGCATCATGCCATTTGGACAGCAGAATGGACTGCAGTTCTGAAGATACTTTCTGCTGATAATCTGTAAAATTATAGGTCAGTAAATGTGCAGGAAAAATAATCAAAGACCTCATTCACATAAACAGCTTCCTTCCCACTTCAGTCACTCTAATTTAAGAGAGTCTTCAATGCATCTCTGTCTCCCTCTGATCCCTAAACATGTCTAGCAAACCCAAATTATATTTACTTTGTAAGACTTTCTCTATATATTGCATACATAAGTGCAATTATATATCTCATATATATTTCTCTTCTGGTTTGTCCTGCTTCCTCTTGAAACCCGGTCCCACCCTCACACAGCCCACACAGCATTTCTCGATTCCTATTCGTCCTCTTCCAAACCCTTCCCCACGCTGCCTGCGGCCTCCCATACACCCCCACGCCGCTTTTCTCGAGTCCTATTCCTCCTTCGGACTACGGCATTCCCCACTCCTCTCTCATTACCCCACTGGTGTCATGTCACTGCCCGATATCTAGCCTGACCGTGTGACCTATCACTTTGGCCATGTCTGTGCCTGGGAGTCTTTTCCGTAGCCTGCTACAGAAAGGTACTCTCTTGACCATTGGCACTGGTTTCGCTCCTTGCTATTTTCGTTGTACTGCAACGGTTGTTTCCTAAGCCTTTGTTATAAAATGAACAACAGTATCTTCTCTGTCGATGGGTTTTTGTACAACGCCATCTATATTCTGGGATCCGGCAACTGCCTGTTCCTATCAGTGGGTTATTTCTTGACCCAAACAGTTGACGAAGGCAATGCACTCTCACTACGACATAGGGCAGTAGATTTCATTGCATCACATTGGGACAGATTTGGAAACATTCTTCCTGTTGTTCTTTCCAGCACAAGTCGAGTTATCACAATAAGTCAAGAGTACTATCAATACATGGCAACATTTGGAATTTATGGTGGTGAAGCTGAAATTCAAGCTTTCTCCGAGATTAGATCTTTCGACTCATTATCTGTCATCTCCAGCAAAACACTTATTCACAACTGCGTCTTTCAAGAAGTATTTCTTTCTTCTTGATTTCTGAATTCCTTTTTCTTTGTTTTCCTTTCCTATTCTTACACCGCCGTATGCTATGGTGAGCGTCGGCTATCTAGTTATATTATATTTTATATACGTGTGGCTTTGTGAAATAAATTATCAGTCATTCCAGCTGTATATAATGTCATGATGCTGTCATATAATGTACATTGTGCAGTTAATTGTAGTTGCTTTTGTTATATCGAGGGATGTAATACTAAGAAAAATTTCTAGCAACAACATTGCCTGGTACTAAAATTCAAAGTCCAAATTCAAGTTCAAGCTATTAAACTTCCAACAATATATACATATATTTTTGGACTTTTGGCCATGTATACATTTATACATTTAATTTCATAATTTGTATATTATATATTATCATTATATATAATCTTTTTGTATAGCAATCTTGAATCTTCTGCATTTTTACTGATGTACTCAACTGTGCTAATTTCTACTAGTGTCTCACTTCTACAGGTGTACTGTGTACCACTGGTTGCCCCTATTGCTTCTGAGAGGTTATTGACTTCTTCAGATGTATAAATTTCAATAAACTGCATGTTCAAAGCATTTGCTATTTCACTGTCTGTATTTTCTAACTCCTTTCTATTTCTATTCTTCATCTCTTCGTTGATCATTTCCTACTTGATAATTGGGGTTGAAAGACTTTGTAATAAATACTACACTGCAGAAGACTACATGTAGCTGCATTCAGTCTAGAAAGTTCTATAAGTGATTACTGGCTCCAACAGTATGGCACACATCTGTATGATCAGTATGGTACACATCTTTTTAGTGATTTTTTAAACTATATTTCAGCAGCCACTCAATTAACCCTTCAAGTATGTTTAAATTCATTGACATGTTTGGAGTCAAACTGACAGCTTTATGATGAAATTTCTATTGGATTTCAATACGAAAACACAGCAGTCATGGAAAAGGCTGCAGTGAAACCAAGCATTCACAAACCCCTCACAGCAGAACCCCACCCCCATTCTTTCCAAAACTGCTCTGTAAATGACAGGACTCTTGACCAGTGAATGAGGGGATTCCTTTAATCTTGAACTGAAAAACTCAGTCCCAAGGGAATTGTGTTTCCTTTTTAAGATGGATGCTATTTTTTTTTAAGTATCTATTTAACATTATTTTATTAAAAATGAATGTGCTTTTTACACGTGGTGAGCAAATGATGGAATAACTAACATATGAATTATGCAACATGAGTAATATGAGATTTATGAAACACAAGTAACCTGAGATTTTGTTTTCCCCATATATGTTTTCATATCATCTGTCATTGTACAGCATTGATTACCATTGGTTTGTAATATATTACAAACTATTTGATCTTCATTAGCAATGAAAACATGAGATTAAAATTTTTTATCAGCCACCACTACAAAACACATGGGGAGAGCAACATATTAAAAATATTATTTTTGGATGGTGTTCCTTTAGATATGCTGTGGCATTCAAATGGTATTCAGCAGATATTCAGATACCAAATATATACAGTACAAAGAAAACATTTTATACTGTATTATACTATCACCAACAGACTGTACAGTTATCACAATAGGATCAATAGATTCAGTACATGCTGCTTATGCCAAATTCTGACATTATGACTTGCCATGTGGAGAGGTTTACTTACCTCGGCAGTGACATTCATGTTTCTGGTAACTCTTGCTATGAAGTCAGTAGACAGACTGAGAGAGCATGGGGTCATAAGGTCACAGTTTTGCTATATGACTACGAGACATGGATGCTATACAGTTATCCGAGACAAAGATTGGACTCCTTTGGTACTGTGTCTTTTTGGAGAATCCTTGGGTATCACTGGTTTGACTTTGTGTCGATTGTGCTGTTGCTAATGGAGTCCCAAGTGAGGCAAATTACCTGCATTGTGTGGGAGTGTCTGGTACTATGGCCATGTGGCGCGATTCGCCAAGGGTGATTAAGCTCGCAGGATCCTCATTGTTGAGGACCTGAGTGGTTGGACAAGGCCAAGGGGATGCCCACATAACACCTGGCTGTGGCAGATAGAGGGTCATTTCCGGAGGATGGGACTGGACCTTGTGCCTGCCAGGATGGTGTTGCCAACCAGGGTCCTGAGCTGTTTCGTTGCCTGACCTGACATATCTGTAAAGTCTAGAACCTGTATTATGTAAATACCCTAGACTAACAGCTATTTGTGAGATGTGGAAAGCACCATGTTTAATTATAACAATCATACAAGAGTCACAGTTACTTAAATCACTTATGCTGTGTGAACTATGGTCGGCCGTTCATCCCGGCCAATACCTCCACGCCACTAGATGGAGCCCTTCCGGCAGCATGGAGGTGCCCCGAATTCCAGCAGGGCATCATGGATGGTGGAATTTTCTTTCACAGCTATGCTAGATACCTTGTTGGCCGCAAGGAGACACTGCAGGGAGGCTCAGAGACTTCCGGGATGAAAATGAAGAGCTTTTATCTGACCTGGAAGTACTGCCAATCACATGGACTGAGAGGAGCGAAACATTTCTGGGTCAAGGTCTATAAAGGACTCTGGGAAATCACAGGCAAACGAGCTGAGTCAGGGTGGCAACGCGTCTGGGAGAGGAGGATTGTTTATTGATTGGTGTTTATTTATGAGTATTGTGGAGTGGAGGGTGCTTTGTTCACATTATTATTATAATAAATCCAAACTTTGGACTTTTACCTGGTGTCTGACGTATTGTCTGAGGGGTCAAGGGAATGACAGCGCCCCTATCTGTCACAGCTGCTATTTCTAATGTTTGGCTGAACAACAGCTTAACCATTTTAACATGTTTGCAAGCTATATACAGTTCAGTATATCAGCTAAAGTATGATAGTCACTTTTTTAAATAAGCAGACAAACTGCAACAAAAGGAATGCACAGCTAAAAAGGTGTGCACTGAGTGTACCTTAAGCTTTAAAACATTTTTTTTCTTCTCTAATTTTGTA
The DNA here is from genome assembly GCF_016835505.1 of Polypterus senegalus. Lineage (NCBI taxonomy): Eukaryota > Metazoa > Chordata > Cladistia > Polypteriformes > Polypteridae > Polypterus > Polypterus senegalus. Next base: position 42,875,908 of record NC_053163.1, read on the forward strand.
ACCAATCTCCTTATTTTTAATATAACTCTAATGGATGTGTAACTTTGTTACAATTGCTGTGGACAATTCAATTACTACTCCCATAACCACCTGCAGGTCTTTGTCTGCACAATTTTTAAATTAATTTACTACTAATATAAGTTGTTTTGTTGATATTCAAGTAACACTTACTTGTTGAAGGAGTTGGTCCTGGTAATCCAGGTGGTCCTGGGGGTCCAGGAGGTCCAGTTAAACCAATACTTCCAGGGCTTCCAGGTAATGAAATTCCAGGGGGACCTTCGTCTCCCTTCAGGCCTCTCTCACCAGGGTATCCTGGCTGTCCTGGATCACCAGGCACAGGCAAACCTGTGTGTCAAACCAAAAACAATACCTTATTTAAAGTATTGATTCAATTAGAAGAGAATTCTAAATTCCCAGGTATATCTCCACAAGACATAATAGACACAACAATTTGGTCTCATACTATACTTTTACATATAGTACTAATCATGTTATTAAATATAATAAAAATAAATATTATTAGTTATATAACACAAAATATATAGACATAAAAAATAAAAAAAAAACATGAAAAATTGTAGCAAGCTTTAAAAAACCCAGTCTTAGTGAGAACAAAGAAAGTTGGAAATGGTAAGATAAAAATACTGTGCCAAACAATTAAAATGTGTAATAATTTCTCGCAGGTAATGCATCATTTCATAGATCTCTGAGAGTAGGTGTTAATTTCTAGTCTATACAAGAACCCTGCTATGAAATCAAAGTAAATAATCCATTCATTTAATCTAGCTTCAAATGAATACATGCAAATTTTTTTGCATTATTTTAAGATGAAGAAAGCTACAGTATAATTTAAAAAATAAACTTTTTACAAGAGTGCTGATAAAAGAGTTTCCAGCAAAATGTGAAACTCTAAAATAGAGACACCTGCTAGAAAATAAAATGGCAACATTATAGAAACAAAAATATAACAGTAAAAAATATATAATTGCTATAGACAAAAGGCTACAGTCAAATAAAGTTAACACTAAGTCTTCCAAAAATAAATTAGTTAAAAAAAGTATATTGCAATAGTAAAAAATATTCAGTTTCCTAATTTGCAACAGTTATCCCAGCTAAACAAATAATAGATAAGTGTTCAATTTTTCCATTGATGTTAGTCTAGTTTAGAAAAAGACATTATACCTCCCAACATTCTAAGCAGATATTAAAATGGTAGGAAGTGTCGGTGAAAGGAAGAAATAATAAATGATACAACAATGAAACTGAAGAACATTTTACATAATTGTGAAACTTGAAGCCAAGTGCAACATAATATTTCTTGACAGCCAAATAATACTGAAACTACAGCAAGGCAATAAAGATTATAGAAGTAGCTTAGGACAAATAGATGGTTTTCATTAAGGCCTTTATGTTCTTTATTTCAGTCATTGTGGAAATGTGACTGTGATTTTGAAATGTTCTGCCCGCTGGCCAAAAGGGATAAAGAAAATGGACCGAAAGATGAATATTAGTCAAGAAAACAATAAGAAAACTGAAACCAGAGAGTTCATTTAACAATCATTCAAAAATGTATAGTTAAAAGACAAATGCAAAAAGTCAAAAGCCAGAGATCTTTAACTTAATATGTATGTATTAGAGGGGATTGGAAACCACAATCTTGGACATTGCAGAACACATGGCATTACCTACAAAGCTTTGCAATTGGTAATGACATCATGTGAGGTAACGTCTGGTGCCGTTAGCAAATCAACAAAAAACTAAAACCATAAAATAACAAACATAATATTAAAAAAAAAACCACATGAACGATAGAAAAATGTGTCATGAATGCAATAACTATCCATATTGAGGTGAAAAACCTAATGCAAGAAAATTAAACCATCAGAAAATAGGAATATATGATGGAGAAAATCGATAAAATTTAGTCATAAGAGGAACTGTTATGATTCTGTATAGTTATTGTTATAAAATATTATTGATTTCAGTTATAGATAAAAATTATTTTTTACGGGGGCTGCCATGTTGAGTTGCTATAATTACAATGTGGAGTTGGTTCCTACAAAGTGTGTCTCCAGAACCACTGAAATCAACATAATAGCTGAAACAAAATAAAACCAATGAATTATACACATCAGTATCCAGTTTTGCTAATATTCAAATCAAAAACAACCTATGTGAAATCATACTTTTGCTATTTCTGACTTTCTGGTTCCTGACTATGATTTTCTTCATTATGATTTTCTGATTAACAGTTTGGATTAGATGAAAGATATGACAGCTTTTTTGGTTTTGATGCTTTGCTTGTTTAAGTCTTGTACACTTAATTCTTCTAAAATAACATCAAGTCTAGCACTGAAGTTTCCTACAGTCCCACTGCCCACCACACTACTTGGCAACGTATTCCATGTGTCTATGGTTCTCTGTGTGAAGAAAAGCTTCATCATGTTTGTGCAAAATGTACTCTTTACAAGTTTCCAACTGTGTCCCCGTTTTCTAGTTGAACTCATTTTAAAGTACCCACTGTACTAATTCAATTCATAATTGTAAAAATTTAAATTATATCAGTCTTGATCTCCCTTTGCTAAAACTGAAAAGGCTCAGCTGTTTTGATTTTTCCTCATAACACATCCCATACTGTCCTGGAATCAGCCTAGTTCCTCTACTCTGGTCTTTTTCTAGCACTGCTATGTTATTGTAGTCTGAACAGCAAAACTGCACACAATACTCCACATGAGTTCTAATCAGTGCATGAATATAACCTTTTTTGACTTGTACTCCACACTTAGGACTACTGTATATAGTCTAATATTCTAATATTTGCCATTTTTCACACTTTTGGAATATCTCTAGTGCGCCATGACTTCCTGAAAATATGCATCAAGAGTTTAAATATGTATACACTAACCTCCTGAAGCACTCATATATACAATCTGGTTCTGGTGATTTGTTTGATTTTAGCCTATTTAATCTAAGCAGTACATCTACTTCTACAATTTCCATTCTTAGTAGTTCCTGTTACTGCTAGGAGGTTATACATTTCCTCACATGTAAGACTTCAGAAAAATGTGACTTTAGAGCATTTTCTATTTCACTGTCTATATTTTAATATCCTTTAGCTATTCCTGATACAGTCTGCCTCCACCTTGACTGTTCTTTTACTATTAAAATACTGAAAGAATCCCTTTTGGTCATCTTTCACCTTATCTGCTACGTTCTTCTCAAACTGGCTTTTAGCTTCCCCCATATCCTTCTTGATGGTGGCTCTCATGCTCTCACATGCCCAACAATTTGCATTGGAGTTATTTGTCTTATACACATTACAGTCCTTTTCTACCTCTTAGTAACAAATTGTGGATTTTTTTTTCATTTCCTACTAATTTCAGAGTTTGGGAGGAACCTATTATGCATTATATGTAAAACATTTTTTAACCATTCATCTTCTGTTGCCACACTTAACACTAGAATTACCAGAGCCTACGAAAAAACTCGTAATTCCGTCCCACCTTAAACTGCTTCTTAAATCCCTTCACACCTCTCCGCCAGCGTCCTTTGTCTTCTAAATGTGCTGATAAAGAGAAGCCGGCTATTCCATCCCCCCACCAATTTAGAACGTGCACGAACTTCTCTCAGCTCATGCCTTGATTGAGTATCTGGGAGTGAAGTGGAGTTTTAGAGTGGAAATAATAGATCGTTGTTTGGAACACACGCATTTCATGTCTGTTCCGTTTCTACAGTAATCTGTGTCAACACATTGTTAAAACAGAAACTTTTTTTATATTCTAGTAGTAGATGACAAAATGTAGGCATAAACTATATAATGTATGAAGCCTGAAGTCCAAATAGCAAAGAAACATTTTCACAAGAATAACACAATTGCACTTTTATTCAAACATATAACTGCAGAAAGAAAAAGCCGCCTTAACATGCGACATTGACACCAGTTTACTATAACTGACTCCGTGGTTCAATAGATACAGCCCCCGCTTGGGATCAAGGGTCAGGGTTCGATCCTGCGCCCCTCCCTTTTGAGAAGTAAACTGTTCTTAGTCTTACTGTTTTAGAATAAAAACATACATTTGATTTCAGTCTGTAACAGCCGTGCAATTTATGATCTTTGTAAAGGTTAGCTTTTTTTTTATTCACTTTTCACTCTCTCAGTCGCGTTCAGAATCAATCCATACAACCCCATCTGACACGGCTGTTTTCACTAAAGACGCGCTATAGCTCTGCAGTGTACCACGATGCATACTAACGCCCCCCGGGTTCTGACACACAAACGCTGGCGAAGCTGCCTTCTTCGTATCTCACCGTCACTTGCTTTTCTTTTTATTCAGTTTTATTGAGTGTTCCTGCCAGTCCCCGCATGTTGCTGTATGCTTTTTCTTTTGTACCCAGGACATGCAGAGGAAAGAATGGTAAAGACCAGTAACTTCGGCGCTATATGCAATCATCAGACACTCCCCATCTGCCCGTGTCGCTCAAACACAGGAACATATATTGGTGTAAAAGTATAACAAAAGTGCACTTTTATTCAAGTGCACTTTTTCCATCGCCTTTTCCTGTAAGAAGCAGTGTACACACTTCTCTCTATGCTGTGGTTTCTATTACACACCTGAAAGAAAGAGACAATATATGTGAAAATATAATCGCACTAATGCAATATTATTTGAAAACGAACAGCGTCAGATCGGTGTGAATTTATGCAGGAACTGGAAATTCTCTGATGCGGACCTTCCCCAGGGAAGAAAGTACAGTGTCAGGTGCTCATTCAGTGTAATAGAAACCATAGCACAGAGAGGTGTGTACACGGCAACAAGTACACGTGTCGTAAATGTAGGAAGGACGGTCCTTGGGTGTGTGGGAACTGTTAATATTTGAATGTGATGATTTTATATAGCACGGAATGAAAATCTGCACTTCTTAGCATTGCACCATGCAAGATGTCGTATCAATCGCCTACTGTATCTTGCTTTCTTTTTTCTTCGGTTATACAGGTAGTTTTGAATAAAAGTGCACTTGTTTTGTTTGCGAAATGAAGTGTCTGCGTGCACTTTTCGTGGCATTACACGTGTATTTTTTGAGCATGCCCGTTTGAGCAGTATAAAAGTATTGAAAAGTATAACAAAACAACGGGCAGATGGAGAGTGTCTGATGATTGCATATAGCGCCGAACTTACTGCTCTTTACTATTCTCTCCTCTGCGTGCCCTGGAGTACAAAAGAAACAGAATACAGACGCGCTATAGCTCTGTGCTGTACCACGATGCATACTAACGCCCCCCCCGGTTCTGACACACAGACGCTGGCGAAGCTGTCTTCTTCGTATCTCACCGTCACTTGATTTTCTTTTTATTCAGTTTTATTGAGTGTTCCTGCCAGTCCCCGCATGTTGCTGTATGCTGGATATGTTCATATGTATTGTCTCTTTCTTTCAGGTGTGTAATAGAAACCACAGCATAGAGAGAAGTGTGTACACTGCTTCTTACAGGAAAAGGCGATGGAAAAAGTGCACTTGAATAAAAGTGCACTTTTGTTATACTTTTACACCAATATATGTTCCTGTGTTTGAACGACACGGGCAGATGGGGAGTGTCTGATGATTGCATATAGCGCGGTTACTGGTCTTTACCATTCTTTCTTCTGCATGTCCTGGGTGCAAAAGAAAAAGCATACAGCAACATGCGGGACTGGCAGGAACACTCAATAAAACTGAATAAAAAGAAAAGCAAGTGACGGTGAGATACGAAGAAGGCAGCTTCGCCAGCGTTTGTGTGTCAGAACCGGGGGGTTGCGCGTTAGTATGCATCGTGGTACACTGCAGAGCTATAGCGCGCTTTAGTGAAAACAGCCGTGTCAGATGGGGTTGTATGGATTGATTCTGACCGCGACTGAGAGAGTGAAAAGTGAATAAAAAAAAAGCTAACCTTTACAAAGATCATAAATTGCACCGGCTGTTACAGACTGAAATCAAATGTATGTTTTATTCTAAAACAGTAAGACTAAGAACAGTTTACTTCTCAAAAGGGAGGGGCAGGATCGAACCCGTGACCCTTGATTCCAAGCGGGGCTGTATCTATTGAACCACGGAGTCAGTTACAGTAAACTGGTGTCAATGTCGCATGTTAAGGCGGCTTTTTCTTTCTGCAGTTATATGTTTGAATAAAAGTGCAATTGTGTTATTCTTGTGAAAATGTTTCTTTGCTATTTGGACTTCAGGCTTCATACATTATATAGTTTATGCCTACATTTTGTCATCTACTACTAGAATATAAAAAAGTTTCTGTTTTAACAATGTGTTGACACAGATTACTGTAGAAACGGAACAGACATGAAATGCGTGTGTTCCAAACAACGATCTATTATTTCACTCTAAAACTCCACTTCACTCCCAGATACTCAATCAAGGCATGAGCTGAGAGAAGTTCGTGCACGTTCTAAATTGGTGGGGGGATGGAATAGCTGGCTTCTCTTTATCAGCACATTTAGAAGACAAAGGGCGCTGGCGGAGAGGTGTGAAGGGATTTAAGAAGCAGTTTAAGGTGGGACGGAATTACGAGTTTTTTCGTAGGCTCTGGTAATTCTAGTGTTAAAAGCTTATCCTAGTCTTAGAACTTAGAACTAAGAACTGTTCTATCCAGTAAAATTTTGTACACTACTCCTTCTTATTAAGAAGACTCACTTACCAAATATTGGCCACTAGTTACTTACTTATTTAGTTTGTCTGTTTTAATGGATGCGTTTACCTATTCGAGCTTTCTTGATAGATACCCGTCTAAATACTGCGGTGTCCCTCTGTTTACTGGTTACAAGTCAGCGGCCTTCCTGTACTTAAAATAAATGCTTTCTTACCTATGAATTCACATGCTCTCCCTTGCTATTAGTGTTAACACTTAACTGTACTAGTGGTACGTGGAGCTCTATCAAATTATTCTTTATATGCCTTAACTTCTCTCCACTAAGGAAACACTGCTACGTTTAACTATTCATTGCCACGACCTTGGTAATTTACTTACAGACTTGACAGTTTCAGCTACCGCTAAAATAATTATTTCTGCCATGCCTCATCTCACTTCTCCACGCTGAAGTTTTGAATACAAATACCCGAACAAGTGCAACAGAACAGAACAAGTGCAAGTAGTGAGTAACATTTTTTCAAAATGCTTTCAGTGAGAAGCAAAATGACACCTTTTATTGGTTTATGTAAACGTGATTACATTTTACCTGAAGAAGTGGCCTGAGTTGCCTTGAAAGTTTGCATATTGTAATCTTTTTAGTTAGCCAATAAAAGGTATCATTTTTGCTTGATTTATTACTACATTCATAATGGTCTCCTTTGCTAGTGTCAAATCATTTTTTTTATCTTTCAACCACAGGCTTATCCCACTGGCAGAGTACAAATTACACCTTAGAAAGAGTTACATAAGGTGTTTGATGTAACAGTATGATCTGAAGTGGCAGCCAACAGCATGTTTGAATTCAACTACATAAAAAAACCTATAAATTAATACATAGTTTAGTTATGTTTAGAATGCTGGCATCAGAGGTGGGTTGGTATAAAATACCCAGTCAGAGGCTAGACAATATTTATGAAGAATTTCTCACCATGGTGCAAACTTCACAGTACAGCACAAGCTCTATATAATAAATATCATGGGAGATCTCCTGGCAGCCCTGGACTACAACCTCAAAGATAACTCCAATAAATTCAGAAGAATCTGGCAGCACCTTTCAATGCACAGTTTCTAAACTGGCAGCTGAGCAGCATTGCTCACCTAAAAGATTTGTGAAAGCAGATAAAAGGAGGCAGAAAGGCAATGATAAGGCATCAGACAATGGTTAGACCAGAAGAGTTGGGGCCAGTGGAGGAAGAGCTGGTGCGGTTGCTCCCGGATTTATCAGAGGTCTTGAATATGTCACTAACAGTGGTGAAGTGGTTGCAGAATCTGTCCCACCAGGTATGTGTATACCAGCTGTACAATAATGTAATGGAAAAGTGTAAATTGATATACAGTGATTCCCCGCCTATCGCGGAAGTTACGTTCTAGACCCATCAGCGATAGGTCAAAATCCGTGATATACTGTAGAAAGACCATATAAATAAACATTTTTTTTTGTTTAAGCCTTAAAATACACCTCCCACACACTTTACACACATGTAAACTTATTAAAATACACTTTGTAAACACATATGATATGTGGATGTCAGGCTAAGGATATGAGTAACATCTCTCTATTATAAAAAAAAAAAAATCTTGGCAGGTAGACTAGTGAGAAGAGGCGTGATCTTCTTGGAAGACAATTTGATGTCCCACGAGAGACATTTTAACGTCACCCAAGACAAGGCAGTGAGAGGGAAGGACAGCTGCTATATAGGCTTTTAAATGATCGACGCACAGAACGACAAGCAGAACACGCATCTTGGAAGAAGCAGCACAAAGCTTGTAGCTGATCCGTTCGCTTCTCCTTAGCGTGCGTTCAGCTCCCCCCCTTCACAATGAGAACGGGAGAGACGCTAAGTGGCAGGAACCTAGTGTGCCCCTGTGGTGGGAGTTGTTGAGCGAAGCGACACGCAAGATTAGACATTATAACCTTAGGAGGCAAATCCCGTGAGATGGTGACTTTTGCACGTCACGCCCTACTTACAAACAATTTAAAACAAGTTCATCGACATCTAAACTAGCAGTTACTGGAATGCTTTTGGCAGACTCACTTCAAGTGCTCCCAGCTCTTAAAACAAGGACAAGCAGAACACACAGCTCGCCAGCAGCAGCTGCAGCAAACCAGCAGATGATCCGAGCGCATCTTTTTAGCGTGCGCTCAGCCCTCACCCCCCACCCCCTACTCATTCAGAACGCTAGTGGCATAGATGCAAACTGGCAAAAGGCCAGCTGCTGTACAGGTTTTTAAATGATTGACACAAAGCCTGACAAGCAGAACACACAGCTGGCCAGCAGCAGCAGCAAGACAGCAGCTGAACTGATGTCTTTAGTGAGTGTTCAGACCCCCCCTTCACAATGCGAGCAGTGTTATAAGTCCCGCAAGAAAGAGATTTAACCACGCCCGGGGCAGGAAATAAAGGACAAATATAGTTTTTACAAAAGTTTTAAAATAAAAATGAAAATATTGCATATGTAACAATTCCCATGAAAATAACAATCTCTTTAAATTGTTCATCACTCACATTGTTGGAACACCATGACCCACTGCAGATACAGGAAAACATGATGCAGCAGTCAGTATGTCCTCAGCTGTGGAGTCTGTGGGGAACAAAACTAGAGCAGGGCCACCCATGCCCAGAAGGATGCAACAGGCAATACATGAGAGCGCTCTCCTTCACTTTGAATGTTCCATGTTACTCATGTCTGAACATGAGTACTGGCCATAAATGGAACTTTTAAGATCACAGGAAGCCATGTCAAGGGAGTTACATGTTGAAAAGATAAAAGCGCTTTCAGAAAAGAAAAGGGCTCAGAAAGCTAAGGAAAAAAATTACTGATCCAAATTATTGCAAATTGGATGTTTATCTACAAGTGCAAAAGCTATATATAGGCAAATGCACCTTGTGAAGATAATTTCTGAGTTGCATTTATTGCAGCAATAAAGGTATAACAATCACTTTTCCAAATATTTGTTTATACCATTACTATTAATGTAGTTGAATGTGTGATTCCAAACATGGTCATGATTTCTAACATCCATTGTCAATGTTTTTGATATCATATTACCTATTTAGTGTTATATATGACAATAGTCTCATTTACTGTATATCATTGCAGAATTTTAGCCTATTGTATCAGCCTCTGAGGCTTCACTGACTTTTACTTGCAGTCTGTTTCTTCCATTTTTTTCTGTAGAAGTTTTTTTTTGGACTTATTTTTTTGTGTTCGTAGGGAGTCAATGCTGGGGGGCTGTTACAAAATAGGGCATGTTAAAGCTTAGAGGAATTTCTTGTGTGATTTTTTACTATAATTGAAATTAATTGTTGTTGTAACACATGAAAACCGGAGGAGTAGATTTCTGGCTTCAAACACATAAAGATGGGGAATGATGATTGTGAAACAAAATCACTAACTTCCCTCTGTGTTGTCTTCCCTAGAGTGAAGGAGGATTTTTCACAAAATCAATAATGTCACTTCTGCCTAAAACTCTGACCTCCCCACCTCACTCTTTTAGAAGACAGATTTAAACCATCCCAATTATATATATGGTTGAAGGACTGTTGGTCAATTTATTTTTGTTGTATTTTTTTCCTATGCAAGCAACATTTAATTATTAAACAGGGCTTCTGCCTTGGTGCCATAAACATGCTTTCTCTCATTACTTCCTTATATTATATATCTACTGCATCTAGAGGCTTTTCTATAAAAATAAACAATGAAGAATGGATGAAATAACAATGTATTAATTAGAAAAACAATGATAAAAAATCAAAGAAAAATGGTTTGTAATAGACCAGGAGATGGGGAAAATGTGAATTTTTCAACAGATAAAGGAAAGATCAAAAAAGGTATGAAATCAAATTGACATCAAAACAGCAAGTTAGAAACATTACCCAAAATCAAAGTCAAAATGAACATGCAGAAAGTACTTTAGTTCTGAAAATCCTCTAGAAAGAAAACTCTAAACATCTTTTTAAAATATCCATAATCTTGGACATCAGGAAGAGTATGTCATCATTTTAAATACCTTCCTTGTCATAGTGTGGTCATGAAAACAAAATGGCAGTTGAAAAATTTTAATAAACCATAAGTAGTTTTAAATCATATTAAATAATAATAATGTGTCCCAACAGCTCCAAAACTAATATTTTTCTTAACACTGGAGAAAATCATTTCACATAGTTGCATCAATAGATTTAAAAAGGTCAGAAAATCTGGTAGACTATCTTCTGCAAACCAAGCCCAGAAATATAGAAATACTTGCAGAAACATTGTTTTGTAAATTAAGATCAAATACCAAAGAACTAGGAATGTAAGTCATTGTTGCTTGATTAATTTATATTAAGAGTTAAACCAAATAATCTTTTTAAATATATGACTAATTTAACTCTTTCAGGGCTGATGTTGACTTTTTTCAAAAGGAGGAGTTGATGATAGTAATCAACTGTCCACTTTGACAAAACCAACCGTTATGTTTTAGTTGGAGTCTTGTTGCTAGAAAGAAAGTTACCTTTGTTGGTTTTGACAGAGATTTCCTACACTCCCATGAGTAGCAAGGCACAAACAACGGTAAAAATGGCCCTGACACCTGCCGAGAGATCCAAGTGGATGTGTAAAGCAGAACGCTCCAGGGATGACGTTTTGCCTGTTATCTCTAAACTGGATTATGACTTGTCAGGCTCTGATTTTGATACAAGCGATCAAAGACGATTGTGACATTGTGGCTTCAACTGATTGGTCCCCAGCTATTTATGGTGCTGAACATGTTCAAGTAGCTCACACTCCTATGGCAAGATTATTAGAACATTAGAACATCAGAACAATCAAGATGAGCACAGGCCAATCAGCCCAACAAAGCTTGGCAGTCCTATCAACTTAATTCTTAAAAAAAACCCACCAAGTCTAGTTTTGAAAGTCCCTAAAGTCTTACTGTCTACCACATTACTTGGTAGCTTATTCAAAGTGTCTATGGTTCTCTGTGTAAAGAAAAACTTCCTAATGCTTGACGTCTCCAATTGTGTCCCATTGTTCTTGATGAACTCATTTTAAAATAGCAGCCTCGATCCACTGAATTAACTCCCTTCATAATTTTAAACACTTCATTCATATAATTTCTTAATTTATTTTTGCTAAAAGTGAAAAGGATCAGCTCTTTTTACCTTTCTTCATAATTCATTGTCTGTAGTCCTGGAATGAGTGTAGTCGGACCTTTTCTAGCGCTACTATGTCCTTTTTGTAGCCTGGAGACCAAAACTGCACACAGTACTTCAGATGAGACCTCACCAGTGTATTATTAAGCTTCAGCATAACCACTTTGGAGTTGTATTCTATACATCATGTGCCACACACGTGCGATTAGGAGGCAGTCAGAAAGCCTAAAGGTGAGTGAAACATCGCAAAATGAAGGGTTGCCACGTGGTACTTACCGGAATCTCTTCTCTCCACAGAAAAGCAGAGGAAAATTAATCATCAACATTTCCAGCTTCCAAAATGGCCGCCACAATATTACTTCCGGTCACATGAACTGACATCACTTTCGACGCTTCAAAAAAACATCACTTTCGGTTTTCATCAACTGTTACCTCTTTGGTTCATTTGATCACTTATTTTGCTACTTTATCCGCAGGACAATATACAGGGACTGTCCCCAACACTTTGTTTGTGTGAAACGTTTTCTTATTTTGGGAAAAACTCCACGATTGGCGTAGTCGGCAGGATTCGCTTTTTTAAAAGATGTCTGAAGAGCAGGACCTTAACGCGATCCTTAACACGATCATGGGCAATCTCAGCACCCTGAAGATCCAGATGGGCGAAACATGGACTCAATTAGCTGAGTCTATGGCTCGTGCAAACGCATCTGTATGGATGGAGGCAGCTCGGTCATTACCTACTAAGTTAAGCAACCTGACAGAAGACGATGATGTTAAAACTTATTTTTTGGTATTCGAGAGTAATGCTAAGCGGAACGCATGGCCAAGGTCGGAGTGGGCGTACTTACTGGCCCCCTACCTGAAAGGACCAGCGCAGAGGGCCTATTACGATTTAACTGAGGAGCAGGCTGCTGAATATCCATCCATCCATCCATTTTCCAACCCACTGAATCCGAACACAGAGTCACTGGGGTCTGCTGAAGCCAATCCCAGCCAACACAGGGCACAAGGCAGGAACCAATCCTGGGCAGGGTGCCAACCCACACACAAACACACCCACACACCAAGCACACACTAGGGCCAATTTAGAATTGCCAATCCACCTAACCTGCATGTGTTTGGACTGTGGGAGGAAACCCGGTGTGCCCGGAGGAAACCCACGCAGACACAGGAAGAACATGCAAACTCCACGCAGGGAGGACCCAGGAAGCGAACCCAGGTCTCCTAACTGTGAGGCAGCAGCGCTACCACTATGCCACCATGCCGCCCGCTGCTGATTATGATGCTCTCAAAAGTGAGGTGTTCAAGCACTACGGCATATCTCCGGAAGAACAGGTGAGGGAATGGAGGGAGTGGCAGTTTGATCCCGATCAGCCACTACGAACCCAAACTTTCAAGGCTTGGAACAAAGTTTGTCGATAGCTACGGCCCGACATAAACAACTCCCATAAAATGGGTGATTTACTGGCTTGTGAAACATTCGTACATGCCCTCCCTGGTCATATTGCCCAGCAAGTCTGGAAACAACCATATGACAACATGGACACCTTAATCAAAATAGCAGAGCGTCATTGGGCAGCTTGCAAATCAGGGTGATCAGAACGGTTCTCTCGCCGTAACTAACATTTGTGTGGGGCAGCTCCTGAGCCCCCCCGACAAGCTCCTGAACCTGCTGTCCATAAAAGAGATAAACTGTTCCACCTTCCCCACTGTTTCAAGTGTGGGAAGATGGGACACCTGTCACCTAATTGCCCCTGTGAACCCATGGACTGCTCACTGGTGAAGGGAGAAAGGTATTGTGCCACTGTGATTAACCCTTTGTCTCTTCCATATACAGGTGCAGTTATTATAAATTGCAGAAAGGTAAGAGCAATGTTCGATTCCGGGAGTAACATTTCTATTGTTGCTTCCCGTTTTGTTTTACCGCAACAATGGCTAAAAATAAAAACCAGCCTTAAATGTATACACGGAGATATCTGGTACTATAAAACAGTATTACCGGATCCTCTGTTTCCAGTCATATTAGGAAGGGATTGGAATGATATTAATAATTTTTATTCACTCCCTCATCATTTAAAAGAGAACAATGGAACGATGATTCCTTAAAATTTGTGAGAAATGCAATAGTATCCACCAATGGTTATACAACCTTAGATCCCTTGCCACCGATGCCTTTCTTAGCAATACAAAATGAATTATTGTATAGAGTGGCAGAACACGGGGTAGAAGTGCGAACATTATTGCTAATACCACATACTTTTCGGCGACAAGTATATGAATTAGCACATGCTCACCTTCTGGGAGCCCATTTAGGCTCCGAAAAAACTTTGGAGAGAATTAAGCTCCGATTCTATTGGCCAGGAATTAATGAAGAGGTCCAACATTTTTGTGCTTCGTGTCCCGAATGCCAATTACATCAATTTCCTAGAAAGGACTGAGCTCCTCTCGTTCTGTTACCCCTTACTGATATTCCATTTGAACGAGTCGGTAGTGATGAGCGAGCACCAAAGTGTTTGGGTGTTTGGTCCGAGCACCCGAGTATAATGTAAGTCAATGGGGGACAACCAGGCACCCCCTGCTATGAAGAGGGGAGGGTGCCTGGTCCATTGGAAAAGGTCAGAAAGTGACAGAAACACCACCCAAATGGACCGGGAACAGCATGGGGATGATGTCTGGATGCATCTTGGACTCCCAAGTCGCTGCTAGGAATTAGTTTGTCCAAGTTGTACGCCACTTTTACAGACTGACAAAAACACGCCCAAACCCCCCCAAAAAAATCAATATTACAGGAAAAATGATGCTCTAAAACATTATATGCCTGTGCCTGCAAGTGAGTTGACGCTCTAAAACATTGTCGGGCAACCGGTGCGCCGCGACGCACTGGTTAGCCATGGAATTTTCTAGGGGCGCCGTGAAAACTTTTGTAAAATATTTAAAATTGCTAGTGTTTTTGAATTTTTGGTTGATTAAAAAGATAATGTTTAAAAAAAAAATTATGTTGGAAAAACAGATAATGGAACACTTATAGAAATGAAGTCTAAGAAACGTGAGAGACTTCAAATGATTGACAAGGAAATGCGCGTCTGTCTATCGAAAATTGATCCTCGCATCAATCTCATATGTGCTTCAAAACAATCTCAATGTTCAGATTAATTATATTTAAGATTTATCCTTTGATTCCTTTATTAATAAAATGTCTTTCAAACTTGTAAAATTAACTGTTTTTATTGGCAATTGTCCATTGATTGTGTCATCACAAATTTATTTATGGGCAGTCCCTCAGGTGCGCCACGAAAGAAAATTTTTGGACTTTGTGTGCCGCAACTCAAAAAAGGTTGCCTTTCACTGCTCTAAAACATGATATGGGAGTGTCTGCAGGTGAGCTGACGCTCTAAAACATTATATGCGAGTGCATGCTATTTAGCACCCGATGACGTGTTCCGGCCAGCCAATCACTGTAGTGCCAGCACCTGACATGGCTACTGGCATTACAGTGAGGGCAGTACTTACCTGCCCCTTGATTGGCTGTCTCCAACCCGCAAAATGTGCGGGGCAGAGACTCGAGCATGGCACACGAGCACATGTGGTGCTCGTTCGAGTAGCGCCATGCTCCGAACATAGCGATGCTCGAGCCGAACAACGACAAGACCTAGAAATGGCTATCTTGTCTATACCCGAAGTTGTAAATGAGATACCAGGACAAACTGCCCTGATTGAGCATGATATCATTATTGAGCCGGGGGAAATTGTCAGGGAAAGACCTTATAGGTTCCTGGAGGCAAAGAATGTGGAAGTAGAGTTGGAAGTGAGACGAATGGTAGAATTGGGGGTTATTGAAGAAAGTTATAGCCCCTGGTCTAGTCCAATTGTCTTAGTTCCTAAACCTGATGGCTCATGGAGGTTTTGTAACAACTTATGTAAGCTTAATCAGGTCTCTAAGTTTGAAGCGGATCCCATGCAGCGTATAGACGATCTACTCGACCGACTGGGAGTGCGCAGCTTCTAACTACTCTTGACATGACCAAAGGGTATTGGCAAATTCCCTTAACAGCCTCCACTAAAGAAAAAAACGCATTTAGTACTCCCAGTGGACATTGGCAATACAGGGTTCTTCCATTTGCGTTGCACGGGGCACCAGCAACCTTACAAACATCTGGTCGATACACTGCTATGGCCCCACAATTCATATAGTGCCGCTTACCTAGATGATGTTGTCATTTATTCCGGCCCTTATCTAATTTGACAAAGAAAAGAGAACCTTTAAAAGTGGTATGGGATGATTTGGCGGATAAGGCATTCAGTGACTTAAAACTGGCCCTTATGTCAGCACCTGTTTTGTAATCACCTGATTTTTCTTCTTCCTTTATTCTCCAGACCGACGCATTGGACACAGGATTAGGTGCCGTGTTGAGCCAATGCGTCGATGGTGCTGAACACCCCATTATGGACTTCAGCCTTAAACTGCTGGACCGGGAGACCAAGTATACTGTGGTAGAGCGAGAAGCCTTGTCGATTAAATGGGCTATCACGCAGTTAAGATACTACCTACTGGGTCGGGAGTTTACTCTGGTGACCGATCACACCACTTTGCAGTGAATGTCACTTCACTGTGAGTCTAATCCCCGGTCACTAGGTGGTTTTTAGACCTTCAACCTTATCGTTTTAGTGTTGTTTATCGTAAAGGTTCCTTGCAGGCCAATGCAGATGCTTTCTCCTGAGCCCACGACCTCTCGGTGCAGGTCGCCTGTCCTGAGGCCTCATGTATAACGCCGTGCGTAGAACTCGCACTATAACATTGCGTAAGCACAAAAGCCGAAATGTGCTTACGCACAGAAAAATCCAGATGCAGGAATCTGTGCGTACTCCAACTTCCACGTTCTTCTGCTACATAAATCCCGATCAGCGTGAAAAGTAACTTTCGTGCGTGCGCTTTATGTAACGCCCCAACTCCTCCCAGAATTATGCCTCTTTGAATATGCAAATCAATATAAATCGCCCTTAAGTTCAGCCTTCTGTGAAAAGACAATGGGGAAAGCATGGGGGAAAATATAAGAATTTCAGCGAATACCAAGTGGAGGCAAAGGAAAAGCATACTATTTGTTCAAATAAACCGTGGTATAATCAACAAAAGGAAGTTGATCGAGTGACATAGCGTGTTGGAGAAACTTGAAAGCTCACGTTCATAAAATCGCACAGTGCCGGAAATAAAAAAAAGAAGTCACATATCAAAGTTGCCGTGAAAAGGCGAGTTCTAGCCCACTGTCTGAGTGTCATATGAAAGCTTATTAGGGTACAGAGAAAAAAAGGCACACAGTGGGGAAAAAGCACGAAATGTCAACTTCAATCTCGACATTTCCACTTTAATCACGTAGTTTACTTTGTCATTAAAGTAGAACATCATAAACTTCATCTTAAAATCGTTTAATTAACCAATTTCTCAAATCACATTATAATTAAAGTAACCCCTTAAATGCTTTGTTTTGTATTTGATCTTCTATGTGCTCTATATGTGTGAATCACTACTTGCTTCTTAAACTGGCTCTCTTCCTCCAACTGGACACAGAATCCATTACATTCGTGATATTACAGCTCTCTGAATAACTAAAATACTGAGATGTATACATGATATCATTTTTATTATGATAGGAGTTAAAGCACGTTATTAAACATGGGTTTCACTTCGATGAAATAATTTATTGCAGCAGTACTCAGGGGCGGCTCTAGGCTTGTGGTGGCACTGGGCAAAGGAAGAATCGGTGGCTCCTTCGCCCGCCAATGTCAGTAAGGTAGCTTATGCACGGTGGATGGCCACGTCCGTTGCAGACACTGCATAGCCGCCTCGTGCTCATGACACAAGCATTTAACTTTTGCCGAAATTTGTCGCTGCATTTTTAGGGATTTAAGGTGGGCCGGGTTTACAAGTTTTTTCGTAGGCGTTGGTAATTCTAGTGTTAAATAATGCAATAAAAGAGTCTTTGCCACACTGCGCTGCTACTGCTTTGACTTTGTTTTCACATTTGCATGCTATTCTTATGCAATTAGTAAGCCATGCAACTTTGAACAGCTTTTCTTTAAAAAACTCATCTACTGACAGTTAAAGGTCCATGAACTTAGCTGAAGAGTTGAATGTTCCTTGCCTTAACTATTGAAGACCACAGAAACTTGTCCTAATGATGATAAATGTACAGATTTTTTCTACAGCTGATTGTGTTTTCAAGGTTATATCTGCACATTTCTTATTTTTCTCCATTTTTCAAATATGCTGTACTTCTGTCAGTAGTAATGAACTGGGAGCATCTTTATGAGGTTGCCACATCTGTGGATATGAGGAAGATGACCATTTCTTTAGGAGCATGTGCTCACACACAACATAAAAGCAAATATACTGCCATATATAACCTTCCCCCATCCTCTTTTCAACAATCTCAATAAGTGGACAATATAAATTAATGTTGAATTAGTTACCTGGAGGTCCAGTTAGGCCAGGGGGACCTTGAAAACCTAAAAGAAAATAAAGGTACTTTAACAGAAACCAAAATATCAAAAATAGTTACAAAAAGAGAGTCTGCATTTTGAAAGAACTGGAATTCTTCACAGATTTGTCACTTTCCACAACTAAACAGCATGTAGATGCAATTAAGAAAAGTAATAGAATGCTGGGTTACATAGCAAGTTAGCAAGTTCTTAATGGCTGAAGTGAAGGCAGATGGCAAAAAAAATTAACGCTATGTTGTCTTCTTCTTAAATTTATAAAGATTTATTTAATTAAAAGATTTAACTGTGAAAATTCAACATTTTATCTTGTTTATTTTAAATTGTAGTAAATACTCAATATAGGTAAAGTTACTTAACTCACATTAAATCTCTTATCAGTCCCTTTCAATATATGTTTACAAATAATTCTTTAAAAATGGATATGATTGTAATTTTGTTCTTTTGGAATACATAAAAGCTACATATAAAACACAAAATAGATTTTTTTTTATTTTATTTATTGAATTTATTAAAAGCATATAACATTCCATACAACTCAAACTTAACAAAACTAAAATCAAATCAACCTCCACCCATGAGAAAGAGGAAGGCCAACAACCAGAGCAAAACTGTTAAAAGTAGTAAAGAGAGAAAGGAGTCTTTTCCTCCAATATAAATGCTTATTCTAAAATGTTATTGATTAGGTCCTGCTAAGTTTTAAAAAGGTTTTGAACATATCCTCTAACTGAGAATTAGATTTTTTTCCATTTTCAAATAGTATATAACATTAGACTTAAAGTGGGGCAGGATTCTTCCAGTTCAGAAAGACAAGTATTGGAGTAATGTAATACATGTTTAATGCAACAGCTACAATATATATAGTTTAGCAGTTACTGTTTATTTTACCATTAGGCGGAAGTGTATTATTGCTGCTTGCTGGAAGAATGTGGAATGTCCATCTTGAATTTTTGTCGTTGTTTATCCTGCTGTTAGTAATAAAGACATGCATGGTAGGCTGTAGCCATGTTCACTTAAAATCATTGAGACTGTTTCACTTTATTTTCTGTACTATTTCAAGAATTCCCAATAACAAGTCTACGTGCTAATAGTGAAGTGAAGGCAGTTACATTTTGTTTGTCCTTCTTCACTTTAACCCCATCTGGGAGTACACAAAAAAAGCTATTAATGGATTAGGAGGAATTGTGACACCAAGGCTGTCTGATAGGCATTTAAACATCTTCGTCCAGAACGATGTTGATTTTGTACACACCAAAAATATGTGGCACAGTGAAGCTGGGGCTTGATTGCAGCGTTTACAGGGCATGGACAATTTCAAATGAGAAAGGTGCGCTCAATAAAAGAATAACTGGACGTTTTGCACATATGCAGCCAGAGTGAATTCTAAGTGTGGTTGCCTTCCACTCTGTTTCTGAAATGCTGAGTAAGAGATCCTTTTCTCACTGTACCCTGGGATCTTTAAATGGAAGGGACTTTAAAATGGTTTTATATATTATAGAAATGCTGTCTGAGCCCCCAAGACTGATCAATATTTCTTCTGGAGTAGCAAATAGGTGGGAGGTGAGGAAAACAGGGCAGATTCTGTTTAGCAAAGTTTCTAATTTGGAGATAGTGGAAAGATTCTGTTGGTAGAAGATTAAATTTGGAGTATAATTGTTCATAGAATGCAAAGACATTATTTATACACAAATCTCTAAATGATTTAATCTCCTACATTTTCCAAACATTAAAAACTGAATATGTTCGATAGGGTGGAAAAAGGTGGTTATGTAGAGTTGCCACATTGGTTCCTGCATTGGTTCCATATTCTGAGTGAATGAAGCACAATTGGGGTGTTAGTATATTGACGATACCTTGTATTTACTGGTGTACAAAGCAAGGAATATGAAGAAGTGCTGTATTCATTTCTATTGTAGACCAATCAAGTGTCTGTGTTTATTTATTTGTATCAATGTCCAGGTTTTTATAGCTTTTATGTTTGCCACCCAGTAATAAAATTAAAAATTAGGTAGAGCCATGTCGCCTTCTGATTTAGGTCGTTATAGGATCACTTTTTGAAAGTGTGGATTTTTCCATTTCCAAATAAATGAGGCTATAATTGAATATAAATTCTTAAAAAAGATTTGTTAATGTATATGGGGATGATTTGAAATAGGAACAAAAGCTTAGGTAGGATATTCATCTTCACAATGTTAATTCTTCTTTCCAAAGTATGATGGAGGGTAGACCATCTATGCACATCTTATTTAATTGTATCCATTCAAACAGCACCATTTTGCTGAAAAAGAGCTTTATATTTACTTGTGATGTTGACCCCTAGGTATTTAAACTAATCTGCAATGATAAAAGGGAAGGTGTCCAATTTAATGTTGTTTGCTAGAGAACACTGGAAAGAGCACACTTTTGTTCAAATTAATTTTAAGTCCAGATATCTTTTGAAATTCTGCTAGTGCTATTTGAGCTGTAGGCACAGAACTTTGTGGGTCTTACATATAATAATAATAATAATAATAATAATAATAATAATAATAATAATAATAATAATACTACATGTTATTTATATTTTATATACAGTATCATATCATCCTTCTCTGAAAACCCCCTTTATCTCTGATGCATTTTGAAAGTAAATAGCCAATGGCTCAATGCAGATTGCAAATAGCAGTGGTAACAAAGGGCATCCTTGTCTAGTACCGTGTTCTAGTTTGAACTAGTCTGAAATAATGATGTTAATACAGACTGAAGCTTCTGGACTGGTATACAGTAGTTTGATACATGCACATATGTTCAGGCCAAACCCAAATTTATGCAAAGTGGTGAATGCTTCCAAAGATAATATGAGCTCTGAAATGTTAGACTTTGTGAGTGAATATATTACATTAAATAGGCGTCAAAGATTGGAAGCCAAATGTCTATCTAAAATAAATCTGCTTTGGTCTTCTGATATTACTGAAGGGAGCACTTTCTCAATTCTTCTAGCTAGGGCTTTGGAGAGTATCTTAACATCATTATTCAGAAGTGAGATTGGTCTGTATGATGCACATTGTAGTAAGTCCTTATTTTTCTTAGGAAAAATGGTAATCAGTGCTTGGCAAAATGTTTGAAGCAGAATTTTTTTGTCTCTGGCTTCAATAAATGTTGCTAATAAGAGGTGGGCTAACTTAACTGATAATCTATACTAATAAAAGGCAAAGCCCTCATTTGGAGACCTGACATATTCTTAAACTATTCTGGTAAATTTACTGATTAATCCTGATGCCTTCTTGGTTTCCTATTTACTGTATTTTTGTAGGAAAGATATGAGATAATCATCTATACTAATAAAAGGCAAAGCCCTCACTGACTGACTGACTCACTCACTGACTCATCACTAATTCTCCAACTTCCTGTGTAGGTGGAAGGCTGAAATTTGGCAGGCTCATTCCTTACAGCTTACTTACAAAAGTTAGGCAGGTTTCATTTCGAAATTCTACGCGTAACGGTCATAACTGGAACCTACTTATGTACATATATACCGGCCATAGCCTGCAGCTCGGTCGCCATGTGAGGCGGAGTTCCGTCCCTCATCGTCACGCCTCCCACGTAATTGAGTGCCTGCCCATATAAGGCCGTCCATCAGCGGCAATCCAATAGAAACACTCTGCCTCTAAATATTCAGACGAAGATGAGATGGTCAGGGTGGTGTTTGGCACAAACTCAGCAAAACTGCGAGAGAAACTTTTAAGTGCCGGGTCTTAGCTAACATTAAATAAAGCTGTGGACATCGCACGAGATAGCACAAGCACAGCTGAGAACTTTCGATGCATGTACTCTGTGCGGCTCACGTGAACTGACTGTGAACATGTATGCAGAGAGAACAAGGAAGAGCTCCAAAGAAAGCTGAACAAAAAACGCATTACACAATTGAGAAGGCAGCAAAAGAATATGAAGCGAGTGACGCATACAAGCATATTCATAAGTGCAGCTTGGAAAAAGTCAATGTCCAGCTAAAGGAAGACAGTGTAAAAAAAAACCTGTGCATGCAGTGTGTGATGTCTCAAATAAAGAATAAGACAAGCTGTTTATTGATGCAGTAAGAAAGGAATCGATGAATGAAACCTGTTATCTTTACAACGGTTGACAAACACGGAATGTAACTTGAACACAACACATCCTACAAATACGAACCTGATTGAAGGAAATAATGATAATCAAATCCTTGATGACAGCAACACTCATAACAGTCACAAAACAATTACATTGACAATCATGTTACGTTATTTTTAAAATGTTCCCTTTCCTTTTTCATAACTTCTTTAAAACACTACTTTTCCGCTGCGAAGAGTGGGTATTTTGATATATATGTATACCCCAATCTACATACTGTCAAATAAACGAACCACACGCCGTGGCGCAACGCAAGAGGCTTTGCCTCTAGAGCTGACATCCGAGGTTCGATTCCTGAGAGGGGGTGCAGTGAGTGTGTACGCCTGATGAGCCCAGAATTAGGGCGAAACACGTGTTGCATACTCTTTGCATTATTTGACAATCAAATTCTTGATGACAGCAACACTCAGAGGGTCCGAAGTGCGAAAGATTTGCAGCAGGTTAGGGTGATAATGGATAAAGATGGAAACACACTCATAAGTGAAAAGAATGTGTTGAGCAGATGGAAATAGTACTTTGAGAGGCTTATGAATGAAGAGAATGAGACAGAGAAGAGGTTGGATGATGTGGAGATAGTGAATCAGGAAGTGCAACAGATTAGCAAGGAGGAAGCAAGAACAGCTATGAAGAGGATGAAAAATGGAAACGCCATTGGTCCAGATGACATACCTGTGGAAGCATGGAGGTGTTTAGGAGAGATGGCAGTGGAGTTTTTAACCAGATTGTTTAATGGAATCTTGGAAAGTGAGAGAATGCCTGAGGAGTGGAGTGTACTGGTGCCAATTTTTAAGAATAAGGGGGCTGTGCAGGACTGTAGTAAATACAGGGGATAAAATTGATGAGCCACAGCATAAAGTTATGGGAAAGAGTAGTGGAAGCTAGGTTAAGATATGAGGTGATTATTAGTGAGCAGCAGGTTTTGTGCCAAGAAAGAGCACTACAGATGCGATGTTTGCTCTGAGGGTGTTGATGGAGAAGTATAGATAAGACCAGAAGGAGTTGTATTGGATCTTTGTGGACTTGGAGAAAGCATATGACAGGGTGCCTCGAGAGGAGTTGTGGTATTGTATGAGGAAGTAGGGAGTGGCAGAGAAGTATGTAAGAATTGTACAGGATATGTACGAGGGAAGTGTGACTGTGGTGAGGTCTGCAGTAGGAGTGACGGATGCATTCAACGTGGAGGTGGATTACATCAGGGATTGGCTCTAAGCCCTTTCTTATTTGCAATGGTGATGGACAGGATGACAGATGAGATTAGACAGGAGTCCCCGTGGACTATGATGTTTGCTGAAGACATTGTGATCTGCAGCCATAGTAGGGAGCAGGTTGAGGAGACCCGGTGGAGATATGCTCTAGAGCGGAGAGGAATGAAGGTCAGTAGGAACAAGACAGAATACATGTGTGTAAATGAGAGGGAAGTCAATGGAATGGTGAGGATTCAAGGAGTAAGTTTGGCAAAGGTGGAGGAGTTTAAATGGGATCAACAGTACACAGTAATGGGAATTGTGGAAGAGAGGTGAAAATGAGAGTGCAGGCAGGGTGCAATGGGTGGAGAAGAATGTCAGGAGTAATTTGTGACAGACAGGTATCAGCAAGAGTGAAAGGGAAGGTCTACAGGACGGTAGTGAGACCAGCTATGTTATATGGGTTGGAGATGGTGCCACTGACCAGAAAGCAGGAGACAAAGCTGGAGGTGGCAGAGTTAAAGATGCTAAGATTTGCATTGGGTGTGACAAGGTTGGACAGGATTAGAAATGAGTACATTAGAGGATCAGCTCAGGTTGGATGGTTGGGAGACAAACTCAGAGAGGCGAGATTGTGTTGGTTTGGACATGTGCAGAGGTGAGATGCTGAGTATTTTGGGAGAAGGATGCTAAGGATAGAGCTGCCAGGTAAGAGAAAAAGAGAAAGGCCTAAGAGAAGGTTTATGGATGTGGTGAGAGAGGACATGCAGGTGATGGGTGTAACAGAACAAGATGCAGAGGACAGAAAGATATGAAAGAAGATGATCTGCTGTGGCAACCCCTAACAGGAGCAGCCAAAAGAAAAAGAAGATCCACCTTAACAAAAGGGCAAGTGTCTATGAATGTGTCTGTATATCTGTCCAGACTAGATTGATTAATTAGATTTCAACCCATCTTAGGCAGGTTGCACAGTCAGTACATAAATTAATGTGACTAGGATTAGTTCACAAGATCTTTAAAATCTAAATAGCATTTATTAATTTTATCCTCATGACATTATTTAAACCATTAATGTCTGTTTGCATATTACATTATCTTCAGGTGTGTATTTCATACTAAACCCTATCCTATTACTGTTTCTTGTATGAAAAGGGGAATGAGTATTTTATCTGAGTTGAATTAAATGTGGTACTTTTCAGCATGTATTCATTAAAATCTGAAAGCTTATACTGAAAAGTCTTTCATTTTCTTTTTATAACAATTACTCTGATATTATAAAATACACTGCATGTGATAAATATTAATGAAATGCTTTACATAGCAATATTTGTCAATAGTACATACTGATACAGGCAGTCTGTGGATTACGTACGAGATAGGGATTGTAGGCTTGTTCTTAAGTTGAATTTGTATGTAAGTCGGAACAGGTACATTATTTTAATAAATGTTATTGTTGACTGACTGTAAACCAAGTGCTCTGCCAATGAATGTGGAGTTTCACCTCTCTCTGACCTTTTAATTATTTCTACTTTGTTTTATATGGTGATGTTTTTTCTCTTCTTTACTGTATCACCAGCAGTTGCATCAGATTTGTGTTTCAGAGACACTTTTGAAGGGTGAAGACAAAAGGTTAAGATGAGTTTTTCTGCAGTACATGCTATCATAGCAGGAAGGCACCCCTCATCGGCACGTCTGGTGTACTGACGAGAGACAACATTCTGCTATGCACGTAACAGTAAATGCAGGCTTGCTATTTAGAATGAATTGGGGCGGCGAGGACCACACAGTCACCTCCACTTGCATATAGTATGCTGCCTGCAGGGTCCGCCACCAAGAACGAACAGGCAACCACCCGAGGCACACAACAAGGCTGCCCCCAGCCACCCCATTCACCCTCAATGGCATCAATTCAGCCACAACCAGGTCACCGCTTTAAGCATCACCAGCAGCCCACCAAGAACGAGCGGGGCAGCCGTTTGAGAGACACTGCAAGACTGTGTGGTAGACAGGCAATGAAACGCCACCCTCTGCCCCATCCAGCTTCCGGCCAGGCAGGAGCAGTAGCTGCAGTGGTGTGGTGGGCAGCTAGCGAACCGTCCCATCAAGCCTTCGTCCGGCCCCACTGACTATGAACCCCCAGTCATCGCTTGCCACGCACCCATCTGCCCACCGCCCCATTCATCAACCAGAGCCGCCCGAGGGACACTACACTGCACGAGCAGCGAAACCACCCCTCTCCATCCACTGTCCAGACACAACTTGCAGCATCTCCAGGCCAAAGATGACGGAGTGGCAGTTACTGAGGAGCCTGCGTCGCGTATCCCAGACAGATGAAGGAGCAGCTGCGGCCCTGTTTGTAAGTCGTATGTCAGATGTCCGTAACTTGGGGACTACCTGTATTATGATACTGAACTGAATAAAAGCTGTTTTTTTACAGACACTGTAAAATATAAAATAAACTATTGACTTTAGTTTAGTGCTATCCCAAATCACCTCACATTAATTTAGCCAGCAGACTTACTTTTTGTTATGTGGGGTCTCCATTTTCTTCTCTGTCTCTTTTTTTAACATTCAATATTTTTATAATATTCAATATCTGAATAACTATGCTTATTTCAAGAAAAGTCACTATAATTTCAAAGTGTGGAATGCATTATATCACTCTAGGAAGACCTAAAAATAACTAAAATAATTAACAATCTTTGCAAAAAGTTTTTTTGTTTTTCTGCTTGCAGGGGAGATGTGCAGATTGACAGTTTTCTTCTACATAGATTATTTTTGTTACCTACACGAATAAATGAAAACTTTTTTTCTTCTCCCCATTTCCTCTTTAACCCTTCGTTATTCGGGTGGGGTGTTGTACACCCCAGTTGCCAAAGTTATGCGTACTTCTCATAGATGGCGCAACATGGAGCTTTGATGCCTTGAGTAGCTGCAAGTTGAATAATGTATTACGCATGCAAGAGCGCGCGTCAGTGAGAGGTGGACCCTTGAGCTGATAACGTCATATTACGTTGTTCTTGGTGTTTAGCAACCCACCAGAGTAATTCTGCAGAGTATTATTGGTATTTCACACCCCACCCAAATTGGTGAATGACATTTTTATGGTAATCTTTTGTTGCTGGGTTACGTTTATAGCTTATTTTCTTATGACAAAATTCCACCATTTACAGATGAGTTACGAGGAAGCCCAGGATAGGCTTGTCAGACTTTTGGAGGAGGCTGAAAGTGAATCTGAATCGTGTGAACAGAGTGATTTCAAATTAGAACCAGAGTCAAATTCAGAGTTTGAACCATCACATCAGCCACAGTGAACATAATACAGACTTATCTGAAGATGCTGATGAAGATGACTATGATGAAACACAGCAGGAAAGCGACTATGTAGGAAAAGACAAATCCTCCAAATGGTATAAGACACCACCTCAAAAGCAAGTTCGCACCAGAGCTCATAATATTATAAAGGAATTGCCCAGAGTCAAAGGGAATGCAAAAAATGCAATGTCTCTCTCTCAGTGCTTTGAATTGTTCATGTCACAAGACATAATGGAGATGCTTCTTGATTGCGCTAACAAATGCATCAACAAAGTTGCCACTGGATATAAGAACAAATCTAGGGTCGGAAAAACTGATGAAGTTGAGCTAAAGGCTCTTTTTGGGCTTTTATATCTTTTGGGAGTTCTCAGATCTGGAAGGCAAAATTTAGCAGATTTTTGGCTCAGTGATGGCACCGGTGTGGAAATATTTACCATTACAATGTCACTTTTCCGGTTCCGGTTTCTGCTACAGTGTCTATGATTTGATGATTGGGATACTCGTAAAGGTTGCCGTGAACAAATTGGCAGCATTTCAAGATGTATTTGATATCTTTGTGGAGAATTGCAAGGCTCATTATTCTCTTGGTGCATGTGTCAGCATTGACAAAAAGCTGGAAGCCTTCTGTGGTCAGTATTCTTTCATCCAGTACATACCATCAAAACCAGCGAAATATGGTCTCAAAATTTTTGCCAATGCGGACGCAAAAGTTTTTTATACTGCGAACTTAGAAGTGTATGTCGAAAAGCAGCCAGATGGCCCAACTCGCAACTCACCGGCTGATCTTGTGGAAAGAATGGTGTCTCCAATTTCAGGAACATGATGTAACATAACTGTCGATAATTGGTTCACCAGAGTTCCTCTAGCTTCTAAGCTCCTAAATGACCACAAGCTAACAATGGTGAGAACAAAACGTAAGAACAAGTGAAAAATTCCTTCACAAATTTCATTGCCAAAAAATTGGTCAATTTACTTCAGCACATTCAGATTCCAGAAGAACGTGGCACTAGGTTCCTACATGCACAAGAAAGGGAAGGTTGTGAATTTACTTTAAACAATGCACCATGATGCCAAAATCAACAGTTCCACCAAATAGAAGTAAAAACCTGAAATAATTACTTTCTATAATAAAACAAAAAGTGGAGCTGATACAGTCGACCAGCTGTGTTGCACCTATGATGTTTCCCGAAATAGCAGAAGATAGCCTCTTACTATATTCTTTTCACTGGTGAATGTCGCTGGAGTAAATGCTCATGCGATGTACCACGAAAACACAGGTCATGCATTGCGGCGCAGACTTTTCCTGAAAAAGCTTGCCTTGGACCTTGTTCAAGAACAACTTTGCCGAAGACAGGCCAGAAGTTCTCATCAGAGCAAAGAGATGCAACTGAAGCTCAAAAGAACAACCGGAGAAAGTTCTGCTGCAAACCCATCAGCAAAGAATCCAAAACAGGCAAGGTGTATGGAATGTCCAAGACGTAAAGACAGAAAAATAAGATTTCAGTGTCATTCCTGCAGTAAATACATATGCATGGAACATTTGGTTCCAACCTGCAATCAGTGCACCACAAGTTCCCAACAAACACAGGAATAGTGGAACTTTTCATGAAGTTGTGAACTCTGATCACTTTTGAAACAGATAGAATGAATGTATACGTTATAGAGACATGAAACCTTTTTTTATTCCCACTTGTAATTACTGAAAAGGAAAGTTTAGACAGTGATTTTGTAAACATGAAAAGCCAGAGAATGCTACATGTCCTAGTGAAGATTAATTAAATTGCATTTAAAATATTTCTTACTATCATTTCTCCATAAATAACAGTGGGGTGCAATACACCCCAGCCGAGCACTTATGAGAGTTCACGAAACTCGAGAAACGAAGGGTTAATTTAAAAAAGTATCAATATTTTACATATATCTTTAATGTACTGTAAACTACTTTGTGGTACAAAATCAAGGGTTGTTACTACAGATAAACTGACATGAAGGGAAATTAAATTACTGTACTTCTTGAAACTGGATGATTTGTTTGCTGTAAGAAAAAAAAGCTGCTCTTCATTAGTGTGCCTAATTGACATTTTTTAATGCCAGGTTATCTCTCAGACAATACCATAGACTACTATCTATTATGCTATTTTTTTAATATCTTTAATACAACTTACCAGGATTGCCTTTTTCACCCTTCCTACCAGGAGGTCCAGGGAATCCTGTGTCACCCTTTGGACCGACTCGATTCTGGTCATCAACAAACTGAAAGGACAGTAAAATATATACAGAATGTAACACACATATTTTAACAAGACGTGATGCCATTATAAAGATTATTACAAAAATTGTAAATTTAGTTAATGAAATAGTATTACTAAAATAAAAAATCTACTAAAGAAAAATCAATTCAGCACAGAGAGACTTTGAATATCCATCCATTTTCTAACCTGCTGAATCTGAATACAGGGTCACGGGGGTCTGCTGGAGCCAATCCCAGCCAACACAGGAACCAATTCTGGGCAGGGTGCCAACCCACCGCAGGACACACACAAACACACCCACACACCAAGCACACACTAGGGCCAATTTAGAATCGCCAATCCACCCAACCTGCATGTCTTTGGACTGTGGGAGGAAACCCACACAGACACGGGGAGAACATGCAAACTCCACGCAGGGAGGACCCGGGAAGCGAACCCGGGTCTCCTAACTGCGAGGCAGCAGCGCTACCACTGCGCCACCGT
This sequence comes from Polypterus senegalus, assembly GCF_016835505.1. Classification (NCBI taxonomy): domain Eukaryota; kingdom Metazoa; phylum Chordata; class Cladistia; order Polypteriformes; family Polypteridae; genus Polypterus; species Polypterus senegalus. Next base: position 42,905,588 of record NC_053163.1, read on the forward strand.
GCCGCCCGAGACTTTGAATAATCAAATAAAATGATCCTGTTGTTAGATTAGACAGCCCAACACAAACTCTACTCTACAATGCACAGGAGGGGGTGGTAGATCCCTAGGACTATGACTGTGAATGGCTTGTCTTTGACTTTCTCCCTTACAATTGACCATGGACACCTAGAGATTTATTTTCTCCATGGATGCTGCTGACTGTTCCTTGTTTTCCTCCTCTATTGTCAACAGGCCATAGTTAAACAATTAATTTATTTATGTTAATTAGTTTCGAACTATTCAATTTTCTTGTTTGTTTAAACAAAACTTTGTCTTTATGTGTAAAGTTCTGTATTTAGTAATTTATAAAATCTGTACTTTTTACGTGGGAATGTGCAAAAGTATTGTGTGCCTGTACTCAGTTATGAGTGCAATATAAAAATAAACTGAATTGAATAGAAATATACTGAATTTTAGATTTTAGGAACAATTCACAATAAATCGAGTTATTAATATATAGAATTTGCACTCAATCTTAAAATGAACACTGAAAGAAAAGTAGTATCTGGAAAAAAAACCTGTGACTGTCACTTTGTATTCACCAATTATTTACATTCTGTTAAACAATTTTTTATTAATTTTAAAGAAAAGGCAGGAAAAAGAAAATGGAAAGAATGATAAACATCAATAAAGGAAATCAGCAATAGTATCAGTATCACTTACATTTCCTGGAGGACCAGGAGGGCCACAGTCCCCTTTCTCACCCTGAAGAAGAAATAAGTTTAAATACAGGAGCAACACTACATAAAACTTTAATAGAATGAATTACTGTCAAAAAATGAATTAATACCATTTTGCACAGATTTGTTCTCACTTTTACATTAAAGAGTCAAAAAAGTCTAATTAAATCCATTGTGGTATTAACAACAATAACAAAATTTATTTATATAGCACATTTTCATACAAAAAGTAGCTCACAGTGCTTTACATAATGAAGAAAAAAAAAATAAAAGACAAAATAAGAAATTAAAATAAGACAACATTAGTTAACATAGAAAAGGAATAAGGTCCGATGGCCACGGTGGACAGAAAAAACAGAAAAAACTCCAAACGGCTGGAGAAAAAAAATTAAATCTGCAGGGGTTCCAGGCCACAGGACCACCCAGTCCCCTCTGGGCATTCTACCTAAGATAAATGAAATAGTCCTCTTTGTAGTTAAGGTTCTCACAGAGTCACTTGATGTTGATGGTCATACAGACTTCTGGCTTTTAATCCATCCATTATTGTTGGAACAATAAACAATAACAATAAAATATGAAAACTTCCAAGGGGTGAATACTTTGTAGGAGGCAATGTAGATAGATTGTATTTTATTATGTGGAAATACACTAGCTCCACCAGCAACACCGGAAAAAAGTCATCATGTAAAAACAATACATAAATGCAAGATGCAGAACTAGAATTTCCGTATATAATTTTAAAGGTAATTTGTAGGTTTAAGAAATAAAATAAATATTGCAATAATATTAATATTTTATGTCACAGGAACACATCAGTAAGTGATGAAGCAACAGGTACTTACTAATAAACTTCTACTTGCTTTATTTAGAGTATACACTAATACACTGATACTCAAAGTCCTTATGAATACTTGGAAAAGGATGGTTGGTCATGGGCTAGCGGGCCTACTTGATACGTGTAATTACTTTATGACATTATTAAATTATGTTTCGTTTTGTGTAGTTTATTGTTTTATTGTTCATTAAGTTCACTTTTACACTTAACACTAGAATCCTTGAAGCCTACGAAAAAACTTATAATCCTGGGCTACCTTAAATTCCTTCACACCTCTCCATCAGCATCTTCTGTTTTTCAAAGGTGTCAAGCAGCACAAGAAACAGGCAGCCCAACCCCACCAATGCAGCTTTAGTCAAACATCAAGTTCTCCTAGCTCAAATCTGTTTATCTGAGTGTGAGGTGCCTTGAATTGTATAGGGTAAATAATATATCGTTATTTGGAACAAATACATTTCATGTGTGTTCCTTGTCTATAAGCTACATAAATTTCAAATGCTGGGTAAAATATTTGTAGGCTTTTTATCTATTCAATTGAATGGACATTTAATGTAAAGTAATTTAAAACTACTGCTGCATATGTTTTTTTTAACTGAGTGGGCACCTCAGGAGAAGAGGACAGTTTACTGCTTTACATGCTTTTTTCATTAATGTGTATGGTCATTTTTCTGCCTCACTCCACACTGTCCGTGCAGCGCGGCTGCAGAGAGCTTAAACAACTCAGCACATCCACATACAAATGACATGGGTGAGCTTTCTTGAAGGGTTTTACTGGATGTACCTTGTTGTAAACTGAAATATATACAAAAGAAGCATACAGGTATATACAGGTATACAACCAAAGCAATACATAGCACACAGTATTTTAAAGCTTTAACAGACACTTAGAAGGTGAGTGATTTCCACGGTTGGATCAAGGCAAACAGAATCGCTTAGAGAGAGATTCAAATTGCTGCGTACCACAACTAACCAGACCCAGGGGTTTGTATACCTTAGAAATATGCTTCGGATGTGACCGAAACAAGAGATAAAGAGGTGCCTACGGGAGACACATGGGGTGTATTGTATTTAAATGTTTATTATGGGACCTACATGCTTTATGTAAGTTTCATAGGCATTTTATGACACCACTGTGAGTGTGGGACATGACTGACAGGTGTCTTAATAAATGACAAGACAATGGGAGAGCACAATTCAACAAATATCAGTAACAGCTAACAACATGTGGGGCAGAACAGCAATATTTAATTATATTACATCAGGTCTATTATTTTCTGTATTCCACATGGTATAATTTACAATTTTAGACACGTGAGTCGTTGTCTTGCACCATAAAGACAAGGCTGAGTCTAAGGACTTGAGGAAAACCAGCTTTATTCAAGTCTAACCTGTGAGGTGCTGCAGACCTACAGGGCACTGTGAACCTGCAGTTGCCTCGGACAAGCAGCCCTAGACCGAGGCGTCAATCGCATTTCGGCATGTTGCCCAGTTTTGGCGTGTCGCATTAGATATGTTTTTTTCCATCTAAATTTTTTTTTTTTTGCAAACTCCCTGACAAAACGTAGGATTTTGTTTTGTTGTTTCTTTTATAATGGAGAGAATTGGTAATACAGTTTCCATATGAACAATAACAGCTGCTTTTAGAACTGTCATTGGTCTAATGCAGGGTTTCTTAAACCTTTTAATCTGAGGACCCAAATAAGAAGAGTGCCTAAATAATGACAAAAAAGCAAAGGATTAATACCATAATGACATCAGAGCCATAAAGGGACAAATGACAATGGCCATATAATAATTATTGTTATAATAACAATAAAAAAAGAATATTTCTATTTTAGGTTTATTTATGTGAGAAAAGTGGAAAACAGGAGATTCTTGAGGTATATGACTAACAGTGTAAATGGCAAAATTATTGGGGTGCAGATCTGATGATTTTTGAAAGGACAGAGTGAATGGTTGCTGAACTTAGTCACTTTATTAATGGTGCCAGATAAGGAATAAACTGGTAAAAAATAATTAATCAATGCTGTGGTTAGAACTGCCGACTTATAATCCGGAAGTCATGAGTTCGAAACCAGCTCCCTGGTAAATTTACCGTTTTGAGTAGTAAGCTGCTCTTATTGTTAATATTATACAAAAAAAACATACACTTGATTTGTGTCTGTAACAGCCGCTGTAAATTTATAGCACTTGTAAAGGTTTGCATTTTCCCCACTTTTATTCTCTCAGTCATGATCATGATACAACACCCACCGCCCGTCCCAGATTTGATGCAGTTACTTTTTTATCTGAAACTGGGAATAACTGTAGATGTGAGTGGTCTTTTGAGACAATGGAAGTGGAAATTCTCTGATCTGGAGGGATAAAAGCTGACATGCAAACACTAGTGAATCTGCCTTCTTCATATCTCACCGTCACCTGAATTTTTTTTTTATTCAGTTTTATTGAGTGTTCCTGCTCACGCTGTATTAGTATGCACCTTATGATCCATGATGTCAAAGCCGCACTGACAAAAAAAAACTGAGACTTATGTGACATTTGGAATAACTCATTGTATGACCTGTATACAATGGAACTGAGCATGACCTTTTCATCCTTGCTGTCAACAATAGCTAATTACACAGTTTGTAACTTATCAGACCATATCAGACTCATGGAAGTTTTTAAATCCTAAATTTACATCATATACCTTCTTCTCACAAGTTCATCATTGTCACTAAGAACTGATTATGTATTCATAGACAATAATTTTTTGCATATCATCTGATGATCTATTCTGATCTCTCACCATGCCCCTCTGATCATGGAGCTTAGCTTACTATGTCCTACAGACTCATCTTGTAGCTGGCGTTCTAACCCCCCGGTTATTAGCTGATGAGCACTGTACAGAAATCATATCCAAGCAAATTGATTATTTTCTGTAGACAAATGCATCCCCAGAGGTTTCTGCAGGTATACTTTGGGAAACTGTGAAGGCATTTTTAAGAAGTCAGATTATTTCATATTTCTGTCACAAAAATAAATTGGAAACCAAGAAAGCATCTGAGTTAATCAGTGAAATTACCAGAATAGATTTAGAATACACCAGGGGCTTCATGTATAAAAGGTGTGTATGGACAAAAATATTGCGTACGCCCGTTTCCACGCTCACATTGCGATGTATAAAAACTAAACGTGGCGTAAGGCCATGCACATTCTCACGCCACCTCAATCCATTTAATACACAAGTTTTCGGCTCAGTTTTGCAAACTAGTGGCTCCCAGTGTCAAATCAGTGCTACTGTTCCTCTTAGGTTTCCCTTTATTTTTTAGATTCACATTCCTGACGCAGCTTTCTCAAATACACTGAAATTAATCACATATTGTTTATTAGTTTAAGGTATCTGATTGTAATCAACCTGGAACAATGTATAATGTAATGTATAATGTTCGAACTATGGCCAAACTATTCCAAATACCATAGCTGCTTTAGCATTGAATTCTCAGTGCACCCCTCAAGAGTATTTTAACCCACTGTATCTGAGTTTGGAATCACAGCTCTACAGCAGCTGATTGGAAAGAGGATTATTGGGATACAGCACATAGCAAACGCAGCAGCCTCGGCCATGCACACAGTCTATTTCAACAGCTTCCATACAGCAATACAGTTGTAATATTGCACTAAGCTTACAGATGGCTTGACAATTATTACAGAGCTTGTGTGGCAATTGGTCACTTGGAGAAAAAAAAGAAAGTACAGGAATTGGGGGTTAGTACGTTTGAAAGAGACAGTACTGCTGTAATAAATCATTTAATCGAGGGTCGCGCATGGCACACAATTCATCTCGCAGGAGGTAGGAAAAATCTCTGGACAGGGCACAAGCTTGTCTCTACCACTGTGCCACCATGTTTTATACATGTTTTAATTCCTATCATCATGAAAATTATATCAAGTATACATCTTAGTATTTAAATTGTTCAGAGAGCAATCATTCATACTTGGACTAAATCAACCAACTTTACTACACTGTGGCAACTCATCATAAACATGATCCATAGTTTAAGAAACACTAGTTTAATGGTTTGAATCTGTATGCTTTCAAATCGTCGACCACAATCCTGATCACATGCTCTTGCTGAATGAATTCATAAACTAGAAACGATTGAAAATTTTGGAAAAAACGGAAGGTGCTTAAGGGCTCTGCAGACTAAGGGGGGCCATTGGATTTCCACATGTTTGCTACGCCCCTGCAGAAATATACGTCTGTGAGTCTATTCCGCTAATGACTCCTAATGATTGTATTATTTCACAAATATATTACTTTGTCTGTGTTACAGTGACAGACGAAAAAAGGAGTGGTATAGTATCTGCTCAGGGTATTTAACTAGCAAAAATTATTACCAAAAGGTGACACTCATTAGGCATCATTTGATATTGATACGATTGCTTCATTTACTTTCTTGACTGTGCTCATTAAAATATACTTAAGGGGGAATTTTATAGCAACTGCTGTAGATAACTCGCTGTTCTGGAAATCTTATTGAACCGTATGTTCCGACTATATTGAGTTTATACACTTTATACAATGTTATAATGTTTTATATAGTCTCTGAACACTTTGTTATCACAGTAGAAAGATTTTTATTTTTTTAGAAACTTCTCAACCGAAATATACTATGGACTGGAAGTCTAAAAAAATGCATATCTATGCTGATGTTCCACTTCATTGGCAACAGAATGGAGCAATAAGGGTTTTGTTCAAAATAAGCGATTGACATATATAATTCACCAAAAGCTAGTTGCATGCAACTTTAGGCATCTGCATCTGCCACTAAAGAATTAGTATACGGAGGAAAGGGATCATTTGTATCTGAAATATCTGTATTGGGTCCAGGAGACAAAGAGAAATATATGGGAGTCTTGGTATCTCCTTAATAAACCCCATGGAATCCCTGAAAGCATGAAAATCAAAACTTTTGTGGGGCCTGTGAAAAACACAATCATCCTGTAAGTTTATAAATTACATAGTGCCCATTACTGTATTTGTTAGAAGATATTATAGCAGAGCACAGAATGTAAACTATAAGGCTTTAGGCTAGACAGATTAAGACAAGTGTGTGCAGTAGCAGGCTGGACAAGGTGAGATATGTGTCTCGTGGCAAACCTTTAAATCAAGAGGGTTTGAGAAAGAGGATAGAATAAATCAGAACCCCAGGCAAGTTTTAGTGCTTGCCTTTTTGGGGTATCCTCGCAGTGATATATAATGAACAGTGGAAAGTAAAATGGTGATTGCTAATGCCATGATACTAACAGCAACTTCATTTATCATAACAGATTTTTTTAGTGTACAAATTATTTTTGTGAGTGATTTAATTCCAATATCACTGTGTACCATTACCTACCCTGAATGTGCAACATAATACAGATTAATTCATCAGACATGCACCCTAATAAAAAACCATGAGGCTGAGGTTCAAGTCCTGGATGCTCTCTGCATACAGTCACATTACAAAGACATGAAACGTAGGTGGACCGGGAATGCTAAATTGCCTCTGATTAATATATGTGTGTGTCTGTAATGTGCTGGCACTCTTTAGAGGGAGTGATCCAACCTTATGCCTGATGCTTGTTGGGATTGGCTCCAGCTGCCTCATAACCCTGCTAAGGAAAACTTTGGGAGAAGGATAAACAGATAAACGCATCAGCCAAATAAGTAAATGTAAATGTAATCAAGGATGTCATTATTTCCCAGTTTCTCCAAAATACTGTATACAAATGAGTCAGAGTTGCTATACACACACATTCTCCTATGAAGTCTTCTTTCATAAATCCCGACATTTGTGTGGTAAGCTACTTACACACGTTTCGAGCCTCTTTTTGTGCTTACACAAGTTTTATACATATTACCCCTGGAGACTTATTTTTGCCTAAGTACTGTGCATGTACTATGTGCTGATCCTTGCTGCTGAATTGTACTGAGAGTTTGATGTTGCATTTCGTCTGTGTGTTAAAATCAATTAAAACACTGCATTTGCTCCTAAAACTTTGTCTTTGGTTATCACAAATGGTTTAAGAAGATCTTTTTTCCAGTTTTTATCCCTTTAGAAGGTTTTCTGCTGTTTGTCTTTTACTCCTCAGGAGCAAAGGCAAGTGTGAATGTGTTTGAGGCCTTGAAGTGGGCAACACATGCAGGCAGTAAGTAAACAATTAGTGGGGGGTCATTTCTGTTATAAATAAATAAGAAAGTTGGTTTTGCAGTTAAGAAGGACATAAAAGATTACTAGTTAACTTGGTATAATAAGCTGTAAGTTGATAAGCACACAGTTTAAAAGCAAGATGTTGAAACTGTCATAGTATTCATAGTTACACTGAGTTGAAATAAGAGAAAAGTTTAAGAGTTTTTTGCTAGGGGAACAGACAGGTATAAGGGAAAGTCTAGTATGAAATAAAAACATTTTCAACAGGCAGCTTAAAGTGAGATAGAAGCAGAAAACACAAAGCATTTAGTCGTGAAACCACTTTAAATAGTTAATACAGGGTTTAGGGAGAGCCAGTAAGTATTAAACAGATTTTGTAGTTTTTTACACTCAATTAAATGAACTCATAATGAAATTAACTCATAATTAAATTATATTAAACTAGCTAATACCCACGGCTTTCCTTGAGAAGATCTCTTTTAAATAAATTGGCTGTTATAAAAATACGGACACAATTTTACTTCAGTTTTTTTTTATGTGCCGTGTGTGCTGCATATAAAAATCACACAAAAGGAGTGAATATGTTAAGTAAGGAACTACAATACTTCTCTGTATGCAACATTAGATGTAGTGCCCCCATGTTTCAGAATGAATAGGGAGCGAGGTGAACTCACTCTGGAGCATGTCACATAAAGCTGGCCATGAGAAAAACAATCATCCCTTAAATCCACTCTCGCACCTTTTAAAGATTGAATGACATTAACTCATAATTAAAATTACATTAAACTGTAAAATGGCTTAACTTTCACTCAGTCAAATTGTAATCATTAGGCCAGTACAATGCAAGTCCTGTTTGATGCTGGACCTTTTGGAAACTGGCTTTGACAAATTCTGCTTCCAGGGATCTTACATCTGCAGTAGATGCCGGCTCATCCAGCATTTTAAGAACAGGATTGCTAAACAAGAGGAGGTGGCGGCTAGCCTGTAAACAGTTGGTGGTTACATGGATGTGCACACAAGGCAAGAAATGCACAGTGTTCAGGGGCATCAATACTATAGTTTAGGGTTTCCAATAATTTTTAGTACCTTGTGGAGCTGGATGGTGTTTTTGATAACTCTGAGGTGATAGGTAGGGATAAGTAGCCCCAACTGGTCACCTTTAAACCAGTCCCAAAAAAGGCAGAAATAAGGCAAATATCAATGAAGATATTATAGTCATGGCGGACATCTCAAATGTTAAGTAATCTAGCCTTACAAATAGAGGAGCACAAGAACCACAGTTTTTAGATATAATCAATGACTGTTTTTGACCACAGTATGATAAAGCAACAACAAGGGGGATGCCTAGCTAGATTTAGAATTCTGTAATAATCAGGATACAATTGAAGAGTAAATGTGATTGACCCATTAGGATCTAGTAACTAATACAAATTTCGCACTTCTTTGGTAGACTACATATTCTAAAACAACAACGGTTAAATTTAATAGGGTAAACTTTAACCTGATGCAGCAAAACCTCTGTAAGACAAATTGGGATACGCTTTTAAGTGTTGAGACAGTTAAGAAGATGCGGGGCAGGTTAGAACATGTTTTACATACTGTATAATGCAGAACAAGTTTACCTTAAAAGTTAGAAGTAATAAGAAAAAAAAAAGAAAACTCCAAAGTTGATAAATTATGAAGCAAAAAAGCAAAAAGCAGCTGTGTAAGGCATATGGGACCAGTAACTCCAGTGGTACTTAAGATACATGGAAATTATACAAGAAGACACACTTGTTGGATTAAACAGGCTGACATCTAATAAATCACCAGGACCTAATAACATTTATCATGTAATTCTTAACACTAGAATTACCAGAGCCTACGAAAAAACTTGTAGATCCAGCCCACCTTAAATACGTCTGCACCTCTCCATCAGCGTCTTTTGTCCTGTAAATATGCTGATAAAGACAAGCAGCAAGCTATTCCATCCCCCCACCGCAGCAGAATGTGCACAAAGTTCTCCCAGCTCATGCCTTGATTATTTGGGAATGAAGTGCTGGAGCTTTAGAGTGGAAATAATAGATCGTTGTTTGGAACACATGCATTTCATGTGTGTTCCGTTTCTACAATAATCTGTGTAAACACATTGTTAAAACAGAAGCGTTTTTCTTATTTTAGTAGTAAATGACAAAATGTTGGTATAAACTATATAATGTGTGAAGCCTGAAGTGCAAAGATCAAATAAACACTTTCACAATAGTTTCAAGGATAAAACAACAGCTTCTGTGGTGTAGTAATAAGATTTGCTGACTTGTAATTAAGAGTCCCTGGTTCGATACCGACTGCCTCTTATATTTGCCATATTCAGTAGTGAGCTGCTCTTATTGTTAATATTATACAGCACACACATACAGTACATTTGGTTGTAACAGACGGTGTACATTTATAGGACTTGTAAAAGTTACCTTTTTTTTTTCACTTTTATTCGCTCAGTCACGATCACGATACATACTACCGTCCTAGGGATCTGATGCTGTTAGTTTTTATTTGAAACTGGGAATAACTGTAGATGTGAGTGGTGTTTTGAGGCAATGGAACTGGACGTTCTCCGATCTGGTGGGATAAACGCCCATCTTGCCAGTAACCACATTGCTGTATGGTGGTGTTTCTTTTGTACTCCAGGACATGCAGAGGAAAGAATAGTACAGAGAGGTCAGTTCAACACTATATACAATCATCAAATTCAAATGTTAACAGTTCACACACACGCAAGGACCATCCTTCCTACATTTACGACATGTGTACCTGTTGCAATGTACACACTTTTCTCTATGCTTTGGTTCCTATTACACTGAAAGAGCACCTGACACTGAAAGTGGCGGAATCGAACTGGGGACTCTTAATTACAAGTCAGCAAATCTTACCGCTACACCACGGAAGCTGTTGTCTTATCCTTGAACCTATTGTGAAAGTGTTTATTTGATCTTTGCATTTCAGGATTTACACATTATATAGTTTATGTCTACATTTTGTCATTTACTACTAAAATAAGAAAAACGTTTCTATTTTAACAATGTGTTTAAACAGATTATTGTAGAAACGGAACACACAAGAAATGCATGTATTCCAAATAACAATCTATTATTTCCACTATAAAACTCCAGCACTTCACTTCCAGATAATCAAGGCATGCGGTGGTGGGGGGATGGAATAGCAGGCTGGTTGCTGCTCATTTACAGGACAAAAGACACTGACAGAGAGGTGCAAACGGATTTAAGGTGGGCCGGATCTACTAGTTTTTTCGTAGGCTCTGGTAATTCTAGTGTTATATGCATATGTAAATCACTGGCACATATTCTTTGAAATTCTCTGAACACTGAGGAAATTCCTAAAGATGGAGTCTAGTGAATATTATCAAATTGTACAAAAAATGTGATCAGGATGATCCAAGTAACTATAGGCCAGTAAGCTTAAAGTGCATGACAGATACACTAATGTAAGCAATCATGAAGAAAAAGATTTAGCAGCATATGGCTAGAATAGGAGTATTAGCAAAATACTTAACATGGGTTCAGACAAGGAATGTTGTATTTCACTAATATTCTGCAATTGTATGATTAAGCAATTAATGGCTATAATCAAAGAAATTCATATGATATTACTTATCTTGATTTCCAGAAGGCTTTTGATAAGATGCCACATGAAAGGCTAGTGATAAAACTAAAAGAAGTGAGAATTCAGGGCATGGACTATAGATGGGTACAAAATTGGCTCAAACACAGGAAACAAAAGGTAACAATGAGTGGGACATTTTCAGAATTAGGTGATGTTAAAATTGGTGATTCTCAAAGATCAGTGATGGAGCCGTTGCTCTTTTTAATATAGATTTGGACAAGAATATAATCAATAAATTGGATAAGTCTGCAGATAGTATCAGGTTTGAAGGGAAGATAATACAGAATTAGCTAAATTGTTACAGAGGGACTTGGATAGGTTACAGACTTGTGCAGGTTTATGGCAGGTGGAATTCAATTTAATAAATGTAAAGCATTACATGCAGGAAGTAAAAATATTAAATTTGAATATGTAATGGGTGGCCTGAAACTTGAAAGTACACCTTATGAGCAGGACCTAGGAGTCAAAGGGAATGAATCACTATGAACATCCAGTGTACATAAGAGATATAAAAAGCAAATAGGATGTTAAGTTATATATCACAATGTGTGGGGTATAAATCAACAGATGTTATGCTTAAGGTTTATAACAAGCTAGTGATGGCTTATCTGGAGTATTGTTTTCAGTTTTGGTCTCCATATTACAAAAAATTATAGCAGTACTAGAAAAATTTCAAAGAAGAACTAGGCTAATTCCAGGACTAAGATGCATATGTTTTAGGAAGAGACTGAACCATTTCAGTTTAAGCAAACAAATATTAAGAGATGACATGATTGAAGTGTTTTAAATAATGAAAGGAATCAGCACAGTACATCACAATTGTTAATTTAAAATAAACTCTGCATCAAGAATGCAGGGACATGGTCAGAAACTTGTTAAGGACAGACATGGCACAAATGTTAGAAAGCTTTTCTTCACGCAAAGAACCATAGATACATTAAATAAATTACCAATACTGTGGTGGAGAGTAGATGTCAGCTTCATGTTAATTTGGACAATGTAGGTGAATAGGATGGACAAGCTTTCTGCGGCGAAAAGCTGCAATGTTAATCGTTGTTTTTTTTTTTCTTCATCACACTTATGCTTCCTATGTTACACCAGTCTGAAGATTATTATTATTGTTGTTGTTGATGATGTTTTATTATTTATATTATAGCTTCTGAGTTGTTTATCCCATCATGCTTATGACAAGTTGACTCTTGTGTACGCTGTTGATTCAGTTGTGACAATTGAGATTTTTAAAAAAGTATTTTTAACTTACCCATTAACTTTCCTAGTCATTTATAGCCATTTAAGTCAAGCATAAGGCGAAACCTACTTCTTCAGTATTAAGCAGAATGCAACCTCCATTTTACACATACACTAGCAGCCATACAGCATGCTTTTCATTGAAACAACAGAAAGTGTCACGAATGTAGAGAAATTACACAGAAAAAAAAAGCTTTCTCAATAAAACTGCAGAAGGCAGGAGCCAATAACCCTTTAGTTTAGTACTGTATGCATGTCTTTGAGAAAGTGGAAAACCCACTTTACACAGGGGAACTTGCACACTTCACACAGATGACAACTGTTCTTGGGCTTCAAATGCAGCAGTGCTAATCAGTGTAATTTTCAATTTCCATTATGTCCGCTGTGTAGAGAACTTACAAGTATGCATAAGACCTTACAAAAAATAACGCATTGATCAGTGTTTGAAGGAGCAACATATGATATTAGTCTATTAATATTACCACTGTAAGGATACTAAAGTTTTTAAAAAAGAAAATAGAATGTCGAAATGTTTTTAAAACAACCAGTTATGATATACAGTATTTTGTTACTTAGGTTTTATATTATTATCACTATGAAGTAGAATTAATCAGTGCCTTTGTTTATCATTAACAGGAAGTGATTTTCTTACTACTGTACAGTATGAATTAGGAATGGAAAAACATTAGACAGGAACATTTTCATGCATAAAATACTACTGAAAAAGATACAATTCAATTGTGTACATTTTTCTGAAATATCTACAGCGTTGATACCATTTTATGTCTTAATATTACCTTTTCTCCATCTCTTCCTGAGCTTCCAGGTCTTCCAGACTCACCAGGTCTACCCTGTCAAATTAAAAAAAAGAATTTGAAATATTGTGTGTGGATTTTTTCTAAAGCAAAATATACAGAAAACATAAATCTATGTAATGTATGATTCTGCATGAAATAAAAATTTTAAGTGTTAAAGGCTAGACAATGCATGTAACAGTACACACAGATTTAGCATAATATGTCTTTATCAATAATCCAAGATGGCTTTATCAATAATCTAAACTGGCTGCAAAATGTTATTGTATCACACATTAACTCTTCACTGCTCTGCAGTATATAAAATTATCTATAGACAGGCAATGTGATATGATGTGGAGTAGTGGTTAAGACTTTGGACTTCAAGCCTTGATGTCGTTGAGTCAAATCCTGCTGCTGACATTGTGTGACTATGAGCAAGTCACTGGATCTGTATGTGCTCCAACTAGAAAACCAAAAGAAATGTAACTAATTATATAATAAATGCTGTAAGTCACCAGGTTAAAGTTATCAGTAAATCTAAAAATAGGTGTCATTAGCACATCCAATAGCACCATAACCTTGTAAATTTTACAAAGACCAAAAATAATTCAGAGTAGTAAGAACCTGCACCAGATTAATCTTTGTTGCAATATAACATGCTTCTTCTCTCTTGTACACATGGTCTGAGGCATGGATTTTCAATATACAGATCCTATGATTTCACATGTTAAGGTGTTAATAACCTACCTGCAATCATAGACACTATCATGGAGGTAAGCAGCAATTTGGCAGTTGTAGATAAACAGAAGTACTGCTTTGATTAAAAAGAATGAAATTGGTAGTACCAGATAACATTTTATTTATATTACATTACTTCAAGAGGTTAGTGAATACATATTATTTACTTCAAGAGGTTAGTGAATACATATTATCTATCTATCTATCTATATCAGGGATAGGGATTAAGCTGATGCAAGTAGGTATAGGCCAGCAAGCTTAACAGGAATAGGAACCACAGGTAAATTCATGAATTTAGATAAGGTATATTAGTTAGCAGAATAGATTTAGACAGGCAAAACTGAGTTTCAGTAATATGCTGGAATTCTATGTAAACGCAACAAATCCTCACTGCCAGAGAGGTGCATATATTATTTGCAGTGCCAGTTACATGACAGCTTGTTCTCTGAAGTCACGTTCAATAGCATGCTATGATGTCACAGTTGCTTTTGTTAGCTTGCATTGCATTTCCTTCCCATCCAAAATATGGAGTAAAGATCTATGACACAAATTAAGCACCTTCACGTTTTTAAACATGCATAAGAGACTGTACCAATATAGTGTTAAATGTAGAACAGTCCTTTTCAATAGAAAAAATGAGCAGAAAGAATATTTTGTGTATGGGTTATAATGAAAAGCGATAAAAATAGATGACAGGTTAAGAAAATGCTAATGAGTAATAAATTCTTATTTTTTGCTAGTCAACATTAAACACCTATTTGTGCTAAGCTACTTTCTGGTTGTTAACTGTCTATCATTGAGTGAAATATAAATAAAGTTCCATGAGGGTAGTTCTGTATATAAATCTCTGACCTACTAGGTGTCTTACGCTGATGATGATAGCTCATTATAACTTCATCATGTAACCCCATTAATTTTACTCACCAGCCACTTTACTAGGTACACTTGTTCAATAGCTTGTTAATGCAAATATCTAATCAGCCAATCACATGGCAGCAACTCAATGCACTTAGGCATGTATACATTGTCAAGATAACTCGCTGAAGTTAAAACTGAGCATCAGAATGGGACAGAGGGGTGATTTAAATGACTTTGAACATAGCATGGTTGTTGGTGCCAGACAGGCTAGACTGAGTATTTCAAGAACTGCTAATCTGCTGGGATTTTCATGCATAGCCATCACTAGGTTTTACAGACAATGGTTTGAAAAATATCCAGTGAGTAGCAGTTCTCAGGGTGAAAGTGCCTTGTTAATACCAGAGGTCAGAGGAGAATGGCCAGACTGGTTTGAGGTGAAAGAAAGGCAACAGTAACTCAAATAACGACTCGTTAAAACTGAGGTAAACAGAAGAGCATCTCTGAATACACAACACATTGAACCTTGAAGCAGACCGGCTACAGCAACAGGAGACTACACCGTGTGCTGCTCCTGTCAACTAAGAACAGGCCACAGATGCTACAATTCACAAGGGCTCAACAAAATTGGACGATAGAAGACTGGAAAAATGTTGCCTAGTATGATGATTCTCAACTTCTGCTACGACATTAGGATGGTAGGGTCAGAATTTGGAGTCAAAACATTAAAGCATGGATCTATTCTGTCTTGTAACAATGGTTCAAGCTGGTGGTGGTGGTGTAATAGTGCTTATGATATTTTCTTGGCACAGTCAGCCTGCCTGAATATAGTTGCTGACCATGTCAACCCCTTTATGACCACAGTGTACCTATCTGATGATGGCTACTTCAGCAGGATAATGTTCCATGTCACAAAGCTAAAATCATCTAAAACTGGTTTCCTGAACATGACAATGAGATCACTGTACTCAAAAGAACTCCACAGTCACTAAATCTCAATCCAATACAGTACCTGTGGGATGTGGTGGAACGGGAGATTCGCATCAAGGATGTGCAGCCAATAAATCTGCAGCAACTGCATTAAGTCATTATGTCAATATGGACCAAAATCCCTGGGGGATGTTAACAGAACATTGTTGAATCTATGCCACAAAGAATTATGGCAGTTCTGAAGGCAAAAAGGGGCCCAACCCAATAATAGGAAGGTGCACCTAATAAAGTGGCCGGTGAGTGTATAAATATATAATTTATAATGAGGAACATGAACTAAACTGACTGTCCTAATATAATCACAAAATTCAATGAATGCAAAGTATAATTATTATTTTTAAACCTTATAGCCATAAATCCTGTTCACTGACATTTCTTCATTTTTTGTGCAAACATTAACATAAGCCCGTCTGAGAGATGCCGATACTTTGAATGAAACCAGTCTTTATCAATGCAGTCAAAGCCTAGAGTTGCTGTGTTGATTGCTTATTTTTCTGCTTTTGTATTTCCTATGCTATGCTTTGAGGATTTTTATTGATTAATATTTGAGAATTATCATTAATATTTTTGTTGTTAATATTATTATTACTTGTTGTTACTATACTACTAAATGCTATAAACTTACACTCATCCATTTCTTGAACCTGTATAAGTCTCATGATTATATACAGCAGAAACGCATTCTAGCAGCATTAATCACAAATTATTGCAGGAAAATCTCGCATATGGGGAGCCACACCATTACATATTGGTGCTTGGCCAATATGTTGCAATTTGAAGAAAGAATGCTGTAGCATTAACATAATAATAATTAAACATGGGATACATCAGTGTTTTTATTTAGTTGTTTCTTTTAAAATGCCGAATTGGACATATGATATGATCACACTTAAACACTATCTGTCAAACACTACTACAGTTTCAGAGTGACTGATCATTTCTCTCTGAAGTCTGAATGAAACCTCTTTTTAAATCACATGCTTATCTCCCAATAGCCCCTGCAAGTCTTGATGGTAGCTGGGAAGTCCTCCATGTAGTATTCCCACAGGATCATTTTTAAAGATGACAAGAAACTCAACCAAACTGATATGAACTGGGAGCAAGACACTGCCAGCATAAACCTCTTAGCATCATTATCAGCAATTGCCAATATACTGTTCATGATCTCTGAGATGATGCTCAATACAGGGGAGCACTAACGCCTCCATTGAATCCCTGTTTTGTCTGTGCAACTACTTAAACATCTTAAAGCTCTTACTCTCAGACTACCATGTTTCAGTTCTGCCTATAAAGAGCTATCTGTGCTCTACTAGAATATTTTCCTGTAAACCTAGTAATTGGCACTGAGTGACTCATAACATTACAAAATGTAAGACATAGTTTCTCACCATGCCTAAAATGCACAAAATATTAACCTGTTTTCGAAAATAAAATACATATTTTTGTTGTAGGCTTTTCATAGACCTGATGGAAAGGGACTTTGGGTTTTAAGGCCTCCACCTCGTATGTTGCGAGATAGTCCCCAATGCCAGTGTACTCAGTCAACAGAAATGTATGTTCTTGGGGAGGTGGACACGTCAAACTAAATTTACACTACATTGCTTCCCTCTTCTCAAGTAGATACTAGTTTACATTTTTTGTAAACATGAAACAAAGTGTAGCTGATGTTTGACTTTGAAACCATTTTAAGAACCTTATTTACAAGTTGAGTAAATATATTTATGATCGTGCATATTATAATGATTCTTAAGTTATGTCTTTGCAAAAAAAAACTTTAACGCAGTGGTACATAAACTTTTCTAAAGTCAAATCTAACAGTAGAACACTTAAGTCTAACACTCACCTGTAAGCATAATTCCGCTTCATTTTACAAACATTTATGTGAAAAATTGTGAAATGGAAAAGATTCAAATCCAGAGTTGCTGGATTTGCATTTCAAATTTCCAAGTTTCAGCCAGTGATCCATAATAACCCTTTGTACAGGTAGATCAACTAATAGCAGGCAACCTGTCAACACTCATAAGAAGGCAAATATCAAAGTGAGTTTAGGAAAGAAACCAGCATATTGACCAAGATCAGCTGGACAGGAGCAATACTGAGGATGAAGTGTTATGTGGGAGAGGGAGAGAGTGAGAGGGAGTGTGTGAGGTTTGAAGAGATAGGGAGAGAAGCATCCACATCAAGGAAACAAGAGTGCAGAATGAAGGCATAGAATTAAAGTGAATTAAATTGTTACTGTCTTTAAGAAAGTTAGATGGTTTGCTTCATGGTGGTAGTTTTTCATTTACCACAGTATATTGATTTAGAAGCACCGATTTTGGCTAGCAGCCTTGATTGTTACAAATAAATGCTTATGAAGGTTTAAAAGAGTCTACATTAGGAACAGAATCTCCAGTTTAATCATTGCACTGAATGCTGGTGTTTCCCAGAGCAGTATACTCAGACCACTTCACTCTGCTGAATCACGATTGTATAGTTGGGCTGGAAAAGGAACCTCCTGTTTCATTTCTTTGGAGTTTGATACAAACAGCCTTGTCTTTTGGTTAAGTAGCTTATTTGTCATACAAAGTGATATGAAAATAATGTCAGCAGCAGTGTCTGAAGTTGTACTCCCTCCTATGTTACATACTAGCAAAATACCCACGCTTCGTAGCGGAGAAGTAGTGTGTTAAAGAAGTAATGAAAAAGAAAAGGAAACATTTTAATAATAATGTAACATGATTGAAAATGTAATTGTGTTGTCATTGTCATGAGTGTTGCTGGCATATATATATATATATATATATATATATATATATATATATATACAGTAGGTTTATTTCAACAGTGGCAGATTGCACATCAAAAGGAAAATCGAAAAATAACTTTAAATAAAAGATAGAAATTGATTTGCATTTCATTGAGGGAAATAAGTTTTGAACCCCTACCAACCATTAAGAGTTCTGGCTCCCACAGAGTGGTTAGACACTTCTACTCAATTAGTCACCCTCATTAAGGACACCTGTCTTAACTAGTCACCTGTATAAAAGACACCTGTCCACAGAATCAATCAATCAAGCAGACTCCACACTCTACAACATGGGAAAGACCAAAGAGCTGTCCAAGGATGTCAGAGACAAAATTGTAGACCTGCACAAGGTTGGAATGGGCTACAAAACCATTAGCAAGAAGCTGGGAGAGAAGGTGACAACTGTTGGTGCGATTGTTCGAAAATGGAAGGAGCACAAAATGACCATCAATCGACCTCGCTCTGGGGCTCCACGCAAGATCTCACCTCGTGGGGTGTCAATGGTTCTGAGAAAGGTGAAAAAGAATCCTAGAACTACACGGGAGGAGTTAGTTAATGACCTCAAATTAGCAGGGACCACAGTCACCAAGAAAACCATTGGAAACACATTACACCGCAATGGATTAAAATCCTGCAGGGCTCGCAAGGTCCCCTGCTCAAGAAGGCACATGTGCAGGCCCGTCTGAAGTTTGCCAATGAACACCTGAATTATTCAGAGAGTGACTGGGAGAAGGTGCTGTGGTCTGATGAGACCAAAATAGAGCTCTTTGGCATTAACTCAACTCGCTGTGTTTGGAGGAAGAAAAATGCTGCCTATGACCCCCAAAACACCGTCCCCACCGTCAAGCATGGGGTGGAAACATTTTGCTTTGGGGGTGTTTTTCTGCTAAGGGCACAGGACAACTTAATCGCATTAACGGAAAATGGACGGAGCCATGTATCGTGAAATCCTGAGCGACAATCTCCTTCCCTCTGCCAGGAAACTGAAAATGGGTCGTGGATGGGTGTTCCAGCACGACAATGACCCAAAACATACAGCAAAGGCAACAAAGGAGTGGCTCAAGAAGAAGCACATTATGGTCATGGAGTGGCCTAGTCAGTCTCCGGACCTTAATCCAATAGAAAACCTATGGAGGGAGCTCAAGCTCAGAGTAGCACAGAGACAGCCTCGAAACCTTAGTGATTTAGAGATGATCTGCAAAGAGGAGTGGACCAACATTCCTCCTAAAATGTGCGCAAACTTGGTCATCAATTACAAGAAACGTTTGACCTCTGTGCTTGCAAACAAGGGTTTCTCCACTAAGTATTAAGTCTTTTTGTTAGAGGGTTCAAAACTTATTTCCCTCAATGAAATGCAAATCAATTTCTATCTTTTATTTAAAGATATTTTTCGATTTTCCTTTTGATGTGCAATCTGCCACTGTTGAAATAAACCTACCATTGAAATGATACTGTTCTGAGACTTTTCATTTCTTTGTCATTGGACAAACTTACAAAATCAGTGAGGGGTCAAATAATTATTTCCTCCACTATATATATATATATATATATATATATATATATATATATATATATATATATATATATATATATATATATATATATATATATATATATATATATATATATATATATATATACACACACACACACACACATATAAACATATATATACACACACACACACACACACACACACACACACACACACACACACACACACACACATATATATATATATATATATATATATCTCTATATATATATATATTGTGGCATCCAGCCCAGACCGCGAGGGGCAACTGCCCTGGTTATGTTGGGGGCCACGGGTAAAGGGCTTGGAAGCCCAGCCCTGTAGGGACCCGTGGCCACCGCCAGGCGGCGCCCCGGTGCCTGAACAACCCTGGAGCCCAGCACTTCCGCCACACCAGGAAGTGCTGGGGGGAAGAAGACAGGGGACACCGGAGTGCTTCCGGGTGCGCAGCCGCCACTTCCGCCACACTGGGGCATGTCTGCGGAGGAGTGCCGGGAAGCAGCTGGAGCCCATCCGGGGTCCTATTTAGGGCCGCCTCCCTTCAGTCGAGAGCGGAAGTCGGGTGGAAGAGAGACGGAGCTGGAGAGAGGACTGGAGGCGGCCAGGAGAAAGGCGATTTGACTGTGTGCCCTGGACATTGGAGGAACGATGCTGGAGGCACTTGGAAGTGCACTGAAGTAAATATTGTAAATAGTACTGTAAATAAACGTGTGTTGGGTGAACTAATGATGTCCATCTGTCTGTGTCCGGGCCAGCTCCCACAACATATACATACATATGTACATATATATATATATACACTGTAATGGATGGCCGGCCATTCATCCCGGCCAATACCCCCAAGCCGCCAGGTGGAGCCCTCCTTGCAGCGTGGAGGTCCCCAGAAGACCAGCAGGGCATCATGGACATTGGAGTTTTTATGCAAAGCCCTGCTGGATGCCGTGGGGGCCACAGGAGAGAGCTGCAGGGAGGACCGAGGGCTTCTTCGTGCCTTGTGACCCGGAGGTTTGTCACAGGAAGAGCGACGGACTTCCGGGTTGAAGAAAGGGATTATTTACCCTGACCCGGAAGGGAAAAGGACTTGTGGACTATTGGGCAGAAACACTTCCGGGTCAGGGATTATAAAAGGACTATGGGAACTCCCAGACAACGAGCTGAGCTGGGTGGAAGGGTGGCAACGCGTCTGGGAGCTGGAGGATTGGTTTATTGTTTATTATTGTGGTTTATTGTAATTATATGAGTATTGTGGAGGAGAGTGTGCTTTGTGCACTGTGGCGACAAAATAAAGTCAACTTGAGGACTTTTACCTGGTGTCTGGAGTCGTGGACAGGGGTTCAAGGGAGCGAGGGCGCCCCCTATCGTTCACAACACATATACAAATATATACATATATATATACATATATACAGATATATATATACACATATATATATATACAAATCTTTATATATATATTAGGGGTGGGACTCGATTAAAAAAAATTATCTAATTAATTAGAGGCTGTGTAATAATTAATCTTGATTAATCGTATGTAATCACACATGAAAAGTTGCCCCAAATCGCAAATGTTTTTTTTTTAATTTAAAAGAGTTTTAGTGGGCAACAGAATCAAATAATAGACATGGACATGAATATTGTAAACTCAAGCTCTTTTCTTTTCTGAAAAAAAAAATGCTTTTAAACTGCATTTCAATTCAAAACAGAAACAAAAATATCATCCCTGGCTAAAATTGGGCAGACTTAAAAATAAAGTGGTATTTTAAGTACTTTAAGTACATTTTCAGAATGGTATTGTCTTTAAATAATAACAAAAATTTCAACATAAAGTGCAGTTTTTCTTCTTAAAAAAATAAGTCAGAAACATAAAAGGTAATTTGACCAGCTTCACCTTTAAACTCTGAGTAGCCTTAGCCAAAATTATTTTGTACATTAGACTAAAACAGTGTGATTATTGAACATTTTTTAATTAGATGTAATTAGAAATACTAACGGTCACGGAAGTCCAATGATCCCCTGTAAGAGCCACAAAGTCCGCTTTCTGTAATGCATCTAATTTTGCTTGCTTTTCAGTGTGCACAAAACCATGCTTTTACCAAGGCTTCCGTCGGGTAGTCTTTTGAAATGAAATTTGCCTCCGATCAGTCTTAGGAATGTGCTTTGTATCCATTATTCATAAAGCTTCAATTGGTGATCTGTCTTTCTGCGTTAACCACATATTTTTTCATACATCTCAAACCAAGGGGATGCGAGGGTAAAATGAATTGGGAAGCGCGCGTACATACTCAGTGCACCTCCTGTCGGGAATCGAACCTCGGCGCTAGAGGAGAAGTCTCTACCACGGTGTGTGGTTTGTCTATTTGAGAGTATGTAGATTAGGGTATATATATACACATATATATATATACCTGCGCTTCGCAGTGGAGAAGTAGTGTGTTAAAGAAGTTATGAAAAAGAAAAGGGAACATTTTAAAAATAACGTAACATGACTGTCAATATACAGCAATTGTTTTGTGTTATGAGTGTTGCTGTCATTAAGGATTTGATTATCATTATTTGTTTCAATCAGGTTCGTATTTTTACGATGTGTTGTGTTCATGTTATATTCCGTGTTTGTCAATCGTTGTAAAGATAACAGGTTTCATTCATCGATTCGTTTCTTACTGCATCAATAAACAGCTCGTCTTCTTTTTCTGAGACGTGACACACTGCATGCACGGGTTTTTTTTTACACTGTCTTCCTTTAGCGGGACATTCACTTTTTCCACCGTGTGCTTTGTTTCCGCGGTAGCTGCAGTTATGAATATGCTTGTATGTATCACACGCTTCATATTTTTTTGCTGCCTTCTCAATTGTGTAATTCGGTTTTTGTTCAGCACTCTTTGGAACTGTTGCTTTTTGTCTGTGCACTGCGTCATTTCATGTGAGCCGCTCGGTGTACATGCATCGAAGGTTCACAGCCGTGCTGGTGCCATCTCGTGCGATGTCCACGGCTGTATTTAATGTTAGCTAAGACCCGGCACTTAAAAGTTTCTCTCGCAGTTTCGCTGAGTTTGTGCCAAACACCACCCTGACCATCTCATTTTCCTCTGCATAAGCACAGTCCTTCATCCATGAATATTTAGCGGCAGTGTTTCTATTGGATTGCCGCTGACGGACGGCCTTATATGGGCAGGCACTAAATTACGTGGGAGGCGTAACTCCGCCTCCCACGGGCATTGAGCAGAAGTCTATTATAGTATATGGACGAAAAAATAGGTTCCAGTTATGACCATTATGCGTAGAATTTTGAAATGAAACCTACCCAACTTTTGTAAGTAAGCTGTAAGGAATGAGCCTGCCAAATTTCAGCCTTCTACCTACATGGGAAGTTGGAGAATTAGTGAGTGAGTGAGTGAGTGAGTGAGTGAGTGAGTGAGTGCTTTGCCTTTTATTAGTATAGATTACATATAATTTTTTTGGTAAGCTTCCCTCTTGGAGGTCATATGTACCATTGTTCAATGGCTTTGTTTGTTGTTGTAATAACAAAGAAAATATTCCTAATCACATTTTCCGAATGGCATTTAAGAGTTGGAGCAACATCGGCTTGTAGCGTTAAATGCATTCAACTCATGTGGTGTTAAAATTGGAGGCAGTTCAGCAATCCTGAGGTGTTGTATCAGCTGGCATCTTTTGCAGACACAGCCTTCAAGGAAGACTGGCTCCTCCAAAACATCCTCTAAAAAGTCCAACATCCAACAGGGCTTGCACAGCACTGGCCTCATTATTAAAATTTGACTTTTGATTACTAAAACTGTAAATTTTTAAAGTTGTTTTTTAAAAGTAAATGATTTAAATTAAATGGTAAAATTAAAAAAATTGAAAGCAAAAAAAAATTGATTAAAGGATTTCTACAGTTACTTTATCCTTTCTGACCCCTTAAGCTTCTGGCATAAATTATAAGGAAAGATTAAAAGATCTGAGCATTTTCAGTTTAAGGAAACCAAGATTAATAGGAGACATGACTGAAGTGTTTAAAATTATGAAGGGAATTAGTACAGTGGATCAAGAGTGTTATTTTAAAATGAGCTCATCAAGAACACATTTACACAGTTGGAAAATTGTTAATAGTAAATTTTGCACAAATATTAGCCAGTTTTTCTTTACACAGGGAATCATATATGCATGGAATAAGCTACTAAGTAGTGTGGTGGACAGTAGGACTTTAAAACTAGATTTAAAGTTATTTTAGAAGACTTAAGTGGATAGGAATTGCATGTTTTAATGGGCTGAATTGCCAGTTCTTGTCTAGATTGTTCTAATGTTCTAATATACAGTAGATAAGACTAAAAGATATAGATTCCAATGTTCTAATATGGATAAGACTTCAGTGGGCTCCTAATTATGAAGTGTGACAAATTGATTGTCCCAGACCTACAGAGAGAAAACTCATGGCAGACCAAGGACATGTTTGATAGCTTATATCCAATTACTTAGTCAGAAAAATCAGTAAATTTACCAAAAGGAGCTGAAGAAACTTGTTAGACATAGGGTGGACATTTTAGTACTGTTTAGAATATCACCATAGCCACCCTCAACAAATGGGTGAAAATAAGGAAATTTCATCATTTATGACATTTAACATATTACATTTCTTATTTTTGAATGAATCTATTATTATTGTTTCTTTTTTTAAGTAGACAACTTACATCAAAACCAGGTTCACCAGGATTTCCATCTTTTCCAGGTTTTCCCTATGAAGAAAATAAAATGAGAAACATCATTCCAGACTTTTCCAGTTTTTCTAAAAGAATGTGCAGTACAAATAGATAATTTGTGGCATCTTTGGGAAAAAGATATTTTAGTTAGAATTTTACAATAGCCAAGTTTCCATCCAGTTTTTTGCGACGTTTTGTTATCAACAAACAGAATATACGTAAAAAAAAATGTGCGAAATTTGCTGTCTCCATCCAACTGGCTTTTTATCGATAAAATGGTGTGCGTGATGACATCATCCCCTCCAAAACTAACTGTCACATAAGTTTTGTGGTATCGCGAAAAAAAATCTGCCCTTGAGCCGTTTCCATACATAATTTTGTGTATGTCACAAATTATCTACCTTTTGTTTTACACATTACACCCCACCCACTAAACAAAGAAACAAAGAAATGGAGAGATTATTCAAACAGTTTTTTGAAATTTGCCAGCTTACTGTTATTTCAGTTTCACAAATAATTGGAATTGTACATAATATCCGAAGACGACAGCAGAATGAAGCAGTTGCTTGTCTGATAGCCCTAGAGCTCGAAGAAAGTACCCCAGTGCGACGAAACCCACGGGTATGGGAGAGACAACGGAATTAGAACTTCTGGGAGGAGGTGATGGGGAGACACTTCACAGAAAATCTCTACCTGCAATATTTTAGAATGACACAGCCGATGTTTGAGATGTTGTGTGGATTCATCAGTCCTGATGTTGCGCCCATCACAGGTTGTCACCAACCACCGGTTCCAACCCCAAAGTGGATTGCCATTGCCCTTTACAAGCTGGCAACCTGCGCCGAGTATAGAGTAGTTGGAGAAACTTTCGGGGTTAGTAAAACTACCGTCCATCGATGTGTATATGCTGTGTGCACCGCTATTAAAGAAAAATTAATGCGGCGTTATATCAGACTTCCGACTGTAGCAGAGGCCAATGAAATTGCATACCGCAATTCCTTGGTGCATCTTGTGCCACAGATTTATGGTGCGCTGGATGGCATGCATGTGCCTATTCTTCCCCCGACGGAAGGCTACCGCGATTAAATTAATCGCAAAGGGTGGCCATCTATTGTTCTCCAGGTCCTTGTTGATGACAGGTGCATGATACGAGACATTTGCGTTGGCACTCCTGGAAGTGCCCATGATGCAGCTGTGTTTGCAGCATCGGATCTGTACAGGTGAGCCTAACTCTCAACATCCCTTCTCAGTGCGATAACAACTGAATTAGTACTGTAACCTGCTTCCCTTAAGATTTTTAATTAAAACTGAAATTTGAATTAATACAAAATAACGACATTTAACCAAAAAAAATAAAGTTAATATTAATGAGAGAATTTCTCATATATGCTAAAACATCTGCCATTTAATAATAAGAAAAAATGTTTAGATAATGAAACACACGGTTTATTAAATATTTTGACTGGCACAGTAAATTACGTTTGCAGTTTTTGTATTATTTAGACATCCTGAGAGACACCCCCAGGCTACAGTTGATGTGGAGGGGGTTCAGGTATCCCTTTTTAGTAGCAGGAGACCCAGCCTATCCGCTACTGCATTGGCTCATCACGAGAAATCACAAGTCTCTTCATCAGACCATGCAAACCGTTCTGCTGTTCTCGTTTTGATTGCACGTGATGAAAATGTATCATATGACACATTTATTTGCGTTAAAGCCCTTTTTTTCCGACAAAAAGCGTTTCCAATGTAGTTTTTGCGACATCTGAAGTATCGATTTGGAATTTATGTGCTAAAGTTAAACGGAAAAATATTATGTCGACATGTACAACATTTTATTGAGAATTAGCATTTCCATCAGCTAAAATTTGAAGCGCTAAATATTTTTTAGCAAAAACTCCTTGGATGGAAACCTGATTATAATGTATGGCAATCAGCTTTTGATAAAATAAGCTGTTATTATTTTACTAACGTACCAACTTATTTCAACACTTAAGACAGAAACACCCACTCGAGTAGCAGGAATTAAAAAAAAACCAAAAAAAACGTAGCATTAGTGAAGCTATCCCTGGAACTCAGCCCAATGCTCCATTTAAAAGGCAGATATTATTAGCGTCATCGTTTTCCAGCATAATTCCATACAATAAATCACTGTCCAAACGGAAAGACATTGCATGTGTGGTGGCATATTACATTGAAATATATGGTCCCCTTTTATTGTGTGGAGAAGGAAGGGTTTGCTAGGGTGCTGCATGCTATTGATCCAAGATATCTGCTTCCATGCCACAAATATTTTGCAGAGGAGGCGTTGCTGTGTCTGTTAAATAAAAACACGAAACAGAGTAGTGGAGCAGCCAGGAAAAAATAACATTTTGCACTACTACAGCAGACCTGTGGAGTAACTGCACGCTTTAGCTAGCTTTTTCAAGAAGGCAGTGTTTCAGCCATGCACTAAACTGCCAGAAGAAGAAAAAATCAATGCTGAGTTGACAGCCTACCTGAATTCCTCTGATACAGATCCTAAAACAGATCCTCTTCAGTGGTGGAAACTCAACGAAGTAAGCTTCCCACAACTAAGTGATCTTTCCAAAAAGTCCTCTGTATTCCTGCTATGAGTGCCCCATCCTTAGAGAGTATTTAGTACAAGAGGGAATGTGGTTACCTGCCACCAGGCAAGCCTTAATCCTAAAACTATAGACAGGCTTGTCATCCTCTCAAAAAATGTGAAGACTTTTTTTTCAATGGAGATTTTATCAATAAAAATGTGATCACAAACAAAAAGGGTAGGAATTGTGTTGCAGGTTTCTTGTGGGCAATTTTAATAAAAAAATGTAGTTAAAAAAAGACATTTTGTTGAAAGAAATGTGACTAAACTGTGAATCATCTCTAAGTCTGAAAAAAAACAACATTTATTTTTTCCTCATATCGCCCAGCACTAGTTACATATCAAGAGTGTACTTTCTGCTCTCTGTATTGGTGGGCAGAGGATATCAAATCGGATTTGAATGCACTGTTTGATTGTCTAACTGACTTGCATTTCCTCAACTTTAATGCAATTTAAAAAATCAATAAAAAAGTAGCTTTTATTTTGTCAGTATTTCTAATATGAAGAAAGAATTCAAATTAATGGTGATTCCATGTGTCATACACATGAGCATGGCAGCCACCTAAAGGCCTTGACTAAGAGTAATTCCAAGCCAGATCGGGAGGTAGCTGAGTACATTGACTCTTTCTCACATTTTTTTATGGACCGTTCACAGGAAATTCCACCTGGCCATGATGACATCATTCCTGGTTCTGGCCCCTTTGACTTAACTTCCGGGCCCGAGCCTATGGATGAAGACCCTTCTGGTTCCTGCCCCTTTGAGGTTAAAACCGCCACCTTTTCTCCATCCCCTCAGTTCTGTTCTGGACTCCAATCTGTACACATCAGTACAAACCTTTAAACCATTTTGCAACCAAAGAATAATATATGGGTGGCTGCCCCAAACCTTTCTGTGGCTTCTTTGATTTTGTAACACAAAATCATTACAAACTTTACAAACCTTTAGTGATGATGTAAAGAATGACTTGATAAACTTACTCTCTTTCCTGGTTCTCCTGGTTCTCCCTTGTCACCCTTTGGACCTCCAGGGGGACCCTAGAAATAAGAAAGAAAGTGTTATTTAATCATGCTAACATATTACTTACTATGTTACATCATTTATCATTTAACTCAAAATGGCCATACCTTAAAAAATGAATGTACAGAGATTTAAAGCTGAAGCAGACATGACACTAGCTAATTTTCAGTTTTACTACTGGGAAGTAATATTCATGCAAGAAAAATTTTGGAAAATAGTAGAAGTCCACAAAGCTATACCTGCTTGGTAGGGAATGAAAAAGAATTTAGTCTTGCAAGAAGCTATTTATTGTAATTTCACATCTAGAGATCTTTATATTGATAATATATTTACATCTTTTGAACTATTAAGATGCAGAACTTTTTATTCTATATACAAATCAAAAAATTTGTTAAAAGCTACTCAGCTTGTCCTTCACCTGTATACATTTCTTTGGTGATATTGAATCTTGTGCATGAAGACATGAGATTAAAATCAAGGCATTTAGCCCTTGATGATCTTAGGAAACAATGGCTCAATTAAAGTTTAAGAAAATGAATTAATTCAGCCATTTATAAAATACATTATGACTTATTTTACTTATATCAAGTCAAGTCAAGTTTGGGAGCATGCACTGGTATACTGCGTTGCCACACCCACTACACAATGAAACAACCTGGGATCCCGGTTTACAACCCCCCAGGCAGACAAGCGGTCCAGTCCCACCCTCTGGAAATGACCCTCTATCTGCCGCAGCCAGGTGTTACATGGGCGACTCCTTGGCCTGGTCCAGCCACTCGGGTCCCCAACAATAATCACCCTCTGGGAAATGTGCCACATGGCTGTAGTACCGTAACTAATGCTCCCTCACAATGCAAGTAATGTGCCTCATTCGGGGCTCCACGAGCAAGTGCTTATTTGACACAAAGTCAAACCAACAGTACCCAAGGATTTTCCAGAGGGAAACAGTACCAAAGGAGTCCAGTCTTTATCTCAGGTCACTGGATAGCGTCCATGTCTTGCAACCATATAGCAAGACAGGAAGCACCAGGTCTCTAAAGACTTGGACCTTCGTCCTTTTGCATAGATATCGGGAGTGCCACACACCCCTTTCCAGTTACCTCATGAACCAGGACTCTCACAACCCTAGACACTCAGACTCCTTACTCAGTCTCTCGAACACCCCGATCAGAGCCTCCATTGACTCCGCGAAGATCACAGCATTGTCAGCAAAGTCAAGATCCGTGAACCTTTCTTCAGCAACAGATGCCCCACAGCCGCTGCACCCCATGACCTTGCCCAACACCCAGTCCACACAAGCATTGAACAGAGTAGGAGCAAGAACACACCCCTGACGAACCCCAGAATCAACTGGGAAAAAGGCAGAGGTTCTGCCTCCACTCCGCACAGCACTCACAGTACCAGTGTACAGGCTGGCCATGATATCCAACAACCTCGAGGGGATCCCGCGAATCCTCAGGATGTCATACATATATGTATTATATATATTATTTAAGCATATTATATACACTGTATATATATATATATATATATATATATATATATATATATCCTTTTTTAGATTGAATTATACTGTATACCAGTAACGACGCATTGCATGCTAACGTGCAGTGAATACACTTGACTCGAGCATTTATAGTTTTCATACTCTTTCTTTTCACATTTAGCATTCGTTTGCTCAGATGTTGATGCGCTTGCTGCTTCATGAACAGCTCTCCTTTTCTCCACCTTAGCAGCCCACTTCTTCACTTCTTTCCTCAGCATCTTTTTGCACTAAAACTGATTAAGTCACTGCCTGTGTTGCATTTACTTAGTATGTTCTCTTTAATTTTTCACATAAGCTCGCACTTAAATCTTCAATCTGCCTCAACAAAGATTTAAGATATAAAGAGATAGGGGAAGTGACAGCGAAGGTGGTAGGGATGAGAACAGCGCCTGTACGCATGTGCCGCACGGCTGCCCTGCTGGCTGCTGCCGAGAGTTGATTCTACAATAAAATGAAATAAAAATAAAAAGAGGAATAACCTTGGAGGTCAATCATTACCCCGAAAGCAGATGGTAGACGTCACGTAGTATATGTTGTGGCGGATGCCCCTTTGACACTGGATCCGGAAGAGCAGTTATGGGATGCACACTATGTCCCAAGGAACACTTGGGGGCAGCCCCCCTGGATTGAATCGGGGCCACTATTTTGAAACACAGGAGCTCATCCCTGTTGTGCTCCGTATCCACTACCGGGGGAGCTGCACGGCTTCCTGAGCCCGTGTGGGCTGTAACGCAGCCACACCCGGAAGTGCAGCCTTAATTAGGTCAATCATCACATGAAGCACTTCCGGGTGGGCTATAAAAGAAGCTGGCAGAAACCACTCCGGGAGTCGGGAGGAGGAGGACAACACTTGCTAGGAGGAGCGGTGGCGAAGGAAGATTAGCTATTTTTGTTGGTGCTTTGCTTGTGAGTGTTTTGGGGAATGTGTACTGCCTATGGGACACGGGGAAGATGTGCCCCACAGGTGAAGAAAAATAAATCTTTTTGTTTAGTTTTCACATGCCTCCGTTGTCAGTCTGTGTTGGGTCTGCGCTGGTGAAGTGCTTATTCTCACAATGTGTACCAAATATCAGGTCAATAGATCAAACTCTTTGCAAGCTACAGGTGACTTAAAATCCTGGACAGACAAACAAAGAGCCACGGTAGCATATCTATACTAATAAAAGGCAAAGTCCTCACTGACTCACTCACTTACTCACTCACTCACTCACTCACTCACTAATTCTCCAACTTCCCGTGTAGGTAGAAGGCTGAAATTTGGCAGGCTTATTCCTTACAGCTTACTTACAAAAGTTAAGCAGGTTTCATTTCGAAATTCTACACGTAACGGTCATAACGGTCGACAACATCCGCCTTGTTGAACTTTCTTATTTACGGCCCCATCTTCACAAAATTTGGTAGGCGGCTTCCCTGCGCTAACCGAAACCGATGTACGTACTTATTTCGGTGGTATGACGCCACTGTCGGCTGCCATATTAAACTTTCCAACGTCACTAATTCTCCAACTTTCCGTGTAGGTAGAAGGCTGAAATTTGGCATGCTCATTCCTTACAGCTTACTTACAAAAGTTAAGCAGGTTTCATTTTGAAATTCTACACGTAACGGTCATAATGGTTACAACCGGAGGCCCGAACTCACAATGTGGTATACAAAGAGACCCTTAACAAATAATTATTGGGTATATTTTCCCTCAGTTTAATTTTCTTCTTAATAAAAATTTTAAGGCAGTACTTCGCCGCTGCAAAGCGCGGGTATTTTGCTAGTTATACGCGTATATAAAGACTGCAATTGGAACACACATCAGCAAAGGAAAGAACCCCTACTAAATTTGCTTTCAGCTCCAATGCCGCAGTTCTACTTTGATAAAAGAAAACCTAAAAATAGCAATCTACTGTTAAATTATCATTACTGTGGGTTGAGCTTTCTGTATGTATTAATCTACTTCTGAAGGTAATGCATATCTAAGCCATGGATTGAATGCTACCTCATAGACAGAAACCAGCTCACTTGCACAGGGCTAATCTGGTCATTATGCATTTTTTTCAAAGGAGTCCAATGTAAAAGGTGTTTTGCCATTTGTGAATTCCCACAAAAACCCCTATAAGCTAGCTGCCTCCCACCCCGTCACTTTTGAGAGAATGTGCACACAATGTATATTCCGCCTGTAGAAGCAGAGATACATCAAGTATCTCTGACAGATTTAGTAATTCAACCGTATCACATATATACAATAATCGACAACAACTTACTTGTGTGTATGTCAGACATTATCATAAAATAATTGCACTTTAATACACTGGGAATACCTCTGCTCAAAACTGTTTGAAAAGTGTTAGGGCTGGATATTAAACTTCCATGACCACAAAGCTTTTATGTTATACTACCTGTCCGCCGCAGCTCAGCCGTGTAATAGTAAAATAGGACAAGCTTTAAAATCAATAAAAACAATTTAAAAAATGTAACATACATATATTATATATATATATATATATATATATATATATATATATATATTTATATTGAGAATAATTTACATTTATAGCTTTCATGTCTGAGGGCCTCCTAATAAACAATATTTTTGGTTTTACTATCAAATGTGAGAATGTAGCTATCTCTTTGCCAAAAATGTAAAAAGTTGGCAAGGTATCTCTGTGGAAAGTATTTGCACTCCAACATTAAAAGTTACTACTGTATCTGATCTAGTTCACCTCTGACGGGAGAGCGACCACCGCGTGGAGAGAACAGCACATGGCCATGATATATCTGCCAATAGGCATTTACCCTCTGGAACACACTTAGCTGTGCTCTCTATCTCAAAAACGTCAAACTTTACTCTTTAGCAATGTCTAAATCAAGGGTCCCCAACTCTGGTCCTGGAGGGCACCAGTGGCTGCTGGTTTTCATTCTAACCTTTTTCTTAATTAGTGACCTGTTTTTGCTCCTAATTAACTTTGTCTGAATTAATTTTATTAGACTTGCTCTTGAAGACTCAGACCCCTTAATTGTTCTTTTTTCTTAATTAACAGCAAAACAATTATGAGATACAAAATGAACCAAAACATGTCCAGCAAACTGTATTGATCATACAACATCTGAAAATAAAGAAAGGTGAAGGTCTCAGGAATGCTAATCTGCTCAGGTCCCCAAAACATTTCAACAGTGCTCTTGAAAAGGGAAAATCAACAGTTTTGGAAATGCATGCTGTTGCACAATGAGAACAGCAACAAGCCATGGAATTAAAGAACGGGTTAAATTAACAACAAGAATCTGCGCCTAAGCAACTGGTTGGAGTGAAACCGGTTGGAGTTTGAGGCCCTGATTTAGTTGGTCTTCTGTTGGCTCACTCACCTCACATTTAATTTCTGTTTGGGTGCCACTTAACGAAAGAAATGTAAGCAATTACGCGGAATGACGAAGAAATTCAGGGGAATAAATCTTAAAAAACAAGTCAATTCAAATGAATTCAAAAGAAGGTAATTAGCAGAAAAAAACAGGTCACTAATTAAGAAAAGGGTTAGAATGAAAACCTGCAGCCACTGGAGCCCTCCAGGACCGGAGATGGAGACCCCTGCTCTAGATGATAATGTCTGCTGAACAAACGGGTTTCGCTAACTAAGTGGAGGCAAGATCTAACACATGGCGAGAGATAGAGCGACTGAAACGGAGGCTGGCTTGTGAGTGATGATGGCCCAGCCCGACTCCCTACTCCTGAGATCCTGGCTCCCCCTTCCCTTGGGCCACAGATGGTGTTTCAGAATTTGTGCAAGTAAATCTGTGTGTGTTCATAGTCAAACTTCTCTCCAAGATGTGCTTATTGAGTTTAATTTATCATGCATAGATGATCATAGTTGTGTATGTGGAGGCATTTATCCCAAGTCACGTTTATTCCTTACTTTTGCTCCTCCCCACACTCACAAGGTAGAGGAACAGGCACAATACCTGCTTATTTATTTAATCATAAAAGAGGAATCATAATGTATATAATGGACCAGGTATACATGCACACAATATAAAAAATGAATTACCAGTCTGCTTGGGTTGACTTGAAAGTGATTAGCTTTGAATTTGCTTCAGTTTTATCCTCATCAAACTTATTTTGTGCATAGCACTTGTCTGAATTTGTTGACACACCTCTTTTTTTGAGCATGTCATTTCTAAGTTTGGGCATAATTTTTATGTGCACGCCACTTGTTTCAATTTTCAATCACTTGCCCTTCAGAGCGACCATCGTTATGATCTACAGTGCATGCTAAAAAACATGAGTGTTACTGTTCGCAATACTGTAAGCTACTATGTTACAATCTTGGCTAGCAAAAATGACCAAAAGGTGGCACGTTCAATACATCATTTATTGTTAATATAATTGCTTCATTTACATTTCTTGCTGTGCATATTTAAATACACTTAATAGGAAATTCTTACAACTGCTATGTCAATTGCTATACTTTGGTAAAATTATTGCTGTATTACTGTCTGACTATACTCAGATTATACATTTTTCTTATTTTTCTTATTTTTTTATCACAGTAAAAGAAAACTTACTTTTTAGAAACCACTTAAAGGTAAATACAAAACTGATAATCTAAAGAAGTTTTTTTTTCTTTTTTTATTTTCATATAACATTTACAAGGATTTAAATGTTGTGTAATTTTAAACATTTTTAAAATTTTAATATATTTTGTATTTTTAGAAGACATGACCTTGAATTTGACTCACAGAGTTTCTACATGTTAACTTAAAGCTCTGCATTAATTCTACTAGGCAGCGTAGTAGTCTAAATGTCTGCATTTTGTTATGGAAACCACAGATCTATTCAAAAGTGAGTTGAAAGTGGCTTTTTTCTTAGCATGTAAGTAGTTTTTAGATAAAATAAAATAAGTAAATAAGCATTTTTAAAAATAAAACATTCTTATTAAATGACTTTTTTGAAATGGTTATTCTAACTTATTGTCATTTTATTAACCAGGTAAGATCCGCTTGTGCCCTGCATGACATTCAAGGTTGGTTGCTTTCTTGATTTGTGCTCAGTGTTGTGGAAATATGTTCCTGTTCTCTGTAGCATAAAACTGATTGATATGGAATCTGGAAATGGAAGGATGAATGAAAGATTAAAGCTTTCAGGTCCATGTAACTTATCACAAAGTGAAATCATTACAAGCTACATATTAAATTACATATTAGTTACATATTAAATATTATTCAGTATGTACAGTATATATACATTATATATATATATATATATATATATACACATTATATATATATATATAATGCATATATACATTATATTTCATTTAGCAATTAAAGATCTGCCACTTAAACATCACAGCCATTTCAGTTTTAGTTCTTCAAGTAAAGCACTGTTTTACACTCTGTTGCAATATTTTCTCACATCTATGACTTGATTAATTACACTCTTCACATTCATTCCTAGATCGCTTTGATCTCTACAGCCCGACTCTGACTGAATGGTAACATTGCCTCATTTTCATAAATTGAAGATCACACAGTAATTAGGACTTATGATTAAATGTTTAAAGATGTTTATACTTCAATTTCACTGAATTTTGAAATAAAATTAAGCCAGCCAGTTTATTTCTGCAATATAAATTACATTTATATGTTTATATTTAGAAGGGTATTTTACTACAATTAAAATTGTATTGTCGCTATCACGGTAAACTATTCCTTGGGCTAGTGAGCTAAAAAGAGTGCAACCCCAATAAAGTCTTTGCATTAAAAAATAGATTTTTATTCTTTGATTCTTTCTGTTATGCTGCGGGTCAGCTCCACGCTACCAGGTCCCACTGGGATCCTCATCAACCAATCACCGCCAATACTCATGACCAGGATGAGTCCCATATAGAAATAAATAATTTGCAGTATTTAAATTGAAATACTACAAGAAAATAATAATATTGGGGTTTCTTTTATCATATTAACACTTTTCACAGCAGTTTTTCCCACAATTGCAACAAAATGACCATGTACAGTACGGGTTTGATTTAGTAGTTTCTGACTTTAGCAGAGAGGTAGGCAGATTTGAAATAAAGTAGAACATACATGGGGTGTTCATCTAAGAAATACAATACATACAAAAAACATGCCAAATGCAGGTAATTGTCAATAATTTCTCAGGATCCCATTAGTACAGTGTTTAATGTGTTCTGGCTTTTTAATTTTCGCTGTAGTTACTTTTATGATTGTCTCAATACATAATACAGGTTATCTTTGACACTAGCACATAACTTAAAACACACATTACAAACCTATCTAAAACAAGATTTTTCTATTTTAAAAATGTTGCAAAATTAAGACTTTTTAAAAAAATATGCAGGATACTGACAAATTAATTCATCCATTTACTTCTAGTGGGATTGACTGCTTATTCACTGGGTGTTCAAATTGTTCTTAATGCAGCTGCAATAATTACTACAAAAACCAGAGAAAACAAACACATAACTCCAGTTCTCAAGTCCCTACACTGCACTCCTTAAACAGTCAGCATTTAGAACTGATTTCTTGGCACATGATGATGATTTACTTCTAAGTCGGTTTAGATTTCCAAGAGCTATCCTTTTGGAGCCATGTGCTGAGCTGGGGCCAGCTTTACACAGGCAAACTGTGAGGAAATGTGCTCTATCTGTTCATGACTGAATTTTGTTCATGACTGAATTTAGCAACCTTCTGTCTGATTTGGCAATAAATTATGATCACGTAGTTCTGATGGGGGATTTTAATGTACACATCGATGTGGAAACTGACACTTTTAGCAAATGTTTTACTTATTTGTTAAATTCAGTAGGATTTTGTCAGATTGTCAAAGGTCCAACTCATAATCATAACCATACATTAGATTTAATTATAACTTACAAAGTTGAAATTCAAAATTTAAATATTACTCCATTAAATGTAGTTATTTCCGATCACTTCTTAATTACGTTTGATTTAGTTCTGCCCATGCCAGCGCACTCGCAGATTAAAACAAAGACAGTGCGACATCTAGATTGTAATTCTGCTTCAAAATTTATAGATACCTTGAGTAAGTCGAGTGTAATTGTGGAAAACCATTTAGATCAGTTAACATCAAATGTAAACGTGGAAAACAATTTAGATCAGCTAACATCACATTATAATGTGACCTTGAGAGATGCTCTGGACACAGTGGCTCCCCTAAAAACAAAAGTAATCAAAGCACATAGAAACTCTCCCTGGTTTAATGAAAACACTCGAGCTCTTAAATTAGAGTGTCGAAAACTGGAGCGCAGATGGAGAACAACAAAGCTACATGTCTTTCAAATTGCATGGACAGAGAGTGTTAATAAATATAAAAAGGCCCTCTTTAAAGCTCGCTCAGAATACTATTCTACATTAATAGATAGCAATAATAAAAATCCTAGGGTACTTTTTAGAGCAGTGGCTAAATTAACAAATGGGAATTCAGATCAACAGTGCAAAATACCAACAGATATTAGCAGTACAGACTTTATGAACTTCTTCAATGAGAAAATTAAAAATATAAGATCCCAGATCTCAGCATCACAGTACAAACCAAATACTAGCTTAGCAGACCCTGCTCACATTGCATTCAGCACTTTAATAATTTTAATCCTGTAACTGAGCAGGAAGTCTTAACTTTAATTTAAAATGAAGCCCACTACTTGTTCCCTAGATCCAGTGCCAACAAAACTAGTAAAAGTGCAATGGATGTTCTTGTAGCACCATTCTAAACATTATCAATAGTTCATTATTGCATGGCACAGTACCTGATGCACTAAAAGTGTCAGTCATTAAACCTTTACTTAAAAAGTCAGACCTAGACCCACACATACTAAATAACTATAGGCCTATTTCAAATTTACCATTTCTCTCTAAAATACTAGAAAAGTAGTCGCCAGTCAGCTTCAGTCACACCTTATGCATTACAATTTATTTGAGAAATTCCAGTCTGGCTTTCGCACTGGTCATAGTACAGAAACGGCACTAACACGGGTTGTAAATGACATTCTGATATCCTCTGATGAAGGAAATTCCACTGTAATTATGTTGTTGGACTTAAGTGCAGCGTTTGACACCATTGACCATTCTATTTTACTGCACAGGCTAGAAAACGATGTTGGGCTTACAGGCCCGTGCTCGCTTGGTTCAGTTCTTATTTATCAAATCGATTCCAGTATGTACAGAAATGTGCTGACAGTACTCCATCATTATACACAGAAGTTGAATATGGTGTCCGCAGGGCTCAGTACTGGGACCTTTACTGTTTTCACTTTACATGCTTCCACTGGGATCTCTCATTAGGAAACATAATGTTAATTTTCACTCGTATGCAGATGACACCCAGTTATACCTTTCATTTAAATCAAATGAAGTTTCTCCGATGTTGTCTTTAATTAGTTGTGTTAGTGAATTAAAGGAATGGATGAATGAGAACTACTTGTCTTTAAATACAGATAAAACAGAGATGTTAATTGTTGGAGGGAATGACGCTGATCACAGCAATATTTTGTCGTCATTTAACTCAGTTGGAATCCCAATTAATTTTACTGAATCAGCCCGCAATCTAGGAGTTATCTTTGACTCTAGCATGTCATTTAAAGCGCATATTACAAAGTTGTCCAAAACATGTTTTTTCCATCTTAAAAATATTAGGAAATTAAGGCGCTTTCTAAATAAACAGGATTGTGAGAAATTAATTCATGCATTTATCTCTAGTAGGATTGACTACTGCAATGCGGTGTTCACTGGCTGTTCAAACTGTTCTCTATACAGCCTCCAGTTAATCCAAAATGCGCTGCAAAATTATTACAAGAACAAGAAAATATGAACACATAACCCCAGTTCTTAAATCTTTACACTGGCTCCCAGTTAAATTTAGGGCAGATTTCAAAATCCTCCTTTTAACATATAAAGCATTAAATGGCCAAGGTCCGCTTACTTGTCTGAACTTATCATGACTTACAAACCTGAGCACATTAAGATCTCAAGATGCCGGTCTGCTTAGGATTCCAAGGATTAATAAAATAACAGTGGGAGGTCGAGCTTTTAGTTACAGGGCCCCTAAACTGTGGAATGGTCTTCCTGCTTCCATAAGAGATGCCCCCTCGGTCTCAGCCTTTAAATCCCGGCTGAAGACTCACTACTTCAGTTTAGCATATCCTGACTAGAGCTGCTGATTAACTGTACATACTGCATCTCTGTTGTTAGTCATTAGCACTATAACATAAGTAACATGATAATTATATTTGAATACTAACCCTCACCTATTCTGTTTCTTTTCTCGGTACCCAAATGTGGCCATTGGTGCCACGGCCCACCTGCCAAGTTGTTTGCCTGCCTATGGTAAAGTCATCCCTGATGGAGGATCACAGGAATCATGGGAAAGAGAGGTCCTTTCATCGGAGCAATGTTTCAGCCGTGGCATGGCCAAATGGAGATGCAGCTAGATGGATGAGGTCTCCAGGACTCTAAAAATATCCAAACCTAATTATGTCATATCATCTACTGTTAAACCGTAATTCTAAAATTTTTATTATGCTGTCTTAAGGAATTGTTCTGTTGTGTATATTGTATTGTATTGACCCCCTACTTTTGACACCTACTGCACGCCCAACCTACCTGGAAAGGGGTCTCTCTTTGAACTGCCTTTCCCGAGGTTTCTTCCATTTTCCTACAAGGTTTTATTGGGAGTTTTTCCTTGTCTTCTCAGAGAGTCAAGGCTGGGGGGCTGTCAAAAGGCAGGGCCTGTTAAAGCCCATTGCGGCACTTCCTGTGTGATTTTGGGCTATACAAAAATAAACTGTATTGTATTGTATTGTATCTGCTCCTTTACAAGCTCTGTCCACTGTTGGGTTTTTAGCCACAGGAGCTTTTCAGTGTGAACTGGCTGACCGATTAGGTATTTCTCAGTCATCACTGAGTTGTGCCATGCATGT
The DNA here is from genome assembly GCF_016835505.1 of Polypterus senegalus. Taxonomy (NCBI): domain Eukaryota; kingdom Metazoa; phylum Chordata; class Cladistia; order Polypteriformes; family Polypteridae; genus Polypterus; species Polypterus senegalus. The sequence continues at coordinate 42,945,720 of NC_053163.1, forward strand.
TGTATGGGATGGTATTATCTCCTTGTTAAGCAGATATACAAGATCTCCGAACACTGTGGTTGAAAAGGCAAACATCAAAGTGCAATTTGCAGCAAGTTCAGGTGTTTCCAATGTAATCGGACCAGTTGATTGCAAACACGTTGTTATAAAGGAGCCTTCAGAGAATCAATTTGCTTATGCAAATATAAAACATTTTCACTCTATTAACAGTAAAATCCATTTGTTTTGCAAATGTGTGAATCAGCACAAGCAGCAAGCAGCCTGCTATCCCATCCCCCACCAAGGCAGCTGAATTTCTCCCAGCTCAAGTCACTTTATCTGGGAGTATGGTGTCTGGAATTGCACAGGGTAAGTAATATATTATTATTTGGAATACTTACATTTCATGTGTGTTCCGTGTCTGCAATGATCTGGGTAAATGTAGGCAATGCAAGGCAAGGAATGCTGAACACATAACTAAAACAGAAACTTTTTCATGTTATAGTAATAATGACAAAATGCTGACGTGAAGTGTATAATGTGTGAAGACTAAAGTCCAAATATCAAAATAAACACTTTCACAAAAGGTATAAAAAACAAGTGCCCTTTTATTCAAGAATATAACCAAAGAAACAGAAATCATTCAATTTACATGTTTCTGTCAATGAGTAAAAACCCAAGCCCAAACATCAATCAACAGTAAGTTGACTTGGTTGGTGTTGAGGTAAAAGCTGCTGCCTTATGAACAAACAATTGTGGGTTCAAGCCCGGTGAGCTGCTGTTACTATTATTACTACAATATAATAAAAACATACGTTCGCTACCTCCTCCAGTGGTGTTGACATTCAGGCAATGGGCTGCGACTCTCCATTTCACTGTGGGGCGTAATTCTGGCAGGAGTCGGGGTGGGATGGCAGGCGTATACATATGCATCGCATTTCACGCTGACTGGGATTTATTGAGCAGAAGAACTTTGACATTGGTGTACGTACAGATTTATGCATCTGGATTTTTTTGTGCGTATACACATATCTACTTTTGTCCACACGCCATGTTTTAGTATGAATTCTATACACGTCTTTATGCTTATGCCCTTGGAACTTTTTCTTTATTTCAACAAAGCCTCCTTAACACTAGAATTACCAAAGCCTACGAAAAAACTCGTAATCCTGGCCCATCTTAAATCACTTTGCACCTCTCCGTCAGCATCATATGTGTTGTAAATGTGTCGCTAAACACAAGTAGCCTGTTATCCCATCCCCCCACCATTACAGAAAAGGCAGAAAGTTCTCTCAGCTCAAGTCTGTTTATCTGCGTGCGAGTTGCCTAGAGTTGTATAGGATAAATAATATATTGTTATTTCGAATACATGTATTTCATGTGTGTTCTGTGTCTACAATAATCTATATAAACACATCGATAAAACAGAAACATTTTTAACGGTACGAAAATGCATGTTGCACTTTTGCCATCGCTGTACTTTGTATATAAAAGCCAGATTGAATGTTATTTACTCATTTACCTTGATTTATTTACTTATCTTCTGACATCGTAAACTCACAAGTAGACTGCAGGGCTTCCTGTGTTTGAGTGACATGGGCATATGATCAACAACAGCATGCACGTGTCGATCAAACACAGGAAGCTCTGCAGTCTACATGTGACTTTACACTGTAGGAAGATAAGTAAATAAATCAAGTTAAACAGGTAAATAACATTTGATGTGGATTTTATATAAGCAAAATATAAATTTTCTTTTATATAAAGACCATCACAAAATATAATCACAAACAGAACTTTGTACGATACCTTGGCGAGATCGGCATGCCTTGCTCATCCTCATCTGAATTCACCTCTGTTATAGCATGTCTTTATTTGAAAACAGCAGTGTCAGATAGGGGGGAGCGTGAACATGACTGAGAGAATAAAACTGAATAAAAAAAAAAAACTCTAACCTTTACAAGTACCATACATTTACACAGGTTGTTACTGACTCAATCCAAATATATTTTTTATGTTTTTATTGTATAATAGTAACAATAAGAGCAGGTCACTACTCAAAATGGAAATTTTGGGAAGTGGCCAGGATCAAACCCACAACCTCATGATTATGAGTTATCGGTTCTCACCACTGTACCACCAAAGTAGTTGTATCAGTACCCTGCCCTAACCCAATTTCTTTTTCTTCTGTTATATTCTTGAATAAAAGCACACTTGTTTTGTTATATGTATAACTTTTGTGAAAGTGTTTATTTGATATTTGGACTTCAGTCTTCAAACATTATACATTTTATGTCAACATTTTTTCATTAGTACTAAAACATGAAAAAAGTTTGTGTTTTAGGTATGAGTTCAACATTTTTTGCATTTCCTGTCATCCTACACTTTCATAGATTGTTGCAGACATGGAACAAACATGAAATGCATGTCTTCCAAATAATGATATATTATCTACCCAATACAAATCCAGGCACCTTACACCAAGATAAACAAGACTTGAGCTAGGACAGCTTTTTGCCCGAGTTGAGCTCTGTTGGTCGGGGGCATGGGACAGAAGTTTGCTTGCTGCTTGTGCTGATTGACACATTTACAAAACAAAAGACGCTGATGGAGAGGTGTGAATTAATTTAAGGTGGGTCAGGATTTCAAGTTTTTTTGTAGGCTTCAGGGATTCTAGTGTTAGTGTAAGTATGATTGAATCCTGTGTATGTGTGTTATACTTTGGGTGCGCAAGACTAGGCTAATCCATAATTAACCTGGTGAGACCCACTAACCCAACAGTTGTTTATATGCTAACTTTTATACTTGTACATTTGTTTACATTCTGTTTGATCTGTATTGGTTTTCCTTTAACTTTTATTACTTTACTCTTATTTTTAAAGTTACATTATCTTATCTTGTTTACTGATCTTTACTGACCTTGACTTTACTTTGTTAGTCCATCACAACACAAACTCCTGCTGGCATCCATATTAATTCAAGTCATTCAAATTTAGAGAAGTTGAATAAAAACAAGTATTTCCACAAGGAAAATATGCAGGGTTCACTCTGAAATCAGCTCAGCCTGGAACTGACTGCACGCACCTAGAGCTATAAGACAGCAATTTCATATACAACTATTCTACTTCATTTATTTTAATCTAGAAACTTACTTTATTGGCATTTCAAAAATAATGCATCAATAAAAATATATTTAATTAGCAGCACCTCTACCGAACCTAATTTAATTATATAACTTCTTTTGTACATATTGTGTGTGTCACATAGTCTGAAACAGAACAGAAGAAGAAATTTTCCCTTTATCTAATACTTAAATTAGGAACTAAGCTCCACTTTTAGATAAACTTATTTTAACTTTGCTGCCCAAAACAATAACTGCATTACCAATAGAAACTGTACATACAGAAGCTTGTCACAGATTATTTCAGTTGGGTCTTTCTACATTTCAAAAATTGCTTTAATTGAGGATTTACTTATACTTACTGGTATACCAGGAGGTCCAGGTTCTCCAGGTTCTCCATTTTGACCCAATTCACCCTAAAACATAATATTAGTATGACAATTAAACTAATAATAAACATTCAACTACTGTTGCTCTAAACACAGTCACAAAAAATATTCTATCCACAATTAAAATGTTTTTCCAAGAGTTACATGTCTAAGGCTGACACGTTAAGAAATAACTGCAGTATTCGTTAATTAATTATCTTACACCACTCATCCCTAACATAAGGCCACTGAGAGGCAGTACTATATATAAAATAATGGATTAGGGATGCCATAAATAACAATTTTAGTTGAATTATATTTTCCCAATCAACGAATCATCCCTGTTCCTCCCCCATATTGCACACCAGAATACTATACTGTAACTCACTGTGCTGTTTTTTTCTATCTGATAATTATGGCAGCAGCTGCGAAACATTCAGTGAAAGAAGGTTTCCCCAAATGTATGGGAGTAGTTAATATGAAAACGTGAGAAAATTGTTGTTCATTTTGTTCCAGAACAGCACTAGCTCAATGCATAAACACATGAAGAGGAAGCATGCTATAAATATAGTATAAGACAACAATACTCTATGTAACCCACTTAAACTTACTTAGCTGTCTGACAACAGTTCTTTTATTGTTTTGAACATAGTTAACTTCAGAAATTCCTGCAAGTGACTAATGTTGGAACCAAAGTTAGGACCATGGTATATTTTTGGACAGAACAGATAAATTGCTTGCTGAATGCACTTATCACTTATAATGCATTATTACTCACAAGGGCATTTTTAAGTAAAATAATATTTCAGTGATTAGGCTAGCTAAACATAATACATCAGGCTGTTAAATGCACTTACATTTTGCATATCTTCTTTAGTATTTATGGATTTTTTTTGTATCTACATTTATATATATATATATTGTATATTATGTACTTTGCAAATGTGTTTTAAATATAGGCTCATATAATACACTTCCAATTGCATGTGGTTTCCCAAAAATGTTCAGGCATTTTTTATTATTTATCTCAAAATGGACAAATAAAGTATAACTTCAAAAAGTAATCATTTAGCTGATGGAGAATTATCCTTTAAGGCTAGTCAAAAATGACTTTTTGTGAAGATCTTAGCCTTAACTGTCTGTCTGCCTATCACACAACTGGTGCTTTTGATTTTTTATCATTCATATCATAGGCATAATTGTTAGAAAGGGACTATGGATAACTTCAAGTAATATGCATCCATTTATTCAGCCATTATCTATATCCACTCTTTCCAATTCAGGGTCACTAGAACTTGATACTATTCGTAAAGTATCAGGCACAACACACACAATAACATTGGAAAAAACCCACAGGACTAAAAATACAAATATTTTTCCATAGTTGTTACTAAATTAGACTTACAAATATGTTTCAGTTATAGACACTTTCAGCAGTTTCAACCTCCTAAATGCAACTCATCATTCTTCAGACATGACCAGGGGAACATCCGTTATTGTCCATAGCATCTTACTACTTAGTATATGAAAATAATACTCATTGTTTTCTTCACAATATTTACTAATAATATAAGACTTATTGAGACTAATGTAGCTAACCTTTTCTCCTTTCTGAAGATCTCCATCACCAGGCCTTTTTTGTTCTCCAATAATACCAGGAGGACCGGGAGGACCTTGAAGGCCCTTTTCACCCTAGGCACAAAAGATGTGACATAGCAAATTACATAAAAAGTAAAAATATGTACTGTACAAAAAGTAGCAGAAAATTAGCTGTTTAACTTCAGATAAATAAAAAGAGCAATTTTATAACAAAAGTCATGTATTTTTTAAACCTGTTACTCTAAAATTTTATCTGTTAAAAGGTTTATAGGGTCAGTATTGTTACGTACATAGAATACAGAGAAATTCTTGAATACAGTAATCAATATACAAAACATCACCACTCTCCATTTGATGATTTCTCTTACAATGATTTCAATGTGGAATCCAATCATTTCTAGTTTTCCTGACTAGAGAGTACCAGGTTTAATTCAAATAGCTTGAAAACTCTTCTTTGGGACTAATTAATGGCAATTACACTAGAAGAATTAATAGAAATATGTCTTTGTTTCACCTCAATAAAACTAAATATTAAGCAAAGAGCACAATCTGGTATTATAATCTAGCAAATTTTTTAAAATTTCAATTTTTAGTGATAAATGTAAAATCATGGGAATAGTCCTCCACAATAAACAGTTTTAGTAGACCAATTAATTTATTATTCATTGCTTATTGGAATGCACAAGTAGAGACAGCAGAATATAAGTTCATTTCCCAAGGTCACCACCAGATCTACCTGGTGTATCAGTGGTGACAAGACAATAATCTCACTCTTAACATCAGCAAAACCAAGTATCTTGTCATATACTCAGAAAGCAGAAGACAGACAATACTGATTTTTACACTGAAGGATATGCTGTCAAAAGTTAAACATTTTTTGAACTTAATATTAACAGTCAAAGTAAAGTGGGCAAAACACATTTTGTCTGTTGTCAAAAAGGCTCAGCCACACCTCTACTTCCTCAGATATGTGAGGGCACCTCACATTTCTCTATCTGCACTCAAGAACTTGTGTAGGTGCATAGCAGAGTTCATCCTCTTTGGCAGCATAACATGCTGGTACAGCACTTGCTTGGCTCAAGAATGTAAAGGACTGAATGAAGGTGGCACAGAACATAACTGGAACCCAGATGCCTCGATTCAGGAGTTATACAATGCTGTTTTAGAAAGGCAAACTGGATAAAGACAGACCACAGGCAACCTGCACAGCTGCTATTCTTACACTTCCTTTCTGGCAAACATTACAGGGCCATTGACACTCACACTAGTAGATTCAGGGACAGTTTTTACCAACTAGTTGTAAAGTTTATGAACAGTCAATAATAATAATTCAAATAAAGTGTCAGTGTGTATGTATTTATATTAGGTGCACTGATGATACCCAGACGATGACTTGTTCCAACAAATGCATCGCTATCATTTGAAACTGCAGTTACATTATGATTCTCAAACTCTTCCAAGTTAAGCAAGTTTATTAATTATATTTCTAGTGTTAAACACCTCAGCTTGAAAATCAACTTCTCTTGACTGATAGGATTTAGGAGCTAAAAATTTTGTATGCTTTAAAACTAGGGCTGGGCAAGTTAATGCGTTATTAACGCGTTATTGCGTTAACGCATTAATTAGTTAATGCTGACAATTATTTTATCGCACATTAACGCAGTTATTATTATTATTATTATTTTGAAAGCCTCAGTCTTACTAGCGGTCGCTACAGATCAGTGATCTTCTTCTTACAGTACTTTTTGATATGCTTTTGCTAGAAGGAAAGTTAGCTTTGTTGATTTGACCTCAATTGCCTGCATGTGCATGAGTAGCAAAGAGCAAACAGCTTCTAAAATGGCATGTGGAGAGATACCAAAGTGAATGCTCAAAGCAATAACTGGATAACTTTTTTGTATTATCGATGAATCAGACTCTGATTTGTCAGACTCCAATTTTGATGCAAGTGACCTGGAGATGTAAATCGAAAACAAGAGTGAGGTACCGGCATCAGCTGATCGGTCCCCAGCTGATTGTGGTGCTGAACACGTTTGTGTAGCTGATGCACCTATGGCAGCATTCACATGGGAGGACAAACACTTACGATGACAGGAGGTACAAATCATATTGCGTCTCACTGCTACTGCCACCCCCTCGCACCTGTCTCGCAAAGACAGCCAGGCAGCCAGCCCACTGTGCATTCCTGCTGACCATTGAGCCGACAAGCCGTTGCTGCTGCAAACTACAAACAGACACTGACAGCAGGCACAACAAGTAGAAACAGTTGTTTTATTTTGATTTATTTGTGAAACCATTCCTTTGTGCACAGAAAACTGAGTTTTTTGGAAAAAATATTATCCCTCAAAGAGTTGCTACTGAACATAGACTGTTTATGCTGCTCCATGATAAAAGAAGACGTTTCTTTCTGCAGGGATCTGTTCAGATAAAAAAAGAAAACTGATTTAGAAATGTTAACTTGCTGTTGCTCAGAAGGTGCCTGTTATAATATGATCGTGGCTCTGGACTCTAAGGGCAACTTGCTTTTCTATAACAAACTAGATAAAACGTTAATGCCATGGCAGTGGCAAATAGCTTTGGTTTTATATTTGATCTGATTACATTAGTGTTTAAGTTGAGATTTACAAGAAATATTTTAACTGCTACTATGTAAAGGGAATACTGGTGTTAAAAAAGCAACTCATTTGTTTAAAGTGTTTGCAAACCAAATACATGCAATACACTACTTTTGAGTTTATTGAATTATTGAATTTTACACATAACAATGTGATTATTGTGACAATCATGTGATTAATCATGATTAAAAATTCTGATCATTGCCCAGCACTACTTAAAACACTAAACTTTGCCTGCATTCGTCATCCATGGGACTGATAATAAGTCAAATTTTTACAGAAGATGAATAAAGTCATACATTTACTTACTCTTATACTTTTAAGTTACTGAATATATGAAATGATGTTTAGGAAAATGCTGGACGGATTGTGTCTCTTACTGATTCAGTGCAGTATGCACTACAAGACAATCATGTATTATAGATAACAGATGGCAGCTATACTGTTGTTTGTGGATGAAGATTATCAAGAAACAACATAGTAAATGATTAAGTACTGATGACCCGCTACTACTATTAATAGACATGGATTTATTTGGTGCTACTTCATTAACAACATGTGAATAAAGGTTAAGTTAAGCAGATTAATACATTTAATGGTTGCATTTAAAATTTAGTAGCAGACATTTTTAATACGTTACTTACATGTGTTAAAGTGACTAATCAGCAGCTCTCGTTTAAAGTGTATTGCAGCAGAAACTACAAATTAGTAGCTATTGTTAGTTCCATGCAAAGCTTGCAATAATCTATCATTCACCTTCCCTCTGCCTTTGTATTAGGATGGAAAAATAGAATGGATTGCTTAAGTTAGTATCTTGTGATTAGGGTGAAACACTGTACTATTGTGTCATTTCTCAATGGTGACAGGACTTTTTCTTGGAAAGAGACCTTTGTTAGATGGTGAACAACCTGCACAAGCCGTGAAACAAAAGTCCAATTATCTTTTGTTTTTCACCACCGACTCCAGGCTCATTTCTTGGTTTAGCCACACTGAAAAATATGTATGTGCTCAAATGTGTGTAATGTACATGGAAAATGGTGGTGAACCACAATGTACATTAGTTGCAAACCAAAAATTGGTACAGTGTGAGAAATAGAGTTAGGTCCATAAGTATGTGGACAGTGATAAAATTTGTATAATTTTATGCCACCATAATGGATTTAAAATGAAAAATCATTACATAACTGAAGTGTAGGCTTAGCATTAATTCAAAGAGTTTAACAAAAATATCATTTGAACCATTTAGGTTAACCATTTTTATACATGGCCACCTATTTCACAGGGGCTCAAATGTATTTGGACAATTGACTGCCAAAAGGTTTCATAGCCAAGTGTGAGTAAGTCCCTCATTATTTCATTAAGTATAAAGAAGGTAGAAGGTCTGCAGTTGCTTCTAAGTGTGTATTTTGCATTTGGAAGCTGTCTGTGTGAACTCTCAATATGAGGTCAAAAGAGCTATCCATGCAAATAAGAACAGGCCATCATTAGGCAGAGAAAACAAAACAAACTCTTGAGAGAGACAGTATAAACACCAGGGACCTCATGTATAAACAGTGCATATGCACAAAAATGTTGCGTATGCCCGTTTCCACGCTCACATTGCGATGTATAAAAACTAAACTTGCCGTAAAGTCATGCACATTTTCACGCTAGCTCAATCCTTTGAGTACGCAAGTTCTCTGCTCGGTTTTGCAAACTGGCAGCACCCAACGTCAAAGCAGTGCTACTGTTCCTGTGTGGTTTCCCTTTAGTTTTTAGATTCAAATCCCTCACATTGCTTTATCAAATGCACTGAAATTAACCGCATATCGTTTATTAGTTTAAGGCATCTCATTGTAATCAACCCATAACCATATAATGGTGCACTAATTGGCCAAACTATTCTAAATAACATCATTGCTTTTGTCTAGTTATTTCCCACTGTATCTGAGTGTCGAATCATGGCTGTACAGCAGCTGATTGGATTATCGGTATACAGCATCTTGCACACACTGTCTCAGCCAATGTCTGCAGTCTATTTGAACTGTTCCCATAGGCAAATGCTTTGGAGCCTTTCCTGTAGGGACCTTGTGGTTCAGAAACAGTTTCATCCCAAGTGCTCTAAATGCACTCAATCAGTCCATCAATTGTTCCTGGTAGAACTGTTTGTACTTACAAGTACAATCAACTCACTGTAAACATGCACTACAGTTATACTGTTGAACAACCTGAGTCACTTTATAAAGAGCGTATTTACGATGATGATGACTGGCTTTTAAGTCGATTTAGATTTCCAAGCGCTATCTTCTTGGAGCTCTTGATATCATTTTTAAGATGAAATGCAGTAAAGCATGTTTATTACATTATATATATAAGTTTTAAACTTCATTAAAATAATGCATATTGTTAATAATTAAACATGTGAAGACACAGTGGCGCAGCGCTAACAACGAGCTGGCGCCCCATTCAGGGATTGTTCCTGCCTCGTGCGGTATTCTTTCTGGGATTGGCGCAACCTGGATGGATAGATGGATGGACTAATTAAACATGTACTACGAAGATATTTCAATGTTTCATAAACGCTTTGAAGAATCAGCGTTCTAAGTTTACAGATGGCTTGGCATCTATTACACAGCTGATAGAGTGGCAATTGGTTACTTGGAGAAAGAAAATGAAGCAAAGGAATGTAAGGTTAGTACTTTTGAGAGAGAAAGTACTGCTGCAGTAAATTATTTCATCTAAGGTTGCGCACGGCGCAGCGAGCATTTTGCAGGATGCAGGAACAATCACTAGACAGGGCGCCAGCTCATTGCTAATACTGCGCCACCATCTCACCATGTTTAATACATGTTTAATACATTATGAAAATTATATTATTTATCAAGTACACATCTTAATATTTGAATTGTTCAGAGAGCAATCATGAATGTAATGTCTTCTGTGTCCTGTCAGCGGAAGAGAAAGCCTGTTTAAGAAGCATATAGTGATTCACACACATACAGCACATAAAAGAACACATAGAAAGAAGCATTTAATGAGCTACTTTAGTTACGATGGGATCTGAGAAACTAGTAAATTAAACACTTTTAGGATGAAGTTTATGACATTCTACTTTGATGACAAAATAAAGTACATGATTAAAGTGGAAATTTCGAGATTAAAGTTTTTCAACATTTTTTTCAACTGTGTCCCTTTTTTGTTTTTCTTTTCTCTGTACCCTAATACGCTTCCATATGACACTCAGACGGTGGGCTATGGCTCACCTTTTCACGGCGACTTTGATATCTGACCACTTCTTATTTATTTTGGACACTTTGCGACTATCTGAACTTGAACTTTCGAGTTTCTCCGCCACTGTGTTACTCGCTCAACTTCCTTTTGTTATTTATATCACTGCTTACGCCAACAAATAGTATGTTTTTCCTTGCCTCCACTTGGTATTCACTGAAATTCTTCTATTTCCTCCGTACTTTTGCTATTGTCTTTTCAAAGAACGCGGAGCTTAAGGGCTATTTATGATTTGCACATTCAAAGAGGCGCAATTCTGAGGAGGAGTTGGGGTGTGGCGGCATGCGCGTGCAAGTGTGTTACTTTTCACAATTTATGTTGCGGAAGAACGTGGAAGTTGGTGTACGCACAGATTTATGCATCTGGATTTTTTTGTGCGTATGCACATTTCCGCTTTTGTCTGTACACCATGTTTTAGTGTGAATTCTACGCACGGCATTAAGCATGAGGCCCCAGGAGTGGTCAGATCAACCATCTTGTACATTCTTAAAGAGAAGGAAGGAACTGGTGAGCTGAGCAACACCAGAAGGCCTGGGCAACCATGGAAGACAATTATGCTGAATGATGAAATAATTATTCTCTTGGTGAAGTATAACCCCTTTCATATCATTTAGCCAAACCAAGAACACTCTTTGGTAGGTAGGCTTATCATTACCAAAGTCAACAATCAAGAGAAGACTTCATGAACATAAATACAGATTACAAGGAGGTACAAATCACTGGTAAGCCTCAAACATCGGAAGGACAGATTAGACTTTAAAATAAAATATTTTTTTTAAAAAAACAGTCCAGTTTTGGAAATGTTTTCTTTGGATGAATGAAACTAAGGTCAATTTCTACCTGAATGATGGATAGAAAAGAGATTGAAAAAGAGAAGGAATGGCTCATGATCAGTAGCATACTACATAATCTGTGAAACATGGTAGAGACAGTGTTATGGCATGGGCATGTGTGACTGCCAATGGAAGTTGGTCACTAGTGTTTATTGCTAATATAACTACTGACAGAAGTAGCAGAATAATTTCTGAAATGTATAGGGCTATACACTGCTTAGATTCAGACAAATGCTGCAAAACTGATAGGATGATGCTTTATTGTACAGACTGATAATGAGACAAAACATACTGTGAAAGGAAACCAATTGCTTTACAAGGGAAAGAAGTAGAATATTCTTCAATGACCAAGTCATTCACATGACCTCAACCCAAGTGGACCGGCATTTCACTTGCTGAAGACAAGATTGATATGGGGGAATAGATACAGTGCAAGTGGACAGCTTTAAAGTAAGGATTAAGAGGATTGGAAAGTTAAGAGAACACACAGAGATGTGTGATGTTAACCTAATAGAAGGACAAACAGCAGGCAATTGAGAGGGAGAATATTACAGGATCTTAAGGAGTGAGAAGGTATAAAATAGCTATAGCAGTTCTAGAATTTAATTTCTTTGGCTTAAATTTTTTTTGTTTTATCATTTAAATTAAACCATTTACGATAATTTAAAAAAAAAAAGTTAAAGGAGTTTTAGTAATCCTAAATCAAATTTTAATAATGAAGCCAGTGCAATGCAAGTCCTGCTGGATGTTGGACTTTTTAGACAATGGCTTGGAGGGCTACATCTGCAGGAGATACCAGTTGATCCATCCTTGCAGGCGCAGAGGTCGCTCAATTGGAGGAGGAGTGGGCTGGCCTGCATTGTAGCAGAGAATTGGCAGACCTGGCAGGTGTCCTTTAGAGAGATAGTGTGCACCCCTAAGGTGGCACGGGTGGAGATTTCAGACCAGACAGGTAGAAATAGGTGGGTCACGGTCACAAGGCATAAGGTAAATGGTGCATATTGTCTGGGGGCATCAACCCCATAATTGGAAGTGTCAAACCGTTTTCTGGTCCTTGTGGAAACTGGATGGTGTCTCTGAAGATTCTGAGGTGGTAGGCAGGGATGATTAACCCTAAGGGGCACCTCAAAGCCAGTTCCCAGAAACACAGAGGTAGTGATAGGTGGGGACTCAATTATTGGGGGGATTGAAGCACATTTTCTCCAGAGACAGAGTATTATAAGGTGTGTTGCCTTCTGGGTGCATGTTTGGGAGACCTCCCTGGAAGGATGGACAGGATCTTGGCCAGAGAGGGGATGAATCCAGTTGTCATTGTCCAAGTTGGAACAAATTACATACATAAGAGTAGTCTGTCAGTTCTGCAATCCAAATTCAAAGAGTTAGGTGCCAGGCTGAGGAGCAGAACTGACAAGGCAATCTTCTCTGAAGTTCTGCCTGTGCCAATCACTAGTTCAGGTAAGACTAAGGAGATCAGAAGGCTTAACATGTGGCTTAAACTTTGTTTTTGTGTAGAAGGGTATAGGTTTATGGGGCATTCAGACTCCTTTGGAACAAATGAGACCTGTTCCATCACAACAGGTTACATCTGAACCAGAGGGGTACCAATTTGTTGGACAAGCTTATAAATAGGTTAGTCGAGGATTGTTTAAACTAGGGAATGGGGGGATCAGGAAGGTTAGGACAGGCCAGGATTAGAATTATATATGAGGAAAAATAAAAATGTGTAGTTATGTAAATTCTAACCAAAAATTTTAATGTAAATGAGTAACACGTTAAAAATAGCTTGTGTAAATTCTAGAAGTATCACAAAAAGGCAAGTGAGTTGGAGTTGCATATAGCAGATCATAATTATGATATTATTGCAATAACAAAAACCCAAATAAATAACAGCAACAGAAATGAGTATAACATACAGTAAAACACATTTTTTATTGAGGATAGACAGAACAGAAAAGAAAGTGCGGTTACCATTTATGTCCAACAGAATTTAAACACAAGTACTCTTCAGTTGGACAATGAGCCCCAGCTTAGTGAGGGCATGTGGCTACGCCTGGAAATGTAAACTTTGTATGAGATACAGTTTTGCCAGCGTTTTGTTTGAATAACACAAATACATTCCAAATTCACTGTTTCACCAGATGATGAAAAATCTTTTTGTAGTATTTCTTTTGTTGCCTTCTCATAACGGGATAGAATGTAATTTCTTGACCTGTACGATCTACATCCCACATTGTGCTATTGTAGTCGACCACAGCACAAGGCTTTGTAACCTGCTTGTTGCCTTTTGCTTGTACAGTGACTTTAGCTGCATCATGTACAGTGCTAAGCAGACAAACATCTTTCTTGTCCTTCCATTTCAACTGAAGCATTTTACCCTTTGGCCACGCTACTAGTGCACCTCGCTGTAATTTAGCTCTACCAAAGTCTTCAGGCATGCCACAACAGTTTGGACGCACTGTTCCATATGTGCCAGTCCTTCTTTGTAGCAAGATGTCAACTAGCTCTGGTGAAGTATAAAAATTGTCCCTGGTTACACAGTTACCTTGATCCAGCAGAGCATCTATCAAAATCAGCACCAATGACATAGCAACAATGTACTGATTGTATTCTGGATCAAACATTGTCCATTTCCCTGAGTATGGAACCAAATTCCAAATGTATTCCATTTTAGATTCATAAAGCTCGTAAAGCTTTATGGCTACTCTTGCTCTTTTGGTGCTGTATTCATGATAGTCTGCCCTTATAAGCCATGAGACTTTCATTGATGCTGACATTGCAGTCCGGAATGTAAATGCTCTGAAAGTTTACTACAATTGCCTGGTGTATCTCCCATTTTCTTAATTTTGGGTGCTAAATGGGTATTCCCATCAAAGTCATCATTGTTGGTAAAGTGCAGACATTTCATAATTAGTGATAACCTACACTCAGACATAATTTCTCCAAAGAATGGCAACACTGACCGCACTTTTACAGCCTAAATGAGTACTCGTTTCTAACGCTTACGCATGGATCTGTACAGTGGCCCGAGTAATACTGAGGACTAATGCTTTTAGCACAGTTGTCACAGCATGAGTAACATTCGAATCTAACGCTAAGGAGGTTAATACAGTACCAAAGTGAGGTGATGCCTATCTGGGCTTAGTATTTTGTAATAATTAGGATACAATTTTAGGGTGTAGAGGTGATTGAACCACTAGTGTCAAGTGACCATAATATAATACAATTCTCATTGTTTGTTAAGAGTGTGTAGGCAAAGACTAAAATTAAGTTTTAAGTTTGGTAGGGCAAATTTTGAGCAGCTGTGGTGAAGTCTAAGGGGTAAAGACTGGGATAAGCTTTTAAGTGTGGAGATAGTTGAGAAGCAGTGGAACAAGATTTAAAATGTTTTACATGTAATGCAGAACCAGTAATTTTGAATTAATTGGAAATTGTAAAAAACTCAGTAGTGGGTTAATAAAAAAGTAAAAAAGAAGCTGCAAAAATAACTGTTGTATAAGGAATATAAGACTAATAACTCCAAAGTGAATCTATGGCGTATGAGAACACGAGGGTAACCATTAATAAGCAGATCAAGCAAAAGATAACCCTAAGAGATTTTTCTGTATTTTAATAGTAAAACAACTGTTAAGGAAGAGGTGAAGTGCATCAAGAATAGTAAAGGGGAATTAAAAGATCCAGACAGTGAAATAGCGGACACTCTAAATATGCATTTTTCTGAGGTCTTCACATGTGAGGAATTGAATAACCTCCCAGTGGTAAATGGGACTACTAAGAAGGTTATGAGTGATTTGGAAATTGTAGAGGGTGAAGTACTGCTCAAATAAATAGGATGAATTCAAACAAATCACCATGACCAGATAATATTTACCCTAGCGTTCTTAAGGTACATATATAAACCCTTGACACGTATTTTTTGGAAGTCACTGTGCACTGGGGAGATTAAAAAGGACTTGAAACTGAAAAATAATATACCATCATATAAAAATGGTATAAAAAAGGGTGACTGGGCAAATCCAAGCAACTATAGGCCAGTAAGCTTAACACGTCTCTGGAAGATTAATGCAAGGAATTTTTAAGGATAAGATTGAGCAGGACATGGTAAGTATCAGGTGTTTTTCTGAACAAACAACATGGGTTCAGAAGAGGCAAGTCAAGTTTTACTAACATGCTGGAATTGTATGAGGAAGAAACAAAATGATATGATCAATGAGGAACACATGATATTATTTATCTTGGCTTTCAGAAAGCATTTCATAAGGTGCCACATGAGAGGTTGGGCATCAAACTAAAAGAAGTTCACAGTGATGTTTGTGTAGAATTGGATGCAGAATTGGCTCAGACACAGGAAGCAGAGGGTGATGGTGCAAGGAACTTTACCAGAATTGGCTGATGTTAAGAGTGATGTTCCACAGGGGTTAGTGCTAAGGCTGCTGCTATTTTTAATAAATATAAATGATTTGGACAGGATTATAAGTAACAAGCTGGTTAAGTTTGCAGATAATACCAAGATAGGTGGATTGGGTTAAGTCATCACAGAAAGGCTTGGACAGTATACAGACTTGGGTAGATTTGTGGCAGATGAAATTTAATGTCAGTAAATTCAAGGTAATACACATGGGAAGTAAAAATGTTAGGTTTGAATACACAATGGCAGGTATAAAAATCAAGAATACACCTTATGGAAAGAATTTAGGAGTCGTAGTTGACTCTGTGCTATCAACTTCCAGACAATGTTCAGAAGCCAATAAGAAGGCAAACTAAATTTTATACAGCATGATGTGTGGAGTACAACTCCAAGGAGGTTATGCTCAGCCTATATAATATACTGGTGAGGCCTCATCTGGAGTACTGTGTGCAGTTCTGGTATCCAGGCTACAAAAAGGACATAGCAATGCTAGAAAAGTTCCAGAAGACAGCGACTAGGCTCATTTCAGGGCTACAGGGGATGAATTATGAGGAAAGATTAAAAGAGCTAAGCCTTTTCATTCTAAGCAAAAGAATATTAAGAGGTGACATGATTGCAGTGTTTAAAATTATGAAGGGAATTAACCCAATGGATCGGGACTGTAATTTTAAAAAGAGTTCATCAAGAACACAGGGACACAGTAGGAAACCTGATAAGGTTAAATTTTGCACAAACGTTAAGAAGTTTTTCTTTATACAGAGAACCATAGACACTCTGAATAAGCTACCAAGTATTGTGACAGACAACAAGACTTGAGGGACATTTAAAACTAGACTTGATGTTTTTTTTAGAAGAATTAAGTGGATATGACTGGCGAGTTTGTTGGGCTGCATGGCCTGTTCTCATCTAGATTGTTCTGTTTTAATTATCCACAACAAATGTATGAGTACATTTGGGTTTGAATGCAGGTGAGCATGGAAGGTTTTCCTAGAACAGTTGTAGAATATTGTACATCTTAACATATAATCAAAAGAGGGTGAAGCTAAAGTTTGCCTTATTAAACCCTGCTGCAGAGAAATTGCTTGCTGCAGACAGTTTGGAGAAAAAGGACGTGTTCAGACCTAGTCTCAAAAACAACAGAAACACATAGAAAATGTCACGGAGAACAGCATACATTGAGGAAACTGCTACAAAGGGGAATCCCCATTAGTTCAAAAGTAACAGTAAGGGTGGATTGATTAAGACAGGTTCCTTTAAGTTAACTAAGGGCCAGAAAATTCATGCCCAGATATCTACCAAATTCACTTGTTTAGTAGTTCATTTGAGACCCTTTCAAGGGTCCTGCTCTTCACCTGCAGGGCCTCAGGACTATTCTTAGCTGTGACCCGACATTTGCGCGATAGACATATGAGCACTGACAAAATAGCGGCGATTAAAACGCGGCGTCAAAATCGCGGCAACAAAATCACGCAGACAAAATCGCGCCGACAAAATTGCGAGGGTTTCATTAAATATGAATTACTAGTTTAAAGCATATATAATAATGTTTATTTTAGAAGTCAATATTATAAGATGTGGCATGCCATCAGCACGGCACGCAGATGAAGAGGAAGAATTGCAGCAAGACGTCTTGATAGTTGAGCGTATTTAGACTTGCTGGCTGCCTGGCTGCTGGTAATTCCGCTTTGTATACGACGCTACGCCAACCCTTGACTGAGTTATTTGTTTGCGGCATGCCATCAGCAGTTATAACAGTTATAACCTAGCACATAATGTGTACATAATGCGCACGTATGCGTCCCACTCTCTTGGCCTCTCTCGCGATTTTGTCTTGGCGATTTTTTTGGCGCGCATTTGTTGAAAACCAGTTAGCGGGTTTGTCGGCACTCATTTGTCCATCCCGGTTTTGTTGGCGCTCATATGTCTTTCACACTTTTGTCAGTGAACCTTTTTTAGCTACTGAACCAAAATTCATAGCACACAGATTTTGACTACTAGCATTGTCAATATTAATATTCAGTATCTTTTATGAATGGCAGTTTGCACTACTGTTTCAAAGTTCAAAGTGAGAGGTTGAAAAGTTTGAGAAAAAAAATTTGCAGGGACAAGTCAAGTTCAATAAAGTGCCTTCCTCAGAGTTTCTGTTGCTTGCTACCAATCTACCGACTATTTATATTTAGTTAAGTCACTTTTCTTTTGGTGTTTGTTTGCATATTTATCTTTTATTTTCCCTTTATTTTATGTTTGTACTTTTATTTTTTTTTATTGTGGTATGTGTTCACTAAACACAGTCAGACTTTATAAAAAGATAAGAGTTACCTGAAGACTGCAGCATGTGCAAATCAGAACACCTAATGGGCTACACTAAATCACCAAAAGGCTGACAAAGTATCAGCAACAGGATTGCAATGCCATATTTTTGTAGTACTTTCTTACATCCATAAGCCAGTATTTGTACTGCACTATCAATGTGAAAAAAGGTGTTCAGTTTTTGACACTTTAGCACTCTACGTTTTTCTTGATATTTTTTATTAACCCAAACAACAATGAGTAAAGAAATAAGTAAAAACAAAAGAATACAGCAGATAAAAAAAACTGGGGTAAGGTGCAGTGATAGACAATTCTTGTAGCAGCCTGCAACTAAATACAATTGCTGATCAAATGCTTTGTGTTGTTGTAGCTGAAGAGAGGGCCTATTAAATATGTAATTTACAAGAACGCATGGGCTGACGCCTTGCCCAGGGTTTGTTTCCTGCCTTGCACCCTGTGTTGGCTGGGATTGAGTCCAGCAGACCCACGTGACCCTGTAGTTAGGATATAGCGGGTTGGATAATGGATGGATGGATGGATGACTCTTCATTACTGAGCACGTTCTAAAGCACAGTTATACTTAAATACATGTGGTCCTTGTAGTCCCTTTATCCCTGGTACTCTTGTTTATATTATTAATATAAATGTAGCTAGTTAGGCTCACACTGGTAAATATATCATACAGTTTGCAAAAACACACTAATAAGTCACGTTATTTTCATAATTGTTTATATTTTTACACAATAACTGAAAAGTAAAAACCATCAGGGACTGAATTAACAGGGATCTACTCTATGCACTTAACACTTATTTGAAAGAATATTAATCACTGAGGTAGTAATTGAAAAAACAATTAATGTTGTTCAGTGCAGCTGTAATATTGTAATATTATTTAATCTGGTTTGGCTCTTGCAAAGGAAAAAAGTACAGTCACAGCAAAAACTATGTTTTAATGTAGGCCTATTTCTTTGTTCATGATTTCAACTGAACTATTAGAAAAGTTACAAATAAACAATACTTTGAAACTAAGCTGTTTTACTGTATTGGAAAACCAGGAGTTAAAATTACATATAAAAATAGCACCCAATCATCAGTGTGGAAAAGAAAAACAGCAGAAGTCATGTCTGCAAATGTTCTGTGTTTGCATAGGACAATTTCAACTCGCAAGTGTAGGAATCATACTTGCTATTAAAAAAAGATAACAAAATGAAACACTTTAATAGTGTTCTACACAGTCCAGATAAACAAATAAGGGCTTTGCATTCCTTCATGATTGTAATTAAGAATTCTACAAATGTCCATCTGTAGGCCTCCATCCAGTTCACATGCAGTTTAATATCCCAGATATTCTTCTTCTGGGTTTTTATGGTGGTTAGCAAACCAACGTAAATTATACATTACTGCCACCTACTGAGCAGGAGTGTGGAGCAGACACTCAGAAAGAAATGCCATATAAAGTAGGGGCTGGACTAAATAAGAAAAAAAACTCCCTTCAATTAATATCAAAAAGTCCAACGCTTTTAAAAGCATATGAGACACTATATTGCCAACACTGTCCTAAAATACTCCTTTGCCATCTTTTTTAGTTTTTTAATAAGACATATTGTTTGCTCTTTATATTCAGTACACTCCACATTACTGTTTCACGATAAATACATTATCTGCATATTCCTGTGACACAGTGAGTATTTTAAGCCTGTGTGCCCAAGATGTAATCG
The DNA here is from genome assembly GCF_016835505.1 of Polypterus senegalus. NCBI lineage: Eukaryota > Metazoa > Chordata > Cladistia > Polypteriformes > Polypteridae > Polypterus > Polypterus senegalus. Next base: position 42,965,935 of record NC_053163.1, read on the forward strand.
TTTGAGGGGACTGGGCAGTCTAATGGTCTGGAATCCCTACAGATTTAATTTTTTTCTCCAGCCGTATGGAGTTTCTTTGTGTTTTTTTTGTCCACCCTGGCCATTGGACCTTACTCTTATTCTATGTTAATTAATGTTGACTTATTTTATTTTCTTATTGTGTCTTTTATGTTTCTATTCTTTATTATGTAAAGCACTTTGAGCTACTGTTTGTATGAAAATGTGCTATATAAATAAATGTTGTTGTTGTTGTTGATTATGACTTCCTCCCTCCTATTACTACCTCTTACTTTGCTCTTTCCCAACACCTTCTAAACTTCATATAAATGCCTTCCTTTCTTATCTTTATCCCAGCTCTGTTGCCAAATTGATTTAATGAATTTTTTTTATTAAGGCTTTTGTTTCCCTTTATGCAGTGGCACTGTTACATTTATATTCTTAATACTGGGTGACTGTGACAATGTGGGTTCTCTTCCATGCTCTCTTTGTCCGTTTGGGAACCCTTGAACCCAACACCGTCGATAGATATAACCGAGGTGAGCTAGACAGTGAGGCAACAACAAAGCAAGGGGATGATGTAAAAAGTGCACAACTGCTTTTATTACAACAAAGTGTCCACAAAGTGCAGTGCTTTCAAAAGAGTTCAATAAATAAATCTATACTAATAAAAGGCAAAGCCCTCACTCACTGACTCACTCACTGACTCACTGACTCACTCACTCACTCACCACTAATTCTCCAACTTCCCGTGTAGGTAGAAGACTGAAATTTGGCAGGCTTATTCCTTACAGCTTACATACAAAAGATTTCATTTCAAAATTCTACGCGTAACGGTCATAACGGTCAACAACGTCCACCATGTTGAACTTTCTTATTCATGGCCCCATCTTCACGAAATTTGGTAGGTGGCTTCCCTGCGCTAACCAAAACCAATGTACGTACTTATTTCGGTGGTATGACACCACTTTTAGCCACCATATTGAACTTTTCAACAGTCTTTGTTACTTATGGGCCCATCTTCAAGAAATTTGATACGCGGGTTCCGAATGCTAACTGAATCCTACTTACGTACATATATACATCCATAGCCTGCAGCTCGGTCACCGTGTGAGGCCGCGTTGGGTCCCCCATCCAAACACTTCCCACGTTGTTGGCTGCCTGCCTATATAAGGCCGTTCGTCATTCCAGTCTCTACATTCCCTTCCTTGCTTCGCCACGGTATTCACGTCTCCCTGCTGATAACTACAGCCTTTTTATTTAATCCACGGATTCTCCTCTGTTTTATTGTTCATTTAGTTAGTTAGTTTAGTTATTGTGTAGGTATTTTAGACTTTACATTGTTCAGGTACCCATTTCCTTTATCATTCCAACCGTACCCGCATTAACATGTCTATCGAGGTAATCACCATCGATCAAAGAACTGTCACTTACCGAGTGGTTTCCATGCCCGGAGATGGCACCTACCTTTTCCATTCTCTTTGTTACATATTGCACGACCATATCAGGCTCACTCTTGATATCCGGAGGAACGTTGTGTCTTATGTATTGAATGACTGGGACAGGTTCAAGGTGTGGACTTACGACGGTACAGGAGATAATTATACTACACAGGAGCACTATAAGAGTGAAATGCTTAAGCCCATCACCTATGGTTCTGCATGTGAGTTGATGGCTGCCGCTGAATTGTTCGGTTGTCGCTTTCAGGTGTACCGAAATGGGCAAATATTTTACACCTTTCGACAACCGCCAATGCCTCTTAAACATCTTAGATTCACAGGTGATGATTTCAGTAGTGGACACTTTGATGTTTATGAATGTTTAAACACTCAAAAGCTGGATGTGAAGTTATCAATGAAACTGGTTGTATACTTACAATGCTTGACAGATGCCAAATGTCACTTCAACACAAGTCCTACAAATACTGTCGTAATTGAAACAAACCATGAAACTCAAACTGATTATGACAGCAGCAATCCAAGCTGTGAGATTTGAAACAAGATTACTGTTCACATGGCCAACTGTACGTTGCATGCTTAAGAGTAAGCTCAGCGCACAGCTTAGTCATATTACAACCGGAGGGCCGAACTCACAATGTAGTATACAAAGAGATCCTTAACAAATAAGTATTGGTATATTTTCCCTCAGTTTAAAAAGGTTTAATTTTCTTTTTAATAAAACTTTTAAGGCAGTACTTTACCGCTGCGAAGCGCAGGTATTTTGCTATATATATATATATATATATATATATATATATATATATATATATATATATATATATATATATATATATATATATATATATATATATATATATATATATATATATAGATAAAGATATAGATATAATGTGTGTGTATGTGTATATATATATATATATATATATATATTGCCAGGGATGCCAGGGGCAACGACCCGGCCGGGACGCCGTGAGGGACCGGAAGAGGGTCAAAGCCCACCCTGGATCACGTGGGGGCCGCCTTCCTGGTTGCTTTGGGGGCCATGGGTTGAGGGCATGGAAGCCCTACCCTGTAGGGGCCCATGGTCACAGCCAGGAGGCGCCCCAATGCCTTGGGGACCTGTTGCCCCAGCACTTCCGCCACACCAGGAAGTGCTGGGGGGAATACTTTGGGAGACACCCGGGGAGCTGCTGGGAGGACAGCCGGCACTTCCGCCACGCTGGGGCATGACCAAGGGAGGAATGTCGGGAACACCTGATGCACATCCGGGAACCATATAAAAGGGGCCGTCTCCATTCATTCAGGGCTGGAGTCGGGAGGAGGAAGGACGAAGCACAGAGGAGTGTGGAGGCGGCCTGAAGAAAGGCATTTGTGGCCAGGACTGAGTATTGGGGTTGTGTGCACTATTTGGACTGGGTCTGAGTGACCAATTATTGTATATAGTATTGTAAATAAACGTGTGGTGGTTTGATGAACAACATGGCTCGGCTCCACAATATATATATATAGATAGATAGATAGATAGATAGATAGATAGATATATATATAATGTGTGTGTGTATGTATGTACGTATATATATATATATATATATATATATATATATATATATATATATATATATATAGAGAGAGAGAGAGAGAGAGAGAGAGAGAGAGAGATAGATATAGATATATGTATATAGATATTAGATATACCTGTATATATATATATATAGACATAGATATATACTGTATATATAATGTGTATGTGTATATATATATATCTATACTAATAAAAGGCAAAGCCCTTACTCACTCACTCACTCACTCATCACTAATTCTCCAACTTCCCGTGTAGGTAGAAGGCTGAAATTTGGCAGGCTCATTCCTTATAGCTTACTTACAAAAGTTGGGCAGGTTTCATTTCGAAATTCTACACCTAATGGTCAAAACTGGAAGGTATTTTTCTCCATTAACTGTAATGAAGTTGAGCTGGAATGACGTGGGGGGGCGGAGTTTCGTGTGACATCATCACGCCTCCCACGTAATCACGTGAACTGACTGTCAACGCAGTGCGTAGAAAACCAGGAAGACCTCCAAAAAGCGCTTAAGAAAACATGCATTATATAATTGAGAAGGCAGCGAAACAATAAGAAGCGAGCGAGTGACATATACTACCATATTCATGAGTGCTGCTACCTCAGAAAGAAAGCAAGGTGTAAACCTAAACTTTAAATTAAGTTCATAGGCAGGCTACGCTGGCGTTTCACATGCCCACAGGTAATGCGGGATACAAGTTTAATGAGAGGACGCAGGATATAAACGAGAGTTCTGATCACTTTGTAACTAAGTTAAAATTGTAGGTGAAGGGGTGTGCTTATGCAAATTCCGAGAGACTGTGTTTGTGGGGGATTGACAGTTAAGGCGGGTGGGGAGTCACGTCATCATCTTCCTCCCATTCACCTCATTTCGCTCTGAGCTGAGCTCAGCGCTACGCCGTCTTCGAAGCAACCGTCAGACTGCCACCAAATACTCACAGAAAAATCCACAAGTTAATACACACGCTGTCTCTAGAGTTTCTCCACACTGAATCCTCCAGGCACTACTTACAAAAGGTTACATTGACAATCGCACAGCTGAGAAGCTTCGATGCATGTGCTCCATAACGCATTAAAAAAATAATGCATTTAATCACAGTTTCAATTCCAACCAAAGGGGAACTTCTGTCAATGCATGATTTGCACAGAGACACAGGAGGTCCTAGAAACAAGAAGGATTTTTATTCAAACACTGCAACACATGCGCTTAAACGTGCTCCATGACAAGTCAGAGATGACAGTTCCGCTAGGAGCAGAGAGAGAGAGAGATAAAAGCAAGCAAACAATCAATTTTCAACTGACAGGCGCTGCACAAGGCTTTTAAGTTAGCGGAGTATAGCGCGAGGTTTGCATTACGCGTTATAGCGCAAGTGAGAAAGTAATAGTGATGTGTCGTTCGCGAACGAGCTGGCTCTAAGTGCCGATGCTTTCAAGTGAACGAGAGGAGCCGATGTCCGTCGAGCAGAGCCGAAACTTCGGCCGCTCCACATCGGACTAGGATCATACCATTATGTGAAAGAAGGAAGGGGGCAGACGCTCAAGACAGCGAGTGTTGGTACAGGCCAGGTACACAGAGCAACACTGTCGCTCTGTGTATCTGTCGCTGCGACAGACGAGGAGCCAGATTTAAATGCAAGCGCATCGTGAAGAAAAAAGAAGAGTAAAGAAATGAGTGAAAGCCGAAAAAGAAGCAGCATCTGGCTGCATTTCAGTGATATTGGAGACTGCAAAGCTAAGTGCAGAATATGAAAATATCTGTTAGAGCAGGGTCAACAACAAACCTGCACAGACATATAAGATCCACCCACCCATCCGTGCAACTGGAAGAGACCGTGCCCAACCAAAGGGGAACTTCTGTCAATGCATGATTTCATGGTACACCGATTACACTGATCAGTGCTTCCCAAAACCTCAGTATGTAAAGACGGCGTTGGAATATTTCGGAATATATAATGTAAGCGTTGGAATATATAAAGTCAAATCTTGAATATATAAAGTCAGCGTCAGAATATATTGTCACGCTTGGGTCACAGATTTGCACAGAGACACAGGAGGTCGCAGAAACAAGAAGGATTTTTATTCAAACACTGCAACACATGCGCTTAAACGTGCTCCATGACAAGTCAGAGATGACAGTTCCGCTAGGAGCAGAGAGAGAGAGATAAAAGCAAGCAATCAATTTTCAACTGACAGGCGCTGCACAAGGCTTTTAAGTTAGCGGAGTATCGCGCGAGGTTTGAATTACGCGTTATAGCACAAGTCAGAAAGTAAAGAGCAATGTGAGGGTAGTCTGTGTTTCAGGGGTTCTGGTTTGCCCAGGGGCGTCTGTATCTTCTTGGGGTGCGATCAGCCCTCCAGCTCACACCCTCCCCCTCAGCTTTATTCACATTCCCGTGAATCAAGCGACTCTCTGTACCAGGTTCATTTAGTCGTGATAATACGTCTGCGTTGACGTGTTCAGAACCTGGTCGATGTTTTACTGTGAAACGGTAAGGTTGTAAGCCCAGAAACCATCTCATTAGGCGAGAGTTTGTATCTTTCTGTCGGTATAACCATTGAAGTGGACCATGATCAGTTACCAAAGTGAAGTTTCGTCCCCACAAGTAATAGCGAAGCCCTCCACCTCAAAATATAAAGTAAGCGCTGGAATATATAAACACAAAACTTCAATATATAAAGTCATCGTTGGAATATACAAAGTCAGTGCTGGAATATCCATCCATTTTCCAACCTGTTGAATCCGATCACAGGGTCACGGGGATCTGCTGGAGCCAATCCCAGCCAACACTGGGCACAAGGCAGGAACCAATCCTGGGCAGGGCACATGCATCATTTTCAAAACATTAACCAAACAGTGTTTTTTTAATACATTTTTCTGAATACGTTTTTGTTAACTTACTTCAGTTCAGAGTCGTTTCAATCAATATATTTTGACTTTGACTTTATATAATCAGGAATGACTTTATAAATTCCGACGCTGACTTTATATATTCAGGTTTTCACTTTATATATTACATTCCATGGATGACTTTATATATTCAGAAACAAGTTTGACTTTATATATACTGACACTGACTTTATACAGTATATTCAAGTTTTGACTTTATATATTAGGCAATGAATTTATATATTCAAGTTTTCACTTTATATATTCTGACGCCGACTTTATATATTCAGAAAATCAATATATTTGCCTGTTTCGCACCCATAGTATATGTGTGTGTGTATATATGTACACATGTGTGTATATATATATATATATATATATATATATATATATATATATATATATATATATATATATATATAGATAGATAGATAGATAGATAGATAGATAGATAGATAGATAGATAGATAGATAGATAGATAGATAGATAGATATGACAACAACACTCATATCAATGACAAAACAATTACATTAACAATCATGTTACGTTATTTTTAAAATTTTTCCTTTTCTTTTCATAACTTCTTTTACACTACTTCTCCGCTGCGAAGCGCGGGTATTCTGCTAGTATATATATGACAGCAACACTCATAACAGTTACAATTACATTGACGATCATGTTACGTTATTTTCAAGATGTTTCCTTTTCTTTTTCATTACTTCTTTAACACACTACTTCTCTGCTGCAAAGCGCGGGTATTTTGCTAGTAATCCAATAAAAGAAAATGTGGAGGTTAAAATCAATAAATAGAAAAATAATCCTTTAAAACCAGAGGTTAAAAGGACGCTGGAAGCAGTCCTTAAAATCAATAAGCCTGGTGCTCTTCTACACTAGTGTCTTACATGCTTCTCCCGGTTGGGCGTTGCAACAGGCGAGACGCTCTCTCTGCAGCTGTCCTTTCTCCTACTTACATGGGTCTGGAGGCCTCCCGATCTCTGGCTTCGGTCACGCACTCATCCCAGGCCCGAGACTTGGCTCTCGCCCAACGGCCAGGATGCACATGCTGGGGAATCCACCACCAAGCCTCCTGACTTCCGCTGCCTTTCCGGTCTTCTGTGGCCAGTCGCCCTTCACTGGTCACTCCCGCTACTCGTTCACTCAGCGGGAGTGAACACTACAACAACTCCCACCCGGATGTCGGCCAAACATCCAGGCTTCCTCATAACTGCCTGCCTGCCTCTCTTCCTCGCTCAATCTCCATCCACACACCGGCTTTCTCTCTCTCTCTCGTGTCCTGCTTTCTCCAGCTACCTCCGTCTTTCTTTCATTTGTTCTTTTTTCGTTCTCTTTTTTCTTCCTCCTAACCGGCTCGTGCTTCTTAATATTGGGGGCATAGCAGGTGCAGCACATTAGCCACAGGAACAATCCCAATGCAATAAATATTGCCACCATCTCTGAGGTAAATACTAACAAGTTATCAGTCAGCCTTTTCCTATTCTTAATTTGAAACATATGACCATACGTTGAAGTCCCTGTGCGACCTGTCACTGGATCTTTCAAACCATCCATCCATCCATTATCCAACCCACTACACGGGGTTCTGCTTCATTTTCTCCTGGATACTCGGATCCACCATAGACAATAACCATGGTGGAACTGCCAAAATATGTACACTGGGACCAAGCCCATATTTAAATACCTTAAAATTTTTTACCCCTTCATTTCCCAACCATTCAAAACTGAGTATTTTATTACTGTGGTGTTCACAATAGTTTTCTAGTGTTGCTGATACTGGATGTCTGCCATTTTGTTCCCTCACACTGATCCAGCAGACCACTTCCAATTGCATTCTGTGTAAATACAAAGGTACAGTATCTCCTCCATTTCTGCTAATCCTGCTGATGTTAGAGAAGATGTCATAGAACCACTACATATTTTCAATGCCTGGGCTTGAATTTTATCACTGCCTGTGACGCTGACTCATATGCAATGCATCCATATTCAGTTATACTAATAGTTGCAATACAGCTGTTTAAGAGACTTCCTATCTGTCCCCCAATCACATCCAGCTAAACACCTGAAAACATTAATGGCTTTCTTACATTTTTCGATTATTTTATTCACATGTACCTTCCATGTTAATTTTTTGTCCATCCACATTCCTAAGAATTTCACCAATGACTCTTGTTTAAGTGATTCACCATACATGCTCAAATCTATTGAAGGATTAATGCATCATTTAGAAAAAAAAATACTAACTTTCTACTGAAATTTTGAATTCCAAAATCAACATAAGAATAGATTCTGATAAATGAGAAAACATATTAGAACAGTCATATGAGAACATATTAGAAGTCATTCTCCCCAGGTAATGACTGTCTCACACTGTTAATTGCTAATTTATTCTCTAATTTAATCTTTAATAATGTAAATTCAGCATCCAAACTAGACCACTAGTTATTTTCATTATCAAACTGTGGATTATGCCAAAACTGCTTCTCTGTGAAACATGTGTTCTTTACTTAACTGTACATATGTGTATTTTAACAAAGGTTTGTGGTAATAATTCTGCTTTCAGTGTCAGTTACTGTTACATTATTCCTTCAACCAGAACCGGTATTGAACTTGTTTTACTCAATGCTGTCATAGTATATTCTCCGTATAGATATTTTTTGCCAGTATAATCTTTTTGTTTGTCTCACTTCTTTCCTAACAACTGCTTGTGCTCTTTTATATAATATAAAGCAGAGTATCAATAACATTGCCTAACTTTCCTTAATGCCTTATTTTCTCTAGTCCTAAAATAGGACTATTTAAAAGACTGGTGCAGACCCAGCAAGCTGAGCCAGGGTTAGGAGAGAGTGTGACGGAGCTGCTGGGAGTGGAGGATTGGTTTATTGTAGTTTATTGTTATTGTGATTATTGATTTATGGTGGTGGAGGTGCTTTGGGGCACTTTGAAGAAGAAAATTAAAATACTTCTTAGTGCTTTTAAACCAGTGTCTGCGTCGGTCTGTTTGGGTTCAAGCTCCCATCAACTTACAATATATATTGTAAGGGCGCTAGCCTACCGCAGTCCATTTATAATACCAAAATAAAATACAGTATATTTAGTGTTTCAAAGCTGCAGAGGACACAAAACTTCTCCATTATTAATTTTTTATATCCCATGATAACAGAGCCAGACAAAGCACATCATAGTTCATTGTTTAATATGAATTTACAAATATTGAACTTAAGTCATTCATTTGGCTTTTGAAGGCAGACTACAGTTCATTAGTATAAGTCGTAAGTGAAAGTACACATATATGAATGGTACATTGAAAAATGTAATGTTTTCTCACAGCTATACATTTTTTGAGTACAAGTAACAACAGCCAAAGTAATTTTCTAATTCTGGATATGTACACATACATAAGCAATAACAAAATGTTATCACTTATATAAGAAACCGTGAAAACATCAAAACAAAGGCTGTTTAACAGGAGTTCTGAAATAAATGATTCATGTTAAACTAACAAATTAGACTTTACACAAGAAGCTTTTAATTTGGGACAAATGTAAAAAAAGGAGGGACATATTTTGAAAATTAAAGAACCATGAGTTTCTGACATATAACATTTAGACTAATTTGACTCATCTGTTAAATATTACTCTTCATCAATATTTTAAACCAGCAAAAAATCCATCCATCCATCATCCAACCTGCTATATCCTAACTACAGGGTCACGGGGGTCTGCTGGAGCCAATCCCAGCCAACACAGGACGTAAGGCAGGAAACAAACCCCGGGCAGGGAGCCAGCCCACCGCAGCCAGCTAAAAATGCAAATATTAAATCTTACAATAGCAAATATTATAAACTTATCAACAAAGTAGTTCACTGTGAAACCAGACATTAAAAGTAGTAAAGGGCAAAATATAATGAAATCAACAAATAAAAATTAAGAATTTAAATCTACAGTATCTAAATATGTCTAAATGTCTTATAAATGTAAAACTGATGCTACTGTGCTTTTCTGAATGTAAAATAAGAGAAGAGGAATAAAAATACCAGCTAATTAAATGAGATCAGTGTCATCAGTTATCACTGATTATGAATCTGGCTTGAACAAAAACCTGCAGCCACAGTGGTCCCTAGGACTGAGTTTGAAAATCCTTGCTTTATAAACCCTGTGCTGAAATTTTCCTAAGATTATAAACCCCTGTAAGTGCCATGGGGGATGGATGGAACAAGCACCCAACTTCTACAGTTTAGAAGTTTTCCAACTCTGACTCCCCAAGGTAAGGCAGTGGGCTCCTTTTATACTGGACTGGGAACAGCTTCCCCGGCACCTTCCTTCTTGATAGGTGGTCAGGCCATCATGCAGGTAGCATGCCCTTCTGTCCTCCATGACACTCACACCCATTTGTTGTTAAACCGGAGGAATCCCCATCTTTGCCATGCATTAAAGATCAACCCCTGCATTGTATTTTTATTTTTCAGAATGCTAATACTTGTTTTCTTATAGTTCAATAACTATTTTATGGATAAATCAGTATTTTATAATAATGATTTCTGTGGTATTGAAAGGTGTTGGGTATTGTAAACTTTCACTGGTATTTGTATCAAATACAAAAATTAAAACTATAAATGACAACCAAGAAAAAAAAAGTAATTCCTACCTTTTCACCTTTTGGCCCTTGGAAATTTAGACCCATATTGCCCTAGGAAAGAAAAGGATAAATAAGGTAAAGTAACAAATAATTGTTAAAAAATATACTACCTACAATTTTAATCTGCCATAAGTCAAATGCTTCAACCTCTAGACCTGTTTATCACAATGATGGGTAAAATGGATACACTATATTAATGAAAGTATTTTTAAAATGCAATGTGACTCATTAATCCCACTAACAACCTAAAATTTTCGTCTAGATTATTACGTAATAAATGTCACACAATCAGGTCAGTCCATTTGGGTTGGCACTGTTAAAATTTAACCCAATACTCCTCGCTGCATAATTGAGTGGTTGGTAACTAAGCCAGACCTCTGTCTGGTTCAACTAGTGCCAATGGTCATTCATACCTGCTGTCCTGTAGGTTATATCTTCTTTTAAGTGAATTAGACCTGTTGCTGACATCTGTGAATATCACGTGCATGGGTATGAGGCTTAAAATCACACCAGATCTTGAGATGACAATCACAGACAGATCCAATAACAACAGGACTGCGTCTCCTACAAGCAAGGTGCATTGTTGCCCACTATTGGTGAGATAAATTAGGTACGGATACTGCAGAGATCACGGCTGCAGCTAAAGTTAATTGGAAGGAGAAAAAAAGGTAATCTAAAAACCATATTAAGGAGAAAGAAAGACATTTTTTGCATTCAGAAAACAGATGGGCAGATCGGTCATACAAGGAGTTGGGAAATGAATACAAATTGTACTACTGTGAAAACCAAAATGCAAAAGATGTAGTTGGGGTCATCTTAAATAATGAGATGATGGAGTCATTGAGGTGAGCAGAGTTAATGATCGTCATGATTCTAAAGGTTTTTTTTTTTAATATTTGTTCCTTAAAATATTATTTATTTAATTAAAATCTATTTATATTTGCTTCACTGAGGTATAATTTTGAAATTTCATAGGCACTGCCATTTTCCCTTCCTTTGTTTACTAGTTATTATTAGGCTGTTTTCTAGACACATGATCAATGTCAAACAAGATTTAAAAAACAATATAAAAATAAACTATTATAAAAGATGGCGGCAGTGTTGTTATGGTGACACATTTTATATATAATGCAGGGTAGGCTCATCCCAAAATTTGGAATTATTAATAAATTAAAAAAAATACTCCAACGTGCGTAAATAAAGAGATGAAAAAGAAGCTACAAAGGAAAATACGGCTGTATAAGTTGTATAAAACTAGTATCTCTAATGCTAACTATTAGATGTTTGAGAGATAAAAGGTGACCCAAAGAGATGCTTTCACTATTTTAATAGTAAAAGAACAGTTATGTGTATGTAAAGTGGGGGAGAATTAAAGCATGCAGACTGTGAAATGACAAAAGTTTCAAACTTGCATTATTAGGAAATTAGAAGTGGATAGCCTCCCAACAGTAATAGGGAAAAGTACTATTTAGATTAAATAAGGTGAGATGTAAGCAATCAACAGGACCAGATAACATTTATACTTTTTGCATAAAGAGTTTGGTGAGTGCATTTGCAATATAAACCATTGACACATCACTGTACTCTGCATATTCCTAAGGACTGGAAAGTAGTAAAAATTATTCTGTTATATACAAATGGTGACCAAGCAGGTACAAATAACTACAGGCTTATGGCAAGAATAGGTATTTTAGGGGACTGTCACCATGGGTTGAAATGGGGGAGGTTGTGTTTTATTAATATGCTGGAATTCTATGAAGAACTAACAAGAGGATAGGCTCAGGGTTGTGCATATGATATTACTTATCTTTTTTTTATTTATTTTTTCAAAAAAAAATTGCTGAGTTCTGAGGTAATAGAAGCTGTGTGTCAAACTAATTCAGGGCATAGTGTACAGATGGTTGCAGAACTGGCTAAAACACAGGGTCACTATATATAATATATATATATATATATATATAAGTGATCTGGACAGGAATATAAACAACAAGCTGGTTAAATTTGCAGATGATACAAAGCCGGGTGGATTTGGAGATAATCTAGAATCCATTGAATCATTACAAAGAGACTTGGATAGCATGCAGGCTTAGACAGATTTGAGGCAGATGAAATCTAATATAAGTAAATGTAAGGTATTACATGTAGGATGCAAAAATATTGGATTTAAATACACAATACCGCTTGTGAAATGGTTTTAGAAGTCTTAGTGGACTCATCATTATCAATATACAACCACTGTTCAGAAGCCATTAACAATGCTAACAGGCTAACACAATGTTAGGTTATATAGAACAATGTGTTGAGTCCACGTCAAAGGAGGTTATGCTCACGTTCTGCAGTGCAATAGTGTGACCTCACCGGGAGTACTGCTTATAGTTTTGGTCTCCAGGCTGTACAAAAGACATAGCAGCTCACGGAAAGAGTTCAAATAAGATCAACTAGGCAGTTTCCAGGACTGAAGAGGATGAGTTACAAGAATTGTAGGCAACCTTGTAAAGGTTAGCTTTTTTTTTTTTATTCACTTTTCATTCTCTCAGTCGCGTTCAGAATCAATCCATACAACCCCATCTGACACAGCTGTTTTCACTAAAGAAGCTAACCTTTACAAGGATCATAAATTGCACCGGCTGTTACAGACTGAAATTAAATGTATGCTTTTATTCTAAAACAGTACGACTAAGAGCAGTTTACTTCTCAAAACGGAGGGGCGCAGGATCGAACTTGTGACCTCTTGATTCCCAAGCAGGGGCTGAATCTATTGAACCACGGAGGCAGTTACAATAAACTGCTGTCAATGTCGCATGTTAAGACGGCTTTTTGTTTCTGCAGTTATATTTTTCAATAAAAGCGCAATTGTGTTATTCTTGTGAAAATGTTTCTTTGCTATTTGGACTTCAGGCTTCATACACTATATAGTTTATGCCTACATTTTGTCATCTACTACTAGAATATAAAAAACATTTCTGTTTTAACTATGTGTTGACACAGATTACTGTAGAAACGGAACAGACATGAAATGCGTGTGTTCCAAATAACGATCTATTATTTCCACTCTAAAACTCCACTTCACTCCCAGATACTCAATCAAGCTGAAGTTCGTGCACGTTCTAAATTGGTGGGGGGATGGAATAGCCGGCTGCTCCAAGCTTCTCTTTATCAGCACATTTAGAAGACAAAGGACACTGGCGGATTTAAGAAGCAGTTTAAGGTGGGACGGAATTACGAGTTTTTTCGTAGGCTCTGGTAATTCTAGTGTTAAGCAAAACAGAGATTAAGATACTCCCACACATTAAACATAAGTCTATTCGATTTTCCATAAAAAAGGAGCAGTAAAAATCATTAATCAGCCAAAAAAATCACAATACCACTATTCCATAATTCATCCTCCAATTGTGTCTCTCAGCTGAAATAAATTCTACTACCATGTTTTTTTATTTCTATAAATTATTATTTAAGGGTAAATGTATATTGAAATATTGAGCGCAGTCTGGAAACATTTTATTAAATGCAGATAAATCTTTGCCCTTCATTGTTGTAATGCTAGCTGTTCACTGTTATAATTTTATTTAAAATAGTTATTTGCCCATTAAGACACATCCTCTTGCTTCCCCTGTAGGTAACACAAGATTCTTGCACCCCTGATCTGAAAGGCATTGTAGTTTATTACAAAAGTGTATATATTAATGTTGATACAACATAAGAATATTAACATATTAGTGTAGAGGTGAAAAAACCCAGCCAAAGGGAATGCACACACAATTGTGTTTCATCGTGCTGGGCCCAATGCAGGAATGCAGAAGGTCAGATGGTAATGGATTTTATGAAAAAGATGGACATGGCTGTGGTGAATAGTAGGCAGCATAGGATGGTGGTTTGTAGAATGACGATGAATATTATGAAGAAGGGGAGAGTTTGGACAGAGCTAAGGATCAAATGGTGGAAGTTGAAAATGGTTCAGGAAAGAAGTAAGACAGGCACTGGATGGCATTGAAGAGTTACCAGATAGCTGGGCAACTACAGCTGAAGTGCATACAAAACAATATTATTTATTTTTGTATAGCACAAAATTACACAGGTACCACCGCAATGGACTTTAACAGGCCCTGCCTTTTGACAGCCCCCCAGCCTTGACTCTCTAAGACGACAAGGAAAAATTCCCAAATAAAACCCTAATAAAGAAAAAAATGGAAGAAACCATGGGAAAGGCAGTTCAAAGAGAGACCACTTTCCAGGTAGGTTGGGCATTCAGTGGGTGTCAAAAAGAAGGGTGTCAATACAATACACAGAACAAGACACAAATAATCCTCAATACATACAATAGTAGAATATAAATACTACAAGTACAGAGCAGAATTTAACAGTACATGATATCACATAATATGATTTAGATTTATTTAGAGTCCTGGAGACCTCAGCCATCAAGCTACCTCCCCCAAATGGCCATTCCACAGCAGAGACAGCGCTGAGCCAGCCAAAAAGGACTCCTCTACCCGAAGATTCCAATGATCCTCCATCAGAGATGACTTTACCTTAAGTAGTAAGGGTGACATCTAGAAGGGTACTTGATCTGGACAGAGGAAGGAGGATAAGGAAACCTGGTGGTGGAATGGGGAAGTACAGCAGAGTATACAGAGGAAGAGGTTGTCAAAGAAGTGGGATAGTCAGAGAGATGCAGAAAATAGACAGGATTACAAGGAGATAAGATGGAAGGTGAAGAGAAAGGTGTATAAGACTAAACTGATGGGTTTTATGAGAGGCTGGACAATAAGGATGGAGAAAAGGACCTGTATCAATTGACTAGACAGAGGAACCGAGTTTGGAAAGATGTGCAGCAGGTTAGTGTGATAAAGGATAAAGATGGAAACGTACTCACAAGTGAGGAAAGTGTGTTGAGCAGATGGAAAGAGTACTCTGAGAGGTTGATAAATGAAGGTCATTAGGAACAAGACAGAATACATGTGTGTGAATGAGAGGGAGGTCAGTGGAATAGTGAGGATGCAGGGAGTAGAGTTGGCAAAGGCGGGTCAGTTTAAATACATGGGATCAACAGTACAGAGTAATGGGGAGTGTGGAGGAGAGGTGAAGAAGAGAGTGCAGGCAGGATGAAGTGGCTGGAGAAGAGTGTCAGGAGTGATTTGTGAGAGACGGGTACCAAAAAGAGTGAAAGGGCAGGTCTACAAGATGATAGTGAGACCAGCTATGTTATATGGGTTGAAGATGGTGGCACTGACCAAAAAAAAAGAAACACAACTGAAAGTGGTAGAATTAAAAATGTTAAGATTTACATTAGGTATGATGAGGATGGACAGGATTAGAAATTAGTACATTAGAACAGTTTTTCCCAACCACTGTTTCGCAGCACATAAGTGTGCTGTGAGAAATCATCAGGTGTGCCGTTGAAGATTATCCAGTTTCACCTCATTGGTACTCTAAGGCTGCCTGTTTGTTCTGCTGTTACTAGAGGGCAGTATAACTTCTTGCTCCAATTAAGTGAGTTGCCAACCGCGAGTAAAACAGAAGACGAAGAAGAAACACGAAAGTACATAGTCATGCTGCGAGTGAGATAAAGCCGCAGGTAATAGTGACGGATAAATATTTTTTTATAAAGAAAAAGTAGTCAATCTGACCAGGGTCCTGGAGAAAATTCCGACCCAGATGAAGGCCCTAGCATGACTAGTGGTCAGAAGAAAGCAAAAAAAGATGAGCTCAAGACAATACAATGAAAGTTATCTTGCCTTTTGATTCACTTATACTGGGGAACCAACCGAGCCAATTCCGCTATGCCTGGGGGGTATTTTCCGTACGTCGCTTAAATCATTTAAGATCAGATGCCTCATCTTGGATGAATTAACGCCAGTGAAGCTCATCCGGGATAAGTACGTTTTTTAAACGCAGCCGTGTAGTAGATTAGTCTAGCTGGATCTAATCATCTGAGAGGAATGCGCGCGCCCGTGCTTATTGAAAAGCCCATATATATTGAGTCTTGAAAACATAATCAGCAAGTCTTTGATAGGCTGTAACAAAATGGTGAAAGAATGGGTGCATTTTATTCACACAAGCAGAGCAGGACATTTAATTTAAGGATATGAAGAATTTCAAGATTTAATATGCACAAGGGGTAACACTGCAAAAGCAGCCCAAACCAGAAAAGACAGCTGGCAAAAAGTGGCCGACAAATTAAACGCTAAGTAGTGTGCATTGTACTTACTGAATGCAGCGTTTCATTTCCAATGCGTCAGATTAATTATTATTTAATATGTCATAATTCCAGATCAAACATGAGCACAAGGAGAACATGGGGACAGGTTAAAGTGAAGTACAAGAATATACTTCAAACTGGTAAATATTGGTATATAACTATTTAAATAATTGTTAACATAAGGAATCATATATAATATAAAAACCATTAATTTTAAAGCTAATAAGAAGGTAGACAAGCAAAAAACAGGTGCAGGTCCATGCGGTCCAGACCTAACCCCTGCAAAAGAGTTGGCTCTCCAGCAAAATACCCATCGCCCTGTTTCTGAGGGCATTTTTTTTGTTGGGTCAGTTGCAGGGAATGTCATATCCCTAGAACTTGTGTCTGACCAATGAGATATTGACGAAGGTCAAATATTTGATGAAGGCACTGTGTCTGATTATTCATCAGGAGAAGAGGTTCATTTTACAAATAATGTTTGATCAAACTCCACTCTGATCAGTCCCATGTGCCCCAATCACATTTGGAAATAATGGGTAATGAGAATGTTAGGCTGATTGTGAGATTCTTTATGGAACTGTGGGTGTTTTTGCCTGTGTACCTGCAATGGCATGAAACTCTTTTATTGTCTGCACACACAGGTGTCCAGGAAATGCTATGAAAACCCGAAGGAAATATTTCAGAGCCAAACAGACTTTACGAATTGTCTGGAAAACTGCACTTTTAGATAGATTTTCCGCATCACCTACAGTATACAAAAAAAGTGCTGCTTGCAAAAAAACTCAAAGCATAGTTCCAAGTAAACTTAAACGCCATCTCCAGACAAAAACACCCATCACTTCAAAACAAGAACACGGATTATTTTGTTCAACTGCATGAACAGACTGAGAAACAGGCAGCGTTAATGAGGAAAACCACCAAGACGAGTGAGAAAGCACTAAAAGCTAGCTACCAATTAGCAGAGACATTAATACTGCCTGCCTGCAAAATTATCTTAAAAGAGATGATCGGCCCAGGCGCTGTTAAAGAAATAGCCCAAGTCCCTCTCTCAAATAATACAATTTCCAGACGTATTGAAGACATTTCTGCTGACATTGAAAAAATAGCTTTGGAAAAGTTGTGCATTGGTGGCAAATTTAATATTGCAAATCGATGAATCTATGGATATCAGTGGACATGCACAACTGGCAACTTTGTACATGGAGACATCAGAGAAAACTTTCTGTTTTGCAAGGAATTGCCAGAAAGAACAACAGAAGAGGAATTTTTTCGAGTTCTGCCAGAGTACTTTGAACAAGGAGGACTGAAGTGGCAAAACTGCATTGGTGTTTGCACCAATGGAGAAGCTGCCATGCTCGGGCACACCAAAGGATTTGTAAACAGAGTGAAAGAGCAACATCCAGATGTCATTGCGACGCACTGTTTTCTGCACCCGGAAACACTCGTTGCCAAGACATTGCTGGTAGACCTAGTTGCTGTACTGGAAGATGTTGTGCGCATGATAAACGTTGTGAAGACGAGACCTGTAAAAAGTCGCATTTTTGCATTACTGTGTAAGGAAATGGGAACGCAGCATAAAATGTTATTGCTCCACACGGAGGTCCGATGGTTGTCCTGTGGCAAAGTTTTAGCCTGTGTGTATGAGCTGCAGGAGGAACTTAAAGTGTTTCTGACAAATCAGAAGTATGATGACGCTAAGTTGCTCTCAAGTGACAAGTGGTATGCAAGACTGGCATATCTGGCAGATATATTTCAACACCTGAATGACCTGAACACACGAATGCAAGGTCAAAATGAAAACCTGCTCACAAGTACAGATAAAATAAAGGGATTTTTTTCAAAGGTGCAGCTCTGGAAACATGTCGAAAGTGCACACCTTAACATGTTCCCACACACCCAGAAATGGCAGGGTGTCAACAGTGCTGCACTGTGTGAGACAATAGGTAAACATCTGCAAAGTCTTGAGCAGAAATTGTCATGTTATTTCCCTTCACTTTCCACTGATTGCCTTGAGTGGGTTAGGAACCCATACAGCTTAACTGCAGTTGGAAAGGACATGACTTTGCAGGAGCAGGAAGAAATAAATGAACTGAGACAAAATTGTGGTCTAAAACTGAGCTTTGCTGATCTACCTTAGGACAGTTTTTGGCTGACTGCTGCCAAGGAGTTCCCCATTCTGGCAAAAAAGCTATTTCAGTTCTGCTCCCTTTCTCCACAACCAATCTATACGAGGTGGGCTTTTCAAGCATGACTGCTATAAAGATGAAAAAAAGAGAGAGACTCAGAGCTGTTGAGGAAGATCTTTGTGTGTGTCTTTCTTCAATTCCTGCAAGAATATCAGCTTTGTGTTCAACTAAACAGGCCCAGGTTTCACACTGAGTAAGTAAATTTAGTAAATTGAGACTTGATTTTCATTATATTTGAGTAAATATACTTTTTGTGACATTTTTGTTTGGTGGTGTGCCTTGTGATTTTTCTAATGTGAAATATGTGCCGTGGCTTAAAAAGGTTGGGAAACACTGCATTAGAAGGTCAGCTCAGGTTGGATGGTTGGGAGACAAAGTCAGAGAGGCGAGATTACGTCGGTTTGGACATGTGCAAAAGAGAGATGAAAGGTATACTGGAAGTTTGATGCTACGGATACAGTTGCCAGACAAGAGGAAAAGAGGAAGGCCTAAAAGAAGGTTTATGAATGTAGTGAGAGATGACATGAAGGTGGTGGTTGTAAAAGAGCAAGATACAGAGGACAGGAAGATATGTGAAAAAATGATCTGCTGTGGCGACCCCTAAAGGGAGCAATAGAAAGAAGAAGAAGTGTAACAGTGAAAAAAACATACAGAAGAAAAGCAGAAACATTAAAACCAATGCTAAGGCCTCTATGTAAAAAGTTGCTCTATTCACTGTCACTTTATGAAAAAGAAAACTGGAGACTCTGTGACAAAAACAAAGTTTCCATCTGTAGCTTTTCTATTCCTATTCACCAGGAATACAAATAATGTATTCTGCATATTCTTTATAGACTTAACGCATTTGAAAGAATGCCACACAACTAGTTTACTACTGAAACTTATTAAAAGGCAACACAGAACCGCTGTATCTTACAACTACTACTGCAACATATGATTAACACTTTAATAAAACATTTGTCTGTTATATGAATAAATAAGTGAAACTGACAGCGGCCAAATTCTTGCAGTTAGTGAGACTAGGTAGTGAGTCCAACATAAATTAACTGTTTTTGGTTGTATGAATATAAACTGGGATGATGCTGGCATGATGGCTGAAAGAAGGCTCTTTTATCTTTAGCCTCATGGGTCCATGGGGCACCAAAGAAGAATATAACTGTGAACAGTGAATTGTGAGACTGGTCAACACAGTACCTTAATTTACATGGAATACCATAATACACAGTTTCAATTATCAGGGCCTAGTTAACACTCCTCACCAATCCCTAAATAACAAAATAAAACCTAAACTGACAAGATTTATTATTTATTTTATGTTGTCATTGTTTAAAAAAACAACACGCAGAAACCATTTGTGAAATAGTAAGGAGTGGGCAATAATATGATGTAAGAAACTGATAAACTAATACAGAAAAATTATTACTTTACGTTTTCGTTGCAAAAAGTGTCACAAGCTACTAAATCATTATTTGAATTTTTTTCACATCTTCACAATGTTTGTTTTTTATATGCTGAAAAAATGAACCTGTGAAATCCATAGTTTTGTTTGACATAGAAGTTTAAATTTACCTAATAGTGGGAATAAGAGAGTGTTGTCTGTTACTTATTCCCAAATAAATAAAACCACCCAATTGAAACACATTGTTGGGATGCCTGGGACATGAATACATGTAAACCAAGGTTAGAGCAGCCAATGAGGACACATAAAACGGGAAGGGTAGGTTCAAACGTGTTCAGTGCATTTTATTTAACACAATCTAGAATTTGTGCAAAAGTGGAGTGCAATTCATAATAATAATAATAAATACTCCTTGTTAAAAACAGTATTCAAGGAGGTTAAAAACTACAACAAATAAATAATCCATAAATAGATTAAAAGCCAAGGACAAAAACAAAAATCAGGATCTATCCAAAAAAACCAGCACGACTCTTGATGCATCCCTTCAAAACTGTTAACCAGTAAACACAGTTATCCTTTAATCTAGTTCGTTTCTCCGGCTTTTTTCCTTCCGCATTGAGCGGGAAACCTTTTACGCCATACTCCCTTCTACCAGAGGAATTGGTTCAGAGCAGATGGTTGCTTCTGCTTCTTATGCAATCAGCAGGAGTGACCTGCCCTGTGAGCATTGTCTGGTCAATCCATCTGGGGCTACTTCCTGAGCACTTGCTCCCAAACACCCATACCCGATCCTGTCTCTACCTTTCCTTCTCTTTAATCTCTGAGTATTTTCTCTCTTTCTTATCTTCTTTGAGATCTATTCTGTCTATCCTGCTTAGACGCCTATTGTAGTGTGCATAGGTGCATTAATTATGACCTCCAGAGTGCCAATGACAAACTCGGCTGGACTGACTGAATCTGCGCATGAATGTGTGACTTTAAATTTTCTCATCAATACCCCAGAGCTGTCTGGTCACAATTCATTCATATGTATAACTCCATGCGAAGATGTACCACTATTAGCACCGATAGCCATGTGAGGTTTAACATTCCTAAATAACTGCACATACAACCCTGCACCCACACATTGTATATTTAATCTGTGAGCGTTTTTTTACTCGCATCACTTAATTAATTAAAAAATTGAACTGCTCCTTCAGGGTGTATCTATTGTTTTGTAACAGAGCACATATACTGCACCTACTTGTAAAAAATTACATTTACTCACCTTAGGACCTGGGGGACCAGGAGGTCCAGGAGTACCCTGTGAAAACAAGGAAAAAAATGTTTTCTAAGTTCTCATTGAGTTCCATTAAAACAAATTGTTAAACAAAGATTACAATTGATCTTTTTTCTGGGTTGTCACTTATGATCTCCTCTAGAAATAGAATAAATGGATTTTAAATGGATTTAAAATTTACTGACAAACTGCAATGCATGCAAAACCCAGGTGCAACCTTGTCCTGGCTGCATTACAAATAGACTGAGAACTTGGATGGAGTCATGAAATGGTGCCTTATACAGTATCTGCAACAAATTAAACCATAAGTGACATTGAGAAAATAAAACTGTGGTGAATTAAATGCTCCTGTAATCAGCTACTTGCACTGTGATCACTAGAGACTATATAGCTCAGTTTTGCTTTACCGCAAGAGCTGTTTTTCCACAGACAAGAGTATCAGCAAAGCTAAAACATTTTAGAATTGGTCTACCATCTTTAGTAATGGAAAATGTTTGATCACCGTCAAATAAGATGGATGAACTGTCTGTCCTTATAGTGGGTCATGAAGCTTACAAGTACAGTGGCATGTTGTGCTTTACGTAGACCTGGCTTAAACCTGATATACCTGACACTGTTTTAATTCCGGATGGATTTCACCTTATTTTAGCAGACAGTGACCCAGTGTGGTGTGCAAAAAAGACAGAAGGGAAACTAGTCATTAGAACAATAGAACACTCCAGACAAGATCAGGCCATTCAGCCCAACAAAGCTTGACAGTCCTATCTACTTATTTCTTCCAAAAAAACATCAAATAGAATTTTGAAAGTCCCTAAAGTCTTCCTGTCTACCACACTACTTGGTAGCTTATTCCAAGTGTCAATCGTTCCTTATGTAAAGAAAAACTTCCTAATGTTTGTGCAAAATTTACTCTCAACAACTTTACAACTGTGTCCACGTATTCTTGATGAACTCATTTTAAAATAACAGTCTTGATCCACTGAACTAATTCCCTTCATAATTTTAAACACTTCAATCATGTCAAATCTTAATCTTCTTTTGCTAAAACGTTATAGGCTCATCTCTTTAAATCTTTTCTCATAATTCAACCCCTGTAGCCCTGGAATCCAATTAGTCACTGTACCCTGGACCTTTTCTAGCAGTGTTATGACCTTTTTGTAGCCTGGAGACCAAAACTGTACACAGTACTCTAGATGAGGCCTCACCAGTACATTATAAAGGTTGGGCATAACCTTCTTGGACTTGAACTCCACACATCATGCTATATAACCTAAAATTCTGTTTGCCTTCTTAATGGCTTCTGAACACTGTCGGGAAGTCGATAGCTTAAAGTCCACTACGACTCCTAAATCCTTCTCATAAGGCGTACTCTCAAACCTAACATTTTTACTTCCTATGTGTAATATTTTACATTTACTGACATTAAGTTTCATCTGCCACAAATATACCCAAGCCTGTATGCTATCCCAGTCCTTCTGTAATGATATAACAGATTCCAAATTATCTGCTAATTCACCTATGTTGGTATTATCTGCAAACTTAACCAGCTTGTTACTTATATTACTATTTAAATCATTTATACATATTAAAAATAGCAGTGGCCTTAGCACTGACGCCTGTGGAACAGCAATCTTAACATCAGTCAATTCTGATGAGATTCCTCGCACCATCACCCTCTGCTTCCTGTGTCTGAGCCAATTCTGCACCCATCTAAAAACATCACCCTGAACTCCCAGTTCTTTTAGTTTGATGCCCAACCCCTCATGTGGCACCTTATCAAATGCTTTCTGAAAATCAAGATAAATAATATCATATGCTCCACTTTGATTGTATCCTTTTGTTGCCTCCTCATATAATTGCAGCATGTTAGTAAAACACAACCTACCTCTTCTGAACCCATGATGACTGTTCAAAATAACTCCTGTTCTTGCCAGGTGTTGCTCAATCTTATCCTTAATAATTCATTCCATTCATTTTCCTGTGATGAATGTTAAGCTTACTGGCCTATAGTTGTTTGGATCTGCCCTGTCACCCTTTTTATATAATGGGATGATATTTGCCATTTTCAAGTCCTTCAGAATCTTTCCAGTGCACAGTGACTTCCTAAAAATATGTGTCAAGGGTTTATTTTTTTTTTTATTTTTATTTTTTTTTGTGTCAAGGGTTTATATATGTACTCACTAGCCTCCTTAATAACTCGAGGGTAAATATTATCTGGTCCTGGTGATTTGTTTGATTTCAGCCTATTTAATTTTTTAATTGAGCCTACCATCTCAGAATTATCAGAGATACAGTCCAGCTCCGCAAGGACATGATAACGGTTTGACTCTTCTAATTCTGGGTTTGATGCCCCCGGACGGTGTGCACTCTTTACCTAACGCCTTGTGACCGTGACCCACCTATTTCTACCTATCTGATCTAGAATCTCCTCCTGCGGCACCTTAGGGGTGCACACTATCTCTCTAAAAGAGACCATCATATAAAAAGTCCAACATCCAAAAGGACCTTCATTGCACTGGGCTCATTATTAAAATTTGATTTAGGATTAATAAAACTGCCTTACCTTTTTTTCTTAAAATTAAATGATTTAACTTAAATGGTAACACTAAGAATTGCTACAGCACCTTTACCCCTTAAGATCCTGTACTGATCTCCCTCTCAGCTACCTGCTCTTTGTCCTTCTAGGAGGTTAATTTTACTTTTCTCTGTCTCTTCTCCAAACTTTGTGCTCCTCTTGCTTATAAGCTCTCCACTCTCATTGTTTTATTATCTCATATTAATGAACCCTTATGCTGTCGCCTGCTTAACTGTTCTACCTCTGGACCGTTAGGGACTGTTCAATCTAAAATAAACAAATAAATAAAACTTTACTACCTTATCTGATCCTACAGTCCCTTGTGCCTAATCTGTATCTTAAGAATGGCTGCTTACCTGCGTACCGCTGAGCCTTCCCCATTACTGCTGTGAAGTCAGCCGCTGACTCTTTTTTTTCTTTTCCTTTAGACCAGTGGTGGGCAAAGTCATTCCTGGAGGGCCGCAGTGGCTGTGGGTTTTTGTTTCAACCCAATTGCTTAACAAGAAGCACTTACTGCTTAAGTAACACATCTGCTTCACTTTAGTTGTCCCACTCGTTAAGATTTTGAACCCTTATTGCTTATTTTAGTCTTAAACAGCTATATTCTAATTTTTTAATTGCTCCTTATTAGCTGTAAGATGCAAAAAACAAAAGAAACCAGCAGTTCTCTGTTAAGCTTGTTTCCATTTACACCTGTGTGGATTTATCGTGCACCGTTTGGTTTAATTAAATACTTGGAAGGAAAGTGAAGAGAAAAAAGTGAAGGACTGAGATTTACTCATCCATTTTAGCCTTCAAATCATTTGTATGATACGCTTACAAAGGAAAATGACTTGACATAACAGAGTTAAAGCACTTAAAAAGCCATGAAATTAAATTATTGGGAACAATTGTTTTCTAATTAAGCAATTGGGTTGGAACAAAAACCTGCAACCACTGTGGCCCTCCAGGAATGACTTTGCCCACCCCTGCTTTAGACTAAGGAATCACTGTTACAATGACGCAGTTATTTGCTTACAAATGCCGATATCAGTTATTGCTGCTTTCTACCCTGCCTCCTCGATGCTTGTTCATCTATGTGAATGAGGAATGGTATACCGTGCAGAATATTACAGTTCAAAGTACAGTAAGTCAGACACTGAAATTCTGGCTGCCAGAATTCACATATATTATTTGCCCAGAGAGATAAATTACATTATCTTTATTAAGGTTTATAGTCCTCCCTCTGCAAATGGGGACTCAGCAATGGAAATGATTCATTTTATCACCAGCAATTTAATGATGATTCATTCTAACTCTGCAGTCATTATTTATGGTTACTTCAACCATTTGATTTTAGGACAGTTTGTGACTTGTTCCAACCAAGGAAATAACAAGCATGACCTGCTCTATTCCAATGTTAAAGATGCCTTTAAGTGTAAACTACTGGCACCTTTAGGCAAATCTGAACACAACCTAATTTATCTGGTTACCAGCTACAAGGCTTTTAACACTAGAATTACCAGAGCCAATGAAAAAAGTCATAAATCCGGCCCACCTTAAATCCCTTCGCACCTCTCTGTCAGCGTCTTTTGTCTTCTAAATGTGTCGATAAGCCCAAGCAGCAAGCTGCCGGCTATACCATCCCCCCACCGCCTCAAAACGGGCAAGAGGTTCTCCCAGTTCCTGCCTTTATTGATTATGTGGAAGTGAGCTACCCGGAATTGTAAGAGGAAATAATTTGATGTGTGTTTTGTGTCTACAACAATCTATGGAAACACATCATTAAAACAGAAACTTTTTATGTTTTAGTAATAAATAACAAGATGTAGACATGAACTGTATAGTGTATGAAGGCTGAAGGCCAAATAACAAATAAACACTTTCACAAAAGTTGCATGAACAACATGACAGCTTCCATGGTGCAGCAGTAAAATCCGCTGACTTATAACCTGGAGGTCGTGAGTTCGAAACCTGCTCCCCGGCAAATTTACCATTTTGAGTAGTGAGCTGCTCTCATTGTTAATATTATACTATAAAAATATACATTTGATTTGTGTCTGTAACAGCCGGTGTAAATTTATAATACTTGTAAAAGTTAGCGTTTTTTTCACTTTTATTCTCTCAGTCACGATCATGATACAACACCCACCCCCGCCCCAGATCTGACACGGTTACTTTTTATCTGAAACTGGGGATAACTGTAGATGTGAGTGGTGTTTTGAGACAATGGAACTGGTAATAGCGCTTTTCTCAGTACTCAGAGCGCTAATTCAGTTTTATTGTGTGTTCCTGCTCACGCTGAATTAATATGCACCTTATGGTGGGCCGGATTTAAAAGTTTTTTCGTTGGCTCTGGTAATTCTAGTGTTAATAGACGGCATCCTGTTACCATTGGAATAGTGAGGAAGTGGAGCCAAGAGGCTGAAATGGCTGTGAATGACTGCTTTCAAATGACAGACTGGGAAATGATGTGCGAATCATATGGGGACAATAATAAGGGACTTAATCACTGCATCACAGACTATAATAACGTACTTGTCAATAGAGTAGTACCCTCAAAAACAGTATGTTGCCTTTCAAAAAACAAAACCTGGAATACTAAGAAGCTAAAAGCACTCCTGAATGAGAAAAAGATCAGGTGACAAAGTCCTGGTGATAAAAGGGGCACTGAAGCATATTTTAAGTGCTAAACAGAATACAAAGTCATTCAGAATAAAATGTAGGATGTCTGGAATGAACTGGACATAATTACTGGACATAAGCAATTGAGGGCTCAGATATTAGAAAGGGATGTGGACAAAGCTAATGTCCTGAACTAATTTTTTAATAGAGTTTATCTCCCACTGCCACCATCTTCAAATGACCAGTCTCCCCATACCATCCCTACCAAATCAACAACTCCTACCACGTCAACTGGAATGGCCAGTGATAAGTCCATCAGTGTAGGCTGTCCATAACTGAAAACTAAGTAAGGAAACAAGTGAAAAAGCTACACACAGGAAAAGCTGTGGCACAAGCTGGAGTCATTACACGAGATTCTTAAGACCTGTGCTGACCAACTTTATCAAGTCTTCTGTCACCTGTTCAGTCTTTCCCTAATACTTCAGAAAGTGCAGCTGCTAGAAAACTTCCTACATTGTTCCTGTTCCAAAAAAGGCAGGCACTTCTTCACCTAATGACTACAGACTAGCGGCACTCACACCTCATATCATATAGACCTTTAAGCAGCTGGTTCTGGACTATATGAGTCCTCTTGTGGTAGACCACCTGGACCCACAACAGTTTGTCTCTCAGACAAAGATTATAATAGCGGATGCAATTATCTATCTGTTTCAAAAGGCTTATTCTCACCTGGAAAAAACTGGCAGCACTGTGAGGATTATGTTCTTTGATTTCTCCAGTGCCTTCAATACTATTCAGCCATCCATTTTAAGGGTTAAACTCAGTGATATGCAGGTTCATGATCTGTGGTGTTCTGAATAATGGAATCTTTGTTGGGCAGTGTGTGAGACTCAAGGACTGTGTTTCTGATATGGAAGTGAACAGCACTAAAGCACTGCAAGAAACTGTCCAGTTTCCTTTTCTCTTCACTCTATACATCTCAGACTATAAATAAAACACTAGGTCATGTCACTTGCAGAAACTCTCAGATGATTCTGCACTTGTGAGGTGTCTTGATAAAAGAGATGAGACAGAGTATAAGAGTATATTTCTTGGTACAAAGAGATGTGTCTGAGTCTTAATATTAGCAAAACCAAGAAACTGGTTATTGACTTTCACCACACCAGTCTACATTCAGTCGCTGTTCATGGAGTGGATGAAGAGGTGGTCCACTTCTACAAGTATTTGGGGGACTACATTAATGACAGTTTGGACTAGTTTTGGAACACAGAGAAAATACATATGAAAGGGAAGAGCAGCCTGTTTTCCTTAGGAGACTATGTTTTCTTAATGTTGGAAGTGATAGCCTTCACATCTTCTAAAACTGTGATGGCCAGTCCAATTTTCTATTTTCTAACATCACTTCAAGAGTGGCCCACTAAATCAACAAGCTAATTAAAAGGGCAGGTTCAGGTATGCGACACACTCTGGACACCCTGGAGGTGGTAGCAAAGAAGAGAATTAAAACAAAATTATTAACAATGCTGCACATCTTCTCTCTGACACACTAACTCTGAATATTTTCAGCCAACAAATTATTCAGCAGACATTTGCCTACTGGGGCTCCTTTATAACTTTAAATGAATTAAGAGTCTAGTTCCCTGGGCTTAACAACTTTTAAAATCCAAGGAACAGCCATCTTTATATCAATAGTTACAGCAACCCCTACTCCTCTACCATGAACATAGACACAATATTATTATGATTAAGTATAGTACATTCCAAAAAATAAATACCTTAAAGGAAAATACAATAAAAATCTCTGAGCAGATTAAAATTTAAAACATAAACCATACCTGAAAACCTTCTGGACCTGGGGGTCCTACAGGTCCTGGGAATCCTGGTGGACCTTCTTTGCCCTAAAAGAATACATACCATTATGTTTACCCTAACTGCAACAATGAAAATATATACATGCAGTTTTCAAATATCCAAAAAGTTAAGTATTATCCATTACACCCCACTAACTAAAGATAATGTACTTCAGTCTGTTACTATTAAAAGACAAAATGTTCTGATTTTGGCAAATGATTAATTTATTGAAAGAAAGATTACTTAACATATTTGGTAAAGAAATGTTGGTTTTATCAGAGTTTTTACTTAAGATTTGATATCCTCTTCAATTTCCAAACATTTTTTTTTCTTTTTATACTATAAAAAACCTAAAAGCTTTACAATAGTGCCAATAAACTAATACACAGTACTTTTTAGTTCAAAATACTGGAACAAGAGAGAGACAGATTTAAAATAAAACCATTTTAAATCAGATCTTACTGGAATACCAGGTAGGCCTGGAAGGCCTGGTTGACCTTTACTTCCAAATGAAGTAGATGGTATCACATCACCAGAATCACCCTAGAATAACAAATATATGTGATCAGAACTTGGACAGAAAAAAAACAATGCTTACATACAGTATAAATACAGGAATTTAAAAATATATAATATACAGTAGTGCATTTAGCAGTGTACCAATTTATGTAAGCTATACTTTGTCAGCGAGAAGTATACCACACAATAGAAAATCAACATGTTTCTTAAAAATGACATTTAAATGTTAGCCTTACACATAAAAAAAAATTAATGTATATGTTTACCAAGTAATGAAATCAATATTTGTTTTCTTAAAAAATAACAGCAATGCACAGACGCACAAAACATGAGACACTAAAACATTTTTTACAAATATTAGGAACAAAACAAGCTTCACAATCATGTTTGTTTAGTTAATACCCTCTACAATTTTATGTCTTGGTAAAATACATATATATATATATATATATATATATATATATATATATATATATATATATATATATATATATATATATATATATACAGCAGTTTAAGAATGGTTTTGGGAAAGACATAAAAAAGTCACTAGAATTTAAGATCATGCATTGTGCAGTCATTTGTTAATCGGTAAGATTCATTGTTTTCAGGAAATTCACTCCCAGTTTCTGAGTTTAATGAACCATATGAAATTTAAGAAGAAAACAATTAGCATGGGTGTTTAACATATCTTACAGCTTCCCATTTATCAAATCAAGGTGTAAACAAGAATTGGTCCGAGGTGTTGGTCCAACACCCTCCACCCCCCAAATTAAACACAAGCTCCCCTAAATGAATAATTTTGCACTTTAAAATGTTAAAGTTTAAATTATCAAAACTAAAAATAAAGTTCAATGTAAAAATAATAATAAAACCTGACTACTTTGTGATGCACCTTTTTATTCACATAAAGAGCAAACAAAGTGACAAGTTGATCTTACAATAGTCTGCATTGTCTACCGATTTATTATACCATTAGGTAGTGGACAGAATTGATGAAACATAACCCAAAACTGTGGGTTAAATTGAATACTTGAAGTGCACAATATGCAGAGATGCAGTGTATGTATTTAGAGAATGTAAACAAAATACCAGAAGTGAATAGCTGTGGAAGTAAAACAAACACGAACAAACAGAAAATAGCTCTTGTCACACAAATGCACTTGGGAGGCAGGCTAAGGGCTTAACCGAAGGCAAAAAACAAGGACAGGGATTGACAAGGCGTACTAACCTTTCTTCTTCCTCTTCTGCAAATCTCCTGAACAGAAGCCCACCTAAAACGCCACTAGGTCCTACATTCCCTTCCCTGACCTCACTACTGGCTTGATCCTTCACAGACTTGCCTCTTCCTCTCCCACAGCTATTAAACCCAAGCACGTTCCATTCCCAGTCTGTCCCTATTCAGACACTGACACAGACACTACTCTGGAGTTAAAATCGTTTTGTGTAATTATTCACATTATACAGGGTGGATTGCCAACTCTTTTCTGCTTCCTGTCTCTTGTTTATACTCTTTAACACTAGAATCCCTGAAGCCTATGAAAAAAGTCGTAATCCTGGGCCACCTCAAATTCCCTCACACCTCTCCATCAGCATCTTTTGTTTTGCAAATGTGTCAATCAGCACAAGCAGCCTGCTATCCCTTCCCCCTGACAGAGCTGAAGTCAGTCACAAAATTCTCAGAGCTCAAATGTGTTTATCTGGGTGTGAGGTGCCTGGAGTTGTATAGGGTAAATAATATACCATTATTTGGAATACATTTCACGTGTGTTTCGTGTCTACAACGATTTGTGTAAATGTAGGATGAAAGGAAATGTGAGAAAGAAATGCTGAACACATACAGTAACTAAAACAGACACTTCTTCCATGTTATAGTAATAATGTGTGAAGACTTTAGTACAAATATCAAATAAACATGTGCGCTTTTATTCAAGAATATAACCAAAGAAAATAATAATTAAATTTACATGTTGCTGTCAATGAGTTAAAAAACCAAGGTGAAATGTCAATCGACAGAAAGTTGACATGTCTACTTGGATGGAGCAGAGGTATGAACTGCTGCCTTATAACCAAAAGGAGACCAGGTGCCCTACGTTTTGAGTAGTGTGCTACCATTATTCTTACTATTATATAAAAAAACATACATTTGATTTGAATCTGTAACACCCAGTGTAAATTTTGGCTACTTGTAAAAGTTAGCTCTTTTTTTTTTATTATTCAGTCTTATTCTGTCAGTGATGTTCATGTGGTACAATGAACTTGCCTCTCCCTCTCTGAGTTGATGGCGTTTATCTCCATTCTTTTCAGAACAGCAGCGATGACCACATTTGGTACTGTGGTTGATGCCTGCTCAGAACTATTTGTCAGACTATCATGCAGCATTTGTGCTTTGAAAACAAAGACACCTATGTAGAACATGTGAAAAACGACAGATGTGCTGCGATTTTGGACATCTTGAAACATTTACTTGAGAACTGTGTTTTGAGTTACAACCCAGGGCAACATATTACTGTTGATGAGTAACAAAAGACAGCTTCTTCACAACACTCTTGCTGGCTAATAGGCTGCTGCACCGCAGCACAGCTCTGCTTGGCACCATAAGTAAAATGGAACTTCCAGCTTCAGCTGTAATCACTTTAGTATGCGAGCAATTCGCCACAGTAGTGTTTAGATCAGGCTGTGCAATGCTGATGACAAAATTTCTGGCTAAGAATTTATAGCCAGTCTACTATTTAACATTCATATGTACTTGTAAGTAAATCAGATTAAACACTTACTTTGATACCAGGTAAACCAGGAGTACCCTAAAAGAAAACAAAGAAATAGATAAAGTGAATTTCTCTGTGAATATATATTGCAAAAATAATCACAAAATCAATGGAAATATCTTCAAAGCCATCATCTGAGCTATATTACCACACCCTTTCAAAAATGAATAGGATGTATAAGGGGATGTGCTAAATAATTATCAAGATAATCAATTTGAGTATTTTACAATAATAATTAAATAAACAAAGCAACAAAAAGATCATAATCAGATTTTTTTACAAATTTATGTAATTATTTACTAAAATCATCATAAATATTAATTAAAATCTCTGTCTACATGTTTTGTTAAATACTCATTGCAAATGTTTTTAGTCATTAAAAATAAAAAAAGTGTAGCACTTTTGATACAATCACTCTAAAATGCAGAATCTGTAATCTTGTCTATGCATGGAAAAATAAAATTAATTAAGAGCAAAACAACTTTTAACATCCTGGGTGGTCACATAACATTATGGCATTGCAGACAGCGCGTCTTTATGTGAAAACAGCTGTGTCAGATGGGGTTGTATGGATTTATTCTGAACGCGACTGAGAGAATGAAAAGTGAATAAAAAAAAAAAAGCTAACCTTTACAAGGATCATAAATTGCACCGGCTGTTACAGACTGAAATCAAATGCATGCTTTTATTCTAAAATAGTAAGACTAAGAGCAGTTTACTTCTCAAAATAGAGTGGTGCAGGATCAAACTCGCGACCTTTTGATTCCCAAACAGGAACTGATTCTATTGAACCACAGAGGCAATTACAATAAAAAGCTGTCAATGTCGCATGTTAAGGCGGATTTTTGTTTCTGCAGTTATATTTTTGAATAAAAGCGCAATTGTTGTGTTATATTTGTACCTTTTTCTTTGATATTTGGACTTCAGGCTTCATCTATACTAATAAAAGGCAAAGCCCTCACTCACTCACTCACTCACTCACTTACTTACAAAAGTTGGGCAGGTTTCATTTCGAAATTCTACGCGTAAGGGTCATAACTGGAACCTATTTTTCTACATATAATGTAATGGAGTTGAGTTGGAGATGGCCGTGGGGGGCGGAGTTTCGTGTGACATCATCATGCCTCCTACGTAAGTACGTAGAGAACAAGGAAGAACTCCAAACAGCGATGAGCACAAAACGCCATTTCACAATTGAGAAGGCAGAAAAACATTATGAAGCAAATGATGCATACAAGCATATTCATAAGTACAGCTACTGCGGAAACAAAGCACGGCGTGAACCGTAAGTTTATATTAAATTAAGTTCATAGACAGGCTGCCACTAGCGTTTGTAATTTAGTGCCTGCCCATATAAGGCCGTCCATCAGCGGCAATCCAATACAAACACTGCCGGTAAATATTCACGTGTGAAGGACTGTGCTTATGCAGAGGAAGATGAGATGGTCAGGGTGGTGTTTGGCACAAACTCAGCGAAACTGCGAGAGAAACTTTTAAGTGCCGGGTCTTAGCTGACATTACACGAGATGGCACCAGCACAGCTGGGAACCTTCGATGCAAGAACACCAAGCGGCTCACGTGAACTGACGCAGTGCACAGACAAAAAGCAACAGTTCCAAAGAGTGCTGAACAAAATCCGAATTACACAATTGAGAAGGCAGCAAAAAAATATGAAGCGCCTGATACATTGAATCATATTCATAAGTGCAGCTACTGCGGAAACAAAGCACACGGTGGAAAAAGTGAATGTCCGCTAAAGGAAGACAGTGTAAAAAAACCCGTGCATGCAGTTTGTCACATCTCAGATAAAGAGGAAGACGAGCTGTTTATTGATGCAGTAAGAAACTAATCGATGAATGAAACCTCTTATCTTTACAACGATTGACAAACACGGAATGTAACTTGAACACAACACATCATACAAATATGACCCTGATTGAAACAAATAATGATAATCAAATCCTTGATGACAGCAACATTCAATAACACTCACAAAACAATTACTGTATATTGACAATCATGTTACGTTATTTTTAAAATGTTCCCTTTTCTTTTTCATAACTTCTACTTCTCCACTGCGATACGCGGTATATATATATATATATATATATATATATAAATGTATATATATACCCCGATCTACAGTACATACTCTAGCATAGACAAGCCACACGCTGTGGCTAATTGTAGAGTCTTCGCCTCTAATGCTGACATTCGAGGTTCGATTCCCGAGAGGGGATTCGCTGAGTATGTACGTGCGCTACCCGATTCATTTTACCTTCACATCTCCTTGGTTTGGGACGTATGAAAAAATATTAGGTTAACGCAGAATCATGTTACGTTATTTTTAAAATGTTTCCCTTTATTAGCACAAGCACAGCTGAGAAGCTTCGATGCATGTACTCCATAACGCGTTAAAAATAACGCATTTAATCACACTTTCAATTCCAAGCAAACGGAACTTTTGTCAATGCATGATTTCCTGGTACATCCATTACACTGATGCACACATCACAGCTACAAAAATGTTAGAGTCGGAATAAAGCGCGCTTCCTACGACTGATCATTTCGACTTCCCGAGAAGCCTTGATAAAAGCATGGTTTTGTGCACACTGAAAAGCAAGCAAAATTAGATGCATTACAGAAAGCGGACTTTGTGGCTCTTACTGGGGATCATTGGACTTCCGTGACCGTTAGTAATTCTAATTACATCTAATTACAAAATGTTCAATGATCACACTGTTTTAGCCTAATGTACAAAATAATTTTGGCTAAGGTTACTCAGAGTTTAAAGATTAAGTTGGTCAAATTACCTTTTATGTTTCTGACTTATTTTTTAAGAAAAAAACTGCACTTTATGTTGAAATTTTGGTTATTATTATTTAAAGACAATACTATTCTGAAAATCTACTTAAAGTACTTAAACTACCACTTTATTTTTAAGTCTGCCCAATTTTAACCAGGGATGATATTTTTGTTTCTGTTTTGAATTCAAATGCAGTTTAAAGGCTTTTTTTCAGAAATTAAAACAGCTTCAGTTTACAATATTCATGTACATGTCTATTATTTGATTCTGTCGCCCACTAAAACACTTTTAAATTAAAAAAAAACATTTGCGATTTGGGGCAAATTTACGTGCGATTACATACGATTAATCAAGATTAATTCTTACACAGCCTCTAATTAATTGGATTAATTTTTTTAATCGAGTCCCACCCCTAATATATATATATGTGGATATATATATGTAGATTTGTATATATATATGTGTATATACAGTATATATGTAGATATGTATATGTGTATATACAG
The DNA here is from genome assembly GCF_016835505.1 of Polypterus senegalus. Taxonomy (NCBI): domain Eukaryota; kingdom Metazoa; phylum Chordata; class Cladistia; order Polypteriformes; family Polypteridae; genus Polypterus; species Polypterus senegalus. Next base: position 43,001,202 of record NC_053163.1, read on the forward strand.
TATGTATATATGTGTGTGTGTATATACAGTATGTTTATATATGTGTCTGTGTGTGTATATATATATACATATATATATATATATATATGCCAGCAACACTCATGACAATGACAAAACAATTATATTGTCAATCATGTTACGTTATTATTAAAATGTTTCCTTATCTTTTTACTTCTCCGCTGCCAATCGCAGGTATTTTGCTATATATATATATATATATATATATATATATATATATATATATATATATATACACAGATATATATAAATATATATATATAAATAGATAGATATGACAACAACACTCAATATCAATGACAAAACAATTACATTAACAATCATCTTATGTTATTTTTAAAATGTTTGCTTTTCTTTTTCATAACTTCTTTAACACACTACTTCTCCGCTGTGAAGCGCGGGTATTTTGCTAGTACATTGTATACTGTAGTTTATGCCTACATTTTGTCATCTACTACTAGAATATAAAAAACGTTTCTGTTTTAACAATGTGTTTACACAGATTACTGTAGAAATGGAACAGACTTGAAATGCGTGTGTTCCAAATAACAATCTATTATTTCCACTCTAAAACTCCACTTCACTCCCAGATACTCAATTAAGGCATGAGCTGGAAGAAGTTCTTCCATGTTCTAAATTGGTGGGGGTCTTTTTATCAGCACATTTAGAGGACAAAGGACACTGGCGGAGAGGTGTGAAGGGATTTAAGAAGCGATTTAAGGTGGGACGGAATTACGAATTTTTTCATAGGCTCTGGTAATTCTAGTGTTAAAATACATACATCTCATGTGTGTTCCGTGCCTACAACAATCTGTGTAAATGTAGGATGACAGGAAATGTGAGGCAAGAAACGTTGAAAACATAACTAAAACAAACTTTTCTCATGACAATAATGACAAAATGCTAATGTGAAAGGTAGAATGTGTGTAGACTGATGTCCAAATATCAAATAAACGCTTTCACAAAAGATGTAACAAACCACCTTCAAAAATATAAATGAAGAAAAAGAAATTATTCAATTTATATGTTGCGCTCAATGTGTTAAAAACCGAAGGCCAAATACCAATCAACACAAAGTTTGTATGTCCGCTTGGCTGGTGTAGAGGTAAGAACCGCTGTTTCATTATCAAGTGGTTGCAGGTTAGATCCCGGATCCTTCCTGTGTTTATTATTCTTACTATTACATAAAACAGCTACATTTAACTTGAGTCTGTAACACCCGGTGTAAATTTTTGTTACCTTTAAAAGTTAGCATTATTTTTATTCGGTTGTATTCTCTAGGTTATGTTCATGTGGTAAAACAAACTTGCCTCTCTGAGTTGATGGTGTTTATCTCCATTCTTTTCAAAAGATCAGCGAAAACCATAGTTGGTACTGTGGTTGATGCCTGGTCAGAGCTATTTGTTGTAACGGCAATCAAAGATACAATGCCTTGTTACCGCTATCAGACTATCAAGTGGCATTTGCACTTTGACATCAAAGACACCCATGCAGAATGTGTGAAAAACAACAGATTTGCTGTGATCTCAAACATCTAGCAATGTTTTGTTGAGAACTATGTTTTGAATTACAACCCAGTCCAATATATTACAGTTGATGAGCAATTGCTTCTAATGAAGGTCATTTGTCCTTCATTGCAATACATCTCCGCCATGCCTGACAAATTTGGCATACAATTTTGGATTACGGCAAATTTGGAGAAAAAGTACATGTGCAATGCCACTCCTTATTTAGAAAATGATGGACAAAGGCAGAACTGTAACAACAGACAACTTCTTCACGTTGCTTTCACTGGCTAATAGACTGCTGCACTGCAACACAACTCTGCTTCTCACCATAAATAAAATGGGATGGGAACTTCCACCTGCAGCTAAAGTCATATCAGTTTGCAAGCAATTCTCCACAATAGAATTTAGATCTGGCAGTACCATGCTGATGTTGTATGAACCCAAAAAGAAGAAGCCTGTCTGCATTTGCAGTACTATGCACCAAAACAGGGATATACGGCAAGATTAAAAAAAATGTTCAAATGACAACGCATATTCAAATGACATTGTGTTTTCAAATAATGACGTTTCATGCATGGATTGTGTGTGTGCATGCAGGAGAGGCAGAGACAGATTTGATGTCATTCAGGTGGTTACTGGAATATAAAATAAGCACTTTTGCAAAGGTATAACGAAACAAGCGTGCTTTTATTCAAGAAAAAAAAAACTGAATAAAAAAATTCAAGTGACAACAAGATACCAAGAAGACATGATTAATCAGCATTTGTGTGTCTTCTTATATGCCTTCAGCGATATCTTTCACAAGTAACAAAAATTTACACTGGGTGTTTGTTTTCCTAAATAAGGTGTAGCATTGCACATGCACATGCAGTCTTTCGTATTTCACACATTTTGCATGGGTGTCTTTGTTGTCAAAGCACACATGCTGCATGATAGTCTGATAACAGTCAGAGGGCATCGTATCTTTGATTGTTGATACAAGAATTAGTTCTGACCAGGCATCAACCATAGCACCAACTGTAGTCATTGCTGCTCTTGTGAAAAGCATGGAGATACAGTAATGTAAATGCCATCAACTCAAAGAGGGAAAGGCAAGTTCGTTGTACCACGTGAATGTGACTAAGAGAAAAAAACTATAAGCAGCAAAAATTTACAACAGGTGTTACAGACTCAAATCAAATGTATGTTTTTATTATATAATAGTAATAATAATAGCAGCTTGCTATAGAAAATGCAAGAAGGACCTGGGCTTGAACTTGCAACTCGAACTCGCAAGAGGCAGACGCTCTTACCTCTAACCCACCCATGCAATTGATAAAGTGGATTTTGTTTTTTCCATATTGAATGCAACATGTGAATTGAATAATTTCTTCTTCTTCAGTTATATTCTTGAATAAAAGTGCACTCGTTTTGTTATACCTTTTGTGAAAGCATTTGATATTTGAACATCAGTCATTTTATTAATTTTTACTATAGCATGGAAGAAAATTCTGCTTTATTTATATGTTCTACATTTCTTGCCCAGCTTTTCCTGTTATCCTACATTAACTCAGATCATTGTAGATATTGAAGACACATGAAATGCATGTATTCCAATTATAGGTGCCTCAGATTCCCACAGGGCAATGTGGGACATGGAGTTCTTCGACTCAGTCCTGTTGGGTTCCATGGTTGCCAACAGGAGGTGCTGCAGGGACTGGGGAGCCCTACTTCATAGGGTTTCTATCTCACCCGGAAGTGCTTTTGAACCATGTCTATGGACCACCAGGAGTACTCCCAGGTGGGAGATAAAAGGAGCTGCCTGCTTCACATGGAGGAGTCGGGAGTTGGTGGTGGTGGCAGTGACAGAGAGACAGAGAGAGAAGCCCAAAAGTTACTGTGCTGTTTGCCTTATTTATCACCTGTACTTGTGGTTGTATGGTGGGAAACACTTACAGAGGAAGCTCTTCACACAAATAAAATATCTTAAGTACTTTTATGCTGTTGTCTGAGCCTGTTTATGTTGGGTTTGGCGCCCCCTACAGGCCACAGCATCAACAAAATACTATATGCCTATTTATACATCTTGCTGTTTCTAATATAAAACTCTTGAATTACTTGATCTGTTAATGTTAGCTTGAATGAAACCATTTTTAGACTTCAACAAGAGATGCTGCAGAAAAAGGAATCTTATATGTTAAACTTACTGGAGCACCTGGCAATCCTGAAGCACCTGGCTTTCCTGGAAATCCTCTCTCACCCTAAAAATAAATATCAAATTTAAAAGAAACACATACACTTTTAAAATATTTCAACTTTGCAATACTTTCATGTACATACTTTAGTTCCATTGCATCCTGGTATACCCATTGGTCCTGGAGGGCCATCCTGTCCTGGAAGACCCTAATCACAAGAAAAGAAAAAAAAGCAATAAACAATAATATAGTTACTGTATAATACACCCACATCTAACTAAGATTACATTAAAATGTACTCATCCCTAAGTATGCCCTAAACCCTTCACTTTTTCAACAAATGTTTTTTCTGTTTTTTCAAAACAACATTGTGTTATAATGTGACAGTTTGTGAGAAACATAACAAGAAAGCTAATTATTTCAAGGATATGTTTAATTTATTCATTAATAATGATAAACAATGTTATGAAACTACTTCCAGTATAAGTTAAGCAAAACTATCTGCCATATTAATATAATTACTCAACAAGATACTTAAACATTTTTCATAGTTATATTATAGGAGAAATAGATGTGTAAATTTTAACCTGCTTTTTAACATTCTGCGTCAGGAGGATTATGTGTACTTGTGTACTTATACTGAAAAATATGTTAAACTATTTAATATATTGTAAAATATGCATGTTTCTTAATGAAGTTTTTTTTAAATATATGTGAAATACAATACATTTCCAGCAATATACCTTACAAATATACATTTTTATATTTTTGTATAGCGTAATCTGCAAAGAAATATTCTTTTATAAATGTCCTTTGCACTCTCATATCTCATTTAACGGTTTAACTAAAGGCAAAACACATAAACAAAACCAAAAACTTCTAGTTTGATTTTAAATTTAATACCACCATCCACTCCTGGCTAAAATTACTGGAATGTGAAGGAGTTATACATTGACCTTTATGTGGCTTTATTTTCATACAAAGTAACATTCTCAACTAATATTTCTTCTGGAATGTATGTAGTTTGAACAATATTTAACTCAGATAAGCAAAGCAACAACTCTATTACTGGATTGACAGTATTTGTTTTTTTATTAAAATACTGTTGGTTTATTAAATGAATTCAAAAAAAAAAAATATATGAAATTTTAAAACTAATTATTCATTCATTTTTATGGCCCATTTATCTACGTCATGAGAACAATGGGTGGAAGGTGAGAACAGTCATTCCACTTCAACTAGACGCAGAATGCTTCTTAAGCCAACAATATTAATGCAAGCTCGGATTAATCAATTAACTTAATGTGCATGTCTTCAGGATGCAGGAGGAAAGCAAGAGCAACCATCAAAAAACAAATACAAGCACACAAAGGATGTACATATTGGTCTTTGGGGATTTAAAACAACAGCATGAACCATATTGCCTTAAATGCATTTTGTCTGTTCCTGCCATGTGGTCTTTTCTTTGGGGAAATCTACTGGATCAGAATCAAAAGTGACTGAAAATGAGATTGTATGATTTCAAGGGGCAAGGTTGTTGATTTGTGCCTGTGGGTCTTCACCCAGGTTGCTGAGTTTTGATATCATTAGTTTGTCACTTTCAAAACACTTCTTGCCCTCTAAGTCAAATCAAGCAAGAAACTTGCTGGAAGAAGCCAGCAACTGCAGCAGACTAGGAGCACTTATAGAACTGAGATGTGATTGATGAAGCACACTTGAAATTGAGAGTTATCTCAGTAAGTTTTGGTTTAATTACCCTAGTCGCATGATCAACTACAGACAGGTTTAGGGATTCCACAATTATGCACAAACCCATGAAAAGTATGAACAACAGGTGGGTTGTACATACTGCACAAATCTGTAACAACACCAAAAGGAAATGTGTTCACAACTAAGAAAGCAACAAAGGCTGTGTGGCAGTTCACAACAGACTGATTAAACACCTGCGTACATCATGGTTCTGAATCTGTGCAACACCTAATTAAATATCATTATCATTATTCCAATTATTCTTTTAAATTGCTCAATCTAATTGTAAATTTAATGGCAGTTAAAAATTATTTTGTATTCAGTAGCAACATGGGTGAAGTAAGGCATATTTGACAGCAAATGAAAATCTGCATTTAAAATTTTCATTTCATAATACTTTAGAATTCATAAAATATACATATTTAAAATGCAAATGTAAATTGTTAGCAACTGAAAAAAGTGGCAGTTTCTGCCACTTATGGGATGCCCCAACTCTGAGCCTTACTACTGCTGAGAAATTTGCCCTGGCACAAGACAACGGGATATACACATCAGTGTCATTTAAAAAGGACCTGCCTGTGTAATGATAATATAGAATGATTCGTAGTGTACATAGTCAGCATCTTATAAGCCTGGCAGTTAGACTACACTATATGGCCAAAAATAAAAAATGATTGAGTTCAGGTGTTTTAGCCACACTCATTGTTAACAGGTGCATCCAATTAAGCACACAGCCATGCATTCCCCATTGAGTAGGTTGTAATGCAGACCTTTGTGACTTTAAACATAGCACTCTCACAGACATAGCTCCTTTTCGCAAAGGTCAGCAGGTGATATATTTTTTTTATTTTATTAATTTTATTACAATCCATACATAGCAATCAAGTTTTTACAAAAAAAAGAATTGTGTTCAGAACAGATCGATCCCCACCCCTGAGAGAGAGAGCAAGCCAAACGGTGTAAAATTTAAGGCTTGTAAACATACCTAAATTAATAAATTCTCTGTGCTTTATAAACTTATTTTAAAATATTACTGATTAGATCCTGCCATGTTTTGAAAAAAGTCTGTACAGATCCTCTAACTGAGTATTTGATTTTTTACAATTTCAAATAATATAACACATCGGTTTCCCACTGACTTAAAAGAGGAGAGTTTGGGTTCTTCCAGTTTATCAGAATAAGTCTGCGTGCCAAAAGTGTAGTAAATGCAATCACAATTTGTTTGCCCTTCTCCACTTTAAGCCGCTCTGGAAGAACCCCAAACACAGCTGTTAATGGGTTAGGAGGGATTGTGAGTCCAGGGCTGTCTGAGAGGTAATCAAAAATTTTTGTCCAGAATAATGTTAATTTGGTGCAGGCCCAGAACATGTGACCCAGTGAGGCTGGGGCTTGGTGCAACGTTCGCAGGTTGGATCATGCCCTGGAAACATTTTGAGAGTTTTAGTCGAGACAGATGTGCTCGATATATAATTTTGAGTTGTATAATTGTATGCTTTGTGCATATGGAGCTCGAGTGAATTCTCTGCATTGCTACTTTCCACTCCTTTTCTGATATATTAATTGAGAGATCTTTTTCCCAGTGTCCTCTTGGATCTTTGAAAGGAAGGGATTGTAAAATGATTTTATAAATTATAGAGATGGAGTCTAATTCCTTAAAATTGAGCAATATTTTTTCCGGCGTGGATGAGGGTGCAAGATGAGGAAAATCTGGAAGGTTCTGTTTAACAAAGTTCCTGATTTAAAGATAGTGAAAGAAATGTGTAGCTGGAATATTAAATTTGGAATGTAATTGTTCATAGGATGCAAAGACGTTGTCTATATAAAGATCTCTAAGCAAGTTAATTCCAATTTTTTTCCAGATATTAAAACTGCGTATGTTTGCGAAGGTTGAAAGAGGTGGTTCTCTTGCAGGGGTGCCATAGATAGAAGCTTCTCCGTCTTAAAATGCTTTCTACATTGGTTCCAGATTCTAAGTGAGTGGAGCACAATTAGTTTATTAATGTATTGCCGATAATGTGTGTTCATTGGAGCGCAGAGCAAGGAATACAAAGAAGTACTGCAGGATTTTACTTTTATTGCTGTCCAAGCCTGTGTATGTTCTTCTATTTGTGTCCAGGTTCTTATCGCCTGTATATTTGCCGCCCAGTAATAAAACTGGAAGTTAGGTAGAGCCATGCCACGTTCTGCCTTTTGTCTTTGTAGGGTCGCTCTTTTGATTCGTGGATGTTTGAATTCCAAATAAATGAGGTTATTGTTGAATCTAATTGCTTAAAGAATGATTTATTAATGTATATTGGAATGTTTTGAAATAAAAAAAGGAAGCAGGTGATATTTTTGTTCTGTGAGACATGCCCTGGTCATTTGTAAGTGCTATTATTGTGAAGTGGAAGCGTCCAGGAGCAAAAACAGCTCAGTCACAAAGTGATAGACCATGTGAACTCACAGAGCGGGGACACCAATTGTCAAAGCACTTATAGCATAAACATTGCCTATACTCTGTGGCATCACTAATAACACAGTTTCAAATGGCTTCTGGAATCAACATCAACATAAAAACTACATTTCGGGAGCTTCATGAAAATGGGTTTTCATGACCGAGCTGCCACATACAAGCATAAGACTATGCCAAATGCCAAGAGTCAGCTGGAGTGGTATAAAGCATCAGAATCAGAATCAAAATTCACTTTATTGGTCAGGTACACTAATGTGCACTAGAAATTTGCTTTGGTGAAAACTGTTGCTGTATGACACAAATAAATAAACATACTACAAACCAAAAAAAAAAATGAAGGCCCACGAAGGCCTGTAACAACAAGCAGGCATGAAAAGGAGGGAGAGGATAGAACCAAGGGGAAAGAAAAAAAAGAACGCAAACAGAGCCAAGAAAGCAACATTGGGGTGGAGTGAGTGAACGAGCCAGCCAGCCAGTATGGAGAAAGGCAGCACAGTCATGGTCCTGTGATGGAGCAAAGGATTGGGGCTCTAGGGACAGATCATCCCCACTGACTGTTCAGAGGAGTGAGCGTGATCAAGGTGGCGTCCTCTCCAGGGATCCATGGTATGTTGGAGTGAATGAGAAGGAAGACGAGAGGACAACCGACCCCGAGTGGTCTAGCTAATGCCCCTCAAGGTAGTCAAGATGAGGGGCGAGTTATAGAGTACCATGGCTAAGGAAGTCTCCACCAGCTAATTAAGCAATGGGTGAGCTGGGGAGACAAACAGAAAGTGGTACTAATCCAGGAGTAAAAGCAATATTGAGCCGATAACTGTGATGGTTTTTATTCTCTTTTTTAAATCTTGTTTTTAATCTCTTGGATCTCCACTCTTGCATTGGATTATTTATTTATTCACATTTGGAAGCACTGCACTTTTGAACACTGTTTGGTTTTTGAATTATTTTTAGTAAAAGCAGCAGAGCAATTTTTCACCATCCCCTTGCTTCGTGTGTGTTTGTCCTCATCTGCCAAGTTCATCTTGGACATGACTATCAACGGTATTGGGTTCAAGAGGCTCCTGGAGAGAACCAGTAGTGTGGGGCAAACTGCACTATCACAGGCTCTTAAACTTAAAACAAAATCTGGACCTGTCATACTTAATGTTGTCTGTTGTCACATAATATCCAATGGGTCTTTCTTATCTGACCTGACTGATCTTTGAATCCAGTTCAGATCATTCTCCCAGACAGTCATTCTTCTTGGCAATTTCAACAACCATATTGACACTACTACAGGAATGAATTCCTGTCCTTACTGGATTGTTTTGACTTTGTGCAACATGTTAATTTTCCTACCCACTCTGATGGTTATATATTGGACCTGATCTGCACTTTCAGAAACCTTAAAAATATCTGTTCCTCTTTCCTTGCTGAATCCTTTTCTGATCTTTATCTGTCTCCCCTGTTCCATCAACACTGCACTGTTGTGTTGACTACTATAACCCAGCTCTTCATTTAGCACTAGCACTAGATAAAACAGCTCTGTTATAACATAAGGACGTTTCCTTTAAGTGTTCAGCTCCATGGTATATGAAAGTAGTTAGCCAGTGTCCTGACAGAATGTCACTTAAGACTGGACACACTGTGCATATCCAGGCTTTCCCTGACCATCAAAGAGCTTACAAGGATTCACTAACTGCAGCCAAGAACACACATTATGGCAGAATAATACAAAGTGGGCATAATAACCCTAGGGTTTTTTTTTTTTCTCTGGTTAACAACGAACTTCAAAATGCATCTAGTCCAATTACCTCCTCTACTGAAGCCTGTGAAAAATTCATCCACTTTTTTCATAATAAAATTAACACTAGAATCCCTGAAGCCTACAAAAAAACATGCAATCGTGGGCCACCTTAAATTCCTTCGCACTTCTCCATCAGCATCTTTTGTTTTCCAAATGTGTCAATCAGCACAAGCAGCAAGCAGCCTGCTATCTCATCCCCTATCCCCCCTAAACCTCTCCCCCCAACCATGGAGCTCAACTCGGGCAAAAAGTTCTCCCAGCTCAAGTCACTTTAATGTGGTGTGAGGTGCCTGGAGTTGCATAGGGTAAATAATTCAGTATAGTTATTTGGAACACGTACATTTTATGTGTATTCTGTGTCTACAACGATCTGGGTAAGTGTAGGATGAAAGGAAATGAGAGGCAGGAAATGCTGAACACACAACTAAAGCAGAAACGTTTTACTAATTATGTTATACTAATAATGGCGTGAAGTGTATAATGTGTTAAAATTTTAGTCCAAATATCAAATAAACATATGCTTTTATTTAAGAATATAACTAAAGTAAAAAAAAAGAATCATTCAATTTACATGTTGCTGTAAATCTATACTAATAAAAGGCAAAGCCCTCACTGACTGACTGACTCACTCACTCACTCATCACTAATTCTCCAACTTCCTGTGTAGATAGAAGGCTGAAATTTGGCAGGCTCATTCCTTACAGGTTACTTACAAAAGTTAAGCAGGTTTCATTTGAAATTCTACGCGTAACGGTCATAACTGAATCCTACTTACGTACATATATACGTCCATAGCCTGCAGCTTGGTCGCCGTGTAAGGCGGCGTTGCGTCCCCCATCACCACGCCTCCCACATAGTTGGCTGTCTGCCTATATTGCGTCCCCCAACCCCAGGCCTCCCACGTAATTGACTGCCTGCCCATATAAGGCCGTCTGGCAGCAGCAATCCAAGCTGTGAGAAAACAGTAAAAAGGAGGCGTGTCAGACGTCATGGTACATTTTCTGATGCAGCTAGACGAAAACAACTTTGTGACGCTGCCACCAAATACTCGCAGAAAAATCCACAAGTTAATAGACATGCTGTTGCTAAATACTCGCAGGCAAATCCACAACTTCATAGAGACGCTGTCGCTAAATACTCTCAGGCAATTCCACAAGTTCATAGACACGCTGCCGCTAAATATTTGCAGGCAAATCCATAAGTTAATACTGGGAATGCCTGTTAAACATCTTAGATTCATGAGTAGCGATTTGGGTAGTGAACACTTCAATGAATGAAACCTGTTATCTTTACAATGGTTGACAAACACGGAATGTAACTTGAACACAACACGTCCTCTAAATACGAACCTGATTGAAAGAAATAATGATAATCAAATCCTTGATGACAGCAACACTGTATAAGTTTAATAACTTATAGACTACATTTTATTATTTTTCCCTTGCACTCAGTTACCAAAGCTATACACACACATATAGACACATACATATATATACACATATATATACCTGTGTGTATGTTTGTATGTATGTCTATATATATATACACACACACACACCAATCTACATTATATATATATATATACTAGCAGAATACCAGCGCAGCATGAGAAGTAGTGTGTTAAAGAAGGTACCAAAAAGAAAAGGAAAAATTTTAAAAATAACGTAACATGGTTGTTAATGTAATTGTTTTGTCATTGATATAAGTGTTGTTCTCATATCTATCTATCTATCTATCTATATGTTGTTCTCATATCTATCTATATATATATATCTATCTATCTATATATATATATATATATATACCCGCACTTGGAGAAGTAGTGTGTTAAAGAAGGAAAGAGAAAGAAAAGGAAACATTTTAAAAATAATGTAACATGATTGTCAAAGTAATTGTTTTGTGTATTTGGCGGCAGTGTCACAAAGTTGTTTTCGGTAGCTGCATCAGAAAATGTACCATGACGTCTGACACGCCTCCTTTTTACTGTTTTCTCACAGCTTGGATTGCTGCTGTCATATATATACACACACACACACACACACACACACACATACATACATACATACATACATACATACATACATACATACATATATATATATATATATACACATATATATACACATACATATCTTCATATCTACATATCTATATACATATCTACATATACACATATATATACACACATACATACATACACACACACAAATTATATATATGTGTGTATGTATGTATGTATGTATGTGTGTGTGTGTATATATATATACACATACATATACTTGTGTGTATGTTTGTATGTGTCTATATGTGTGTGTATAGCTTTGGTCACTGAGTGCAAGGGAAAATTAATAAATTATAGTCTATAAGTTATTAAACAGTAAAACATTAACGTTTTAAGAAGTACAGGTACATTGAAATTACATTTTCTATGTGAATGTTCAAATTTGTGCCTCTGGTAATGTGCCTTACCGGCATTTAAAGAAAATTAGTTTTGTGTCCTCTGCAGTGTTAAGAGAGAAAGGCTTTGGTTTGGGATAAAAGGAAAAAAGGTGTAAAGAAAGGAAAGTTGCCTTTTTCTTTTATATAGTATAGAGAGATGTGTTCGCTGACGTTATGATCGCCTTTTGGGGACAGTCGCGGTGGGTCTTGTGTAGACTGGTGAGACGTCCCCGCCATTAATCGGCTTTGATGGCACTGTCAGTCCTGTACTCGAGTGCGTGTCTTCATAATCCGAGGTGAGGACCTCATAATCGTATACGTGCAAAAGAAAGTGTGAATCGCCTTAATATTATTTTGCCGTGGTGTAGAAAAGGGGTCCTGTGTTTGCACTTGTCTGGGCTATAGCGCAGGGGGAGGATGAAAAAAATTAAAAGTGCTCACTTTGACTTAAGGCAGAAGTGCAGTCAGCGTCTCAACGGCCGGCACAGCTATGCACGTGCGCTGGCTGCTCGACTTTTGCTGGGCAGGAGACCCCAGTTTTTCAGACACGTTCATGATATCAAAAGTCTCAGCTCTCTTTGGAGGTCATTCATATATATATATATATATATATAGCAAAATACCCGCGCCTACGCAGCGGAGAAGTAGTGTGTTAAAGAAGTAATGAAAAGAAAAGGAAACATTTTAATAATAACGTAACATGATTGACATTGTCATGAGTGTTGCTGTCATATATATGCCTGCCTAAATAAGTCGCCCTCGCTTTGCTCTTACTTTTTACCGTTCATTTAATCATGGCTTGTGGCGGAAAATTATAAAATGGAAGGAGGATGGCTTTACCAAAACAATTATTGATGGCGAATCGATTATTCATAAAGCTTGAATTGGTGATCTGTTTTTCTGTGTTAACCTCATATTTTTCATACTTCTCAAACTAAGGTGGTGCGAGGGTAAAATGAATGGGATGCGCTGATCAATGTAATCGTGTACCAGGAAATCATGCATTGACAAAAGCTCCCTTTGCTTGTAATGCAAAGTGTGATTAAATGCATTATTGTTTAACGCGTTATGGAGCACATGCATCGAAGCTTCTCAGCTGTGCTTGTGCTAAGAAAAGGAAAGATTTTAAAAATAACGTAACACGATTGTCAATGTGACCTTTTGTAAGTAGTGCCTGGAGGATTCAGTGTGTAGAAACTCTAGAGACAGCGTGTGTATTAACTTGTGGATTTTTCTGTGAGTATTTGGTGGCAGTCTGACGGTTGCTTCGAAGACGGCGTTAGCTGAGCTCAGCTCAGAGCGAAATCAGATGAATGGGAGGGAGATGATGACGTGACTCCCCACCCGCCTTTAACTGTCAATCCCCACAAACACAGTCTCGGAATTTGCATAAGCACACCCCTTCACCTACAATTTTAACTTAGTTACAAAGTGATCAAAACTCTCGTTTATATCCTGCGTCCTCTCATTAAACTTGTATCCCGCATTACCTGTGGGCATGTGAAACTCCAGCGGTAGCCTGTCTATGAACTTAATTTAAAGTTTAGGTTTACACCTTGCTTTCTTTCCGAGGTAGCAGCACTCATGAATATGGTAGTAAATGTCACTCGCTCGCTTCTTATTGTTTCGCTGCCTTCTCAATTATATAATGCATGTTTTCTTAATCGCTTTTTGGAGGTCTTCCTGGTTTTCTACGCACTGCGTTGACAGTCAGTTCACGTGATTACGTGAGAGGCGTGATGATGTCACACGAAACTCCGCCCCCCACGTCTTTCCAGCTCAACTCTATTACAGTTAATGGAGAAAAATACCTTCCAGTTATGACCATTAGGCGTAGAATTTCGAAATGAAACCTGCCCAACTTTTGTAAGTAAGCTGTAAGGAATGAGCCTGCCAAATTTCAGCCTTCTACCTACACGGGAAGTTGGAGAATTAGTGATGAGTCAGTGAGTGAGTGAGTGAGTGAGTGAGTGAGTGAGTGAGTGAGGGCTTTGCCTTTTATTAGTATAGATACACACACACATACATACATACATGCACACACACACACACACAAATATACATATAATTTGTGTGTGTGTATGTATGTATGTATGTATGTATGTATGTATGTATGTATGTATGTGTGTGTATATATGATGTACATAGATATGTATACAGTAATCCCTCGCTATATCGCGCTTTGACTTTCGCAGTTTCACTCTATCGCGTTTTTTAAATGTAAGCATATCTAAATATACAGTATATCATGGATTTTTCGCTGGTTCGCAGCTTTCTGCAGACAATGGGTCTTTTAATTTAGGTTACACGCTTCCTCAGTTTGATTGCCCAGTTGATTTCATACAAGGGATGCTATTGGCGGTTGGCTTAAAAGCTACCCAATCAGAGCATGTATTACATATTAACTAAAACTCCTCAATGCTATAAGATATGCTTCCCGCGTGGCGCTTGTTTGCTTCTCTCTTTCTCACTCTCTCTGCCTGACGGAGGGGGTGTGAGCAGAGGGGCTGTTTGCACAGAGGACACGGACGCTCTTCTACAAAACGCCGCTTTATCGCGGTGCTTCTGTATACTTAAAAGCATGTATTGATTTTTTGATTGTTTGCTTTTCTTTGCGAGCGCTCTCTCTGGCATTTTCTGCTCCTGACGGCGCTCCTTTAAAGATAAGATATATTTGCTTTCTTTTAATTGTGAGAAAGAACTGTCATTTCTGTCTTGTAATGGAGCACAGTTTAAACGTTTGACTAAAGGGTGTTATTTCATGTCTAGAGGGCTCTAATAATGTTAACAGTGTGGGAGAGTTTATAAGGGCTTAAAATATATAAAAATAACCATACAAACATATGGTTTCTACTTCGCGGATTTTCACCTATCGCGGGGGTCTGGAACGCAACCCCCGCGATCGAGGAGGGATTACTGTATATATATATGTGTGTATATGTAGATATGTATATAGATATGAAGATATGTATGTGTATATATGTATGTATATGTATATATGTATGTATATATATATATATATACAGTATATATATATATATGTAGACTCAAACCGATTATGACAGCAGCAATCCAAGCTGTGAGAAAACAGTAAAAAGGAGGCGTGTCAGACGTCGTGGTACATTTTCTGATGCAGCTAGACGAAAACATCTTTGTGACGCTGCCGCCAAATACACAAAAAAATTACTTTGACAATCATGTTATGTTATTTTGAAAATGTTTCGTTTTCTTTTTCATAACTTCTTTAACACACTACTTCTCCTCTGCGAAGCGCGGGTATTTTGCTAATGAGTTATAAACCCAAGCTCAAATGTCAGTCGACAGAAAAATAACATCTATTCTTGAATGGTGCAGAGGTAAGAACCGCTGCATTATAACCAAAAGGTGCTCCGCATCTTGAGTAGTGAGCTGCTATTGTTATTACTATAATATAATAAAAGCATACATTTGATTTGAGTCTATAACACCCGGTGTAAATTCTGGCTACTTGTAAAAGTTAGCGCTTTTTTTTATTATTCAGTTTCTCTCAGTGACGTTCACGTGGTACAATGAACTTGCCTATCCTTCTCTGAGTTGATGGAGTTTATCTCCATTCTTTTCACAAAAGCAGCGATGACCACACCTGCTCAGAACTATTTGTTTTACTGGCAATCAAAGACACAATGTCCAGTGAGCACTATCAGACTGGACAAAGACAGAACTGTAACAACAGACATCTTCTTCACAGCGCTTCGACTGGCAAATACTGTAGACTGCTGCACCGCAACACAACTCTGCTTCGATCTAAATAATTAAACTAACATAAATCCATCATTCATTTATATATTTCCTTGTCTTCCCACTCTATCCAGCTCCTTTACTAAATCTTTACCACTGACTTCTACATTTATAAATGACCTGCTTTCTAAAGTGAGGCCAACTACCTGTGTACTGGACCCTATCCCCACCACACTTCTTAAATCCCAGCTTCATGCCATAATCCCAGCTGTTACAACAATAATAAATACATCCCTTGACACTGGCTTTGTGCCAGCCACTTTTAAACCACCCAGCCGCTTCTGCTTCATCAGAGCTTTCACAACTTGCCTCAGTAAAATTATAACCTGGATGGAGCATTAAATTGCAACAAAACTGAACTTTTGCAAAAGAGGACTAAAGCACAACTTAAGAAAATGAGCTCCTTTTCAGTCACTCTTGATGGTGATCTCATTAGACCTTCTTCTAATGCAAGGATTTCATCCCACCTCTTGGGAGATCAGACCACAACATAGTGTACCTTCTTCCTTTTTATGTGCCACTTGTGAAGAGACAATCAGCCACTGTCTGGAATATGAGGGTGTGGTCAGAAGAAGCCAGTGTAGCTTTACAGGACTGCTTTGAGGCAATAGATTGGGGCACTCTCTGTGAGCCTCATTTGGAGGACATTGATGGTCTCACTGACTGTATCAAAGAATTTGTTAACTTCTGTGTAGACAACACTGTACCTTTAAAATCTGTACGCTTCTTCCCTAACAACAAACCATGGGTCACCGAGGACATTAAAGCTCTTCTGAATGAAAAGAAGAGAGCATTTAGGTCAGGTGACAAAGAAGCAGTGAAAAGGATACATAAACAGTTGTCTGTTAAAAAAAAAGAGGGGAGGGACAGCTATAGGATAAAGCTGGAACAAAAGCTGCATCAGAACAGCACCAGAGAGGTCTGGAAGGGCATGAGGGCAATTACTGGTTTTAATTCAAGCTGCCAGAGGACTGAGGGTGACAGAGAAAATGCAAATGAATTTAACCAGTTTTTTAGTAGGTTTGACAGCATGCCTCAGTCCAACCGGCCCTGCAGCTCCACCTCTGTGGCTGAAAATGTATCCCTGGACACCACCATCAATACCTCACCTGCTAACTTTTCCCTCTCCCACCCACAGGAGAAAAAGCGCAATGAATCATTATCTCCTACGCCATCCTTACCAGCTGAACCCTACTCCGCCCCTTGTTCTATCCACAACACTGACACAACCAGACCATCCACCAACTTTACAGAAGACCAAGTTGTGAAAAAATTACGCAGACTTCATTCTGACAAGGCGGTAGGCCCTGATGGCATCAGCCCAAGGGTGCTTAATGTCTGTGCCTCACAACTCTGTGGTCTACTACTTAGGATTTTCAACTTAAGCCTGAGTGTTAAAAAAGTGCTAGTGCTATGGAAAACATCTTGTCTGGTTCCTGTTCCAAAGAAGGCACATCCTAGTGCCTAGTGAGAGACTAGTCCTGGAAATACTTCGCCCCCAGGTTAAGTCAGCACTGGACCCTCTCCAGTTTGCCTACCAGGCAAGGATTGGAGTCGAAGATGCAATCACATACCTGCTGCACCGTGCCTACAGTCACCTAGACAAGCCAGGAAGAACTCTCAGGATTATGTTCTTCGATTTCTCATGTGACTTTAACACCATCCAGCCAGCCAGACTGGGGATTAAGCTATCGGAAACACAGGTGGATGCTCCCTTAGTTTCGTGGATAATGGACTATGTGATGGAAAGGCCACAGTTTGTCCGGCTACAGGGCTCTGTGTCTGATACTGTGACTGGAACTGGTGCTCCACAAGGAACAGTTCTGTCACCATTCCTCTTCACCCTGTACACTACAGATTTTAGTTACACCAAAGAGGGCTGCCATCTGCAGAAATTCTCTGATGACTCTGCAATAGTTTGTAGTATTAGACATGGAGAAGAGACGGAATACAGGAAGGTAGTGGACAATTTTATTGACTGGTGTGAGCTGAATCAACTGCAGATCAACACCAGTAAAACTAAACCCTGTCTATTAAGGGTATGGAGGTGGAGATAGTTGAGGAGTACAAGTATCTAGGGGTGCATATGAGCAATAAGCTAGACTGGTCCAGGAACTCGCTGGCCATATACAAGAAGGATCAAAGTAGGCTGTACTTCCTATACAAGCTCAGATCTTTTAGTGTCAGCAGCACTATGTTGCGGATGTTCTATGACAGTGTTTTTGCCAGTGCCTTTTTCTTCGCTGTGGCATGCTGGGAGAGCAGCATGAAAGTGGCAGATATCAGGAGACTAAACAAACTAATTCAGAAGGCTTCCTCTGTGGTAAGAGAGAAACTGGACAGCTAGGAAACTGTGGCAGATCAGAGAATGTTGTCTAGGCTTTGATCTATTATTGAAAAAGCTAATCACCCACTTCAAAGTGTTGTGGTTGGACAGAGGAGCATTTTCAGCAGTAGACTGACTAGCATCAAGTGCTCCACTGAACGTCACAGAAAATCCTTCCTCCCCACAGCCATCAGACTCTATAACTCCTTTTCAGATCACTCACCCATATTTTAAGCTATTACCTCTTTCAGTATTGGATATCCAGGTACATTTTTCAAGTACTTGAAATGTGCAACATACTATCTGTTCTTGTGCAATAAATTGTCTTCTCTTCACATGAGAATAACCCTATTTGTTCTCAGAATGTGCAATATTATTTTAAGTGCAACACTCTGCAGTCTTGTTTTATACTTACATTTATTATACTTTATTTATATTTACATGATTACTTTATACTTGCTCTTAGTGTAACATGTCCCTTGTCTGTTGCTAAGTTGTAACATAAGTAATTTCCTTCGGGATTAATAAAGTTTTCTCATTCTGATTCTTACTCCATCCACAAAACCACATTAAGAAACATTGTTACTTCCACCTCTGCAATATATCCCATGTTTGCTCTTTCCTTTTCTTTTCTAATGCTGAGAAACATGCTTTTATGACATCCCATATCGATTATTGTAACTCCCTACTGGCAGGTGCCCCTCCAAATCTTATATCACATCTCCAGTTAATTCAAAACTCAACTGCAAGAGTTCTTACACAAACTAGCAAAAGTGAGAATATCACACTCATCCTGTTTCGCCTTCACTGGCTCCCTGTGCCTAACAGGATCAAGCATAAAATTCTGTTAATAACATACAAAGCTTTAAATGGCCTTGAACTGGACTACATCAGTGATGTTCTCCATTGCTATACTCCTATTCGCCCATTAAGGTCCTCTGATTCTAGCAATCTTGTTGTGCCTCACACTAAACGTGTGGTGGTGGAAACCAACATGTCTGCCTGTCTGTGCCCGGGTAACGTTCACAATGCATTTGGAGAGTACATAACACACTTCTAATATAAAGAGTAGAGCTTTCTACTTAAATTCAGACATCCACACTAAGACATGGCTCACCATTTAATTAAAGAATAATTGCATTCAAGTCCTGTTTTACATAAATGGCAATTCACCTACTTTTTTGGCTGTGCATTTCTTTTCTAAATAATGTGTATATGTTTATATTTTTATTTGAGTTACTAATCCAAGTTTTCATTTTTGGTATCAAAATTATATGTAGCTACTGTATATACTTAGCTCCCATATTTTATTTTTAACAATCAGCATTAAGGCAAGCATTTTTAAAGTATTGCTTTTTATTTACTTCCACTGAGAACCAAGTTATTTCATGCAGACAGAATGACAGACAGGCAGGCAGGTAGGTGGGGATGATGACAACTATAGGTGATTTTTGCATTTAATGTGATTACACCTAAAATATGCTTTCTTACAATTTTTAAAATCATGTTTTCAACAATCTTTAATTATGTTTGGTTTTCTGAAAAAACTGTAAAATTAGTACCAATATTTCTCCAATTTGCATAAGATTGGGTTCTCTATTAACTATTAACTTTGCACAGGTATAACACACTTCAATTTTTATATGTGAAATGTTTATTATTATTATTGATATACTAATTTAAGATGATTCATGTGTATACATTCTTTAGGAGATGGTTAAATTAATTCTTAGGAAGATTTGGAATTCAGTATACTAGTACATTAAATGTTAATAAAATGAATACAAGGAATATTTGACTTACATTAAGTCCTGGTACTCCTGGAAACCCTGGAAGTCCAGGTGGCCCCTAAAGAAAAGTGAAAAAGGACAGTTATTATTCTAGTATAATTCCATACTCCTTCTGATTAACAGTTTAAAATTCCTTCTAATTACAGAGATCTACAATATGCAATGCTGTCATAGCCATACTGTTTAAACTTATATCTGTTTTTCTAATTAGAAGTAATTCCATCTAACAAGGATTTGCTAATTTACATCCAAAACATGATGCACTTATGATTATTTTAACTACATGTAAATGTATTTATTATTATTATTATTATTATTATTATTATTATTATTATTATTATTTAATTAACAAATTTCCTTTTGCAATGTTAAACATTTTAGTTTAGGTAGTGCAAAAATGCATCTATTACTCACTTACTGCTACATAACAAGACCTTAACAAAGTTTTTTTTTGATGTTCATAACACTTACAAAGCATCAGTAAAGTGGATACAGTATTTATACTTGTGCAGTGTGGCATTTGATATGCTGGTAAAATAACTTATAACTATGAAGGATTCTCAAGTCTTATATTACATTATTCTATATCAAGAAAAAATATGTCTCACTTAAGCAACCTCTGACCGTTCCAAATTAAAGTTTTATTGAATATTGCTAGGCCACATTGCAAAGATGAATAAGTACTTTACTGATGTTTTGCAAGTGTTATGAACACCAAAAGATGCATTTTTTAAGGTTGTGTTACATAAGAGTACATAAGCATAAGTAAGCAGTGTAGTGTAGTGGTTAATGCCTTGGATTGCAGTTGCAGAGCTTGTGGATTCAAATCATGCTACTGACACTGTGTGACCATGAGGAAGTCACCTGACCTGCCTCTGCTCCAATGAGAAACCCACTATAATGTAACAAATTGCATCATAAATGTTGTAAGTTACCTTGCATGAAGTTGTCAGCCAAATTATTTTTGAAGTACCTAAACTAAAGTGTTACCAATCTTTCTAAATTCCCCTTTACAAATTGGTCTAATTTTCACACTAGAATCCCTAAAGTTTACGAAAAACCTTGTAATCCCGGGCCACCTTAAATTCCTTCGCACCTTCTCATCAGCGTCTTTTGCTTTGTGAATATGTCAATCACCACCAGCAGCAGGCAGTCTGATATTCCATCCCCCACTGACGCAGCTTTAGTTGTACACAAACTTCTCCCAGCTCAAGTCTGTTCATTTGGGTGTGAGGTGCCTTGAATTGTATAAGGTATGTAATATATTGTTATTTGAAACACATACACTTCATATGTGTTCCGTGTCTACAACGATCTGGGTTTTTCCTACGTTTGTAGGATGACAGGAAATGCAACGCAAAAAATGCTGAACACATAACTAGAGCAGAAACTTTTATATTTCCTGCTAATAACTGGCAAAATGCTGATGTGAAGTGTATAAAGTGTGAAGCCAAAATATCAAATAAACACTTATAAACACTGTGGTGTGAATGCAGGCCGTTCATCCCAACCAATACCCCCAAAGCCGCCAGGTGGAGCCCTCCCTGCAGCATGGAGGTGCTCCGAAGACCAGCAGGGAATTCTGGACATTGGAGTCTTTATTCACAGCCCTGCTGTATACCATTGGGGCCCCTAGGAGACGCTGCAGGGAAGAACAGTGTTTATTTAACCTACAACCAGGAATTACGTTTGAGTCACATGGACAAGAGGAACGACGTGCTTCCGGGGTGAAGCAAACGACTTTTGATCTGACCCGGAAGTGATAGGAGATCACATGGACTGGGGATGTGGGGTCAGGGAGTATAAAAGGATTGTGGGAGCTCCCAGACGGGGAGCTGAGCTCGGTGGAAGGGTGGCAACGCGTCTTGAAGTGTGGAGGATTGATTACTGTGATTATTGGTTTATTATTAACTAGCAAAATACCCGCGCTTCGCAGCGGAGAAGTAGTGTGTTAAAGAAGTAAAGAAAAAGAAAAGGAAACATTTTGAAAATAACATAACATGATTGTCAATGTAATTGTTTTGTCACTGTTATAAGTGTTGACGTCATATATATATATATATATATATATATATATATATATATATATATATATATATATTGTGGCATTCGGCCGGGACGCCCAGTAGGACCGGAGGAGGGCTTGTGCCTCCTCCAGACCGCGAGGGGGCGTCCGCCCTGGTTATGTTGGGGGACTCGGCTAAAGGGCTTGGAAGCCCAGCCTTGTAGGGACCCGTGGCCACCCAGGCGGCGCCCCTGTGCCTGAATATCCCTGGAGCCCAGCACTTCCGGCTTCCATTTCCGGCGCCGCTTACGAGTGGCAGACTTTGCAGCAACTTCGTATATGACTTTATCTTTTTACCTTTTTATCTCTATTTTTCTCTATTTCACTCATCACTTCTACCACTTTCTTTTATGTGGAATTGCTCCCTGGACACTTTTTACTATTTTACTACTTGACATGGATTTTTACACTCCGAGAATCGCCTATTCAAGTAGTCAGCTTAAAGCACTGAGAAGAAATGCTTATGCCGGTGTGGTTCCTTATTTACCTGACGAGGTAAGAAGACGATATCGGGGCAGCCGAGCTGGTGCAAAGAGAAAGATAAGATTAAATCGAGACTGTTTGTTATTGTTTACGTCCCTCCTCAAGATAGCGAGTGACATCATCCATTCCGCAGTTGCTAAGTTACAAACGCAGCATCCTGAGGCACTTGTGCTAATCGCTGGAGACTTTAACCATGTAACACTGGACAAAACATTACCTGCCTTCTCCCAGTATGTGGATTGTAACACTCGGGGAAACAGAACTATCGACCTACTGTATGCAAACGTTAAAGACGCATACAGCGCCACCCCGCTGCCTGCGCTTGGGAAAGCAGATCATAACCTGGTTCTGCTTCAGCCTCAATACAAACCAAGAGTGAGGGCGCTACCTACAACTACACGCTCATTCAGGAAGTGGTCCCCTGAGGCAGAGCAGGCTCTGAGAGACTGCTTTGGAACTACAGACTGGGATATATTGCTTGAGTCACATAGTGAGAACATTGAAGAGGCTGTTGAATGCACAACTGATTACATCAACTTCTGTATGGACATTGTAGTTCCAGTAAGAACAGTACGCTGCTATGCTAACAACAAGCCATGGGTTACAAGTGACATCAAGGGCCTTTGAACCAGAAGAAAAGGGCTTTTAAAGGTGGTGATCAGCATGAGCTCAAGCGCGTGCAGAAGGAACTCGAGTCCAGCTCAGGGCGAAAGAGCAGTACAGGAGGAAGCTGGAGCAGAAGTTGCAGAACAACAGCATGAAGGAAGTGTGGGATGGGATGAAGATTATCACTGGCTGCAGCTCGAAGCGGGGTGCCGCCATCAGACAGACGTGGAGAGAGCAAACCAAATGAACAACTTCTTTAATAGGTTTGATCACTAACCCACTCTCACCTCGAGTACTGCATCCTCCAACCATCCTTCTGCTGATACCAGCATAGGTGAGACATCCCCACCCACAATTACAGCAGCCCATGTGAGCAGAGAGCTGAAAAGACTTTGTGCCAGCAAAGCAGCGGGTCCAGATGGTGTATCGCCACGACTGCTGAAGGCATGTGCGTTGGAACTGGGGAGTCCTCTACAGCGCATCTTCAACCTGAGCCTGGAACAGGGGAGAGTCCCAAGGCTTTGGAAAACATCTTGTATCACCCTTGTCCCAAAGGTATCACGTCCTAGTGAGCTGAATGACTTCCGGCCTGTTGCTCTGACATCACATCTGATGAAGACCATGGAGCGGCTGCTGCTTCACCACCTGAGGCCACAGGTCCGCCACGCCCTCGACCCTCTGCAGTTCGCATACCAGGAGAAGGTGGGAGGGAGGATGCCATCATCTATATGCTACACCGATCCCTCTCCCACCTGGACAGAGGCAGTGGTGCTGTAAGAATTATGTTTTGGACTTCTCTAGCGCCTTCAACACCATCCAACCTCTGCTCCTTAGAGACAAGCTGACTGAGATGGGAGTAGACTCACACCTGGTGGCATGGATTGTGGACTATCTTACAGACAGACCTCAATATGTGCAACTTGGGAACTGCAGGTCTGACATTGTGTTCAGCAATACAGGGGCGCCGCAGGGGACTGTACTTTCTCCGGTCCTGTTCAATCTATATACATCAGACTTCCAATATGACTCGGAGTCCTGCCACATGCAAAAGTTCGCTGATGACACTGCTATTGTGGGCTGCATCAGGTGTGGGCAGGAGGAGGAGTACAGAAAGTTAATCAAAGACTTTGTTAAATGGTATGACTCAAACCACTTACACCTTAACACCAGCAAGACCAAGGAGCTGGTGGTGGATTTTAGGAGGCCTAGGCCCCTCATGGACCCTGTGATCATCAGAGGTGACTGTGTGCAGAGGGTGCAGACCTATAAATATCTGGGAGTGCAGCTGGATGACAAATTGGACTGGACTGCCAATACTGATGCTCTATGTAAGAAAGGTCAGAGCAGACTATACTTTCTGAGAAGGTTGGCATCCTTCAACATCTGCAGTAAGATGCTGCAGATGTTCTACCAGACGGTTGTGGCGAGTGCCCTCTTCTATGCGGTGGTGTGCTGGGGTGGCAGCATAAAGATGAAAGACGCCTCACGCCTGGACAAACTTGTTAAGAAGGCAGGCTGTATTGTAGGAGTAAAGTTGGACAGTTTAACATCTGTGGCAGAGCGGCGGGCATTAAGCAACCTCCTGTCAATCATGAATAATCCACTGCATCCACTGAACAGTGTCATCTCCAGGCAGAGGAGTAGCTTCAGTGACAGACTTTTGTCACTGTCTTGCTCCACTGACAGACTGAGGAGATCGTTCCTCCCCACACTATGCGAATCTTCAATTCCACCCGGGGGAGTAAATTCTAACATTAATTTTATTTATTTATTTTTATTTTTTTAATTTTTATTACTATTTAATTTAATATTGTTTCTTTGTATCAGTATACTGCTGCTGGATTATGTGAATTTCCCCTTGGGATTAATAAAGTATCCATCTATCTATCTATCTATCTATCTATCTATCTATCTATCTATCTATCTATCTTCCGCCACACCAGGAAGTGCTGGGGGAAAGATGACAGGGGACACCCAGACGGCTTCTGGGTGCGCAGCCGGCACTTCCGCCACACTGGGGCGTGTTTACGGAGGAAGCAGCTGGAGCCCATCCGGGTTCCTATTTAAGGGGCCGCCTCCCTTCAGTCGAGGGCGGAAGTTGGGTGGAAGAAAGATTGGAGCTGGAGAGAGGACTGGAGGTGGCCAGAAAGGCAGTTGGACTGTGTGCCCTGGACTTTGGGGGAACGGTGCTGGAGGCACTGGGAAGTGCACTAATTTGTATATATTTGTAAAATAAACGCGTGTTGGGTGAAATTAAGATGTCCGGCTGTCTGTGTCCAGGTTCAAGTCCACAATATATATATATATATATATAGCAAAATACATGTGCTTCACAGCGAAGTCATGTGTTAAAGAAGTTATGAAAAAGAAAAGGAAACATTTTAAAAATAACATAACATGATTGTCAAAGTAATTGTTTTGTGTATTTGGCGGCAGCGTCACAAAGATGTTTTCGTCTAGCTGCATCAGAAAACGTACCACGACGTCTGACACGCCTCCTTTTTACTGTTTTCTCACAGCTTGGATTGCTGCTGTCATAATCGGTTTGAGTCTACAAATATATATATATATATATATATATCTATACTAATAAAAGGCAAAGCCCTCACTCACTCACTCACTCACTCACTCACTGACTCACTCACTCACTCACTCACTCACTCACTCACTCACTGACTCATCACTAATTCTCCAACTTCCCGTGTGGGTGGAAGGCTGAAATTTGGCAGGTTGATTCCTTACAGCTTCCTTACAAAAGTTGGACAGGTTTTATATCGAAATTCTACGCGTAATGGTCATAACTGGAAGCATTTTTCTCCATTTACTGTAATGGAGATGAGCTTCAACGCCGTGGGGGCGGAGTTTCGTGTGACATCATCACTCCTCCCACGTAATCACGCAGTACATAGAAAACCAGGAAGACCTCAAAAAAGCGCTCAAGAAAACATGCATTATATAATTGAGAAGGCAGCGAAACAATAAGAAGCGAGTTCTGCTACTTCGGAAACAAAGTACGATGTAAACCTACACTTTAAATTAAGTTCATAGACAGGCTGCCGCTGGCGTTTGTAATTTAGTGCCTGCCCATATAAGGCCTTCCGTCAGCGCAATCCAATAGCAAACTGCCACGGGTAAATATTCACGGGTGAAGGACTGTGCTTATGGAGAGGAAGATGAGATGGTCAGGGTGGTGTTTGACACAAACTCAGCGAAACTGCGAGAGAAAGTTTTAAGTGCCAGGACTAAGGTAACATTAAATACAGCCATGGACATAGCACGAGATGGCACCAGCACAGCTGGGAACCTTCGATGCATGTACACCGAGTGGCTCACGTGAACTGACGCAGTGCACAGATAAAAGCAACAGTTCCAAAGAGCTGAACAAAACCGAATTACACAATTGAAAAGGCAGCAAAAATATGAAGCGTCTGATAAGCATATTCATAAATGCAGCTACTGTGGAAACAAAGCACACGGTGGAAAAAGTCAATGTCCCGCTAAAGGAAGACAGCGTAAAAAAAAAACCCCGTGCATGCAGTTTGTCACATCACAGATAAAAAGGAAGACGAGCTGTTTATTGATGCAGTAAGAAACTAATCGATGAATGAAACCTCTTATCTTTACAACGATTGACAAACACGGAATGTAACTTGAACACATTGTACAAATACGAGCCTGATTGAAAGAAATAATGATAATCAAATCCTTGATGACAGCAACATTCAATAACACTCACAAAACAATTACTGTATATTGACAATCATGTTACGTTATTTTTAAAATGTTCCCTTTTCTTTTCATAACTTCTACTTCTCCACTGCGATACACGGGTATATATATAAATGTATATCTATAGCCCGATCTACAATACATACTTTAGCATAGACAAGCGGTGGCGCAATTGTAGAGTCTTAAGCCTCTAACGCCGACATTCGAGGTTCGATTCCGAGAGGGATGTACTGACTATGTATGCGCTACCCGTTTCATTTTACCTTCCCATCTCCTTGGTTTGGGACGTATGAAAAAATATTAGGTTAACGCAGAATCATGTTACGTTATTTTAAAATTTTCCCTTTCTTAGCACAAGCACAGTTGAGAAGCTTCGATGCATGTACTCCATAGCGCGTAAAAATAACGCATTTAATCACACTTTCAATTCCAAGCAAGCGGAACTTTTGTCAATGCATGATTTCCTGGTACATCCATTACACTGATGCACACATCACAGCTACAAAAATGTTAGAGTCGGAATAAAGCGCGTTCCTACGACTGATCATTTCGACTACCCGAAGCCTTGATAAAAGCATGGTTTTGTGCACACTGAAAAGCAAGCAAAATTAGATGCATTACAGAAAGCGGACTTTGTGGCTCTTACTGACCGTTAGTAATTCTAAATACATCTAATTACAAAATGTTCAATGATCACACTGTTTTAGCCTAATGTACAAAATAATTTTGGCTAATGTTACTCAGAGTTTAAAGAGTAAGCTGGTCAAATTACCTTTTATGTTTCTGACTTATTTTTTTAAGAAGAAAAACTGCACTTTATGGTGAAATTTTGGTTATTATTATTTAAAGACAATACTATTCTGAAAATGTACTTAAAGTACTTAAACTACCACTTTATTTTTAAGTCTGCCCAATTTTAACCAGGGATGATATTTTTGTTTCTGTTTTGAATTCAAATGCAGTTTAAAAGCTTTTTTTTCAGAAATTAAAACAGCTTCAGTTTACAATATTCATGTCCATGTCTATTATTTGATTCTGTCGCCCACTAAAACCGTTTTAAATAAAAAAAAAAAACATTTGCGATTTGGGGCAAATTTACGTGTCGATTACATACGATTAATCAAGATTAATTCTTACACAGCCTCTAATTAATTGGATTAATTTTTTAATCGAGTCCCACCTAATATATATATGTAGATATATATATGTAGATTTGTATATATATGTGTATATACAGTATATATGTAGATATGTATATGTTGTATATACAGTATGTATATATGTGTGTGTGTATATATACAGTATGTGTGTATGTGTGTATATGTATATATATATAACTGTATATATATGTGTATAGATGTGTATATATATATATATGTTTATATGTATATATATGTTTATATATGTGTCTGTGTGTGCGTGTGTGTATATATATATATATATATATATATATATATATATATGCCAGCAACACTCATGACAATTACAAAACAATTACATTGTCAATCATGTTACGTTATTATTAAAATGTTTCCTTTTCTTTTTACTTCTCCGCTGCCAATCGCAGCTATTTTGCTATATATACATATTACATTAACAATCATCTTACGTTATTTTTAAAATGTTTGCTTTTCTTTTTCATAACTTCTTTAACACACTACTTCTCCGCTTAAGCTGGTATTCTGCTAGTAGTATATATATATATATATATATATATATATATATATATATATATATATATATATATATATATATATATATATATATATATATATATATATATATACATATATACATATATATATACATATATACATATATATATACACATACATATCTTCATATCTATATACATATCTACATATACACATATATATATATATACATACCTATGTACATATATACACACACATACATACATACATACACACACACAAATTATATATATATATGTGTGTGTGTGTGTGTTTGTATGTATGTATGTATGTGTGTGTATATATATATAGACATACATACAAACATACACACAGGTATATATATGTGTATATATATATGTATGTGTCTATATGTGTGTGTATAGCTTTGGTCACTGAGTGCAAGGGAAAAATAATAAAATGTAGTCTATAAGTTATTAAACAGTAAAACATTAACGTTTTAAGAAGTAAAGCTACATTGAGCACTACTGGAGTGGTTTCGGGTAAACTACATTTTAAAGACAGTGTAACACAACAGGTAAGTAGTACTAACAGCAGCTAAAATGTATATGGATCATCTGTTGGTAGTAGATCCCTTTTGAAAGGCGCTACACGACGGCTGTGGTATAGAAATTACATTTTCAATGTGAACATCCAAATTTCTGCCTCTGGTAATGTGCCTTACCGGCATTACCAGCAATTAAAGAAAATTAATTTTGTGTCCTCTACAGTGTTAAGAGAGAAAGGCTTTGGTTTGGGATAAAAGGAAAAAAGGTGTAAAGAAAGGAAAGTTTCCATTTTCTTTTATATAGTGTAGAGAGATGTCTTCGCTGACGATATGAGCGCCTTTTGGGGACAGTCGCAGTGGGTCTTGTGTAGACTGGTGAGACGCCCCAGCCATTAATCGGCTGTGATGGCACTGTCGGCCCTCCACTCCTATGCGTGTGTTCATAATCCGAGCTGACGACCTCATAATTGTATACGTGCAAAAGAAAGTGCGAAGTGCCTTAATATTAGTTTGCCGCGGTGTAGAAAAGGGATCCCGTGTTTGCACTTGTCTGGGCTATAGCTCAGGGGGAGGATGAAAAAAATGAAATTCGCGCCGGCTGCTCGAGTTTTGTAGGGCAGGAGACGCCACTTTTTGCAGACACGTTCACATGATCAAAAGTCTCAGCGCCCTTTGGAGGTCATTCATGATTGACATTGTCATTGTCATGAGTGTTTCTGTCATATATATATATATATATATATATATATATATATATATATATATATATATATACATATATATATATATATACATATATACACACACACATAAACATATATATACATATACACACATATATACAGTATATATACATATACATCCACATATATATACATATATATATGTGCACAAAACCACGCTTTTATCAAGGCTTTTGAAATGAAATTTTCCTCCAATCAGTCGTAGCAACGCGCTTTCTTCCAACTGTTACATTTTTGTAGCTCTGATGTGTACATCAATGTAATCGGTGTACCAGGAAATCATGCATTGCCAGAAGTTCCCCTTTGCTTGGAATGCAAAGTGTAATTAAATGCGTTATTTTTTAACGCGTTATGGAGCACATGCATCGAAGCTTCTCAGCTGTGCTTGTGCTAAGAAAAGGAAACATTTTAAAAATAACGTAACACGATTGTCAATGTAACCTTTTGAAAGTAGTGCCTGGAGGATTCAGAGTGTGGAGAAACTGTAGAGACAGCGTGTGTATTAACTTGTGGATTTTTCTGTGAGTATTTGGTGGCACCGTCACAAAGTTGGTTCCTCAAGACTGCGTTAGCTGCGGAGCTCAGCTCACAGCGAAATGAGGTGAATGGGAGGGGAGATGATGACGTGACTCTCCCACCCGCCTTAACTGTCAATCGCCCCACAAAGACAGTCCCTCGGAATTTGCATAAGCACAGCCCTTCACCTGCAATTTTAACTTAGTTACAAAGTGATCAAAACTCTCATTTATATCCTGCGTCCTCTCATTAAACTTGTATCCCGCATTAGCCGTGGGCATGACAAACGCCAGCGGCAGCCTGTCTATGAACTTAATTTAAACTTTAGGTTTACACCGTGCTTTGTTTCCGAAGTAGCAGCACTCATGAATATGGTTCTATGTGTGACTCGGTCGCTTCTTATTGTTTCGCTGCCTTCTCAATTGTATAATGCATGTTTTCTTCAGCGCTTTTTGGAGTTCTTCCTTGTTTTCTATGTATTGCGTTGACAGTCAGTTCACATGATTACGTGGGAGGCGTGATGATGTCACATGAAACTCCGCCCCCCACGGCCATCGAGCTCAACTCCATTACATTATATGGAGAAAAATAGGTTCCAGTTATGACCATTACGCGTAGAATTGTGAAATGAAACCTGCCCAACTTTTGTAAGTAAGCTGTAAGGAATGAGCCTGCTAAATTTCAGCCTTCTACCTACACGGGAATTGGAGAATTAGTGATGAGTCAGTCAGTCAGTCAGTCAGTCAGTCAGTCAGTGAGGGCTTTGCCTTTTATTAGTATAGATGAGTATTGTGGATAGGAGGGTGCTTTGTGTACTGTTTGTGAAGAATAAAGTCAATATTCGGACTTTTATTCGGTGTCTGCCGATTTGGTTTGGATTTGGTTCAAGAAAGCGATAGCACCCCCAAACTGTCACAACACTTATAAAGACAAAAGACACAGATATAACAAAACAAGAGCACTTTTTTTCTAGAATTTAACCAAAGTAAATGAAATTCGGATTGGGTATGACAAACACACCCACACATAAACATCTGCTTGGCTGGTGCAGAGGTAAGAACCGCTGTCTCGAAATCGAGTGGTTCCAGGATTGATGTCGGGTCCTTCGTGAATTAACCGTTTTGAGTAGTGAGCAGCTATGATTATTACTATTATAGAATAAAAAAATACACAATAACCGGTGTAAATTTATGGTACTTGTAAAAGTTAGTGTTTTGTTTTATTATTCTCTTTTATTCTCATGGTCACATTTGCGTTCCCCCAGATCTGACATACAGTAATCCCTCGCTATACTGCGTTTCGGCTTTTGCGGCTTAACTCTATCGCGGACTTTATATGTAAGCATAACTAAATATATAACGTGGATTTTTCGCTGCTTCGCGGGTTCTGCGGACAATGTGTCTTTTTGCTTCCTGTACATGCTTCCTCAGTTGGTTTGCCCAGTTGATTTCATACAAGGGACACTATTGGCGGATGACTGAGAAGCTAACCAATCAGAGCTCGCAGTAAAGTTCCTGTGTGCTGAATGCACTGCTAACCAGGAAGTCTTGTCTCGCTCATTCAGCATCAACTTGTTTCGCTGTGTAAAGAGTTAACTTTTGTGCTCTTTTGTGTTTATCTTTGTGCATAGTAAAGCCCTTCATTATGGCTCCAAAACGATCTGCTCCTGCTACTGCTTCAGGAGCCGTTCCCAAGCACCAACGGAAGATGTTAACGATTGCCGAAAAGGTAAACGTTTTCCATTTGTTGAAGAAAGGGAAAAGCTACACTGCTGTAGGACACCATTACAGCATCAATGAAGCTACGATTCTTTTTATTTAAAAAGTAGGAAAGGAATATAAGATCTACGGCCGCAGTGTCCTTTTAACCAGGGTGCAAAACAAGTTGTAAGTGGATGTAAGGCAGTAGTCTGGATGGAACCTGCTTTAGGGAGTTGGAGTGAAGACTGCCAGAAGAAGAGAAACGGCAGTGCTACACAATCGCCTGAAGTGGCTCCTTTAGAAGGGCTGTAACGCTCTCCTTTGTTGTGCAGTAAAATTAAACTCATTCTAATCGGACAAGTCATCGTGTTATTGTTGGTGAGTAACCATAATTAATTTTCTACTTACAGTACTTAGTACATGTACGTGCGTTTAGTGTCACTGTACACACATTTACTGTATACTATTTTTCTTGCATTGTACGTATTTATTGCTGATGGCCTGTCTATCGTAATGGCTGTAACATATGTGATATCGGAGACACTCGATATCTTTAAAATAATATTTAGGTTTTACTGTATATAAACAGTGTGTTTATATACATAATTTCAATGAATCTTATCTAATATCTAAGAGAATACAAAGGGATTATGCTGTATAACTGTGCAGGGAATATTTATAAACAGTGTGGGAGAGTTTATAAGGGCCTAAAATATATAAAAATAACCATAAAAACATATGGTTTCTACTTCATGGATTTTCACCTAGCGCAGGGGAGTCTGGAACGCAACCCCAATGATCGAAGAGGGATTACTGTAGTTAATTTTTAAATAAAGACGTGCTATAACAGAGGTAAACTCAGATGAGGATGAGAGTTCTTCAATGGAGAAAGAGAACAGAAGCCCTCCCCACAAGAAACATCCACTCACACATAAGAAGAAAGCAGCTGCACCAGGCATAAAGGCGAAAGATGGAACCGTTTAGATGCAGCAGGAGGTTGGGCCTCATCCTGCCAGTGAATCTGCCACAGGCATCTCCTTTAATAAAACAGTGGGGCAGCATTTTTTCAACCTTTAAGTATTTGTGACCTGAGTTTTCATAACAGTTTTAATCGCGCCCCCTAATGTTTTTTTGAAACCCTAATAAAGTTTATTCCCATATTTTTTGCTGCCGATACACCCCTACAAATTTAAAATTTCCCTACAAATAGCCAAATTCCTCCACATATGGCAACACTGCCCACCTCTTCTTATTTCTCACCCTTTCACAGAAAGTTTCAATCTTTGCCGAATTTACTAGAGATGCACCTGCTAGTATAAATGTGAACTCCATCTCGCTGAGGCCACATTTCAGTCTGGTTGCTTGACTTAAGTACTCGATAGTGTTCGTAGCAACTCAAATATACACTGCAAAAAGCAAACATTTTTAAGCTCACCATCATGGATAAATTTTTAATTGGGTGCAAACGAGCATCGGACAATTGTGAACCATCAACAAGCACGGAGAAGAGTGTCGGTCCGAAGGTTAAATCAAGAAAATATTCTGAAGAGTATTTAAATTTTGGATTTATAAGAACCGAAGTAGCCAGCATTGAGAGGCCCCTTTGTGTTATTTGTTCAAAAATTTTGGTGGCGGACTGCATGAAACCCAACAAGCTTAAGCGCCATTTGGAAACAATTCATAGTGAGTACGTTAATAAACCTCGAGAGTTTTTTGCTGCTAAACTAAAATCTCATGAAAAGCAAAAATCAGTTTTTAAAAAGCTTTGTCTGTCAGTGAAAAAGCTTTACTAGCTTCTTACAAAGTTTTGTATCAAATAGCTAGATCCAAAAAGCCGCACACTATTGGAGAAGAACTCATTCTGCCAGCTGCAATTCAAATTGTGGAAATTATGCTTGGAGATAATTTTACCAAGCAACTACAGTCCATCCCTTTATCAAATGATACTGTTGCTTGTCGAATTGGTGATATATCTGAAGATATACAGGAGCAGCTATTGTCAAAACTGTGTGGAAGATTGTTCTCAATTCAGCTTGATGAGGCAACAGATAGCAACAAGGATTGTCATTTAATTGCATATGTTCGATTTTGCAATGGATTGTCAGCAGTGGAGGAGCTTTTATTTTGTAAACCAATACAAGACAGAGCGATAGCACTTGCTTTATTCAATGTATTGGATAATTTCATGACTGAGGCTAACATACAATGGGAAAACTGTGTTGTAATATATACAGATGGTGCTCGAGCAATGTCTGGAAAATTCCAAAGTTTACAAACATTATTAAGACAAAAATCTCCACAGTGTATCTTGACACATTGCATGATTCACAGTGAAGCCCTAGCTGCCAAAGAACTAAGTCCTGGTCTGAACAATGTGTTGACCACAGTTGCATCTGTCGTGAATTATATAAAAATTAGGCCCTTAAAATCAAGACTTTTTTTTTTTGTTCTTTGCAAAGATATGGGTGCAGAACATACAGCTTTACTTTTTTACTGTGAAGCAAGGTGGTTATCACGTGGCAAATTTCATCAAGGTTTTTACAAATTAAGAGATGAAATAGCAATGTTCTTTGAAGAGGAAAAGCGCAAGAAAGCAGAAATGTTTCAAGATCACTTATTCATGATGAAACTGAGCCACTTAACCGACATATTTGATAAACTGAACTTGTTAAACATTCAGCTTCAGGGAGCTAATACACATATCTTGGAGATGAGTAACAAGGTGAATGCATTTTGTGGAAAACTCGAACTATGGAACACACACGTAAAGCAGAAAAACTTGGAAATGTTTAGCAATGTGAACAAATTTGTTAAAAACTATACTGTCAATGAGGATTACATCAAAGTTATATTTTTATCTATTAAAAATCATCTAACCATGTTGGCTAAAAATTTTAGAAGGTATTTTATAACCGACAAAAACTTAATAAAAACATACGAGTGGGTCAGAGACCCATTTCAAAATATTCCCGAAGGTCTCTCAGTTGAAGAACAAGAACTATTCATAGACCTCACAGCAAGTGCCGAAATTAAAAGGGAGTTTGGTAATAAACCACTGTTTGAATTTTGGCCTGGACTAGATGAACAATTTTCAGCACTGAAAGAAAGAGCTTTTTGTATACTTTTCCAGTTTCCTAAATCTTATCTGTGTGAAAGCGGATTTCCTACAGTAGTGGCATTAAAGAAAAAATATAGGTCCCAGTTAAAGGAGAACTCAGAGTTTCAATTTCTAATTTAACACCGTGTTATGAAAAGCTTTGTTCTGCAAGACAGGCTCAAGGAGCCCACTAATTTGTTCTTTTTTAATTAATTCTACCAATTTGTTCTTTTTTAATTAAAGATATATCATAGATGCATATTTTATTATACCTACTTAACTTTTATCAACATTTATCTAACTCTATATTTATTTTTCTAGTATCAGAATGTAGTTTAAGTTAATTTGTTTTGGTTTCAATAGATGTATTTTTCATATCTTTGCGCCCCCTTTTTTGTTTTCTGTTGCGCATTGTAACAGGTACACACGTCGCAAATGTAGGAAGGACGGTTCTTGCAGCACGGAGAAAAAAAAGAAAGAGACAAATATATGCGACATTGGGTATAAATTTATGGCACTTGTAAAAGTTAGCTTTTTTCAGTTTTATTCTCTCAATCACGATTTTGCTGTACCCCCCACCCAACCCTGCCCATCCTGATCTGACTCTAAGTAACAGCCCCAGCATAAATTCAAACCCTATCTGACGCTGTTCATTTTCAAATAATATTGCATTAGCAATGATGTTTTCATATATATCGTCTCTCAGGTGTGTAATAGAAACCACAGCACAGAGAGAAGTGTGCGCATTGCAACAGGTACATATGTTGCAAATATAGGAAGGACGATCCTTGCACTTGTGTGAACTGTGAGCATTTGAATTTGATGATTGCATATAGCGCTGAACTGACCTGTCCGCGGCTCTTTTATCATTAATGCACCAGTTAGGGCAAAAATAACAAACAGTGACATATTGAGATTGTTTTATGGACAGGAGCCCAAATGTGGAGAAGAGAAATTTTCAAAGTTAAGTGCACTCAAATCTGTGTCTACTTATACAGTATACCCATTTTATTTTTTCACTAGCTATGTTTCCCAGCTTCAACCAGGTAATTTTCTAAGACAATGGACCTCAATTATTGTGGCATTGGATATTTAGATATATCATAAGTATTATATAACTAACTGAGTACTTTTCTGTATATGATATTTTTGTTTTTACCAGTTTTACGTTTTAACTCAAAAGTAATATACACTAAATTGTTGTTTAATTCATTCCATACAGTATTACTTTTACAGGCTGCATATTTACGTGACCCACATAATGAATCAAATGTTTAAGCACTGTACAGAAAAGAACAGGTAAAAAGAATTAATATATTGAAATATGTACACTGTCCTAGCGCTAGAAGTATAACCAAATTACTGTTAGTACTACGCATATTTAGCACTACTCCTTGATTTTATTATTGTTTTTACAGATTATATTAGTTGAGCATGCTGGTGGGTGTTGGTGGCTTGAAGCACCGTGATACACTAACGTTCAGTCAAGGAGTCACGGCTAATGTCCCCTGTGAAACTTTGACCACCTTGATAAAATAACATTCGACTGAAGAGCAGGGTGCATTGCTGGTGCTCTAAGTAGAAATTGAAAGAGGTGCCGGTATGGTGAGTGACCCACTATAAAAGCACTGCATTGTCTACCTCTTCTTTTTTCTGACTCTGGGAGATACATTTACAGTGCTCAGTAATCATTTAAACTTACCAAGACATGCTGTTGCTACTAGCTGGTGTTATACTTTGAGATTCAATTGGGCAGGCACTTGCCTGTTTGTGCTCGGCAAACCAGAGCACGGCAGCACACAGTGGTATGTCCCCAAAGTGGACATCCCAGTTTTTCGGAATGTTGCATGTATTTCACCAACAAGGGCCTTTCTGCCCCATTCCCATTCTTTAAAGTATATGTATTTAAGCGCACGCGACAGTCCAAGGGGGACAAAATCACCCCACCTTGTCGAATTTGTATGTATTTTATACCACATTGTGAGACGTAAGAAGAAGCCAACAAAATAGTGACAACTTTGTGTATCCGAGGATGCAACTTGCTAAGCATATCATCTTTGAGCTTCTCTGCGCTTTTGTCCATCAAATTTAGCCTTCATTTGCATAAAGCAACAGCCAGTGGTGCTCAGCAGAAAAAAAGGAAGTGGTAGCTAAGAATACTCCACTCATTATTGCCAACAAATATCGACAAATGAAAAATATGGTTGCACTGCTATCTCATCCGTACATTAACTTTTTTGTATGTATGAGATAAATTTACATTAAAAAATCTTCAATCCTAATCGATCTGTTAGGGAAGACTACCGTTTTATATAAGTGTTCTAACTATTCATACAAGCATTTATAGTTATTATACAGGAGTGTCTGTTAATGCAAACTGCATGTGAAGTTACCTTTTCTGTCATTGTTTTAATGAAAAACCCTGTTATATCACTACTCACACATTTAATTAATCTGCAAAATGCAATTTGGTATGGGAAACAACATTATATAAGCTGCAGATCCATCTCCGGACACATGCACACATTCACAAGGGGCCTGCTTAAAGTCGGATTAACCATCACTGGTGATGCACAGATTGCCTTTTTTTCTTTTAAGCACCAACAGTTATCCACAGTTATAAAAAATAAACCCATATCTGACAAACCCAAAATAAAATGATAAAATTACTAACCCAAACCTGCTTTATTAGTATTGAAAACAAAGCACATCTAAACATTAATTTAATAACATTTACTAAAATATAGGAGACAATCAAAATCAGACTAATTTACACAAAAATGTATTTACCATGCAGTTAATAAAAATCAGAGGTTGACGATAAAATGCCAATCACAATCTGGTGCAAACCAAAACAACCAGGGGCTTCATGTATAACGCCGTGCGTAGAACTCGCACTATAACATGGCGTAAGCACAAAAGCCGAAATGTGCTTACGCACAGAAAATCCAGATGCAGGAATCTGTGCGTACTCCAACTTCCACATTCTTCCGCTACATAAATCCTGATCAGTGGGAAAACTAACGCTCGTGCACGCGCTTTATGTAACGCCCCAACTCCTCCCAGAATTACGCCTCTTTGAATATGCAAAATAATATAAATCGCCCTTAAGCGCAGCCTTCTGTGAAAAGACAATGGGAAAAGCACAGGGGAAATATAAGAATTTCAGCGAATACTAAGTGGAGGCAAAGGAAAAACATACTATTTGTTCAAATAAACCGTGGTATAATCAACAAAAGGAAGTTGATCGAGTGACATAGCGTGTTGGAGAAACTTGAAAGCTCACATTCACAAAATCGCACAGTGCCGGAAATAAAAAAGAAGTCACATATCAAAGTTGCCGTGAAAAGAAGAGTTGTAAGCCCACTGTCTGAGTGTCATATGGAAGCTTATTAGGGTACAGAGAAAAAAGGCACACGGTGGGGAAAAAGCACGAAATGTCAACTTTAATCTCGAATTTTCCACTTTAATCACGTAGTTTATTTTGTCATTTAGTAGAACATTATAAACTTCATCTTAAAATCGTTTAATTAACCAGTTTCTCAAATCACATCGTAATTAAAGTAGCACGTTAAATGCTTTGCTTTGTATTTGATCTTCTATGTGCTCTATGTGTGTGAATCACAACTTGCTTCATAAACCGGCTCTCTTCCTCCAACTGGACACAGAGTCCATTACATTCGTGATATTACATCTCTCTGAATAACTAAAATACTGAGATGTATACGTAATGTCATTTTCATGATGATAGGAGTTAAAGCACGTTATTAAACGTGTTTCACTTCGATGAAATAATTTAATGCAGCAGTACTCAGGGGCGGCTCTAGGCTTGTGGTGGCACTGGGCAGAGGAAGAATCGGTGGCTCCATCACCCGCCAATGTCATGCACGGTGGATGGCCACGTCTGTTGCAGACACTGCATAGCCGCCTTGTGCTCATGACACAAGCATTTAACTTTTGCTGAAATTTGTCGCTGCATTTTTTGCTGTGTTGTTATTTTCTCTTTCTGTTTTATATTCAATATATATTGGCGTGGGCGGCACGGTGGCACAATGGTAGCACTGCTGCCTCGCAGTTAGGAGACCCGGGTTCGCTTCCCGGGTCCTCCCTGCGTGGAGTTTGCATGTTCTCCCCGTGTCTGCATGGGTTTCCTCCGGGCGCTCCGGTTTCCTCCCACAATCCAAAGACATGCAGGTTAGGTTGATTGGCGATTCTAAATTGGTCCTAGTGTGTGCTTGGTGTGTGTGTGTGTGTGGGTGTGTTTGTGTGTGTCCTGTGGTGGGTTGGCACCCTGCCCAGGATTGGTTCCTGCCTTGTGCCCTGTGTTGGCTGGGATTGGCTCCAGCAGACCCCCGTGACCTTGTATTCGGATTCAGCGGGTTAGAAAATGGATGGATGGATATATTGGCGTAGCTGTCACTGCAATCAGTGCTTTTCTTTCCCCAAGTAACCGATCGCCATACAATCAGCTCTGTAATAGACGTTAAGCCATCTGTAAGCTTAGCGCCGATTCTTCAAAACGTTTAAAGAACATTGAAATATCTTCGTAGTATATGTTTAATTATTCTATCCTTAACGACACTCCCAGTGAAGAATATAGATTATTTAAATGAAGTTAAAGTTTTATGTGTATAATTTAACAAACATATTTTGCTGCATTTCACCTTAAAAATGATATCGTCATTGTTATGGTGTATAAAATCTGTACATTTTGGTTTCCATTATATTTTGTTCAAGACAAGACAACAGATGAAATTAAATTAAAGCAGGTTTTCTTCCCTTACACCTTACTTTTATAACAATTGTTCATAGCTTCATGCGAATTTGGTTTTATAGCCTGGGAAAGGATGCTGAACTGATACCTCAGGCTATTGATGGATGGACATCTGGAACAACAATTTGCTTTATAGCCTAGGACAGGAAGAACTACTGATGCCTCCGAGTACATCAAAGGTTTTGTTGTGTGGGAAAACGGACAGTGAATTAATTCATCAATCATTTGGACAGCCAGCCAATCAGGTGCATGTGTTGTGAAACCAAGGCTTGACATTTCATAATAAATATGCCTTGGTTTGGAAAGAAGAAGAGAGAAGCAAAGGGAGAAGAAAGAGAAGCAAAGGGAGAAGAAGAAAGAAGAAGAGGAACGGACGAAGACGGCCCTGGTCGTCAGAAAGGCATCATGAACATCGATTGCTAAATCAAACGCCTCCCTGGGACATTCATCCTTGTCATCTGTAACTTTTTCGTAAGCTTTTTCTAAAGACTATATATATTCAGACTTTCCTATCACTACCTATTTTCTAGTATTCTTTGTTCTTGTGGTGTTATTATTATTCTTGTAATAAATACCATGCTGCTTTTAACTTTCAGTGCTTTGTCTAGATGTCTAGAGTGATTGAAGTAATAAGTTAGATTTCTTTGAGCACCTGGTGACAGCCGGATTTTTGCCATTTTTTTTTGTGCTGCGAGGTTTATATGGCTGAGAGTGAAGAGCGCTATACTCAACAGAAGAAACAAATATGAGAAAGAAGGTATTCTTGGCTGATGAATGGCCTATAGTCAAGAGTGCTGAGTCTTTGTATGTTTAAATGTATTCTTGTAGACCAAAAGTACTAATTAGGTCTGAGATATCACTAAAACATCGTATTGTTGTTCCAAAAGTACCAAAAGTACTAATTAGGTCTGAGATATCACTAAAACATCGTATTGTTGTTCGTGCCGAAAATAAGTAAGCCTCTTGAAGTGCTGAATGACAGGCTGTTATTCCTATAGCACTTGTGTGGTTTAAAGTGCTAAGGGTTAATCAGCGTGTGTGTGTCATTCATGGAGCACTGTTGTGGTTAGGGTCTGTGTGTGTGTTTATCTATGTGTGTGTGTGTTCATCTTAAAGTGCAACAGTAGACCAACCCGATAACGAACTTGACGAGAACCCTTACCCTTGAGGAAACAAGTAAAAGGGCAAGTGGAGGGAAATACCACGATAATACAGTCATCATATGTAAATACGCGCTTTATAAAGTGGCTCAGGTTGTGCGATATTATAACTGTAGTGCAACTTTAAAGTGGGTTGATTGTACTTATAATTGCAAACAGTTCTACAAGGAGCACTTGATTGACTGCATTTAAAGTTCTTGGGATTAAACTGTTTCTGAACCGCGAGGTCTGTACAGGAAAGGCTTTAAAACGTTTTGCCATGGCTGAGACAGCGTGTCTTTGAAGCTGTATACCGATAATTCTCTTTCCGATCAGCTGCTGCTGTGATTCACACTCAGATACAGTGATATAAATACTCCACGTGGTGCAGTTAGAGTAATATGGAAAAAGATGATCCGCTGTGGCAACTCCTAACGGGAGGAGCTGAAAGAAGAAGAAGAAAAATAAGAAGAAGAGGAAGGTGCAGTGAGAGTAACAACGCTAAAGCAGTTATGGTATTTGGAATACTATGGCTGTTCCCTGGATGCATTACACTAATAAACAATATACGGTTAGTTTTGGCGTATTTATAAAGCCACGTCATGAAAATAATGAGTAATCACACAGGAACAGTACCATTGCTTTGACGCTGGGTGCCGCCAGTCTGCAAAACCGAGCGGAGAACTTGCGTACGACAAGGCATGAGGTACCGTGGAAAAGTGCGTGGCTTTACGCCAAGTGTAGGTTTTATATATCACGATTTGAATGTGGAAAAGTTCTTACGCAACATTTCTGTGCGTACGCACCGTTTATACATGAGGCCCCAGATCTTTTGTAAACGATGGTCTTGATGAGGTACCATGCGAACCCTGGAATGATTTGCGTGAGGTTATGAATGTAATCTGACACAGGACTAATTAAACTACAGGAAATACTGTGCATTATAAGAAATTACACAATTTAAATATAATAATAAATCCACGTACAAATATAAAGTCACATAAAACAACAGGCACAAATACCAGTCACTCAGATCAATCCTACCATCTGATTTAGCCTAAAAACCACTTTGATACTGTGTGAATTAAACATTCCCAAGTGAACATTATTTGCAAATATTTACTAAGCTAAAGACAGCAGACATGTGATTTGCGATAAATGCAGGTGACATTCACGAGTAAATGCACAACATCATCTGCTATTTATACTGTCTAAATTGCGGCACATCACTGTGTGCCCTCAGCAGAGCATGCCATAATAATAAATTAAACAGGATGCTTCTTAGACCTAAATAAATTAAAAGATTTGCATTAACCTTCATTTTAGAATTGATATAGCACATGTGAGTTTTGGCAGCACTGTTAAAAAGTAAAATTGAGTACATTGTCTATATATGTTAACACTTGTATAACATATTGGAAAAAGCAACATATAGATACACCATTTATGTATTATTATTATTAGCAGTATTTCTGCATGACAAAAGATTTGTTTGCATATTTATCCATTTAGTACATTTAATGTGAACTCTTATGCTTTAACAATATATTTCCAAAGTAAAAATAAAACATTTTCTGTATATATTTAACTAAACAAGAAAATCTCAAAAGTTAGTGACTGCATAAATGTTCAACCCCAAAAATTAATACTTTATCGATAACCCTTTTGCTGCAATAACAGCCTTAATTGTTTAGGGGTAAATATGTACCAGTTTTGCACATTGTGCAGGAGTGATTCTTCCCCATTCTTTTTGGCAGAATTTACAGAGATCCTCTATCTTGGTGGGATGTTGCCTTTAGACAGCAGTTTTGAAATAGTACTTCAGATTTTCAATACGGTTAAGATCAGGTCTTTGACTTGGCCATTCCAAAACATTCACCTTTCTGTTACTGAGCCATTACAGTGTCACTTTGGTCTGATGCTTAGGGTCATTGTCATGTTAAAAGTTGAATCTACGTCCCAAAAAATGGTGAACTATGCCTGGGCAGGACGAAGCCAGAAGAAACTCTGGTGGAGGTCCACAGTGGTCCTGACGTGCTAATCACGTGAAAGACTAATCATCTAAGCATCTAGTAGCTGGTTCCCTCCAAAGTTTCCCTCAATATAGCTGGCCCTTGACAATGCAGAATTATCTGGTAAAGCGAATGGTAAAAGGCATTGGGGTAAAAACAATCACAACCTATTCTCAAAACTTTAAATGGGTAAGAGGCCTGGCTTGCTGGTGTGGAACAGCGATGTGGAATGCTGAGTGTCTAGTGGGCCACTTTTGGTAAGCATAACTGTTGCTGCAGGATTAACAATGCGTTAGGACGCACAATGGCGAAGCTCATCAGAGCCAAAAAAAAGTGTTGGTTGATATGGACAGCAGCATGGCAGTCATGGAAGATGGAACGAGTAGGAGGGCCACTGCAGCGTGCACCGAACCCTAGGGCAAGGGACCTGGTGGAGCCGCCACTGGTGCACATTTTGGTGGTAGTAGCAAATGTGGAGCAGGGTTCAATGTGAACAGCAGGTGAACATGGGTCGGTTGGTCCTAAGGAATGGGAGGGCACCTTTCCATAGGTTAATAGTAGACTGGAACAGGTTCTCCTGCAATACTGTGCAGTATTTGTGTCCATCCATTGCGCCTTCCACTCTGACAAGATTCTCAGTCCCAACACATGAAAAGCATCCCATATTTCACTGTAGGCATGGTGTTTCTTGAGGCATAAGCAGTATTATTTTTTTGCTACACATACCTCTTTGAAGTCTGGTCAAAAAGTTCTATTTTGTTGTCATCTGACCATAAAACCTTCTCCCACATCTTAACTGGCTCTTTCTCATAATTTGTAGCAAATGCCACAAGTGCTTTTATGTGGACACTTTTAAGTAATGGCTTCTTTCTTGTTACCCTCCCCTACAGGCCCGTTTTATGGAGAGCTCTTGAAATTGTGGTCACATGCACTTTCACTCCAGTTTCACCCAAAACACAATGCAGAAATCTGAGATTGATGGTTGCATTTTTAGTAGCCTCTCTCACCAAGTCAACATCTTGCTCTGATGTTTAGTTTTGAGGGACAACCTATTCTATTCAAGATCTGGGTTCTGTGATTAACCTAGCACTTTCTGATGATACATCCAACAGTACTCAAGGGGATGTTCAAACTCTTCAATATTTGCCTTGTGCATTTCAATGACTTTGTTTTTCAAATCAACAGAATGCTCTTTTGTCTTCATTTTTGCAGTGATTACCCAAAAAAGACTAGGGCCCTTACAAAGGGTGCTTTTTATATCCAGAGAGATATAAAGGACTCACAAGTAGTACCTAATTATGTTTAATTATAGTCAAATGACTATCACCTTTGTGCCATTTGTGATTCATTTGCCATTTGTGTAAACGTGGACCTTTTAAAGCACAGAG
The DNA here is from genome assembly GCF_016835505.1 of Polypterus senegalus. NCBI lineage: Eukaryota > Metazoa > Chordata > Cladistia > Polypteriformes > Polypteridae > Polypterus > Polypterus senegalus. The sequence goes on from NC_053163.1 coordinate 43,045,675, forward strand.
ATTTCCATACTTATGCAAACATTAACTCGTGAGTTCACATTAAAAATGCTGAAAGGATAAGTATGTGTATAAATCTTTTGTCATGCAGACAATTCTGATGTCTTTCAAGGGTATTGAATACTTTTGCATGCCACTGAATCTCAGTGTGTACCCCAGTATGAAGAACTATAATGGGACCAACTGTTCTAATGATTAAGATATCAAGTGAGATACAGACATATGGTTTAAATAAATCAGTATCTTTATGTGTATTAATTATGTAATTAGTAATATGTGAAGTCTATAACTGATTTTACCTGTGAACTTGTTACATTGCAGGAAGTCTGCACTCAGTGAAGGGTGCTATGCAAAAATAAATTGAATTAAATGTAACAGACAAGAGCTTTTAAAACCTAGTATCTAATAATAAAAAATACAGACTGCAACTGTAAATTGTGCAACATTTTCAGAAATCTTCATACTAAATGCACATCTGACTTAATTCAAACTTCACAAATGATGGCCACCTTAAACACTATGTTTAGGGTTTATCAAATCAGTAAATGTAATCAGTGGCACTGTTTTAAATTTTCATTAAGGAAAGTAGTAATCTGTCTGTTTCTGTTTTTAACCTATTATACAATATTCCTGATTAAACTCATAACTCATGATTTTTAGATGCTTATATCTTGTGATAAGGTGGTGCCCTGTAGACAGTTAGTTTGTGCAATATTTTGCACTTGATGCTGACATAATATTCTCTATACAGCCTTAAGACTCATTTTAAGAAATGGATGGGTGGAAGATTATAGCATTCAAGACCTATTATAAAGCATATGTCACAAATATAATTTTTCACACCAACCACACATTTTAAAAAACCACTTATCCTGAGCAGGGTGGCAAAAAAGCTGGAGACTATCCCAGCAAGCATCAGGCAAAAAGCCAAGAAAAACCCCTGGACAGGGCATCAGTTTATAATTTCACAGGGTGAATGTACATAAACACAAACACTAACCAGTTATGCAAAATGCAGTGTGTGTGGATGTCAACCAAGTCTGTGAAATCTGTTTGCTCCACAAACCATTTCAAGCCTTCTCCTCTCCACCTATTGGTTTTCAATCTAGAGCAGTTACAGTACTGAAGTTTTCTGAAATGGTATGATTTCATACTGTTTGCTACAGGCAGTACACAGCAAAATAACATCACTTATGTATTTTGAATGGCTACATCTATTACGATTTACTTATACTGCTAATTATTATCATTTTTTTCTAAAGCAAGTTAATTTTCCAATACAATTTAGAAATTAAAGAAAATCATTGAATATATTCACTGCTGATCTTTGAATGAACAACATAGCAAATTCTTAAATTATGTTTGTCCACAAATATTAACATAAAACCAAAAAAAACTTTTTAGTTAGACATACTCGTATTCCTTTTGGTCCTGGTATTCCTAGTGGTCCTTCATCACCCTAAACAAAATAAAATAAATAAAAAATTAGCAGGTTCAATTTGCTGTAAATTTACTCTGTGAAGAACTCATTACTTCACTTACACTCTGCTTATTCTAATGAGAGTTGCAAATTCTTTCATCTCTTCCTAAGAAATTCCTCCATGATCCCAAACCTACTCAGGGATATAATTCGCCAAGATTGTCTTATGTCCTTCTGTGGTTCTCTAATCAGTGGGGCATGACTAGTAGTGTTCCTGTCCTGGAACCTCATTTCAGTCACTTGTTCTTGTAATGTAATTCTTTCAGTCAAAACTTAACACTAGAATACCTGAAGCCTGCAAAAAAACTCATAATCCCGGGCCACCTTAAATTCCTTCTCACATCTCCATTAGTGTCTTGTAAATGTGTCGATCAGTACAAGCAGCAAGCAGCCTGCTATCCCATCCCCCCACTGTCACAGCTCAACTTGGGCAAGAAGTTGAAAAATAAGAAAAATAAGAGCACCTCCTACTTAAAATGGTAATTCTAGGAAGCACCCGGAATTGGACCGGCACCCTCTTGATTATGAGTCAGCAGTTCTTACCGATGCACCACCCAAGTGATTGTGTTGGCATTGTTACCCTAACCCGATTTATTTTTCTTTGGTTATATTCTTAAATAAAAACGCATTTGTTTTGTTATACATGTACCTTTTGTGAAAGTGTTTATTTAGAATTTGGTCTTCAGTCTTGACACATTAAACACTTCATATCAAAATTTTGTCATTACTACTATAACATGAAAAAGTTTTGGCTTTATGTATGTGTTCGACATTTCTTTCCTTGTATTTCCTGTCATCCTACATTTACATAGATTGTTATAGACACGGAACACACATGAAGTGCATGTGTTCCAAATAACAATGTATTATTTACCCTATACAATTCCAGGCACCTCACATGCAGATAAAGAGCCTTGAGCTGGGAGAACGTTTTACCCGAGTTAAGCTGCAGTAGTGAGGGGATGGGATAGCAGGCTGTTTGCTGCTTTTACTGATCGACACATTTACAAAACAAAAGACGATAATGGAGAGGTCTGAAGGAATTTAAGGTGATCTGGGATTATGAGTTTTTTGTAGGCTTCAAGGATTTTAGTGTTAAAGCTTGTGACCATAAGTGAGGATGGGAGTGCAGACTAACTGATAAAATCAACAGTTTCACCCAAGGACTCAGCTCTTACTTCACTAAGATGATCTGTATAATGTCTATAAAGCAGATACTGAAATAAAACACTAAAGTAATTTAAAGCCTCCACTTAGACAGTTACTCACACCTGACCAGAAATAAACATAACACATTTTGAGGGTTTAGGGCCAAACCTCATATTTAACGGTAATAGCTTTCCTCCAGAGTTCATCATATTCATCTGTGAACTTTTCCAGTGCATGCATGAGATCAAACTTTGAAGAAGCCAATAATAATCATCATATACAGTTGTGCTTGAAAGTTTGTGAATCCTATATAAATGTCTATATTTCTGCATAAATATGACCTAAAACATCATCAGATTTTCACTCAAGTTCTAAAAGTAGATAAAGAGAAACCAATTAAACAAATGAGACAAAAATATTATACTTGGTCATTTATTTATTGAGGAAAATGATTAAATCTATACTAATAAAAGGCAAAGCCCTCACTCACTCACTCACTCACTCACTCACTCACTCACTCACTGACTCATCACTAATTCTCCAACTTCCCGTGTAGGTAGAACGCTGAAATTTGGCACGTTCATTCCTTACAGCTTCCTTACAAAAATTGGGCAGGTTTTATATTGAAATTCTACGCGCAATGGTCATAACTGGAAGCTGTTTTTCTCCATTTACTGTAATGGAGATGATCTTGAACGCCGTGGGGGAGTTTCGTGTGACATCATCACGCCTCCGTAATCACGCAGTACATAGAAAACCAAGAAGACCTCCAAAAAGCGCTGAAGAAAACATGCATTATATAATTGAGAAGGCAGCAAAACAATAAGAAGCGAGCGAGTGACATATACAACCATATTCATGAGTTCTGCTACTTCGGAAACAAAGCACGATGTAAACCTACACTTTAAATTAAGTTCATAGACAGGCTGCGCTGGCGTTTGTAATTTAGTGCCTGCCCATATAAGGCCGTCCGTCAGCGGCAATCCAATAGCGAACTCCCACTAAATATTCACTGGTGAAGGACTGTGCTTATGGAGAGGAAGATGAGATGGTCAGGGTGGTGTTTGACACAAACTCAGCAAAACTGCGAGAGAAAGGACTAAGGTAACATTAAATACAGCCATGGACATCACACGAGATGGCACCAGCACAGCTGGGAACCTTCGATGCATGTACACCGAGGCTCACGTGAACTGACGCAGTGCACAGATAAAAGCAACAGTTCCAAAGAGCTGAACAAAACGAATTACACAATTGAAAAGGCAGCAAAAATATGAAGCGTCTGATACATACAAGCATATTCATAAATCCAGCTACTGCGAAACAAAGCACACGTGGAAAAAGTCAATGTCCCGCTAAAGGAAGACAGTGTAAAAAACCCGTGCATGCAGTGTGTCAGGTCTCAGATAAAGAAGAAGACGAGCTGTTTATTGATGCAGTAAGAAACGAATCGATGAATGAAACCTGTCATCTTTACAGCGATTGACAAACACGGAATGTAACTTGAACACAACACATCCTACAAATACGAACCTGATTGAAAGAAATAATGATAATCAAATCCTTGATGACAGCAACACTCAGTAACACTCACAAAACAAATACTGTATATTGACAGTCATGTTACGTTATTTTTAAAATGTTCCCTTTTCTTTTCTAGCTTTTTAACACACTACTTCTTCGCTGCGATACGCTGGTATATATATATGTATATATATATCCCGATCTACATACTCGAATAATGGATACTTTATTCGCCATCAATGATTGTTTTGGTAAAGCCATACTCAGTGTATTCATTAGATGAACGGTAAAAAGTAAGAGCGAGGGAGGATGACTTATTGAGGCATGCAGGCTGTAGTGCTGCGTCAACTCTATCTGAATTGCGATCACATTTGAAAAAATATATCTTTTCAAGTTCTATTTAGTCCATATGTGTCAAACTCAAGGGCGCGGGCCACATCCGCCCGGCGTAATTATATCCGCCCCGAGATCATTTTATATACTGTATTATTGTTATTAATGGCCGGGTATATGAAGCGCTGGTAACACAATAAACTACAGATCCCATAATGCAGCGCTTCAGCTGCCTTGCCGAACACTTACGCGTTAATCAAGTCTAGCTTATGATGCTGCAAGTTATTGCGAAGCTAGCTCACACGATGCTGAAGAGAAAAGTTGATTCTGAAAATAGAGCCTTTAAAACCGATGGGAGGCTGAGTATATGTTTACTGAACCCGTGTGTCTCATTTGTGGAGCTAATGTGGCTGTAATTACAGAATTTAATCTAAGACGGCACTATGAGACAAAACATCAGGGTAACCTGAATGCAATGCAGAAGATACAGAAAGCAGAAGAATTAAATAAGAATCTGACACTTCAGCGGACGTTTTACCCGTGCACAATCACAAAGTGATTTCAAGTGAAGCTGCTTTTATGGGAGACACAAATGCACCAGTGCACCTTGCCCCACTTTCCCTGTTGCCAAGTAATGTTAAACCAAGTCGTCACTACGGTGTTCCCAAATCGCACTTTGCTGATAAACTGAGCGCACTGCGCACTGAGTTTGCACGGCGCTTTGGTGACTTTGAAGAACAAAAAGTCCGTCTACATGCGGCTCGAACCTTGTGCATGTTTGGTAGCACATATCTGTGTGAGAAGCTCTTCTCAGTGATAAAGACTAACAAAACAGCACACAGGAGTCGCCTCACTGATGAGCACCTGCAATCCATCCTGAGAATCTCCACAACACAGAACCTCACACCAAACATAAACGAACCTGTTGCCAAAAAAGATGCCAGGCGTCCAGCTCTAAAATGACATATGAGCAAAGACAACTGAATGATTTGATTTGTTATTGCTGAAAGGAACACATTTTATTTATATTTCCAGGTTTTGTTATGCAGCATGTTCATATTTGAATTTGTATAATTTTGACAGGATATATTTTTATGGAGAGCAAAATCTTTTGGGATATTTAAAATCTAAGTTTATTTTTTATATAAAATTACATAAGAGTAAAGAAATTTGAATGTTTGTTCTTTTAACGTTTACTTTATTTCTAACTTGTATAATTTAGACAGTATATATTTTTATTGAGAGCAAAATATTATAAGTTGTTTAAGGTTTGAGTTGATTTATTCAGGAATAATATTCCTGTCTGTTTTTACCATTCCTACCAAAGATATTTCTGTCGACTAAATAAAAATTCCTTCTATTTAAAATTTAAATAGAACTTGAACAAATACGATAGTTCATAATATCCACGCAGACTTGCACGTAAGAGCGGGAGTTATCCGTTTTAACAAGCAGCGTATTGCACTGATACGAAATAGCTGTGTGTGTATATATGTAGATATGTATGTATATGTATATATATATGTATTTGTGTGTATATATGTGTGTGTATGTATGTATGTGTGTATGCTTATGTATGTGTATATATGTAGATATATATATATGTATGTATATATGTGTATATGTATAGATATGTATATATATATGTTTATGTGTGTGTGTGTAAATAAATAAATATATATATGTATATATATATGTGTATATATATATATGTATATATATATATATATATGACAACAACACTCATCACTCACAACAGTGACAAAACAATTACATTGACAATCATGTTACGTTATTTTCAAAATGTTTCCTTTTATTTTTCATTGCTTCTTTAACACACTACTTCTCCGCTGCGAAGCGCGGGTATTTTGCTAGTATTACATATTTGTGAGTGGCAAAAGTATGTGAACATCTAGGATTAGCAGTTAGCTCGAAGGTGAAATTAGAGTCAGGTGTTTTCGATCAATGGGATGACAATCAGGTGTGAGTGGGCACCCTGTGTTATTTAAAGAACAGGAATCTATCAAAGTCTGCTCTTCTTAACACATGTTTGTGGAAGTATATCATGGCATGAACAAAGGAGATTTCTGAGGACCTTAGAAAAAGAGTTGTTAATGCTCATCAGGCTGGAAAAGGTTACAAAACCATCTCTAAAGAGTTTGGACTCCACCAATCCACAGTCAGAGAGATTGTGTACAAATGGAGGAAATTCAAGACCATTGTTATCCTCCCCAAGAGTGGTCGACCAACAAAGATCACTCCAAGAGCAAAGCATGTAATAGTCGTGTAATAGTCGGCGAGGTCACAATGGACCCAAGGGTAACTTCTAAGCAACTGAAGGCCACTCTCACAATGGCTAATGTTCATGTTCATGAGTCCACCATCAGGAGAACACTGAACAACAATGGTGTGCATGGCAGGGTTGCAAGAAGAAAGCTACTGCTCTCCAAAAAAACATTGCTGCTAGTCTGCAGTTTGCTAAAGATCACATGGAGAAACCAGAAGGCTATTGGAAGAATGTTTTGTGGATGGATGAGGCAAAAATGGAACTTTCTGGTTTAAATGAAAAGCGTTATGTTTGGAGAAAGGAAAACACTGCATTCCAGCATAAGAACCTTATCCCATCTGTGAAACATGGTGGTGGTAGTATCATGGTTTGCACCTGTTTTGCTGCATCTGGGCCAGAACGGCTTGAGTTCATTGATGGAACAATGAATTCTGAATTATATCAGAGAATTCCAAAGGAAAATGTCAGGACATCTGTCCATGAACTGAATCTCAAGAGAAGGTGGGTCGTGCAACAAGACAAAGACCCTAAGCACACATTCTACCAAAGAATGGTTAAAGAAGAATAAAGTTAATGTTTCCGAATTGCCAAGTCAAGTCCTGACCTTAATCCAATTGAAATGTCGTCGAAGCAGGAAGCAAGCAGTTAATGTGAGGAAACCCACCAACATCCCAGAGTTGAAGCTGTTCTATATGGAGGAATGGGCTAAAATTCCTCCAAGCCGGTGTGCAGGAATGATCAAAGGTTACCGGAAACGTTTAATTGCAGTTATTGCTGCAAAGAGGGGTCACATCAGATACTGAAAGCAAAGGTTCACATACTTTTGCCACTCACAAATATGTAATATTCGATCATTTTCCTAAATAAATGCAAGACCAAGTATAATATTTTTGTCTCATTTGTTTAACTGGTTTCTCTTTATCTACTTTTAGGACTTGAGAGAAAATCTGATGATGTTTTAGGTCATATTTATGCAGAAATATTGAAAATTCTAAAGGGTTCACAAACTTTCAAGCACAACTGTACAAAGCAGCAGTTGTAACTGTTGCATGCCCAAACAGGATACTCTCTAAACATGGATCTTCATATCCTGTTCTATGAAGAACTCACTTTGATAAAAAAAAAGAACAGTCTACAAGCAACAAACATAATGTATGATGTTCATGTAGCCATACATAAATTCTGTTAAAACACATTTGGCTCATTTTGAACAGAGTGAGTCATGAGATTTATGCCTGAAATTTTGCCATAATAAAATTTACATTAAGCACACTGTAACTGTAGTATGATCAATCATAATTTATTTAATGTATCTATATCCAGTTATATGTATTAGAGAAAAGTATAGTTTTAGGGTTGTGCTCAAAATCTATAAATTTAGACAAGAGTTTCATTGAAAATTTATAACAGTGTAAGTTAAGTACCACACATTTTGTTCTTCTCATTTAAAAATTTAAAGTTTTATAATCCAAGAAGGAAAATAAGAAATTTGATTACCTTTTCACCATGTAATCCTATTGGACCTTCTGGACCCGGGAAACCTGGTAAACCAGGTTGACCTTGCAAACCAGGTAAGCCCCTTTCACCCTATAAGAATTCATACAAAATTTTATTGTTACATTTTCATATAACTGACATGACAGAAAAGCAGTTTTTATTACCATACAAACAACATATTTTACTTTAGATGATATCTCATGTTACTTTAAGTACAATTAATAAAAACGTATTAAGTCAAGTCAAGTTGGGGATTATGCACTGGTACAGTGTGTTGCCGCACCCACTACACGGCGAAACAACTCAAGATCCCTGTTTGCAACCCCCTAGCCAGACACGCGGTTCAGTCCCGCCCTCCGGAAATGACCCTCTGTCTGCCACAGCCAGGTGTTACGTGGAGGATCTTATGAGCTGGGTCACCCTCAGGGAAACGCGCCACATGGTCATAGTGCCGTATCTGACGCTTCCTCACAATGCAGTTAATGTACCTCATTAGGGGCTCCATGAGCAACCGCTCGTTCGACACAAAGTCAAACCAACGGTATCCAAGGATTTTCCGGAGAGACATAGTACCAAAGGAGCCCAGTTCGTCTCAGGACACTAGATAGCATCCATGTCTCACAACCATCTAGCAAGACAGGAAGCACCAGAACTCTGAAGACTTGGATCTTCGTCCTTTTGGATAGATATCGTGAGCACCACACACCTCTTTCCAGCGACATCATGACCCCCCATGCTCTCCCAATCCGTCTACTGACTTCACAGGAAGAGTCACCAGAGACATGAATGTCACTGCCAAGGTAAGTAAACCTCTCAACAAGGTCAACACTCTCTCTGCAAACAGACACACTGTTGATGGTTGTACCCAAAAGGTCATTAAAGGCCTGAATCTTGTTTTTTATCCAGGACACTCGCAAGCCCAGACACTCAGACTCCTCACTCAGTCTCTTCAGCGTCCTGATCAGAGCCTCCATTGACTCTACAAAGATCACAACATCGTCAGCAAAGTCAAGATCTGTGAATCTTTCTTCACCTCACGACCTTGCCCAACACCCAGTCCATACAAGCACTGAACAGAGTAGGAGCAAGAACACACCCCTGATGAACCCCAGAATCAATTGGGAAAAACGCAAAGGTCCTGCCTCCACTCTGCACAGCACTCACAGTACCAGTGTACAGGCCAGCCATGATATCCAGCAACCTCGAGGGGATCCCGCGAACCCTTAGGATGCTCAACAGGGCAGCTCGATCAACTGAGTCAAACGCTTTGCAAAAATCGACAAAGGCTGCAAAGAAACTCTACCGATATTCGCGTTTACGTTCCATGAGAACCCTCAGTGCCAGGATACAGTTGATGGTAGACTTCTTAGGCATAAAACCAGACTGTTCCGATCACTGGTAGGTGAGCAAGTGATCATGGATCATATTGAAGACGACCCTAGCAAGGACCTTACCCGGCACAGTGGGCAGTGTTATCCCCCTGTAGTTGCTGCAATACAGGCGATCACCCTTCCCTTTCCAGATAGGGACGACAAGTCCTGTTATCCAATAAGTTGGGGTGATGCCAGTCTCCCAAATGGAAGCAAAGATTGCTTGCAATGCCAGGAGGACAGCCTTACCACCAGCCTGGAGAAGTTCACCCCGGATACCACAGATCCCTACAGCCTTCCCCCACCCCCCCAGCTGGTTCACCACCTGTGCAATCTCAGTGAGACTGGGTGGTTCACAGCTAATTGGAAGATCAGCCTCAAGAACAATGGACCCATAGATATCTAACATCCTAGCGGGAGGATCACCTTTGAACAACTGCTCAAAGTAGCCAGCCCAGCGGGTCACAACTGCAGTGTCTTCCGTAAGGACTGTTCCATCAGCTGCCCTGTCTGCGACTCTCCGAGGAACAGATTCAGATGTGTGTATTGCTTCGATTCCTCTATAAGCAGGATGTGGGTAGCTAGACCACAGATGGTGTGTCACTTGCTCAGAGATTCCTCTAACAAATGCTTCTTTACCTGCAATCAGAACCCACACAGACGTCCTTGTCCTCTCGAGGATCTTGTCATGGAAGGTCTCCCTCGTCACATTAGGATCGGCAGTCACATCGGCAGTCCGCAAGTTCCTCGCACAAACTGCATTAGAAACAGCCTGGTCTTGGAGTCTGGCCAAGTCCTGGCTCATTTTCCTAGTAGGTGGTAACCTACAGGACCTAAGCTGGATGCTAAGAGTAGCAATAACAAGTCTGTGGTCAGAATTCACAAATTGGGCACTTCTGTAGACCCTTCAGTTTTGCAAGAGTCTCCAGCATCTGCCCACGAGGATGTGATCGATCTCCTTCACTGCACCACCAGTATTGGAGTACCAAGTCCAACGATGCGGTTCAGGGCGCTGGAACCATGACCTAGTGATTCACAGCCCCTGACCTATTGCAAAATCATGGAACATGGAGCCACTTTCACCATGGTCACCAGACCCATTGGAACCGAGACACTCCTCATAGCCAGCCCTGTCAGTGCCAGTGGTGGCACTGAAGTCACCCATGGTCAGAGGAGTGTCACCTTGTGGACACCCATCAACCACCAAGCGAAGATGCGAATAAAATGTCTCCCTCACTGAGACATCACTCATCGTGGTCAGAGCATACACTGAGAAAATAGACAAGGCATCCAGGGATTTCGTAATCTGAGTCTCATAATATCCTGTTGAAAGGAGTGACATCAGACACCATCAGAAGAAGCCAATCCGCTACAGCAACAGCTACTCCCCAAGTATGACAGTCATCAGAGCGACCAGACCAATAAAAGGTGTATCCACCTACAGAGATCTGGCCAGTCCCCAGTCTGGGAAACCTCAGAGTGCCGCCATTGAAATACGGAGTTTACGCAGCTCCTCCAACAGCAGAGGAAGATGATCATCTTGTCAGAGAGACAAGACATTCCATACACCTACCCAAAATGGGCCAACTCAAATTGGGACCAGTGTGCTGCCGTGCAGTGGGCGACACCTCAGCGCCACACCAGTTCTGATCCCCAGCAGACTTGAACCCATTGGCTCTCCATCGGTTTCGACTCTTCTGGGGATGGGGCTACTGAGGGCTTTCCCCCATTCCCTTCATGATGCGAACAGCCTTCCTATATGCAGCTGCAGCAGAGCTACTCCCACAGAGAGCAAAACGGTGTCCTTTCTGTTGTCTCGGAGCTGTGTGAAGTTTTTTACAGTGGCTGGAGTGCCTACAACAATCTGGGTAAATGTAGGATGACAGGATATATGAGGCAGGAATTAAAAACATAGCTAAAACAGAAACATTTTTCTTGTTTTAGTAATAATTGACAACACATAGATATGAAGTGTATAATATGTGAAGACTGAAGTCCAAATATCAAATAAACACTCTCACAAAAGGAACAACAAAAAAACAAGTGCGCTTTTATTCAAGAATATAACTGAAGAAAAAGAAATTGGCTTGTAGTGGAGTGCTGACATGGCTGCTTGGGTGGTGCAGTGGTAAGAACTGCTGACTTATCAAGAGGTCGCGGTTTCAAATTCAGGGTTTACCAGTTACCATTTTGAATAGTGACCTGCTATTCATATCATGATTATATAATAAAAACATACATTTGATTTAATTCTGTAACAGCTGGTGTAAATTTATGGTACTTTATTCTCTTAAGTCACGTTCACCTTCTCTCCCTCCCCCAGCTAATCTGACCTCTGCTTCCTCCAGGAAAGAAAACTTAGTGTCAGGTGCTCCTTCAATGTAATTGGAACCACAGCCTAGAGAGGTGTATACAGTGCAGCAGGTACACATATTGTAAATATAGGGAGGACGGTCCTTGGGTGTGTGGGAACTGTTAAGTTATAAATCTGTTGATTGTATACTATTCTTTCTTCTGGAATACAAAAGAAACACCAGCATGCACCGAAATGTGGAGATTAGGCAACAAACGCAGTATGTCAGTCATTCTCCAACCTGCTATATCCTAACACAGGGTCACGGGGGTCTGCTCGACCCAATCCCAGCCAGCACAGGGTGCAAGGCAGGAAGAAATCCCTGGGCAGGGTGCCAGCCCACCGCAGGGCAGACACATACACACACCAAGCACACACTATGTAGGAATGCTAATGCACCTAACATGCATGTCTTTGGATTGTGGGAGGAAACCAGAGCACCCGATATGTGAATGAATATATGTTGCATCAGTGCCACAATGTTTTCTGAATGTTTTCTGAAATGTACTATACAAGTCATAAAATGAATTATTCCAAATATCATATATACCTTTATCTCTCTTTTTTTGTCAGTGCGACTTTGACATCATGAACCAGAAGGTGCATGCTAATTCAACATGAGCAGGAACACTCAAGAATAAAACTGAATTTAAAAAAATTCAAGTGACAACAAGATACCAAGAAAGCATGATTCACCAGCATTTGTGTGTCAGCTTTTATCCGTGCACATCAGAGAATTTCCAGTTCCACTGTCTCAAAACACCACTCATATCCATATTGTAGTTATTCCCTACAGTCTACAGTTTTCCCAGCCCTAGTCTTGTTCATGCACAAGATCTGATACTGTTTTCAAATAAAGAGGTGGTATAACAAAACAAGTTTACTAGATAGATGTGGTGGAGTGTGAACATGACTGAGAGAATAAAACTGACAAAATAAAAAGTTAACTTTTACAAGTACCATAAATTTAAACCGCCTGATACAGACACAAATCAAATGTATGTTTTTATTGTATAATGTGAACAATAAGAGCAGCTCATTACTCAAAACGGTAAATCTGCGAGGCAGCAAGGATCGAACTGGCCACCTCTTGATTACAAGTCAGCCGTTTTTACCGCTGCACCACGGAAGCTGTTGTATTATACTTGTGCCTTAAGGGTAACATAAAAACACAAAAAAGTCTATTGCCACTATTACATTCATCTTCCAAATGGCTGTGAAGTGGACTTACAGTAAAAGATTTAAAAACTATTAGAAGGGATAACATAAAAACACAAGACAGCCTCTTGCCACTATTAAATGGATCTTGTAAATGGCTCTACAGAGTACTCATAGCAAAAGATTTAAAAACTATTTCCCTTACACTATAACTTGCCAATATTTAACAAGTTCAACAATTCTACTAATTGAACACTCTGCTATGCAAATATGTATTTTGATAAAGTAGCTGACAGTTTCATACAAAAGAAATAAAAAGGGGTTTGTACCGTTCTTGTTACTTTTGTGTGTATAACATATTACAAGACTGGTAAGAGGCAAGTACTGTATGTCATTGTGCTGAGTGACAAGACAATAAGTTGAACTGAACCTCTTTTATTTAACACTTTTTGAGCACCTCTTCAATAAAGTTGCTTCTTGTTGCACCATTTTCTTTCTACTTCCTGCTCCTGTCATCCTCTACCATGATCACTGAGGCTAAGAAGGCTGGCACAGTCCAACTACATTACACCCCCCTTCTTAACAAAAAATTATTCTGTTTACATTTTACTATTATATATGCAGGTTTATTTGTCTGTTAGATCTGGTTTTGTAGGACTGGGTGTTCTGCTGATTTGCAGGTATATTATAGTGATCACTAACTTTGGATGTTTTCAGATTGCTCTGCATTAGTTTGTTGTTCATCTTGGCTTTGGTGTTTTTTTCTCATGCTTATGCCATCATTTCCTTCAGCATTTTGGTTATCCACAACTGGGAACATTTTCTCATTTGTTTTCCTTAAATATCTCCAATTTCTTCTGTAGCTTGTCTCCTATGGTTTGTTAACTACAAAGGATCTTGGATGTTCGTGTTTTTGCACAACTATTGCTGGATATCACTTGTCTCCTCATTTCATTCTGACGTTATCTCCCATTCATAAAGCAGGTAGTTCTTTGGTTTCCCTGTCATAGTAAAACTTTTGCTTGTTTGGCCTTTCACTTAGATTATCTTTTATGGAAGGATTTCCATCAGGCATATATCAGGTCTATATTTAATAATAATAATAATAATAATAATAATAATAATAATGAATTTTACTTATATTACGCTTTATATTTAACAATCTCAAAGTGCTACAAAATAAGAATAAATTAACAATATAATCTATAGAAATAATTTAACAAAATGCCTTTCTAAAAAGATATGTTTTAGGTTTCGTTATTTCCTTTGGTATCAATCCTATCATTGTGATATCCTTTAAAGCTTGCATTTCTGGGTCCTCTGCTGTTATTTTCCTAGATTTGTTCAATTTTCTTCAGACATTAATAGCTGGGGTACAATCCCATTCACCTCTAGTTCCACTTCTAGCAGATCTCCTTTCTGGTCTTTGAAGAATGCACAATTTAAACCATCAGCAATATAAAGCTCTTTTACCAGTGTGTAAGCAACATTCTTTGCAGCCTCACTGGAGCTGGGTAAAGTGATTTCTTGAAAATAATTTCAAGAGGCTTATGCTCACTCTTTACATAAATTATTTTATCATGCATACACCTTATGAGAAGGATATAGCAGTTATAGTGGAAGCTATCAACTTCCCGACAGTGTTCAGAAGCCATTAAGAAGGCTAACAGAATGTTACGATATATAGCACGATGTGTGGAGTACAAGTCCAAGGAGGTTATGCTCAACCTTTATAATGCACTGGTGAGGCCTCATCTTGAGTACTGTGTGCAGTTTTGGTCTCCAGGCTAGAAAAAGGACATAGCAGTGCTAGAAAAGGTCCAGAGAAGAGTGACTAGGCTGATTCCAGGGCTACAGAGGTTGAATTATGAGGAAAGACTTAAAGAGCTGAGCCTATACAGATTAAGCAAAAGAAGATTAAAAGGTGAAATGACTGAAGTGTTTAAAATTACGAAGGGAATTAGTACAGTGGATCGAGACTGTTATTTTAAAATTAGTTCATAAAGAACACAGGGACACAGTTGGAAACTTGTTAAGGGTAAATTTTGCACAAACATTAGGAAGTTTTTCTTTAAGAACAATAGACACTTGGAATAAGCTACCAAGTAGTGTGGTACACAGTAAGACGTTAGGGGCTTTCAAAACTCGACCTGATTTTTTCTTGGAAAAAATAAGTGGATAGGACTGGTGAGCTTTTTTTTGGGCTGAATGGCCTGTTCTCTTCTAGAGTGTTCTAATGTTCTAATATTGGTGATTTTTTTTCACAAGCAGATACAATGGCAAACAACTCCTTTTCTATGTGTATACCTACGCTGACAGTTTGAGAGTGTTTTTCAGATATATGCTACTAGTTGTTCTTTTTGAATGACTGCTCCTATGCCTTCTGAACTGACATCTACAAACAATTGGACTGATTTATTTACATCATAAATTTTCAGTATTGGGGCAATTCTCAACTTCTGTTATGCGCTTTTTCCCAATGCCACTCTATGTCTTTCTTAGCTGTCTTAGTGGTGTACTGTTTTTGGATTGGTTGCATATGAACTTAGCTAAATACTTTATCATGCCCATGAACCTCTTAAGCTCTTGCTTATTGTTTAGTGGTGGTAACTGTGTGATGGCTCTCACGTTTTCCTCATCTGGTTTCAACCCATTAGCACCTTGTATTTGACTTATATACAGTATTTAATTTAACTTCTTCTGATTTTGCATTTATTTAGTTTCAAGCTTCACTTTCTCACTCTCTCTAATAATTTTTTTAGCCTGAGATTGCAGTCTTCCACAGAATTTCCACAGACCAGCATATCATCAATTATATTAGCAGTGTCATTTTAATCATCTGTCATCTATTATATGTCTCTTTGAAAGACTTCAGATGCTGATCATATACAAAAGGGTAATCTCAAGAAACGATATCTTTCTGTGGATGTATTAAAAGTGTATAGCTTGAGTCCAAAGTGAAAGGTATTCTGCATAGCCCTTCCCATTATAGATGTAGCACTCTGTTATATAATTTTAAAGGTAATGCAGTATTTTTGACCTTTGTAGTCACATATTAGTGTCGTGGTATCCAATAGTGACATCTTGTGGCCAGAATAAGAAACAAGTTTAAATTTAGATGTTTGAGCGTTGATTTTTTTGTTTAGTGCATTAAATGTTTTTTCATTGCATTCTGATATATAACAATAATATAATATAACAATATTGAATGACATAATCTTTTTTATTTATTTTTGAATTCTCAGACCAATGAATCATGTCATTTTCACACTGTACAACAGCATGCACTTTTCTGCCATTATCTATGATACTTTTGTGTTTTGCACATTTTCATGAAATAATACTTTATGTGACAGAATTTTCATGTTTGACCTTGAGGTGGATACTTCTTATATTCAGGGTTTTGTCTACGTCTACTACACATATTCTTGCCATGCTCAGCATTTTTTAACTGTTCACTGTGATTTTTTTCTTTGCTCAACTGTTTTAATCTTATTTGCTTCAATTTTCTCATTCAACTTGGCTAGATGTTATTTCCCTTGCTTGGTAAATGTCAATTAGTTTTTCTAGTGTCATGTCTGTTACTATTAATAATTGCCCTCTAACTTGATCACTTCTCATACTGGGCTCCTCTAAAGCTTGCAGTAAAGTGGCCGTTTATAATGGATTGCTAACTAATACACCTGGCGACTCATTTTGCAGTTTGATGAAACTCGTCGGCACTGTTACAACAGTAATGTAAAAACAAAAATCTATCAGTGCTCATAGCTGCCAAGTACCAGTGATATGCTACAAGAGATTATAAAGCATGACTACGTGACACCTTTATCAAATCAGGGAAATTTTTGCTGTGAAGCAATGTGAAAGATTAATATTTTTCATCAGTGTTTGGGAAATAATTAGACTAAGGGGCAAAGGGAATCATAACCTTATCAGAACTGGCTGATGCTGAGTGTTGTTCCACCATACATGATTTAGATTGGAATACAAGTAACAAGCTGGTTAAGTTTGCTGCTGATACCAAGATAGGTGAATTATAAAGGCAAACAGAATGTTAGGTTATATACGATGTGAGAAGTACTGATCCAAAGGGATTATACTCAAGCTTAGTAATGCACTGGTGAAGCTTCTTCTGCAGTTTTTGGTTTTCAAGGCTACAAAAAGGACATAGCAGCACTATAAAAAGGTTCAGAGAAGAGCGACCAGGCTCATTCTGGGGCTATAGGGGGTGAATTATGAGGAAATATTAAAAGAGCTGAGCCTTTTCAGTTTAAGCAAAAGAAGATTAAGAGGTAACATGACTGAAGTGTTTAAAATTATGAAAGAAATTAGTATAGTGGATCAAGGTTGTTATTTTAAAATGAATTCATTAAGAACATGGGGACAAAGTTGAAAACTTGTTTAGGGTAAATTTCACACAAACATTCCGAATGTTTTTCTATACACAAACCACCATAAACACTTGGAATAATCTACCAAGTAGTGTAGTAGACAGTAAGACTTTACGGACTGTGATGGATGGCCGGCTTCATGTTCCGGCCCTCACCCCCAAGGCCGCCAGGAGGAGTTCTCCCGACAGCATGGACGGGCCCCAAATTCCAGCAGGGCCTCATGGACTATGTAGTTTTTATGGACAGCCTTGCTGGATATCCTGGGGACCACTGGGAGTCACTGTCGGAAGGCCCATGGACTCATATATGCCCTATAACCCGGAAGTGCGTCATAATCCCGTGACAAGAAGAAATGACGTGCTTCCAGGGTGAAGATACAGACTATTTACCCTGACCCGGAAGGAATAAGGACTTGTGGAATATTGGGCCAGAACACCTCCGGGTCGGGGGTATAAAAGGACTCTGGGAAAGCCCAGACACTGAGCTGAGCTGGGAGGAAGGGTAGCTAAGTGTCTGGGAGAGGAGGATTGTTTGATTGTTAATTATTGTATGAATAGTGTAGAGGGGAAGGTGCTTGGTGCACTGTATTTAAAGAAAATAAAAGAGTCATGGACTTTTACTTGGTGTTTGGAGTGGTACCTGAGGGGTCAAGATTTGGATCAGAACCTCTACTGCTACAGGACTTTCAAAACTAGACTTTATGCTTTTTAGAAGAATTAAGTGGATAGGACTGGTGAGCTTTGTTGGGCCAAACTGCCTGTTCTCATCTAGATTGTTCTAATGTTCTAATAACAGGGATTAGAGAATGTGCTGGTGTAACTGGACACACATAAGACAGTTTAGAGAATAAGCCTACATTAGGTTAGAGTAATAAACAATATAAGTTTCAGTATGAAAGAATAGTATAGCATGAGATTTACTTTATTGTCAAATAATAGATTCCACACATCTGGGGCCTTATGTATAACGCTGTGCATAGAACTCGCACTATAACATGGCGTAAGCACAAAAGCCGAAATGTGCTTATGCACAGAAAAATCCAGATGCAGGAATCTGTGCGTACTCCAACTTCCACGTTCTTCCGCTGCATAAATCCTGATCAGCGTGAAAAGTAACGCTCGTGCACGCGCTTTATGTAACGCCTCAACTCCTCCCAGAATTGCGCCTCTTTGAATATGCAAATGAATATAAATCGCCCTTAAGCTCAGCCTTCTGTGAAAAGACAATGGGAAAGGCACGGGGGAAAATATAAGAATTTCAGCGAATACCAAGTGGAGGCAAAGGAAAAACATACTATTTGTTTAATTAAACTGTGGTATAATCAACAAAAGGAAGTTGACCGAGTGACATAGCGTGTTGGAGAAACTTGAAAGCCCACGTTCACAAAATCGCACAGTGCCGGAAATAAAAAAGAAGTCACATATCAAAGTCGCCGTGAAAATGCGAGTTGTAGCCCACTGTCTGAGTGTCATATGAAAGCTTATTAGGGTACAGAGAAAAAAGGCACACAGTGGAGAAAAAGCATGAAATGTCAACTTCAAACACAACATTTCCACTTTAATCACGTAGTTTATTTTGTCATTAAAGTAGAACATCATAAACTTCATCTTAAAATCGTTTAATTAACCAGTTTCTCAAATCACATCGTAATTAAAGTAGCACGTTAAATGCTTTGTTTTGTATTTGATCTTCTATGTTCTCTATGTGTGTGAATCACTACTTGCTTCTTAAACCGGCTCTCTTCATCCAACTGGACACAGAATCCATTACATTCGTGATATTACAGCTCTCTGAATAACTAAAATACTGAGATGTATACGTGTGTCACAAACAGCTGGGGTTATTACCCGGCCAGGATGCCTAAAAGCAACAGAAGGGGGCAAGAATAGCTTCCGGGCCATGAGGGGGCAACCGCCCTGGAATAGGAAAGGACCACGAGAAAAGATTATAACCCATTGGGACCCGTGGCCACCGCCAGAGGGCGCCTTAAACCTTGTGGGACCTGGAAATAGTTACTCCCGCCACACTCGACAAGATGGCGGAGGAACCTGCCAGGGACGCCCGGAGTGCTTCCGGTGCAAAGGGCAGCACTTCCGCTACACCAGGAAGTGCTGCCGGATGGACATCATCAGCCACCTGGAGCACATCCGGGCAGGAATAAAAGGGGCCGCCTTCTAGCAATCGGGGAGCTAGAGTCGGGAGTCGGAGCATGACGAAGCTCCCAGGAGGAGATTGGCGGCGAAGGACTGAGTTATTGAAGAGTTCATTGTGGGTGATTATTGCTTTGTGCTTTGTGTCGTGTTTGGGACTGTGTTTATTAATGTTTAATAAACGTGTGACTTTTATAATGATGTGGTCTCAGACTGGTAGTGTCCGGGCAAGTCTCACAATGTGATATCATTTTTATGATGATAGGAGTTAAAGCACGTTATTAAACATGAGTTTCACGGCGCAGTGATTGTGTGCGACCTTCGATGAAATAATTTATTGCAGCAGTACTCAGGGGCGGCTCTAGGCTTGTGGTGGCACTGGGCAGAGGAAGAATCGGTAGCTCCATCGCCCGCCAATGTCAGTAAGGTAGCTTATGCAGGTGGATGGCCACGTCCGTTGCAGAAACTGCATAGCCGCCTCGTGCTCATGACACAAGCATTTAACTTTTGTCGAAATTTGTCGCTGCGTTTTTAGCTGTGTTGTTATTTTCTCTTTCTGTTTTAAATTCAAGATATATTGGCATAGCCGCCACTGCAGTCCTTGCTTTTCTTTCCCCAAATACCCAATCACCACACAATCAGCTCTGTAATAGAAGTTAAGCCATCTGTAAGCTTAGAGCGCAGATTCTTCAAAACGTTTAAGGAACATTGAAATATCTTCGTAGTACAGGTTTAATTATTCTATTCTTCACGACACTCCCAGTGAAGAATATAGATTATTTAAATGAAGTTAAAGTTTTATCTGTATAATATAATAAACATATTTTGCTGCATTTCATCTTAAAAATGATATCGTCATCATATGTAAATACGCGCTTTATAATGTGGCTCAGGTTGTGCGATATTATAACTGTAGTGCAAGTTTACAGTGGGGTGAATGTACTTATAAGTACAAATAGTTCTACAAGGTGCAATTGATTAAGTGCATTTAAAGTTCTTGGGATGAAACTGTTTCTGAACCGCGAGGTCCGTACAGGAAAGGCTTTGCAACATTTTGCCGTGGCTGAGACAGCGTGTCCTTGAAGCTGTATACCGATAATTCACTTTCCGATCAGCTGCTACTGTGATTCACACTCAGATACAGTGATATAAATACTCCGAGTGGTGCAGTGAGAGTAATATGGAAAAAGATAATTCGCTGTGGCAACACCTAACAGGAGGAGCTGAAAGAAGAAGAAGAAGGTGCAGTGAGAGTAACAATGCTAAAGCAGTTATGGTATTTGGAATACAATGGCTATTCCCTGGATCATTATATTGTTACAAGTTAATTACAATCAGATGCATTACACTAATAAACAATATGCAGTTAGTGTCAGTGTATTTATAAAGCCGCGTCAGGAAAATAAGGTGTAACCACACAGGAACAGTAGCATTGCTTTGACGCTGGGTGCCACCAGTCTTCAAAACCGAGCAGAGAACTTGCGTACGACAAGGTATGAGGTACCGTGGAAAAGTGCGTGGCTTTACGCCAAGTGTAGGTTTTATATATCACGATTTGAACGTGGAAAAGTTCTTACACAACATTTCTGTGCGTACGCACCATTTATACATGAGGCCCCTGGACTCCAAATTTAATTCAATATCTCTGTGTATAAAATATGAGTGGTGAATTTGCAACCCATCTTTGAACAGTCTCCACGAAGATTTAAATTCGGAGGTGGTTGAAACTGTGCCATGCTTTATTAACGTTTTCCTT
Source organism: Polypterus senegalus (assembly GCF_016835505.1). Classification (NCBI taxonomy): domain Eukaryota; kingdom Metazoa; phylum Chordata; class Cladistia; order Polypteriformes; family Polypteridae; genus Polypterus; species Polypterus senegalus. The sequence continues at coordinate 43,067,120 of NC_053163.1, forward strand.
TTGTGCTTCTAACATAATGTCATGTTGTTATGCCAAGTATCCAGACAAGCAGTTAACATTTTATGAGTACCTCTACAACACATTTTCTTCTTCTTTCTTTCTAATTCCTGCTCCCGTCAATTACACCACCGAATCTGAAGGTAAGAATGCCAGTAAAGCCCCAAAACATTACACTCTGAGTAAAGTTCATATTTCTAATTGAATCTCAAGGAGTAGAAATAAGTATTTAATACCATGAAAATATAAATACCTGTAAAGTACTGTAGTGTTAGCACCAAGCACCATAATGATTACTCTTCTCTTTTCATGGCTCTTTGGGGTAGCTCGCTATCCTGAAAAGGTCTGCTCGCTTTTTGCTGAGCTAGTTGAAAGAATGTTCAACATTATAGGCTTGCCATTTACATTGGTACTCCTGCCTCTGGTGATGTAATGCCAGCTCATACTTTGGTGACTCCTCCCTGGCTAGTTAGCACTGTTACATTACGTCGCCATCCTACTAAAGTCTGTCCCCAGTGACCACTTTCAACTCCTTGCAATGGCACACAAACTCTAATCCCTCTTGATGTTTCTTTAACTTGACTTCACAATGTGTACATTTTCTTACTTCTTAAATACAGGATGTACTCTCAAAATTCTGTGAAATTTATTGTGTTATGGTCATTGGATCCTAAACATTCAATCAAAATCACATCTACCCGCTGTTATATGTCTGTATTGTTACAAAATGCTAAATATAGACTTGTGATCTTGTTGGTGATTTAACATACTAATTTAAAAAACAGTCATTGACTTTATTATAAACTATTTTTGTGCTCCTCTGTTGGTAATGATGCCCAATTAACATTTCAATTAACTGAAAAGCCCCACATTACTATAATATCCTCCTATAAAATGACTTAATTGAATTAATAAAATGATGCTTTGAAACTAATGTCTATAATCTTTATTTTAGATAGCATTAACACAAATAAAAGATAATTAAATGTATCTTTGTACAGAGTTCTGATTACGCTTTTAACATTATCCATCCATCCATCCTCTTCTGCTTATACGAGATCGGGTCGCAGGGGCAGCAGCTTGAGCCGAGATGCCCAGCCTTCCCTCTCTCCGGCCACTTCTACTAGCTCTTCCAGGGCAATCTCGAGGTGTTCCCAGGCCAGAGACATAGTCCCTCCAGTGTCCTGGGTCTTTTCCGGGGCCATTTTCCGGTTAGATGTGCCCGGAACAACTCACTAGGGAGGCATCCAGGAGGCATTCTGATCAGATGCCCAAGCTACCTCATCTGACTCCTCTCGATGCGGAGGAGCAGTGGCTCTAATCTGAGCTCCTCCTCACACCACAGAGTGGTAAAAAGCTACAGTCTATGCTACCAATCAGAAGCATAGGGCAGAAACTCAGTCCACAATAAGAAATCTAATCAAGTCAAGTTGTCAAGTTGGGGAGCATGCACTGGTACAGTGCCTTGTCACACCCACTACATGACGAAACAACTCGGGATCCCAGTTTGCAACCCCCCAGGCAGACACACGGTCCAGTCCCACCATCCGGAAATGATCCTCTATCTGCCGCAACCAGGTGTTATGTGGGTGATCCCTTGGTCTATATAAATCTAATAAAAAGTAGAAAGTAGAATTTCAAGGTGTAAAAGTTGCCACAAGACACCTAGAAGAAATGACTGAGCTGCATTTCTATGCCAATTTTTATCCCTACCTCGCTTTTACAAGTACCATAAATTTGTGCCAGCTGTTACAAACTCAAATCAAGTTTATGTTTTTATTATATACTGTAACTAGCAGAATACCCGCGCTTCGCAGCGGAGAAGTAGTGTGTTAAAGAAGTTATGAAAAAGAAAAGCAAACATTTTAAAAATAACGTAAGATGATTGTTAATGTAATTGTTTTGTCATTGATATAAGTGTTGCTGGCATATATATATATATATATATATATATATAAATATATATATATACACATCTATACACATATATATATACAGTTATATATATATACACATATACACACATACATATATATACATATACATATATATACACATACTGTATATACAACATATACATATCTACATATATACTGTATATACACATATATATACAAATCTACATATATATATCTACATATATATATATATTAGGGTGGGACTCGATTAAAAAATTAATCCAATTAATTAGAGGCTGTGTAAGAATTAATCTTGATTAATCGTATGTAATCGACACGTAAATTTGCCCCAAATGCAAATGTTTTTTTTTTATTTAAAACGGTTTTAGTGGGCGACAGAATCAAATAATAGACATGGACATGAATATTGTAAACTGAAGCTGTTTTAATTTCTGAAAAAAAAGCCTTTAAACTGCATTTGAATTCAAAACAGAAACAAAAATATCATCCCTGGTTAAAATTGGGCAGACTTAAAAATAAAGTGGTAGTTTAAGTACTTTAAGTACATTTGCAGAATAGTATTGTCTTTAAATAATAATAACCAAAATTTCACCATAAAGTGCAGTTTTCTTCTTAAAAAATAAGTCAGAAACATAAAAGGTAATTTGACCAGCTTACTCTTTAAACTCTGAGTAACATTAGCCAAAATTATTTTGTACATTAGGCTAAAACAGTGTGATCATTGAACATTTTGTAATTAGATGTATTTAGAATTACTAACGGTCACGGAAGTCCAATGATCCCCAGTAAGAGCCACAAAGTCCGCTTTCTGTAATGCATCTAATTTTGCTTGCTTTTCAGTGTGCACAAAACCATGCTTTTATCAAGGCTTACGGGAAGTCGAAATGATCAGTCGTAGGAGCGCTTTATTCCGACTCTAACATTTTTGTAGCTGTGATGTGTGCATCAGTGTAATGGATGTACCAGGAAATCATGCATTGACAAAAGTTCCGTTTGCTTGGAATTGAAAGTGTGATTAAATCGTTATTTTTAGCGCGTTATGGAGTACATGCATCGAAGCTTCTCAGCTGTGCTTGTGCTAAGAAAGGGAAAATTTTAAAAATAACGTAACATGATTCTGCGTTAACCTAATATTTTTCATACGTCCCAAACCAAGGAGATCGAAGGTAAAATGAATCGGTAGCGCAGTACATAGTCAGTACATCCCTCTCGGGAATCGAACCTCGAATGTCGGCGTTAGAGGCTTAAGACTCTACAATTAGCCACAGCGTGTGGCTTGTCTATGCTAAAGTATGTATTGTAGATCGGGGTATATATATACATTTATATATATACCCGTGTACGAGTGGAGAAGTAGAAGTTATGAAAAGAAAAGGGAACATTTTAAAAATAGCGTAACATGATTGTCAATATACAGTAATTGTTTTGTGAGTGTTATTGAATGTTGCTGTCATCAAGGATTTGATTATCATTATTTCTTTCAATCAGGCTCGTATTTGTAGGATGTGTTCAAGTTACATTCCGTGTTTGTCAATCGTTGTAAAGATAAGAGGTTTCATTCATCGATTAGTTCCTTACTGCATCAATAAACAGCTCGTCTTCCTTTGTATCTGTGATGTGACAAACTGCATGCACGGGTTTTTTTTTTACACTGTCTTCCTTTAGCAGGACATTCACTTTTTCCACCGTGTGCTTTGTTTCCGCAGTAGCTGCACTTATGAATATGATTCTATGTATAAGACGCTTCATATTTTTTTGCTGCCTTCTCAATTGTGTAATTCGGTTTTGTTCAGCACTCTTTGGAACTGTTGCTTTTTGTCTGTGCACTGCGTCAGTTCACGTGAGCCGCTTGGTGTTCTTGCATCGAAGGTTCCCAGCTGTACTGGTGCCATCTCGTGTAATGCCAGCTAAGACCCAGCACTTAAAAGTTTCTCTCGCAGTTTCAATGAGTTTGTGCCAAACACCACCCTGACCATCTCATCTTCCTCTGCATAAGTACAGTCCTTCACACGTGAATATTTACCGGCAGTGTTTGTATTGGATTGCCGCTGATGGACGGCCTTATATGGGCAGGCACTAAATTACAAACGCTAGTGGCAGCCTGTCTATGAACTTAATTTAATATAAACTTACGGTTCACGCCGTGCTTTGTTTCCGCAGTAGCTGTACTTATGAATATGCTTGTATGCATCATTTGCTTCATAATGTTTTTCTGCCTTCTCAATTGTGAAATGGCGTTTTGTGCTGATCGCTGTTTGGAGTTCTTCCTTGTGCTCTACGTACTTAGGTAGGAGGCGTTAAGATGTCACACCAATTTTTGTAAGTAAGCTGTAAGGAATAAGCCTGCCAAATTTCAGCCTTCTACCTACACGAGAAGTTGGAGAATTAGTGATGAGTCAGTGAGTGAGTCAGTGAGTGAGTGAGGGCTTTGCCTTTTATTAGTATAGATAGTAATAACAATAGCAGCTCACTACTCAAAATGATAAATATGAGGAGGACCTAGGATCAAACCTTCAACCTCTTGATTATGAGGAAACAACTCCAACTCACTTATTTTTCATACTTCAAGCAGGCAAGGCAAGCTATTTTTAATTAATTATATATTTTACTTTTGCATTTAAACTTTAGGTTAGAACCCATAGCCGATAGAGTGTGGCCAAAACAGAGGTTTAGGCAAACTGTTTACTCTACAGGACAACCATGCTGAATTGAAAAGGTGGAATACTTATCTGTGTTTTTTGGACAAGGTTGCCATTAATCCAACCTTGCTGAGTAACAACAAGGACAGGAGCCAGAGTGAGAAACTACATGTTCATCTTGCTAACTATGGTCACTGACTGATAACCAGTTGACTTAGCAGGCATAGCTTTCCAAGCAACCAAGGACTATTTGTGTGAAACCCTCAAAGAGAATACTGCAGTATTGCCTGCATTATCAGAAGGTGCGACGAAAGGTGAAGAACGAGAACAGTGAAAAATTTTTCCACATATCTGGAAAAAGCTGACCAGGAAAAGAACTAAGCATCATTCATCTCAAACCATAAGTATACTTTGATTCTGAGAACTATTAACTGCAAATTAATAGACAGGACAAAGCCAGCTAATGTACTATAGTACTGGTGTTAACTGTGACTAAAGATAATAATCTTCTTAAGGATATGTTCTGGCTATTCGAAGTTTCTCATCCTAAATCACACACACAAGCACTCAAACATACAGACAGTGAGATAGAGAACTCTGTGTGGTGGTGGTGGGTGGTCCTTGAGCCAGAGTAAAATCCTAGCTGCTGTGAGCAAGTGAACGGCACTTCACGGACAGTAGAAACTTCATAACCACCCAGAAAATGCATCCATCTTAACCCCATGAATTGAAAATGAAGGGTTAATAAGTTGTGTGCATATTTTTCTATAAGAGAGGAAAGTTCTATCTAAGCCAAGAAATAGAATTGATGAGTTATGCACTTTTTTCTATGGTAGAGAAAAAGTTAAACTAATCTTTTGTTATCTTATATTTTGTGTTGTTTGTGTCTTTTGTTTAAATAGATCTACAGTATATATTTCAAATATCTTCTATAATTCTTATGTTATAAATAAATTGTATTATTTTGCTTATTTTAACAAGCATGTTTAGGTTATTTATGAAAGCAAATCTTTGGCGAAGTGAAAGTGTTTATGTAAATTTTGACGGATTTAAGACATCTTTTTCATATTGAAAAAATTTTCTCATACTTCTGATGTACTGGCCAGAACATTAACTAGAGACTCTACACACCATTACCTACATTAATCTGCCATCCTGGGAAAGGTGTTTTATTGATGAATAATCAATTAAAAATCCTACAAAGCTAACATGTGGTCAGGTTTACACAAAACTGGGCAGAAGTAAACTGGACCTTAAGGGGCTTAAAAGCCTGTTAAGCTTCTCGCATCCAAAGTAGATTTTTTTCCACCCATTTTTTATCAAGAGAGATAAGAGAGGAGCAATAAATGAGCAGAAAGTCTTAACAAACCACCAGTACAAATTACCAAAGTCTACAAAATAGACTTGCTTTACACTCTCTGAAGGTTTCCAATTCCGAATATTGGAAATCTTATGTGGGTCAATTTAAATACCAGAATGACTAATTTAGTACCCCCAAAACAAAACAGGCATTTTATGAAATTCACAGTTCTAAAGTTTAGTGAATAAATTATTAGCCCCATGATGAGACAAAACCACTATAACAGGGACCACATGAGAATCAAGATCCTTAAAAAATCTAAATGTCATCAAAGTATACTAACATTAAATGTCTCAAAAGATCATGAAATATATAATTTGCAAACAAATGAAATACTGCTGGGGCATTACCCAACTCATATGACATGACAAGGTATTTGTAATGCCCTGATGTGGAATTAAAAGCAGCTTTCCACTCATCCTCCTGCTTAATACAAATTAAATTATAAACACTGCACAAGGCCAATTTATTTAATTTAGTAGAATTCATAATTTGATCAAACAGGGACAAAATAAAGGGAAATGGATAGTTGTTCTTGACAGTTATCTTATTTAGAATGTGATCAATACAAGGATGTAGCAATCCATCCTTTTTGGATTAAAAAAGAGGACTATTGAATGGTGTGAATGAACCTAGTGGCCAAAGTTTCATGAATATATTTATCCATAGCTTTTGTTTTAGTGGGATAAAGGGTATTATATAATGAACTGTTTTTTGGGTACAATAATGTCGACATAGAAGTTAACATAGACTATAGTCTAATATTATAGTTAATAATAGGTGTAAAATAACTGTAGCAGTTATTTAATCTAATTATTTTTGGTCCTTTTTTGCTTTACCATTTAAGTTAAAATCATTTAATTATAATTGAAAAACATTTTGAGCAATTTTAGTAATCCGAAGTCAAATTTTAGTAATGAGAACAATACAATGCAAGTCCTGTTGGAAGCTGAACTTTTTGGAGGATGGTTTGGAGGAGCCAGTTTCCTATGAAGGCTACATCTGCAGGTGATGCCAGATGATGTAGTACCTCGAGATAAAGGTTGCTGAACTGGAGGAGGAGTTGGCTGGCCTGTGTTGTAGTAGAGAATTGGCGGACCCTGGCCCAGGTGTTTTTAGAGAGATATTGTGCTCCAGGAGAAGAATCCAGATCAGACAGGTATAGATAGGTGGGTCACATTTGCAAGGCATAAGGTAAAGGGTGCACACCGTTCGGGGGCATCAACCCCAGAATTGGAAGTGACAAACTATTCCAGGTGAAACAGCTGGTTTGAATCAGTAGGGTACCTCCTCAAACATATTCACCTCTACAAAAAGTTATTTTTAGCCGAGAAAATATCAGCTCAGGCTGTAACAAATATATTTTGTTGTCGCTGTTGCTACTTACAGTAAAAAAAAAATTAGAATCAAGAAAAAATAAAATGGTGAAAACCGAAAATCGAAAAAAATTAAATGGAATTTGTGAAAAAATAAAATGGATTCCATAGGACCATAAGTATCATATAGTGCAGCCCTTATATTCCTTACTTCATCTGCCTAATCTCTTACAGTATCAGCTACTGAAATGGACTCAAGCATGGACAAAGGCCTATAATTCAAGGGATGATAACTAAGATGGACAGAAGAGCCCACCTATTAGAAGATACTGATTTTGTAACTGGAAGTGACTTTAATTTGATCAGGAGAAGGACCAACCTTCATTTAAAACCACATGCTCTCAAAGTAAGTGGGAAGAAGAAAAGAAGAGGAGAGGAGTTTAGGTATTCTGTCTGGATCCCCTCCCAGGGATTCTCTCAGAGAGTGGGGAACTCTTCAAAATGTCCTTCTGAAACTTGGTTTCTGAAACCTAAGGAAATATGAGCTGCACTCTCCATGAGGAGCTGGAAAGGTGAAATTCTCTTTTCTTTGTGGACCAGACGCTGAGATCCAGTCTCATAAGCCAAAGCAATGTGTGCTAGTAGTCTGACAAGGCTGAGAAGCCATGACTTCAAGAAGGGAACTTCAGCATCTAAACTCTTGGGCTAGAATGAGTAATGCCTTTTCCCTATGAAGTAGCAAAAGACAGCAGAAGACATGAGGACTCCAAACCATGAAGACTCTTCCACTTGAACTCAGAGCAACAACAAACAACAACTCCACACAACATCTGACATCATTCTGTTTATCTGTGCCGAGATAAAGCAGAATTCTAAATACCAGTAAACAGCCAGCTTGATAGGCAAACTGCAATGGATCCAGATGGTCTATCACAAGAGTCTTCATGATATATCTTATGTGAGATATAAGTGCCACTGGTCTGTAGTCATTAGGTGAAGACGTTTCTGCTTTCTTTGTGACAGGAACAATGCAGGATGTTTACCATAGCAGTGGCAGTAATATTGAAATTTAATTTCCAATTGAATGTTATTTTGCAGTGATGGACTTCTGTCTGATCTAGAATTATCTTACTGTGAAAGCTGTCTCAAACAAGCTTATCTCAGAGCAGCATTTTAAAAACTAGCAAATCTGTACTGCATAATAACACTAACATATGAAAGTGACTAAACTGATTGTTTTTGTATCAGTATACTGCTGCTGGATTATGTGAATTTCCCCTTGGGATTAATAAAGTATCTATCTATCTATCTATCTATCTATCTATCTATCTATCTATCTATCTATCTGTCTATCTATATTGAATCTGAATTTATGTGAAAGGATCCAAACTCAGTCACAACATACCCTGCCAACAATTCATTTTTTCTCAGCAGAGGGCTTTTACACAGTCACAGTGTAAAAAAGATCAAGTGAACCAGTAGACCATAGAGTTCACTATTTCTATTTTGTATTTTCATTCATAAGTCAATCTGATTAATTTTTCATGCCAGATAAATTTTCTTCACTATTATTTGTTCATATTATATTTTGTTCTATATTGCTTTGAAAACATTGCTGCAAAAACATTTAAGTATAATTAAAATGAAAAAATCCCATAATAAATGTTTCATTCATATGTTGCCTACTAAAGCAAATAATTAGAGAATTCCACACTACAGAAAAGTAACCAGTGATTCATTTACTGGCTTATTAGATTTTCCCAGGGCTTAATTTTTCTTTTTATAGCAAAACAATTTTGATATTCCTTGAAACTCATTTTGCTATTCCAAAAAAAATGTTGCTGTTCCTTTAGTGTACAAAAAAAACAACATTTCAATTAGACATTATGTTAGACTTCATGATTCCTTATACAGGGGGTCCTCTGGTTACAATGTCTTAATATACGACATTTTGAGTTTATAATGCTCACTCCCATAAAAACTTAAAAAAATTGAGATGTGAGAAGGAATGAAGGTAATGATTTTTTACAGCAATTTTTTCTGTTACTACAGTATAGTGTACACTATTTTTCCATTTTCTGTGGCTTAGTTGTGTTTTTATGTTCTAGATTATGATTTTGCAAATGTGTTAGGATAGCTAAGTGACTTAGGCTAGTACGTGTTTCGACTTATACCAAAATTCGAGTTACATCGCTGTTGTAGGAACGGAACTGTGTTGTAACCCGAGGACCCCCTGTATTGAATTTAAAACAGGAGAGCTGGAACACCAACCTTTTCACCCTTCACTGCACTGCAGTCACATGTTTTTTTCAATGCACACCCAGGGCAAGCCTGAAACAAAGAAAACACCAATTACAAACTTGTTCAATACAGAAATAAAGCACAGATCAAATACATGTATTACGGCATATCATATTTTCACCTGGAATTCTACAAGTACTTGAAAGCTATTTGAAATACATTGCCAGACATTTCTAAGCATTTTGGCAGTACAGAATTAGCTATACCTACTAAGGCAGCATGTAAATACCCATGACATCACTTTATGAAAATATTTATCTTTACATTCATCGTCTCACTTACCTTTTCTACAAGACTACAATATGTGCATATGCATAAGCCTTACTATCTTCCACACTATGTGGTGCAGTTTAATTGTTACTTGTGTTGTTATTCACAGTATGCTAACTCAGAATGCTCATACATATGTTTTTATGACCAATGGTGCCTTTAGTTTAAACACCAGAAAATTAGATGAATAAACCTAGGATGAGGCATTCAATATAAAGAGGAGGAAAATACTTCAGTACATTTACATTTATGAAAAGCAGGCTACTTGAAGTAGTAATGGATTCAGTTATACAATTTAAGAGCTTCGTCACCTTTTTCCACTGAGGTCTGTTACCTCTGGTAGTACCAGGTGTCAACAGCACACAACTGATAAATACATTAATTACAAGCACTATAGATGCTGCTCACCCAATATGAAATATTTAATGATAAAAAGCTGGCCCTTCCTGCCTATATCTTTCACTGTAATTTTTCTTGTCATAGTTATTATGGGTGATTTAAATAACTGAAATCTTAATTAATTATCCAGAAATTTCCATTATATTAGTTTTGACAAAGAAGAGATAGGAGCTTCTTGGGTCACTATTGTCCAAAAATGCATATATGGGTAATCCGCTCTTCCACTTTACTGAGTCACCTTTTACCAATGAGAAGAAGATTATTGGGTTTCTAAAAATGAGTAACATTCACAAACGTGCATGAGAAACAATGTATCTTACTACCTCAGGAGGTGGTGAGGAGCTTTTGAATAGTTGAATCTATACAGTTTTCATTGTGCTGGCAGATAGAAAATTGCTTTATTAGTACACACCGTCTTCTTAACACCATGAAATATTCCTCAAAAGAATTAAAGACACAACAGAGAAGCAAATGAAAGAAAGAAGTTTAGAAAATATGTACTGACAGAATATAGAAGACAGTAAAAAATATTGGTTAAAAAAGCACAATGTTTACACTTCATTCTTCTGTAAAAGTAAAAGGCAAACAAGACGGCAGTTAGCCTGACCAAAAAAATTCAATTTCTGATTACTGAAAAAGATGTCTTGCTAGAGGTTCTTTTATAAATGTTTGGGAAGATGCACATTCTTAGTGAGCTGCTCAGTTATCAGCATCTGCAAAGCCTAAATCATGGGTGTCAACCTCAAGACCCATGGGCCAGATCCTGCCTTTTGCAGTTTTTAATGTGGCACTCATCACCAATATCTAAAACGTGTTATAGCCTGTGATGACCCCGTTTAACATGCATTTCATATATAAAATTTACCTGTAGCATTGCCCCTTTTGGATAGTGGCTCTTGTGATAGAACCCGGGGTGTCAGCAAGCCCCAAAACCCAAACACACAAAGAGTCCCAGTTCGAATAATGGAAGGTTTATTCACCAAATATGTCCAACAGTAGCACAAGCACAGGTTTTCTTTCCAATTCCTCTCTCTTCACAATACTCTTTCCTCTCACCACCACACTACTCTCCTCCAGTCGAGTATTGCTCCACATCCTCCCAGCTCTGACTCGTCTGGATAAAAGAACGCAGTACCTTTTATTATGGTCCTGGGAGTACTTTCGCTGCCAGGGCAATTGCCCGATGGTAGTACTTCCAGGTCACACAGAAGTCCCATAAATTGAGGAGTGCATCTCCCTACAGCGCCCCCTTGCGGCACCCATGGTCCCCAGCAGGGCTGTATTGCTGGACTATATCTCCCAGCATTCCCTGCTGGTTCCTGAATTGGCGCTGTTATGGAGGGCTGCTGCCATCCAGCATCTGACAGGAATAGAAAGTCCCAAGCAACCACTTCCACTTCCGGTGGGCTGTCCGTCCATATGTTCTGGTCATCTCTTCCGGGTCTGGTTCCTCTCTCATCCTGGTTGGGATGCCTGTCTGCTTTCTGGGAGCCTCCCATCCAGGTAAGCAACCATCCCCTCTTCTGGCTGCAATGTCGGTGCAGCCCATGTGGTATCTGCACTCTATAAAACCAGACAGCTCCTGAGAATGGTATCCAACTTTGGACCAGCAAACTCAAATAACTAATTAGTGCCTCCTTAACTTTTAATTTGTTTCTTTGTTTGTCTTGTTTATTAATTGGGGACACTCGGCTCTTGACCCAACATCTGAAGCAGGTTGTGCTATTCTATTCAACATTCACCACTTACTTGATATTTGTAAGAGAAATTTTTGTAGATTGAAAATGCGTGTGCATTTCCACTCATATTAAACGTGATTGTTATGCATTTGTGATTAATTCCAAATGTGGTTTGCATGATACATCACTAGCAAGTTTACATCCAGTTTTTAACATTGTAAGGCAACATCTGATCATGGCACACATTAATTTAGGTATAAATGTATGTACTTTGCTTTAGCTAATGAACCTAATACATACTGTATGCCTTACCAACTGGCACATCCAGCTACTGCCAATTACACCTGAGAAGTTCTATGGAGTGCTCCAAACCACATTGAATTACCTGTCCACTGAACACTGGGGTCAGGGAAAGGCGTAATGTGCCAGTGTCTGATAATAGCTGGTATCACCTGACATTATGTAATGACATGATTGCTGTTACAATGTATAGCATAAGCCATATGAAACACTGAGAGTTCAGCCAGTTATCTTACCAACAAGCACCATCAGCAAGTTGTCTAATCAATGCATTTTTGCATCAAAATAAATGAATCATGGCTTGACCAAGGCCACTGAGCCACAGCATTTCTTAGTCTCATCTTGGCATCACAGACTTGTGTGTTAATGAAATGTAACTGTTAGCAGTTAACAAAATCAGCATCATTCTCACTAGTAGGGCAGTGATGTCCTGAATTGATCTGGACTCACAATGTTGAGATTTGATTCGATAACGATTTAATCTGGATTGAATTAGTGTGTACTGATATATTTAAAGTGCTGTCTTTTTCAGAGATTACTTAATCACGCATAGAGACAATGAATATAATGTGAAAAATTTCAGTAACACTTTATTTGAAGAGTGTCTACATAGTGACTTCATTACATAAGCATAAGCATGGAATGACATTTAAGATGCAATACTTGATTAGTAATGAACATTTAACATCAGTATTTGCAAGATATGGAACAAAATATTATTACTATTCAAAAAAAAATTCACAGCACTGCACTCATTCAGAATTCACCATAATTTAACTAACATGTATCGCCACATCAGAATCCACACATACAGTAGTACCTCGGTATACGTCCTTAATCCATTCCTGATCCTTTGACTACCAAATACCAAACAGGACGTATACCAAACAAATTTTTCCCATCAGAAATAATGGGAAAATGATTAATCCATTCCCATGAAAAAAAAATCCTATTGTTATTAGCATATTATACATTGATGGGGTTGTATAAAATTTAAACACTGCTCAATACTAAAATACATAAATACAAAAGCAATTAGATGAAATAAATGAAAATTTAACTTCACTTTACTTTTTAATAACGTCTTTGTTTTTCACAATCGTAGATACCGTCGTTCTCGGCAAACGGTATGCAACAGCCATGTCTCGGATACACAAGCCACCATCATACTTTTTAACAATCAATTCAAATATACGTTAAAAAACACAAATCATGTTGTGACGATGCAGGTTTGTTGTATGCTCCCATCTGCTGTGGGGGAGCCCTTGAACCCTACACCGTCGGTAATGTTACCGATGAGCTTAGCAGTGAGGCACAACAAAGCATGGTCATGGTGAAAAAATGCAAAGTGCTTTTATTAAAATAATCAACAAAACAAGGTGTTCAAATTAAAGTGCAATGTCCAAAGTTCCAATACATAATCCATAAAATCAGAAGTGAAACATGGAGGTTAAAAACAACAGAAAAAAGTCTTCCTAAAAACAACAAGGTTAAAATACAGCAGGGCGCATTCTTTAAAAAAAATAACAAAAAAAAACCCCAAAAAGAAGCCCGGTGCTTTTTTACCTGGTGGCCTCCCTGCTTCCCAACAGGGGAGTCGCCCTACTTGCAGCTGACCTTCACTATGACTATTTCAGCTGTTCAGTTCACCTCTCCGATCCCTGGCTCCGGTAGGCTCCTCCTGACAGCGACTTGGGATCTACAGCGACCAGGGTGCCTACGCTGGGGAATACACACGCCCAAGTCCCAACTCCTGTGGCCTTACACAGAGAGTCACCCTCCTTCCGGTCAATCCCGCTCCATGATCACTCAGCGGGAGTGGCCACTACTACTATTTCCATGGTGTCGGCCCAACACCCAGGCTCCCTGTTCAGCTGCAATGCTCTCCTACACCGTCTCTCTCTCTCACCTCTCCCTCTCTCTCTCCCGTCCGTTCTTTTTTTTTCCTCCTCTTCTAGCTGACTCGCGCTTCTATATATCAAGATAAGCAGCCCCAGGAACAATCACAAATACGGATGGTCTCTCATCTGTGCACTTAGGTGAGAAATGCCCACATCATGAATCGCCCTGAGAGCCGCTTCAGCCACACAACCACCACACCCCCTCACCAAGCCGCGAGCACGGTAATTATTTAATTTAAAACTGGCCTTTGACAGAAGCTGTGGAGCTGCTATATCACACACGTGAAAATTCACAGAGAGTTATAGCACGGGTTATTCACTGAATGCTAGCAACTGGCGCACTGACGCTCGTGGGCCACGAGAGCGGTAAACAAGGGTAGCACGCGAGTTGTATTCCAAACGTATACCAAGCAAAATTTTTTGCGTCCAAACAGGACGTATACGAAGTTGGACTTATTCCAAAGCAGACATATACCGAGGTACCTGTATTATGGGTGACTTCATGTTTTAATACAATGTAATGCAATGACATGTACTTTATTAAACACTAGCAGAATACCCGCGCTTCGTAGCAGAGAATAGATATCTACATATACACACATATATATATATATATACACATACCTATCTACATCATATATACACACATACATACATACACACACACAAATTATATATATGTGTGTATGCATGTATGTATGTATGTATGTATGTATGTATGTATGTATGTATGTGTGTATATTACATACATACATATATATACGCATACATATACTTGTGTGTATGTTTGTATGTGTCTATATGTGTGTGTATAGCTTTGGTCACTGAGTGCAAGGGAAAAATAATAAAATATAGTCTATAAGTTATTAAACAGTAAAACATTAACGTTTTAAGAAGTACAGGTACATTGAGCACTACTGGAGTGGTTGCGGGTAAACTACATTTTAAAGACTGTGTAACACAACAGGTAAGTAACTAACAGCAGCTAAAATGTATATGGATCATCTCTCAGTAGTAGATCCCTTTTGAAAGGCGCTACACGGCTGTGGTATAGAAATTACATTTTCTATGTGAACGTTCAAATTTGTGCCTCTGGTAATGTGCCTTACCGGCAATTAAAGAAAATTATTTTTGTGTCCTCTGCAGTGTTAAGAGAGAAGGCTTTGGTTTGGGATAAAAGGAAAAAAGGTGTAAAGAAAGGAAAGTTGCCTTTTTCTTTTATATAGTATAGAGATGTGTTAAGCTGGCGTTATGATCGCCTTTTGGGGACAGTCGCGGTGGGTCTTGTGTAGACTGGTGAGGCGTCCCGCCATTAATCGGCTGTGATGGCACTGTCAGTCCTCCACTCGTGTACGTGTCTTCATAATCCGAGCTGAGGACCTCATAATCGTATACGTGCAAAGAAAGTGTGAATCGCCTTAATATTATTTTGCCGTGGTGTAGAAAAGGGGTCCCGTGTTTGCACTTGTCTGGGCTATAAGCGCGGGGAGGATGAAAAAATTAAAAGTGCTCACTTTGACTTAAGGCAGAAGCGCAGTCAGCGTCTCAAAGGCCGGCACAGCTATGCACGCGCGCTGGCTGCTCGACTTTTGCTGGGCAGGAGACCCCAGTTTTTGTACACACGTTCATGAGATCAAAAGTCTCAGCGCTCTTTGGAGGTCATTCATATATTATATATATAGCAAAATACCCGCGCCTACTGGCGGAAGTAGTGTGTTAAAGTAATGAAAAGAAAAGGAAACATTTTAATAATAACGTAACATGATTGACATTGTCATGAGTGTTGCTGTCATATATATGCCTGCCTAAATAAGTCACCCTCGCTTTGCTCTTACTTTTTTACCGTTCATTTAATCACCACACCCTCACCACAAAAAAAAATATATATATATATTTTATGACAGTTTAAATTGAGTATAGATGGAGATATGTTTTTTGTACTTTGTCATGCCAACCAAAAATAATTTCCTGATGACTTACATAACTGTAATGCTAAGGGTGTTAGAAGAAGCTGATCTTCTTGGTATGAGGCGATTGGAAGAAAGAAGTTATCCCATACCTCTCTTGCTCTACTTGTTGATGTCTCTGAGTCATCCATTATCCTTGGTAGGGTAGAGGGATACATTATATACCCGAAACAAACAACAAAAGTCATTTGAGGTTTGTATTAGTTTGTTAGTAGGTCACTTCATTATTTAGGCAGTGCCCTGAGGTATCTTTTTTTTAAAAATTATAACATACTAGCAAAATACCCGTGCTTCGCAGCAGCGAAATACTGCCTTAAAATTTTTATTAAGAAGAAAATTAAACCTTTTTAAACTGAGGGAAAATATACCAATAATTATTTGATAAGGATCTCTTTGTATACCACATTGTCAGTTTGGCCCTCCGGTTATAATATGACCAAGCTGTGCGCTGAGCTTACTCTTGAGCATGCAACGTACAGTTGGCCATGTGAAAAGTACTCTTGTTTCAAATCTCACAGCTTGGATTGCTGCTGTCATAATCTGTTTGAGTTTCATGGTTTGTTTCAATTACGACAGCATTTGCAGGACTTGTGTTGAAGTGACAGTCGGCATCTTTCAAGCCTTGTAACCATACAACCGGTTTCTTCGATAACTTCATATCCAGCTTCTGAGAGTTTAAACATTCATAAACATCAAAGTGTCCACTACTGAAATCGTCACCTGTGAACATAAGATGTTTAAGAGGCATTGGCGGTTGTCGAAAGGTGTAAAATATTTGGCCATTTCGGTACACCTGAAAGCGACAACCGAACAATTCAGCGGCAGCCATCAACTCACATGCAGAACCATAGGTGATGGGCTTAAGCATTTCACTCTTATAGTGCTCCTGTGTAGTATAATTATCTCCTGTACCGTCATCAGTCCACACCTTGAACCCGTCCCAGTCATTCAATACATAAGACACAATGTGCCTCCAGATATCAAGAGTGAGCCTGATATGGCCGTGCAATATGTAACAAAGAGAATGGAAAAGGCAGGTGACATCTCCGGGCATGGAAACCACTCAGTAAGAGACAGTTCTTTGATCGATGGTGATCGACTCGATAGACATGTTAATGGGGGTATGGTTGGAACGATAAAGGAAATGGGCACCTGAACAATGTAAAATAAGTCTAAAATACCTATACAATAACTATAATCGTAATAAATGAACAATAAAACAGCGGAGAAGCCGTGGATTAAATAAAAAGGTTATAGTTATCATCAGGGAGATGTGAATCCCGTGGCGAAGCAAGGAAGGGAATGTAGAGCTTGGAGTGACGGACAGCTTTATATAAGCAGGCAGCCAACAACGTGGGAGGCGTTGGGATGGGGACCCAGCGCCACCTCACCGATGACCGAGCTGCAGGCTATGGACGTATATATGTACGTAAGTAGGATTAAGTTAGCGTTGGGAACCCGCGTACCAAATTCCTTGAAGATGGGCCCATAAGTAACAAAGACTGTTGAAAAGTTGAATATGGCGGCAGACAGTGGCATCATACCACCAAAATAAGTACGCACATTAGTTTCGGTTAGCGCAGGGAAGCCTGCTTAACAAAGTAACTGGATCATGGCACTACCAGTACTCTCACCTCCTCTTTGAACAACGATGGAGAGTAACTTAGACGGTTCTGACCCTTCCTGATACCCAAGTAGTGGTTCCGCTTTGCTTTTGCTTTTTAAGGTATAATGCAAACAGTTCTGATTCATTACTACCCTTGCTTTTCATTAAACAGATCATCTCTAGTAAGCAAAGGTATATAGAAATACTGAAGGTAGTTATAAAACAGATGTTAAATAAAACAATATCTAAGCTGACAAAAAACTCTGGTAAACTATCCAGATTATAAAAGTACTTGTTCATATTAAGGAGTATAGATATACTGTAGATAAGGTTTGCTGTTATTTGTCTGTTATCTTTCCGATGATGTTAGCCACACACAAAGGTTTTGAACATTTCATAATGTTAATAGTAACAGAAGAATCATCATGGCATAGTTATATAATTATATAATATTCTGATATACGTAATGCAGTCCTGAAATTCTTTAAAAAACAGTGCTAGAGTTTACAAGTGTAAATGATGCTAACTCTGTAGAATCATACATTGAGGGGGTTGCTTAACATCATGCTCATTCTTCACTCAAATCAAAAATCAGGCAGAAAAAAATTAAATAGTTTGTGCAAAGCATTTAAATTATGTGATATCAAGTTAATTGTTACTCATAAATTGGTATTTCATGTAATTACATGGGAGTTGCTTTATTTGCTCTTTCTTCCAATCACTATGCTTAGTCTATATGACCAAAGCTCTGAAAACTGGTCCAATCATTCATAGCAATGGTGCTCACTGCATTTACCCCATTAACTGTGAGCAAGCAAACTTACTGCTTCTCCTACTGTCCCCAGCTAAAAAATAAGAATCTCAGCACTTCAGCAGTAATGTTGATCTTCTTGAAGAAAGTATTCTGTTCACAAATGCCTACTTTTCAGCATAAATTCCTCTATAAGAGACAAATCTCTTTAAGTTAATGTTAAATTTTCATTAGTCTGCCTAAACTTGAATATAATATAGTCAGTCAGTCATTGTCCAACCTACTACATCCTAACACAGGGTCATGGGGGTCTGCTGGAGCCAATCCCAGCCAGCACAGTGCACAAACAAATCCCAGGCAGGGTGCCAGCCCACCACAGGGCACACACTAGAGACGATGTAGGAACGTCAAAGCACCTAACCTGCATGTCTTTGGAAGATAACCAGAGCAAACCCACGCAGACCATGCAAATGCCACACAGTGAGGACCCGGGAAGCGAACCCAGGTCTCCTAACTGTGAGGCAGCAGCACTACCACTGCGCCACCATGCTGCCTGAATATAATATAGCTTAACATAAATAATGGAAGATTCAGTTCAACCCCAAATAAGTGGTACAAAATGGAATGTTCATAATCTTAACTCTGTGTGATAGTAGAATAGAATAGAATAGCATAGTTAGACAGCTAGAAAGAAACATGACAGATAGACATTAAGGGCACAGTTTTCTGACCACCGCATAGAATGTTGTCTAGAACGCTACACATAATGTTGCATACAATGTTGTATATAATGATGTATAGAAACCTTAAGAAATGTAATCTAGATATTTAAAGTGGAATATCAAAAGTGTCTCTTTTTCCCTTTTCTTTTTTTGCGTGTGCTATCAACCCTTTCTCTATTTTTAATGTGAACTGTTTGCTTTGAATTTCACTAAAATCTTTTTTTTGTGTGGCAAGTCATATTAGTGTCAGAATGCCTATCTGGTGGCTGCATTTGAACTATTGTGAACCATTTGGAAATCTTTGACAAATGCAGCTACATCCTCAATAATATGAAGAACTGCTATACTCAGTGTGGCTGTGTTTGTCCAAAATTTTTAAGGCTCTACAGTTTCAGTTTACTTCACAGAACAAATCAGGCACATTCAAATAATTTCACAATCCAAGTACGAGGGATGTCCAAAAAGTTTCCACACTTTTATAAACTCTATTTATTAAGAATTTCAAAAACAAATGACATCACTTTTCTACAAAGTCATATTCAAATATGATGCAATTGTTCCAGCATTGTAACAACTTTTTAATGCCCAATTACTACTCCTCACACCTTCACCATTTCCAACAAAAATATAAAAGTGTGGAAACTTTTTGAACGTCTCTCGTATCTTCATTTTAAAAGATTTAGTAAAACTCAGAGCAAAATGGTTCACACAAGAAACCAGAAAAATTGGTATTACAAAAAAAAAGAAAAGTTTAAACAAAGTTCTCTTTAAGGCTTGCTTATGTTGTTTCATTTCCCTCTGTATTTGATCAAATATAGTTTCATTTGTTCATAAAGCATTTGTAAAACAATCAAGAGACGGTAGGAAAACTGTATGCCAATGTTCAACTTTTTCAAATTAATCTAACAGTTCATACTTCTAGCAGTGAGACTATTTCCTAACTGGCTTAATTAACACTCTTGGTTTTACAGAAATAACTAAGAAAATTCTATTTATGTCAATTTACAGGGGGGTAATAGATTAAACTATAATCTAGTAACTATGTGGAACTGATATTCTGTTGAAATTAGCAGACACTTGCATGAATTTTACATTTACTAACTTTCTAAGACTGGCGCTTACACCTCAAGGAGTGTTTCCATAGTTCTGCTCAAACACAAATCAGTTGTGATTGAATAAAGCTCCACTTTCTTTATAAGCATTACAACTGCTGTTCACCATTTGAAATAAAGTCAACATTACACTGACATGGCATTAATTGTGGGAAGGGTATTGATAATTTTTAAAATAAAACCTTAATTGTGAAATTTTAATTGTAACCTTGACTTTTAATGAAAAAAATATAAAAAAAAATGATGACTTCAGTTAGCTGAATTTACTTTTGATGGTCTGCTGGATACAGACATGTGTTAGTGTAAAATCTGTTATAAGTTATGTGTGTCTCAGACCTAATGTCACTTGCCCTTGGGCTTGCTTGCTTAGCTTTCACGCACTATGTGGTTGAATTATAGATTGTTGTATAAATGTTTGAATGCAGAGCTCCCACAGTTTGCACAGTTTGCTTTTTTGATCAATATCATCATTATTTAAAACAAAATATGTCCATATTATAGACAATTATATTCAATTTGGTATTGAACCTTCCACAAAAGTTTCAAGTGATCTCGGTTCAACATTGTTTACACTTCTCATTTTTTTCTGGAGGCTGCTATAAAAAGAGAGAAATTCAGCATGGCTGTCTGAATAGTCATATTATGCAAGCCCCTTGGATTCACCGATGAAATCATTAGTGAAATTGTATTTGTGATGTGTTACAATAACAACATTTATTATTATTACATTATTACATTTACATAGCACATTTTCATACAATAATGTAGCTCAAAGAGCTTTACAAAATGACAAAGAGAAAGAAACAAGTAAGATTAGGCTATAATATTAAAGAATAAGTAACACAAAAAAGGTAAGGTCAGATGGCCGCAAGGGCAGAAAAAACAAAATAAACTCTTGTTAGGAGTAAGGCTAGAGAAAAAAAAACAGAGCAAGAGTACTAAACAGAATGATGCAGTCACCACATTTTGTGATTAGTATACTGTGAAATAATTATAATCACAATTTATATGTGATTAATTGTGAAGCTCTATTAGTCTAACATAAAAGAAGATAATGTAAAACAGATGAGATAGACAAACATAGAACACATAAGAAAATTAGAGTTTAGGCTTATTTCTGTGTTTTTCAGCTTATTGTTTTTTCTCTGAATATTATGTGTGATGTCACAGTTCTCTAAGCCTCTCTTTCTTTTTCTCTTTATCTTTCTCTAATGCATAGAAGTGGAAAAGAGAGGACTTAAGTATATAATTTATCTATGCAGAAATACAATACTTTTAATGATAACAAGCCTTTAAAGAAATAAGTAAAGAGCTTTGCTTGGGGTGGATTGTACTCATTTTGTTTTGTTCATATTTATAAAATCAATTTTAGTATGTACAGGAATGTCATGAAAGTGCTTTGCCATTCCATTCTGAAGTTAGATACTGAACCCTCAGGGCTCAATAATTACACCACTACTGTTTTCACTTGACAGGCTTTCTCTGGGAGATACTAAAATCATAACTGTATCTAATATTTTTAAAGATGATACCCAGCTATATATTTTCTCCAGATCAAATTACATTTCTCCAATACTGTCTTTAATTGTGCCAGCAAGTAAAATAAATGGATAAACAATAACTTATTCTCGTTGACTACAAAAAAAAATGTTATTTTTTGGAAAGAATGATACAGACAACATCAATATACTCTTACTTTTTAGGTCTGTAGGCATAAACACTTCTTTTGTTGAATTAACACATGCAATATCTTTTACACCAGTTAATCTATTTTTATTACACACATTACAAAGCTATCTAAATGCTGTTTTCCAGCTGAAGAAAGTAGGAAAACTAGGGTGTGTAATTATGAAAAATACTTAAAAGTTAAATTTCATGTTTATTTGTAGTAGAATTACGGCAATTACTATAGGCTGTTCAAATCGATCACTGTAGTTTCCAGTTAATTTAAAACTCTGCTCCAAGTGTTATTACTAGAAGTAGGAACTCCACATCTTAGGTCTTCACATTGTCTTCTAGTTAAATTTAGAGCCCTTATTGAAGACCTTCTTGTTACATATACAACTTTAAATAAACTAGGCTCTGCTTATTTATCCAAACGTACCAATACATAATACATTGTAATATCTCAAGATGCCAGTTCATTAAGGATTCCAAGGATAAATAAAACTACAGTGGAACTTACACTATCAGGGCTTGAAAGCCTGCATAAGAAATGTCACATAAGTCTCAGTATTTAAATCCATTCTAAAGACTCATTACTTTAGTGTGGCAAACCCTGATTAGAAAAGATAATTAGCTCATTTTATTGCACCTCTGTTTGTTAATCATCTTTTGTGCTACTCATTTGCACAAAATACAGTATAAGGAAGACAATAATTATGAACTGTAACTGACCATTCTCTATTCTGTTTCACTTCTAAGTCCCCTGCAGTGGTACTTAATGCCAACGATACAGTATATTGCTAAGTTGCTCCTCCTGTTCATCAAAAATAGGCACAATACAAGTCTTGGAATGTAAGAATGAAAGGATTTAATTGTTGTATTACACTGCTTTGCACATATTCAAGAAGGGAAAGATGGCCAGTGCCTAGGCAACTAGAACTGTGACTGTGTCTTGCTTTGCATGTTATACAGAACTTTTCTTCTTGAGTTTTATTTTTTCTTCTCCTCCATTGGCAATTGGCCATATATAAAATATAATATTAATGGACTTGTGTGGTGTGGTCTTCCTTTACTCACTTTGGATGGAAGGCTCTTTGCCATGTACACTGCAACTTCAAAGAGTAACTCTTTCTGGCACTCAACTAACAACATAGCCATCCTTATTAGAGCGTATCTAATATTCCCTTTGAGAATTAAGATATCTTCTACCACAATAGCATATCTTAGAGCTAACTGTCTCCCATTATGTTCAGAGAGATTTCAAAGACTCTAACCCTAAGACTTTAACCCTAAGACCTTTGAAGGGAAAGAGATGTGTTTTTAAGGAAAGGTGTTGATTCTGCCGCCTGGATTACAGTTCACCTCGAGCTACTAGGTGCCTGAATGCTACCAGCTACAAGTCAAATCCTGTCAGGTCGGGTCTGAATGTGCCCATAGGCCTAAGCAAAATTTGAAATGAATAACCTTCCAGGTGCTCTTTCGTCTGGCAAGTCAACAGAAATGTCATCCTATCTTGAGTAACACTGCTGGTTATTATGATTTGAATTTTTTTCCTTGTGTCTTCCAGAGGCTTGAAAATTCATCCTTTTTTGAAGGTTTTAAAATCCAAGGAATCCAATTCTGCTGTCAGAATATCACTTAGCACTAGAATCCCGGTAGCCTACAAAAAAACTCCCTCGCACCTCCTCATCAGCGTCTTTTGTTTTCTAAATTTTCTAAATCTAGCGATTTACATTACATGATATTAATTACTTGTTACTGAAATAAAGCACTGCCTTTTAACCCTGATATTTAATTTACAATTTGGCCTTGATGTTCCCCTTTTTGAATTTTTGGTTTGACTCTCCATTTGCCTTGACTCTGTTCTTTCTCCTGTGTCTCACTTGTGTTTTCTGTACTAACTGCTCATTTTAAAGTCAGTACACAACCTTTGGTCAACAATTAATGATCCAGAGAAAGGACAGGCGCTTTTTGAAATAAAGTAGGAGGTAGATGGTTTGCAGGAACAACATTCTGAAATCACCTCTGACCTCCTATGAAAATATATTTGAGGTAATAGTTTCATTAGAAGTAAATTAACTTAAAGAGAAAGGGAAAACATTTACATTTAACAAGGTGCATTTATAAAAAGGAAGCAAAAAACTTAAGAAGGGAACAAATTCCTGTACAAATGAATGAAAAGTCTGGATTTTCACTTACGGCCTAAAGGGTAAATTTGAACAATCAAGTCTTCAGCAAAAAAAAAAATCACCTAAACACATTTAGAGAGAAAAAAGATAACTGAATAACAAAAAACTCAAGTGACAACATTATACAGAGAAGACATGATTCACCGTGCACTGACAACTGAGAGTTAAACCAAATTACAGAAAAGATCAACTACCCCTTCTACTTACCTCATCAAATGACAGGAAGAAAAAAAAGAAGTTTTTATAATTTAATTAGGATAAGAGAAGAGGATGAATGGAAATCCACTACTAATGGGCATTATGAATACAAGGTTAACCCTATGGGCTTGCTAATATACTAGAGGTATTTCAATCATTTGTTAACAACATATTCAATGATGTTCTTCATTACTGTGTATTAGTTTATATTGATAACTATTGATTTCTATTTTTTCAAAACATTAAGACATCTATATTTATCTCTTTGTCTTCTTTTTTAGGAAACTGTTTTCTGCAGAGCAGAATTACAATGTAAGTAACCATGAGCTTTTCAATATTAATTTCGCTTTGAAAGAATGGAAACATTGGCTAGAGGGAGCTAAATATCAATTTGTCATTTACATGGACCACAAGGATTTAATGTATTTAAAGTTAGCGTATTGGGCATTATTCTTTAGCCACTTTAATTTTGCAATTTATTATTAATCCAGTAAAATGAATGGCAAAGCTGATGTGTTATTATATTTTAACGAACCTGATGAAGATCCATCAAAGTCAGAAACTATTATTCCTCATGAAAAGTTTCTGCGAGTAACTGCCACATCTACTCCACACAATTTAGAAAATCTTATTCAGGAAGCCCAATTTGTGAAACCTTCTATGGTTATGTAAACCAAGAGTATTTATTATATCTCTCCTGCAAGTAGGCCCACCAACCTTCATTGAAAACTTGGGGGTGGGTGGCAGGATTGGCCCTCTTGAGCGCTAAAAAAAGTTTATATTTTTTCATGATTTCTTTGTATCTATATTTGTTCGTTACAGCTGCATTTCTATCTTGTTGTTTTCTATGTAGGTATTTATGAGTTTAGAGAAGTAAGTGATAAGAACCAACGCAAAACAGCAGAGTTAGCCTTTAAACAAGCCTTGTTGTTAATGAAGGGATGCTTTTGATTCTATCAGACTCTGAAAATTGTGGGCAGGTAATTGCTCCAGTTGTGAAACAGCACTTGCCACATCACCTGAAACATCTTCTAACCTAAGCAAAATTAAACAAAAAAATGCCACATATGTCCATAATCACTGGACTGCAAAACAGTTGCCCAGCTGACACATTGCTATGATCACAAAAGTTGAACTGTAATCTGTGATTATTGTGCTGAATAGCACAATGTGACTAATTTATTATTTAGATTTTAGTGAAAATATTCATTTTTTAAAAGATATATAATGTTCAGGGAAGAGGTATTCAAAACATTTTGCACAGTTATTGTGATTTTTGGCTTGATTTATCTGAAGTTAGAGAGCTAGTAGTCTAATTAGTGAAGATATGTAACCTGCTTTCTGAACAAAATTTATCAATTGATATAATTACATTAGAATTATATGTGCAGTAATTTCACTTGTTTTTAATTGGTGTAGATTGTGAGTCGGGTATACGGTACAGTTAATGTGTCAATGGTACGCTCATTTATGTTATGCCACTGAATGATCAATTTGTACTGTGTAACATTAATTACTCAAGTTATTAATCTTTGTGCATATAAGTGTTTTTAGAAAATGTCTGAACTACTATTAAATGTGAAGCAGTATTAGTGAGCGGAGGTTACTGCTGCTTTTGCCATGGCCTTGAGTTAAAGATTAAATAAGTGAAGACCATTTTAGAGTGTGTGGTTGTGTAAATATAAAGATGTAATGGAAACAATAAGCTGCTACGTACCCGTTGTGTTCCTAGTACTACATGTAATTTTATTATATATTTTTTTATTTCCGCCATCATTATCATAATTAAATGTAGCTAAATGCAGTTTTACCTATAGCAATTTATTGCAACTAATATTATATAATACTAACACTTTTTCTATGTTTTTAGAGACTGTCACTCTTTTTATTTGCACATAATCTAGGTAATGCATATGTAATGATGAAAAAATACCACCACCTTTTTTGACCTCCCTAAGTTTGCAAGTATCATTTTAATATAACATTTGATTATGAACAGAAATAAATGGTTGTGTATCAATACTATCAATTAGTTATGATGAGAAACAAAGACATATGATATTTGAATAATACTGCACAACTGAAAGTGGTTCTGATGACCTTTTCCTCTAGCTCAGTATACAAGAAAATCAAGGAGACCATACTCCCGATTTTTGTAATATGGAGACTTACAGCTCTGTATAAACTAACTGTCGTCTTAAGGGCTTTTAAACACTACCTGGGTGAACTGACAAGACCACTATGGCTCCTAGGTCAGGCATGTCAAACTCACTACCATTGATGGGCCACTTCAACTGCCGTACGTGCGTCAGCAGGCCGTACTGTAACAAATACTATTATACTATTATACAAAGTTACTGTAGCTTTCTTTCCAATACTGAAAACTTAAAAAAATTTAGCACTTAAAGTTTAAAGAAAAGCAATTTATTTCCATACACTCTCCGTTCAACAGCGTACAATTAGAGTCTTTGCCTCTTGGCTAGGTTCTTATACTATTATATTATATTATATTCATTGCTTATATAGGAGTCTTACAGTGTGAGATCGATTTCTTTTGTTCCAACACTTGGCATCTCTTGTTAGTAACCAGTTTGTCAATATCAGGCTTGAAATCTTGTGCAGCTGCAACTTTTATGAGGGATTAAGGTGCTCGACAGTAAGTCTTGAGCGATCTGGGGTTTTGGTAGCTTTCATTAACAAAAACAATTGCTCACAAAGGTAAGTGCTTCCAAACATAGACAGTACTCTCGAGCCCAACTTATGGATCTGCACATACGAGGGTGGAAGGTAAGCATACAAGCCTAATAGAATCTGACTGCAGTTCAATCAATTACATTTGGATATTCTCAGGCGCATTCTCAACGTTGTAAGAGAACAGCGCATAGTGCTGTTCGTGTGAACTGAAATCACGATTACGCTCATTGAATTCATTGCTCAGTAATTCAAGTTGGAAAACAAATCCTCCAAAAATCTAATTTTACTTTACTAAGTTTACTTCAAAGTTTATATTGTAAAATAAGCCGATATGCAAAAAGCCACCCGACCTACATTAATTTTACAAACTCAAAATCACAAAAATATGTTAACAACTCACCAGCTTTTTGCGTCCACTTCAGATCTTCAGCTGTAGTCTGCACTAACTGTTCGTTACAATGCTAGCACAAAATTACATAAAACTAGAGCAAAAAAAACGAAAATATGCGAGCTATTACTACTTGTGATGGTCAGTTCTGCCCAATGGCCAGTCTCAGCAGCCCATCCAGTAGTGTAGCCTAGCAGGGGCGGCTCTACGCTCGTGGCGGCCCTGGGCAGAGAAAGAATCGGTGGCCCCTTCGCCCGCCAATGTCAATATGGTATCTTATGCACAGCAGATGGCCACATCCGTTGCGGACACTGAATAGCCGCCTCGTGCTCATGACACGCTTCTATATGCGCAAGTCTGTAACTTGAAAACCAAGTAGCGGCCCATGATATTCTCATTACGGCAGAACGTTATTATACTACATATAGCTTACTGCTCCAACTCTAGCGTCATTAGTAAATACAGAGTACTAATTAACAAGAAACACAATGTTTTTTTGCCACATTGGCGTCAGCTATGTTGTTATTTTCTCTTTCTGTTTTATATTCAATATATATTGGCGTGGCGGCCCTGTGCAGGTGCACAGGTTGTACATGCCTAAGGCCGCCCCTGCTGCAGCCTAGTACTTCAGTTGTGACGTTGCAGCTCATTAACTTTGGTCAAGGCTCGTGCCTATACTAGCAGATGACATTTCCGGTACCGTAATGCCATGGGAAAACGGGCTTTTGTCAGAAGGCAGAAGTAAGAAAAGTCAATAAGTAACGCTGAAGATGCAGAACGATTCAATCACAAACGATAGTAATCATTTCAAGTTCAGTGCTAACTAGGAGCTGTCATGCGGGCCGCACAAATTTCTGTTGCGGGCCGCGTGATTGACATGCCTGTCATAGGTCATTTAAACTTCCAGTTGTGTTTTCAGTTCTAATATTTTGCATTTACTTATTTAGCTGAATTTAGATTATGTACCATTCTACAAATTTGTTATCATCAGCAAACTTACCATTGGCATAGTGGGCGGTATGACCAAAATTCTATATCACAGTATTTTTCAAAATTATACCGGTTTCATGGTATTCAACGGTATTTTTTACCCATGCATGAGTGGATGTTAACCACATTTTCCACTGCAATTACTGCATTAGACTGGCTAAGAATAACCTATTCCACTGTCATGAAAACTGTACATTGTACAAAAAAACATTTTATTGTGCACACAAGTATAAATACAGATTTGCATGGCCCCATAAAGTGATAGTTTTCAAGGGGGTGGCATTAATGAAGAAAAGGAATCACATTGCAAGACAGTTGCAGTCAAAATATAGAACCTTTTTATTGAACAAATTTTGCATACAAATAAAAACTAAAATTTTGACAACATATTTTCAACCATCCGAAGAAGCATTTAGTAAAATATCCAGAGGTGCTTGTCAAAAGTTGTATTGCACTGAGCATGTCTTAGAAAAGGAAAAAATAGTAAATATTTTTTGCAAACCAACTACACTTTCTGTTAATGTTAACAATCTCTGTTCACTGACATGTTAAAGTGACTTTTTAAACAACTTTCCCATAATTAAACTGCATAATATTTAAACTAATAAATAATAACGATAAAATAAATAATAGTGCAACTTCCAGTAATAATACTATTACTTCAAGATTTCAAGCCCAGGTGCATTACACAGTACAGTAATCTCTCCTCGATTAGGGGGGTTGCGTTCCAGAACCCCCCGCGATAGATGAAAATCCACGAATTAGAAACCATATGTTTGTATGGTTATTTTTATATATTTTAAGCCCTTATAAACTCTCCCACACTGTTAACATTATTAGAGCCCTCTAGACATGAAATAACACCATTTAGTCAAAAGTTTAAACTGTGCTCCATGACAAAACAGAGATGACAGTTCTTTCTCACAATTAAAAGAATGCAAACATATCTTCTCTTCAAAGGAGCGCCATCAGGAGCAGAGAATGTCAGAGAGAGAGAGCGAGATAAAAGCAAACAATCAAAAAATCAATACGTGCTTTTAAGTATGCCAAAGTACCAAAAGCGGCATTTTGTAGAGGAGCGTCCGTATCCTCTGTGCAAATAGCCCCTCTGCTCACACCCCCTCCGTCAGGCGCACAGCATGTCAGAGAGGGTGAGAGAGACAGAAAAGCAAACAATCAAGCACCGTGCGGGAAGCATATTGTATATCATTGAGGAGTTTTAGTTAATATGTAATACATGCTCTGACTGGGTAGCTTCTAAGCCATCCGCCAATAGCATCCCTTGTATGAAATCAACTGGGCAAACAAACTGAGAAACCATGTACTATGAATTAAAAGATCCATTGTCCGCAGAAATCTGTGAACCAGCGAAAAATCCATGGTATATATTTAGATATGCTTAAATTTAAAATCCGCGATAGAGTGAAGCCGCGAAAGTCGAAGCGCGATATAGCGAGGGATTACTGTATTCACAAAATAAAAATACCAAATGAATCATCATTTAGGCAAATTGCATTAATATGGACCTTGCTTCAAGCTAAGCTATACACAGTACATATAATAAAACTGCAACTTGCATTTATAATGCTATTTGTGGTATAGCCCTACAGAATTGTATTAGGGCCACGGTGCAGAAAAAAAAATACGGTCACGGGGAAGAAAAAAACAAACTATATGCTGAGAATAAAGTCGACATTTCCACTTTATTCTCGCTGTTTATGTCGAGATTAAAGTCGACATTTCCACTATTCTCATAGTTTATTTTATACTTAAAGTACAGGAGGAGCAGGAAGCGATCACCGCACATAATACAATACATTTACTTCATGATATTCCTGCTCTCTGAAAAATTAGAATGCTAAGATATATACTTGATATCATTTTCAGGATGAAATGCATTAAAGCAGGTATTAAAGATGCATGGTTGTGTGGCGGTAGTGCTGGCACGAGCAATACATACACTAGCAGGGTCAATATAGCATAACAAAACCCCACATCCTACATGACTTTGAAAGAAAACTGAAGCACGCAGCGTAAACCCAGCAGAAAAACATGCAAATTCAAGGCATGGAACACCCGAAACCCCCTTGCTGCGATGCAGCAGTGCCACCTCCACGCCACCGTGCCCCCACATGATAAATACATGCTTTAATGCATTTCATCATGAAAATTATGTCAGGTACTTATCTTAGCATTCTAAATGTTCAGGGAGCAGGAATATCATGAAATGAATGTATTCTGTATGCTGCCTGCGCCTCCTCTTAGTGCAAGAGGAAGCACATAGCGATTAACATGGCTCGGGGAACACTTAACACAAAGCATTTATTATGCTACATAACTTATGATGGGGTTTGAGAAAATCTAGTAAATTTAATATTCATTTTAAGATAAAGTTTAGTTTACAATGTTCTACTTTAATGACAAATAATGAGAATAAAGTCAACCTGTCGATTTTAATCGCGACATAAACGGCGAGAATAAAGTAGAAATGTCGAGAATAAAGTCAACATGTCGACTTTACTCTCGTCATAAGCGTTGAGATTTTAGTGGAAATGTCGAGAATAAAGTCAATATGTCATCGCACTATTACACAGTACCCAGGTACATTACACAGTATTGAAAAAAATAATAAAACAAGTACAGTGAAACCTCGGTTCACGACCATAATTCGTTCCAAAACTCTGGGTGTAAACCGATTTGGTTGTGAACCGAAGCAATTTTCCCCATAGGATTGTATGTAAATACAATTAATCCGTTCCAGACCATACAAAAAGTATGTAAATATATATTTTTTTTAAGTTTTTACGCACAAATATAGTTAATTAAACCATAGAATGCACAGCGTAAAAGTAAACTAAATGTAAAAACATTGAATAACACTGAGAAAACCTTGAACAACAGAGAAAACTAACACTGCAATAGTTCGCGCTATAGCGCTACCAACCAGTGGCTAAAAGCACATTTTTAATGAGTTTTAAGCACAGGGAAAAAAATGAACATTTGAAAAAATCCATAATTTAATAAACCACCAAGAAAAAGTAATATTGCAACAGTGCACGCTACAAACCGATCGCTGGAAACAGTAGTGAAAACAAAATCAAGCCCAGTACATTCTTTAACTGTCTTCCTACCTTAATGCGTCCAGATCTTTCTCGCGCTGCCTGTGTGTCTGCGTCTAACTCTCATGCTGCCTCTGTGTGTGTGTGCGCTCTCTCTCGCACTACCTGTGTGTGTGTGTGTGTGTCGCACTCTCTCTCACGCTGCCTGTGTGTGTGTGCGTCTCTCTTGCGCTGTCTGTGTGTGTGTCATGCTCTATCTCGCGCTGCCTGTGCGTGTGCGTGTCTCTCTCGCGTTGCCTGTGTGTGTGCCACACGCTCTCTCTTGTGCTGCCTGTGTGTGTGCGTCTGTCTCTCTCTCGGGCTGCCTCTGTGTGTGTGTGTGTGTCGCCCTCTCTCGCTCTCTCTCTCTTGCTCGCTGCACAGGAAATGCACATGGAGAGACTGAACATGTACAAACCGAAAGGGAAACTGGCTTGTTCATATACCGAGTGTGTGGTCGTGAACCGAGGCAAAAGTTTGGCGAACTTTTTGGTCGTAAACCGATTTGTACGTGTACCGAGACGTTCGTAAACTGAGGTTCCACTGTACAACTTGGTTTGCAGTATTATCCAGTAGTACAGAAACAGTATTCATAGATCTGAACATAATGGTCCACATCCGACCTTTTAAAACCGAAGTATCTCCAGGCAACGGACGTGACTCCATCTTTTCGACAAATGTTCTTCTGTGTCATCATGTTCAACTTTATCGTCTACTACAGCTTCAGTTTCCGAATGTTCTCTGTCCATTTTCACTGCGCAATACCTCCACTACCGCATGCACTCTTTTGCATGTGTTTGTAGCGGTGTAGCAGTAAAAAAGGTCCCCCCTTAAACAGTTTCCTGCTGCGCCACGTTCCGAACGTAGCTTAGGCAATTTAAACCTGTGTTGCGGTATAAGAAAAATCCATATCATAACAAAAATAAAAAACAGTTTTCGGTATGAACTGGTATACCACCCAGCACTACATTGGCATTTTTATTCATAAGCAAATTTATATACAGTAGTGGACAAAAAGTGGACAAATCCTTCCAGTTTGAGTGAACACTGGCAGGACTGGTTGCGCTTCTCGCCGGTAACTAGACTGTTGATTTTAGCTATGACTGATGATTTTGCTGGTGCTATTGCCTTTATTGCTGATATTTCTGTGTGGCTGTGTATGGCTGTGTATGCACTAGCTTCAGCCTAACCCTGTTTCGAAACTTACCTGGTTTATTCTCTGGATGCCTGAGCTGCTTTTGGCACCTACAATGTGGACTGGTAGGATATTCAACTGGTTTGTTTGTTTGTTTCGCTATCCAACCTACGATGGGCCTGCTCCAGTACTCAGCTGATGAGATTCTTCAACTGCGTCTCCACCAGTCTTTGCCTCTGCTGTCTGTGCTGCATTTCAACCCAGACGTTATATTTCTCCCTCGTTGGAGATACATTCATCGTGGATCCCACTGGAGATTCTGAATGGACACCGCAAAAGGAATTAACTCCTTCTGGTTTAAATATTGGCACCCTCCACGTAACACAGATAGGACTGCTAACCACAGTGTGCTATCCAGCCTAGCTCGGTTGGCTACCACTGTTGCCAAATGTGACAGCACCATTGTCAATTTCGGTCTACTAAACATCTGCTTACTCATGAGCAAGGGGCATCTCGTCCAGGATCTCCTCATTGACTCTAAGTTTGACTTTCTCTGTTTAACTGAGACATAGCAACAACCTCAAGACTTTCCTCAACATAATGAATCCACCCCCTGGGGCTTGTTTGTCAACCCTGTGCCTTTGGCCGTGGAGGAGGTATCGCGATAATTTATCGCAAGAAGTGGAAAGTCCTGCTGTTGTCTGCTTCTGCTGTTAAGCTCTTTTGAATCCATCCACTGTGTGTCAATTGTCCGGGCCTATTCCTACCATCATTGCAACTGTCTACCGCCCCCCCCTAAATAAAACAATGATTTTATGAACCACCTTGCTACCTTTCTTACTCATTTATCTACAATTACTTCAAACATAATTTTGTTGGGTGATTTTAATATACATATAAACAATATCAATATCCCTCACACTAGAGACTTTTTATCTTGCCTTGAGAGTTTTGGATATCAGTAATACAAAGATGTTCCCAAGGGTGGAATCTCTTGGACCTGATCTGCTGATCTCCCGATCTTAAAGCAGATAAACTCACTGTAACTGATCATTTTCTCCATTCATTTAATGCTAAACTTACTTTTTCTATTACTAAGCTCTCCCGTCTTATATCTTTCTGTAATATTAAGAAAATTAACTTTGATTTTCTTTCTTCTAGAATTGATTCCCACATGGACTTTTATAATTTATCCACTCTTGAAGAACTGGTCTCATATTTTAACACTGGACTCAATAGTATTCTTAATTCTCTCGCTCTGTTAAAAACCAGATCTGTTCCCTTTTCTTTTTCTGCCCCCTGGTTTACGCCTGAACCTCGGCTTCTGAAAGCCAAGGGCAGGCAACTTGAATGGCTATATAAAAAACTGGATTCTTTGTCCACAAAGAGATGCATAAAACTCATGTACTTTATTATAAGGACTGTATAATTCAAACCTAATCCAATTGTTACACTTTGTTAATTTCTTGTAATAAATGCAACACCAAGTCTTTGTTTTCTTTACTTAATAATGTTACATAACCTCCAGACTCTTTACCATCTCACCTTTACTCAACTGCTTTTTATAATTCTCTAATGTCCTTTTTAATGAGGAAATACAGAGGATACATCTGCACCTCAGTCCAAATTCTCTCTCTGTTTCCTCTGAACTACACTCATCTATTCACTCATATTCCTCTTTCCTGCTTCCCACCTTCTCAGAAATTTCAGATCTCATCCACAAATCTAAGCCATCTACTTGTCAGCTGGATCCCCTTCCCACAGTTCTGGTTAAAGCCCTGCCTACCCTCTCTGGTCCCTCTTATTTCTGCTATAATTCACTCTTCTCTCATTACTGGTGCTGTTCCTTTATCTTTTAAAACTGCTGCAATAATCCCAAAAATAAAAAAAACCTGGTGCTGATCCTGCTAACTTCAATCATTTTTGTCCTATTTCTAATCTGCCCTTCATCTCCAAAATTCTTGAAAAAAATGTAGCTATCCACTTATCTCATAATAATCTATATGAAGAGTTCCAGTCTGATTTTCACCCCCTCCATAGTATAGAAACGGCACTTCTTAAACCAATGACCTTCTTATGGCTACTGTCTCTGGTTTAATTACTATTTTCATCCTCTTTGATCTGAGTGCGACCTTTGATACTATTTGTCATATCACTCTCCTTAATAGATTATCTTTGATTGGAATTACCCACACTCTACTAGATTGGTTCAGATCCTACCTCTCAGGCCACACTCAGTTCATTCAGCTTAAAACTTTCACATCCCAACCCACTGCTGTTACTTCAGATGTGACCCAGGGCTCTGTCCTGGGGCCTCTTCTTTTTATTATTTAATTTCTTCCCTTAGGCAATATCTGTCGTAAATATAACATTAAATGTCACTGTTATGATGATGACACCCAGCTCTACCTGGCTAGTAAACCCACCTCTACTTTTCCACCATCTTCGCTTATTGACTGCATTGCTGAAATTAGATCCTGGTTTTCTTCAAATTTTCTTAAATTAAACAGATGCAAAACTGAGGTTCTCCTCATTGGTACAAAATCATCATTATCCAAAGCTAATAATCTTTCACTTGCTGTTGATAACTCCTTTGTTTCCCCTTCACCTCAGATCAAGAGTCTGGGTGTCATCCTTGATAGTACTATTTCCAATCTCACATTAATAAAATCACCCAGTCTGCTTACTTCCACCTATGTAATATTAATCACATCCACCCCTTCCTCACTCCCCATACCACTGCCATTCTTGTTCACAGTCTTGTTACTTCTCGTGTGGACTATTGCAATTCGCTCCTTTTTGGTCTCTCTAATTCATCTCTACATAATCTTCTTCTAGTCCAGAATTCTGCTGCTTACATCATTACTCGAACCCCATCTATTCACCATATTACTCCGGTCTTGCAGCAGCTTCATTGGCTCCCAATTAACTTTTGAATTGATTTAAAAATTCTGCTGTTAACATTTAAGGCCATTCATAACCTTGCCCCTCCATATCTGTCCGACCTTCTTCAAGTTGCCATACCCTCCCGTAACCTTAGATCCCATTCCTCCATCCATCTGGCCATCCCTCTCGCGCATCTAACCACCATCGGGAGCAGAGCATTCAGCCATTCTGCTCTCACTACCTACTGAGCTTAGAAATATTGGATCATTTTCAACTTTCAAATGTAAACTAAAAACCCATCTGTTTAAAATAGTTTTTTCTTTATGATTACAGTGGATTTGTTTTGGTTTAATTTTTATATTTTCTGTATTTTCTGATGTTTTAAGTTTTATTTATAGTGTGCATTTTTATTTATTGTTTGTTCTGTGTCCTAGAGTGCTTAGAAAGGCACCTTGTATAAATAAAATGTATTATTATTATCCATCCATTCATCCATTATTCAACCCGCTATATCCTAACTACAGGGTCACGGGGGTCTGCTGGAGCCAATCCCAGCCAACACAGGGCGCAAGGCAGGAAACAAACCCCAGGCTGGGCACCAGCCCACCGCAGGTATTATTATTAAAAGTTTTGGCAGTGACACAAATGTTGTGATTTGCAAAATGTGTGCCTTCAGTTTTTGTGGTGGCAATTCAAATTGTTTTTATATTATTGAGCAGAATGATCAGATGTACATTAATTTATTGCAAAGAGCTTTATTTGCATAAAAAGTTAACTTTATTGCTAAAACCCATTTTCACTTATTTTGACCATGGTGCAAAATAATCAGCTAAAAGCGTCCAGCAAGCCAGAGGACTGTCCACCAGTGCAGAGCTTGCTCAGTATTAGCAGCAGGGGGGTATGAGTGCATCTGCATGCACAGTGAGGCGAAGACTTGTGGACAATGGTCTTGTGTCAAGAAGGGCAGCAAAGAAGCCACTTCTTTCCAAGAAAAACACCAAGGAAAGGCTGAAATTCTGCAGGAAGTACAAGGATTGGACAGCAGAAGACTGGTGCAAAGTTATTTTTTCGAATGAATTCTCCTTCCGACTATTTGGGACATCTGGAAAATCAATTGTTCTGAGAAGGAAAACGTGAACACTACCATGAGTCCTATGTTTTGCCAAAAGTGAAGATTCCTGAGACAATCCATGTGTGGGGTTGCTTCTCACCCAAAAGAGTTGGCCCACCACAATTCTGCCCAAGAACACTGCCATAAATAAAGAATGGTATCAAAACGTCCTCCAAGAGCAACTTCTTCCAACAATCCAGGCTCAATTTGGTGGCAATCTGTGTATTTTCCAGCATGATAGAGCACCATGCCAAAAGGCATAAGTGATAATGAATGATCTTAATCTCACGGATAACCTGTAGTCATTTCTCAAAAAGAAGGTAGACAAGCAGAAGCCCACAAATTGTGATCAACTTCAAGCACTAAAAGGCAAGAATGGATCACCATCAGTCAGGATATGGCCCAGAAGCTGATATCCAACATGCCAGAGCAAATTGCAGAAGTTATAAAGAATAAGGTTTAACACTGTAAATATTGACTCCTTACATACATTTGATGCATTTGCCAGTAAAAGCCTTTGAAACTGATGAAATGTTTATAATTGTTCTTCAGTATACCTTAGAAACGTGTCAAAAGAAAGAATAATATGAAAATGCTGAAGCAGCAAAGGTTGAAACATACATTTTTGTCTCTGCCAAAATTTTTGGGCATTACTGTACACAGTGTATTAACATCACCTAATTCAGAATAAGCTCCTCCCACAAGCTGTTACAGTCGACCCTTGATATACGACTAGCCTGACATGCGAACATTTTGATTTACGACCAACATCTTGCGTTACGACCCGAATGCGGTCACGTGTATACGCTTGTGCGATTGTAAACAAACAGCCAAGAGCATTCGTAAGCGTCAGTCGGAGCCCAGATACATGTGTTTGTGGACGTAATTTTGGTCAGTGCAGTGATTTATCTATCTATATAATAAAAGCCCAGCGCGGTGTTCATGTCCGTGTCCGGGTCCGCGTTCCTTTTGGCTGTATAGCCGCCCCGTAGAAAAGCCCCAGTCCGTCCCCTCTCAGAATTCCTGCTTACCCCCCACCGTTCTTTCCCCTTTGCTTTTGTTTTTCTTGTTCCCGAAAATCTTTTCAAAACAAAAGTAAAGAAATAAACAGAGCGTCACATTAACGTCTTCTCCCCTCTGCCTATTAAATAATCAATAAAATGAAATAAAAAAATCATGAAAGAAACAGAAACCACAACCTACCCTTACAGCGTCCACCGCGCTTCTGGCGTTACAGCCAAACATGTGGTGTATGCAGGTTATGAGGTGTGATGCTAATTAACACCCGTACTACAACAGATTATATTGTTCATATACTATTAACTATTTACAGGGATCAACTCTTTTGGGGAAGTTCATAACAAAAAAAAAAATTGAATTATAAATAACGTGCACTTGAGTATTTCGAGCCCCGCGTCTGAGTCAGATGGTTCCCCTGGTTACCAATTTGTGTGTTTCACTATGCCCACTATGCCTTTCCGTCTTCAGCTACCCATGTGCACTTGTACGGAGGAGACCTTACAGAACAATGCCGAAACGAAACGCAACTAAACCTCCTGCTGCGAGAGAGGACACATTACAGCGTGATCACGAAGTAAAAGGCAAAGGCGTGACAGTCACTCGCAAGAAACGGACACTCAGCATTCACACAGATTAGCTCAACGACGCGTCTCTGCCGCACAACAAAAGGCAACTGAAACCCCTACGGAGAGAGAAGACAGATTACGCCGTGATCGCCAAAGAAAGAGGCAAAAGCGTTCCAATGAGACACCCGATGACAGGTCCTTACGATTGCAAAACAACCGTAATATACAGAAACGTACGGTCTCAACAGAAACTCCGAGTGAGCGCTCTCAAACTGACACTCACCACTCACAGACATAAATGTGGTGCGATGAAGGACCCAGTTCACGACTGGCAGCCGCGTTTATACAGGGAGTCCTTCAACTGTGGTCATCCAACAGGCAGCGTAGCGCGCACCAAGTTGCTAGTATATATAATTCACTAAGACCATGGCAAGCAAGACGCATAATTGCTAAGGAAGGAAGAGAAGGTAACGAAGGTAAAGAAAGAGATTGTTAAGGGATGTTAGCTAGCGGGATGGCGCGGCACATGATGATGTCATCAGGCTGAGTCAGCACCAGCTTGCTTTGGAGTGTATTATTACAGCAGTTTACAACACGACCAGCTTTGAACTGAGTGCTCGACTACTGTCATTATTAATTTGAGAAACAGCGATCACAATCGAAATGAAGAAGGAAATTATGTGGAAATATGAGAGTGGTGTTCGTGAGACCGATCTCGCTAATATGTACAGCATGTCGAAATCCACCATCTCGACAATTTTACAAAGAAAAGATTTGCATAAGGAGGCTCCTTCTAAACAATAACCACCTTCCGTTTCATTCTCCTCCTTCTCCCTTCCTGCAGCCCAAAGATGTCAAATTAAATGGTAAGTACAGTATGAAATTGTTGTTTCTGGTAGGCTAGGCACTTTTTATAGCTTTTTGGTTAGTACATTAGAAAAATTATTGGTGTTTTAGTAAATTATACACATTATACAACCCTTTTTTATCATAAAAAGGTTAAGTAAGTGTTGCTGTGGGAGGTTTCTTATGGGAAAAATAGTCTTTACTTACAACCAACTTGAGTTACAACCAGCCCTCGTGAACGAATTGAGTTCGTAAATCAAGGGTCCACTGTATATAATAATAAAATTACTGTTATTACTATATAGATAGACAAGGAGTTCAGGCAGGCAGGCAGAGGGGCGAAGATTAAAAAGAAAAAAAAACAGCATTTTCTCCCCTGTGGGGAATTGAACTCAGGTCTCTGAGTCACAGCAAGTCTTCTGCCCTCCAAGTCAACAAATCTTACCGGTGCACCATAGAAGCTGTTGTATTGTTCTTGAACCTTTTGTGAAAGTGTTTATTTGATCTTTGGACTTCAGGCTTCATATATTTTATAATTTATGCCTACATTTTGTAACATTTATTACTAAAATATGAAAAAGTTTCTGTTTTAACAATGTGTTTAAACAGATTACTGTAGAAACGGAACATACATGAAATGAATGTGTTCCAAATAACGATCTATTATTTCCACTCAAACTCCACTTCACTCCCAGATAATCAATCAAGACATGAGCTGGGAGAAGTTTGTGCAAGTTCTAAGTCGGTAGGGGGATGGAATAGCCGGCTGCTTGCAGCTTGTCTTTATCTGCACATTTAGAGGACAAAGGACGCTGGTGGAGAGGTGCAAACGGATTTAAGGTGGGCCGTATCTATGAGTTTTTTCGTAGGCTTTGGTAATTCTAGTGTTAATGACCTGCACTAGGGCATGAGCTTTAAGGGACAGCTTCCTGCACTGTTGGTTTTAAACTCGGCTTTTAAAGAAGTATGTATTTGACTGATTTTTAACCTCAACTTGCACTTTTTTTTATGGACTATTTATTTATTGTAAGATTGGCCACTACACCTTGGACATTGTTTAGATTTGTTACTTTTAATAAAAGCATGGAACACCTTTTTTGCACCTCCCCCCTTACCATATGTTTGGATGTCCTCATTTGGTGGCTCAACCCAGTTATGACTATTGATGGTGTTGGGTTCAAGAGGCTCCCAGAATGAAGTGGGAGTATGAAGCTGACCCACACAGCCAAACACACTTATCTGATCTTATGCTTTTGTTGCTTCCTCATAAAATTCAGCATATTAGTGCAACGTGATTCTCCGTCTAAACCTATACTATTTACTAATACAGCTGTTTTTGCCATGTGATGCTTGTTCTTTTTCTCAATAATTGCTTCCATTAATTTACCCAAGATGCACGTTAAGCTTACTGGCTTATAGCAATTTGGATTAGTTTGATTACTTTTTTTTTTAATTGGGATGATATTTGCTGGCTTCCAGTACTCACAAATCTCCTCAGTGTAAGCAGATTGTTCAAAAATATGCATCAAAGGTTTCTGTATGTACTCCTTAATCTCATTAAGATTTTTAGAGTAAATGGAATCCAAAGCCAATGATTTGTTAGAGTACTGTCTATATAAATTTAAACACTAATTCTTCCTATACTATTTTCATATCACAGAATTCCTGTTACTCTTAAGAGGTGTTGACTTCTTCAAACATAAACATAACATAACCACACACTTCTTTACACATAAACATAAATGACAATTAATACCTTACTGTGACCTTAGTGTAACAGAATATTATTTAACTGGCAGTTTAGTTTACTTAGCCTCAGCTTTTCAATGTTTCTCAAATGTTTTGGTTTCATTTAAAAAACAGTTTAAAAGATAAAGCTTGGATTTGCAAACCTGCTTGCCTACAAAGAATGAACACCTTTTGAATTTTTGAACTGTGTGTAATATTGAAGCTAGTAGTATTCAAGTAGTATTGAAGTGCTTTCTTCCAGAAAAAATGAAAGTAGTTATGCGCTACACCTCAACAATTTCAGATTTGATTTTGAAACTGTGTAAACCTTAGCAAAAATTATTTTTTATGTGATAACTTGAACAGTGAAGTTATCATTTACCATTAAATAGAAAAGTGTGTTATTATTAAGTGCAATCTATTTGTTAATTTTTTTCATCTGGAAGGGTCATATTTTAACTTTTATTCTCTTTGATTATTCGTAAATGTGCCTTTTATTTGAAAAATACATTTTGTGTTTATTTATTATTTGTCAATACTTTCATTAACATAACTATTGTTTGTTATCTGCGGTGGGCTAGCGCCCCGCCCAGGGTTTTTTTCCTGCCTTGCGCCCTGTGTTGGCTGGGATTGGCTCCAGCAGACCCCCGTGACCTTGTGTTCGGATTCAGCGGGTTGGAAAATGGATGGATGGATGTATTTTGTTTTTATTTATTATTTGTCAATACTTTCATTAACATAACTATTGTTTGTTATTTGCGGTGGGCTGGCGCCCCGCCCAAGTTTTGTTTCCTGCCTTGCGTCCTGTGTTGGCTGGGATTGGCTCCAGCAGACCCCCATGACCCTGTAGTTAGGATATAGCGGGTTGGATAACGGATGGATGGATGGATTGTTTGTTATTAACACAGTTAAAAAATAATTAGGATTTTTTTTAATTGCACCGATTAGCACTATGCAAAATAGTATCAGTAATAATCATAATTTAAGTACATTTCTGAAATGAATACACAAAAAAGGTAATCCTGAACACCAAAATATAACAGGAATGGTCATGTGGCCAAAACAGTGAACATTTTCAAGGAAAAGACCCCAAATACTTCTCAAAAAAAACAGAGGTCTGACTTAGTTTCTATAAAAAACACTGTACGTTTCCATATATAATATTTGAGTATTTTCTCTCATGCTCTCAAAGGACCTATGGTTATTCCTGGAATTATTAGTTTTGTACACCTTATACAGCTGTTTTTTTCCGATGCACCTTCTTTTTAACTCCTTATTTACTCACTATGGAGCTCTCTTTAATCTCTTACCACTTCTAAATTTCAAAATGAACTTGTCCTACATTTTATATAAAAATATTTTAAATCTACTGTAGTTTTCCTAACTCTGTCCACACTTAACATCAAATCCTACTAGATCTATTTAGATTTTACCATGGGTACATTTTCTTACCTGTTAAATACAGTATGCACTCTGCCAAAATTCTGTGAATTTTTTATGTTATGGGTGTTGAATCTTAAAGTTTCAATCATAATCCCACCTACCCAATGAAGCATACCCATATTATTACAAAATGCTAAATGTACACTTACCCTCTTAATGTCGATTTAACTTACTAATTTAAAAAACAGTCACTACGAACCATTATTGGTAATGTTGCAATGTCTCAATTAACGGAAGCCCCACATGACTACAATATCCCCCTATATTATTTATTTATTTATTTATGATTAATAAAAAGATGCTTTTGAAGCTACTGTCTATAACCTTTATTTCAGATTAAAGATAATTAAATGTATTATTATTAAATTAATAAAAAATAAATTAATGAATAAAAAAATGCACTTGGCACCAGGACACCCTAGGCTTCAGTTCGATGATCGACTTTGTGGTTGTGTCGTCGGACTTGCGGCCACATCTTGGACACTTGGGTGAAGAGGGGGGCGGAGCTGTCAACTGATCACCACCTGGTGTTGAGTTGGCTTCGATGGTGGGGGAGGATGCCAGTTAGGCCTGGTAGGCCCAAACGTGTTGTGAGGGTCTGCTGGGAACGTCTGGCAAAGTCCCCTGTCAGAAGTAGCTTCAACTTCCACCTCCAGCAGAACTTCGACCACGTCCCGAGGGAGGTGGAGGACAATGAGTCTGAATGGGCCATGTTCTGTGTCTCTATTGTTGAGGCGGCTGACCGCAGCTGTGGCCTAAAGGTGGTTGCTGCCTGTCGTGGTGGCAGTCCCCAAACTCGTTGGTGGACATCGGTGGTGAGGGATGTTGTTTAGCTGAAGGAGTCCTACCAGACCCTCTGCGGGCTCTGCATCGGTCTGTCGTGGTGAAAAAGGAGCTGAGCCGTAAGGCAAAGCTCTCAATTTACCAGTCGATCTACATTCCTACCCTCACCTATGGTCATGAGCTATGGGTAGTGACCGAAACAAAGAGATCGCGAATACAAGCAGCTGAAATGAGTTTCCTCCGCAGAGTGTCTGGGCTTTCCCTTAAAGATAGGGTGAGAAGCTCAGTCATCCGGGAGGGGCTCAGAGTACAGCCACTGCTCCTTCACATTGAGAGGAGTCAGATGAGGTGGCTCGGGCATTTGATTAGGATGCCTCCTGGACGCCTCCATGGTGAGGTGTTCCGGGCACGTCCAACCGGGAGGAGATCCCGGGGAAGACCCAGGACACGCTGGAGGGACTATTGGCGCTTTTCCACTGCAGAGTATGGCACGACACGGTTCAGTTCAGCTCACTTTTGGGGGGTTTTCCACTGGGAACAGTACCTGGTACCTGGTCCTTTTTTTAGTACCACCTCAGCCGAGGTTCCAAGCGCGCCGAACCGTTACCAAAACGTGACATGTAAACTCTGCTGGTCACTGATTGGCCGGAGAAAATCGTCATTACTGCGTCACTGAACTTGCGACACGAGACACAACAGACCCGCTAGATTTTTAGCACAGCCAGCGAAGGTTCGGACGCACCATTTAGTTTTAACCAAAAATGGCTGTTTCGTGGTCTATTGAGGAAGTACAGACGTTCCTCTCGTTGTTAGCCGAGGAGCGAATCCAGCAAGAGCTGGATGGGGCGACGCGGAATGAAAAAGTTTTTCAGGAGGTTGCTTGTGGTGCGTTTACGATGATGTCACGGCAGTAGAGGCGGCGCAACTATAACGACACGTGAATAATCCCACCCACTCTAAAGCGGTACTAAACTGCAGTCGAAACGCAAACCGAGCCGAACTGAGCCGAACCAAGGTGAGCTGTACTGAACCGTGCTGTGCCGTACTATGCAGTGGAAAAGCGCCATATGTCTCCCGGCTGGCCTGGGAACGCCTTGGGATTCTTCCGGAAGAGCTAGAAGAAGTAGCCAGGGAGAGGGAAGACTGGGCCTCTCTAC
The DNA here is from genome assembly GCF_016835505.1 of Polypterus senegalus. NCBI lineage: Eukaryota > Metazoa > Chordata > Cladistia > Polypteriformes > Polypteridae > Polypterus > Polypterus senegalus. The sequence goes on from NC_053163.1 coordinate 43,111,256, forward strand.
TCAAGCTGCGGCCCCTGTGACCCGACCTCGAATAAGCAGAAGAGGATGGATGGATAAATGGATTGTACAAATTTTCTGATTATGCTTCTTACATTACGGAATGGTGAAAAGCTACAGCTTATAAAACCAGAGGCACATGGCAGCAACTCCATCCAAAATAAGAAATCTAATTAAGTCTACATAAACCTAATAAGAATACATTTAGGACACTAGAATTTCAGAATGTAAAAACTACCACTGACATTAGGCACTAAGGACTAGTATATTGATATAAACAGAGAAAAAAAGCTAACTAGACTGAGTTATTCATTAAATCAATTCACTGTGCCATGCAAGTGCACCTGGGGATCACCTTCAGGGCTTAACCAACATACGCTAAGCCACCCCAAACAGTGCAGTGCTGTCACTAATGGTCCTATCTTTTTCACCTGCTGTTTTGAGAAGAACCCAGCAAAAACAATTGACACCATCCACAGAATTCAGAGTAGGCCCCACCCTTTCTGGTCATGACCAGATAAAAAGAGCCCAGATGTGAAGGTGGAAGGAGCCCTAGAGCTGCCTGAAGCACGTAAGCTTTTGTTGAGAACCATTGTTTAGGCTGGATTGGTTTAGTTTCTGTTCAGTGTATATCAATTGCAGCTTTTTTGTTTTTCTTTCATTAAACAGAGTTGCTTCCTGATCATGACAACTGTTATATCTTGTTATTTATCAACCACAGCATATTTTCAAGTCAAAAACTAAATTTAGCTCGTAGAAGATTCTTTGTAGAAGAAGAATATTAAAAATGTAAAATATCATAATAACAACTTATTAAAACTTTAAATATGTATAAAAGATTTGATATACTGAGATAATGTATTATGGTACGTGTACCATCTCACACTGTAATTTCTCATCCATCCATCCATCCATCCATTCTCTTCCGCTTATCCGAGGTCGGGTCGCGGGGGCAGCAGCAAGCAGAGAGGCCCAGACTTCCCTCTCCCGGCCACTTCTTCCAGCTCTTCGGGAGAATCCCAAAGGCGTTCCCAGGCCAGCCGGAGACATAGTCCCTCCAGCGTGTCCTGGGTCTTCCCCGGGCCTCCTCCCGGTTGTGCGTGCCCGGAACACCTCACCAGGGAGGCGTCCAGGAGGCATCCTGATCAGATGCCCGAGCCACCTCATCTGACTCCTCTCGATGTGGAGGAGCAGCGGCTCTACTCTGAGCCCCTCCCGGATGACTGAGCTTCTCACCCTATCTTTAAGGGAAAGCCCAGACACCCTGCGGAGGAAACTCATTTCAGCCGCTTGTATTCGCGATCTCGTTCTTTCGGTCACTACCCATAGCTCATGACCATAGGTGAGGGTAGGAAGGTAGATCGACTGGTAAATTGAGAGCTTTGCCTTACGGCTCAGCTCCTTTTTCACCACGACAGACCGATGCAGAGCCCGCATCACTGCGGATGCCGCACCGATCCGCCTGTCGATCTCACGCTCCATTCTTCCCTAACTCGTGAACAAGACCCCGAGATACTTGAACTCCTCCACTTGGGGCAGGATCTCTCCCCCAACCCTGAGAGGGCACTCCACCCTTTTCCGGCTGAGGACCATGCTCGGATTTGGAGGTGCTGATTCTCATCCCAGCCGCTTCACACTCAGCTGCGAACCGATCCAGAGAGCTGAAGATCACGGCCTGATGAAGCAAACAGGACAACATCATCTGCAAAAGCAGTGACCCAATCCTGAGTCCACCAAACCGACCCCTTCAACACCCTGGCTGCGCCTAGAAATTCTGTCCATAAAAGTTATGAACAGAATCGGTGACAAAGGGCAGCCCTGGCGGAGTCCAACTCTCACTGGAAGCGGGCTCGACTTACTGCGGCAATGCGGACCAAGCTCTGACACGGTTGTACAGAGACCGAACAGCTCTTATCAGGGGTCCGGTACCCCATACTCCCGAGCACCCCCACAGGATTCCCGAGGGACACGGTCGAATGCCTTTTCCAAGTCCACAAAACACATGTAGACCGGTCGGGCAAACTCCCATGCACCCTCCAGGACTCTGCTAAGGGTGAAGAGCTGGTCCACTGTTCCGCGACCAGGGCTAAAACCACACTGTTCCTCCTGAATCCGAGGTTCACTATCCGGCGGACCCTCCTCTCCAGAACCCCGAATAGACTTTTCCAGGGAGGCTGAGGAGTGTGATCCCTCTATAGTTGGAACACACCCTCCGGTCCCCTTTTAAAGAGGGGACCACCACCCCGTCTGCCAATCCAGAGGCACTGTCCCGATGTCCATGCGATGTTGCAGAGGCGTGTCAACCAAGACAGTCCTACAACATCCAGAGCCTTAAGGAACTCGGCGTATCTCATCCACCCCGGGCCCTGCCACCAAGGAGTTTTTGACCACCTCGGTGACTTCAGTCCCAGAGATGGGAGAGCCCACCTCAGAGTCCCCAGGCTCTGCTTCCTCATGGAAGGCATGTTAGTGGGATTGAGGAGGTCTTGAAGTACTCCTCCCACCGACCCATAGCGTCCCGAGTGAGGTCAGCAGCGCACCATCCCCACCATATACGGTGTTGACACTGCACTGCTTCCCCTCCTGAGGCGCCGGACGGTGGACCAGAATCTCCTCGAAGCCGTCCAAAGTCGTTCTCCATGGCCTCTCCAAACTCCTCCCATGCCCGAGTTTTGCCTCAGCAACAACGAAGCCGCGTTCGCTTGGCCTGCGGTACCTATCAGCTGCCTCCAGAGACCCACAGGACAAAAAGTCCTATAGGACTCCTTCTTCAGCTTGACGGCATCCCTCACGCCGTGTCCACCAGCGGGTTGGGGATTGCCGCCACGACAGGCACCGACCACCTTGCGGCCACAGCTCCGTCAGCCGCCTCAACAATAGAGGCACGGAACATGGCCCATTCGACTCAATGTCCCCACCTCCCTCGGGGCGTGGTTGAAGTTCTGCGGAGGTGGGAGTTGAAGCTACTTCTGACAGGGGACTCTGCCAGCCGTTCCCAGCAGACCCTCACAACACGTTTGGGCCTACCAGGTCTGACCGGCATCTTCCCCCACCATCGAAGCCAACTCACCACCAGGTGGTGATCAGTTGACAGCTCTCTTCACCCGAGTGTCCAAGACATATGGCCGCAAGTCCGACGACACGACCACAAAGTCGATCATCGACCTGAGGCCTAGGGTGTCCTGGTGCCAAGTGCACATATGAACACCCTTATGCTTGAACATGGTGTTCGTTATGGACAATCCGTGGCGAGCACAGAAGTCCAATAACAAAACACCACTCGGGTTCAGATCGGGGGGGCCGTTCCTCCCAATCACGCCCTTCCAGGTCTCACTGTCATTGCCCACGTGAGCATTGAAGTCTCCCAGCAAAACGAGGGAATCCCAGAAGGTATGCCCTCTAGCAACCCCTCCAGAGACTCCAAAAGGGTGGATACTCCAACCTGCTGTTCGCGGTATACGCACAAACAACAGTCAGGACCCTTCCCCACCCGAAGGCGGAAGGAGGCCACCCTCTCGTCCACCGGGTAAACCCCAATGCACAGGCTCCGAGTGGGGGCAATAAGTATGCCCACACCTGCTCGGCGCCTCTCACCGGGGGCAACTCCAGAGTGGTAGAGAGTCCAGCCCCTCTCAAGGAGATTGGTTCCAGAGTCCAAGCTGTGCGTCGAGGTGAGTCCATCTATATCTAGCTGGACCTTCTCGACCTCGCACACTAGCTCAGGCTCCTTCCCTTCAGAGAGGTGACATTCCACGTCCCAAGAGCCAGTTTCTGTAGCCGAGGATCAGACCGCCAAGGTCCCGCCTTGGCCACCACCCAACTCACACTGCACCCAACCTCCTTGGCCCCTCCCATAGGTGGTGAGCCCATGGGGAGGAGGACCCACGTTACCTCTTCGGGCTGTGCCCGGCCGAGCCCCATGGGTGCAGGCCCGGCCACCAGGCGCTCGCCATCGAGCCCCACCTCCAGGCCTGGCTCCAGAGGGGGCCCGTGACCAGCGTCCGGCAAGGGAAAACGTTGTCCAAGTTTTATTTTCATTGGAGGTTTATTGAACCGCTCTTTGTCTCATCCCTCACCTAGGACCAGTTTGCCTTGGGTGGCCCTACCAGGGGCATAAAGCCCCGGACAACATAGCTCCTAGGATCATTGGGACACGCAAACCCCTCCACCACGATAAGGTGACGGTTCAAGGAGGAGCACTGTAATTTCTATTGTATGTAAATATTAGGCACTAAATCTTTTATACTTTCTGGACTGTAATTTTTACATAAACAGAAAAACTTGAAAATGTAAAGCACTGTCATTAATTTTATATTAATATCATCCATCCATCCATTATCCAACCCATGATATCCTAACTACTGGGTCACAGGGGTCTGCTGAAGCCAGTCCCAGCCAACACAGAGCGCGAGGCAGGAAACAACATCCAGGCACAGCACCAGCCCATCATAGGGCACACACACACCAAGCACAATTTAGAATCGCCAATGCACCTAACCTACATGTCTTTGGACTGAGGGAGGAAACCCACGCAGACACAGGGAGAACATGCAAACTCCAAGCAAGGAAGATGTGGGAAGCAAATATGGGTCACCTAACTACGAGGCAGCAGCGCTACCACTGCGCCACTGTGCCATCCTTATATTAATATCAGTTATGATTTAATATGTATCCATTGAGAAGAACTTACTCTAGATAAATGTATTACTGAAGTGTGTGGAAGCCTCAATTAATATAACAACAGAATGAGTGAGTAAATAACTAAAATAAAATATTGTATAAATCAGTAAGTGAACTGGTAAACTAAAATGCTGAAAACAACTGCAGATCAGAATCACTTGGTGAACCAAAATATATAACTTTATAGTATATTCTTGGTCACCGATGTTGTATAAGCCTCTTTCTTTCAACCTGTACAGTTTCCCCTTTTCTATCACATGGATACTGACTGAAATCAATGGAAATACTAGCTCTAGAAGTATTCATTTTTCTATTTATTGAATACTCCAAGTTCATCTCATGGCCCTTATTATAGCACTTCTCTTGAAAGGAAACACATCTCAACAGCTAACATCAAAATACTTAAATATCTGAAACATACAAATGTCTAGGTTTATACTGTTTTGAGATTGTGTGAATAGGCAAGTAAATCAGAATTGCTATGGGAATATGTTCTACAGTGACCAAATTCTTTAAATAGAACAACTAATGCATTGAAAATCCATGGAATGAATTAAAAAGAACACTTTAAAAAGTGGTTTGTCTAAAAAACATGGAGGCTTTTCACCTGTGGCATGAATGTACGTGAATTTTCCAGGATTTTACTTATCATTAACAAGCAAGACATCAAAATGTCTCACATCTTAACTAAATTACAAGATAAAATATGTGCCTTTCAACAAAGATCTGAAAACACACACACATTGCTTCATATTGATGGTATAGTTAAAGCAAAAAGCACTGTATTCGTCTCTCTACTTTAATAAATTATACTTGAAATAAGATGTATGTTTGTCTTAAATACCTCTAGTGTATTTTACCTTCCTCATGTTTTTTTGAATAGCAATTTTATATCCTTCAGTTACATGATAAGACTTATTTTTTATCTCTTCTGAAACTTGTTATAGATACTTGTCTTGAAGTTATATATGATCTTTATCTTATTAATGTTTCTACTACAGATGTAATACAGGAACCAAAGACAGAACCATGATCTTTATTCTATTAAATCCCAGATTTCCTTTCTAGAATCAGTGGACAATAATCCAAATATGAACATAAAGACATTAAAATAAATGACAGTTAAAAAAATAAAGATGTGTTTAAAGAAAGGTTTCACTGCTAGGTTACTCTTATTTAATTTTCAAAAGAAAAAGGGCATATAATCAATTTAAGTATCTACGAGGATCTGTGTTTATGTGCATTTGATCAGAAATAAATAAGAAGCAGCTGATTGCAATGACAAATTAACCATGAATTAACAGTACATATTAGGTGATCAGACTTCTTTGATGGGAATGAGTTTCACTAAGTAAAAGAAACATTATTAAATTGGGTATTGGGTCAAAAGTATTACATGATAACAGTAGATACAAAAAAAGTAAATGTTGCAGTTGAATAAAATGGTATCTCTGCCAGTGTATGGCATGTAAACTATTAGTGAGTAATAGGAACAATGGTGGTATCAAATTTATTCTCCAATTTTATAAGAAAACAAAGCAGGTCTGTGCTACATAAAATAATTGTACACTGAATTTATGTGCCAATAAGAAGTTTTGAGCTGTTTTCTATAGAATCTGAGACAAAGGGTTGTTTGTTGTTTCATTCGTTCATTCATTCATTCACTCATTCATTCATTCATTTTTAGGCCAACTTATTACAACAGTTTATCTCAATTAAACCTCTTTCCCTAATGCTTTCATTGACATATCATTAAGATGTGGCTTATCATTTAACAGAATAAAACATGCATTTAAATTCTCCTTTACCTAAACTACACTCGCCTCCCCTTACCTGTTCTGTCTGTCATTCCTAAAAAATGTGCACCCACCTATGTTATACTCATCCCCACCTTTGTTATTTAGCCAAGTTTCTGTCATTGCTATAGTATCAGATAGATAGATAGATAGATAGATAGATAGATAGATAGATAGATAGATAGATAGATAGATAGATAGATAGATAGATAGATAGATAGATAGATACTTTATTATTCCCAAGTGGAAATACTCCAGCAGCAGCATACTGATAATAAACGATATTAAATTAAAGAGTGATAAAAATGCAGGTAAAACAGACAATAACTTTGAATAATGTTAAAGTTTACCACCCCAAGTGGAACTGAAGAGTCGCATAGTGTGGGGGAGGAATGATCTCCTCTGTCTGTCAGTTGAGCAGGATAGTGACAGCAGTCTGTCGCTGAAGCTGCTCCTCTGTCTGGAGATGACACTGTTTAGTGGATGAAGTGGATTCTCCATGATTGACAGGATTGACATAATAATGCTCAGCTACATGCAGTTCCAACTCACTTGTTTTCGTTTTAGATACTTTGGGAATTAAGGCAAACTATTTTTAATGTATTTATTTTACTTTTGAACTTACACTTTGATTTAGAATTTATGTTACTAATTTTACACCAGTGTTCATTCCCTCAACAATGGAGCTGAATGTAGTTGAGAATAATTATGATATTATAGTGATAACAGAATCATCATGCTTTATTTATTTTTTACTAATCTCATTTTTGCAACAGAATATGCCATCTTTTGCTTGTCAGACAGAATACTGTAGGGGTATAATCCTATCCACAAGCAATATTAACCTGGGGTCCACCCTGTATTCCCGTGGCAGCTAAACGGTGTCATAGAAACGAACAACAACATTCACAGATGATGCAAATGTATATATTAAGACCATTGCTTCGACTTCTATCAGCTTCTCAAACAATCCGCCTACAATTCAGACAAAATACCTACCACAACATTACAGTGTGACACAACAGCATAACACAACATAACATAACACAGCACAACATAACACAACAAAACATACCATTCTCAGGTCCTCTTAAACCTATTTAATAAGGGAGTCCTAACCAAATTGTAGCGCACCGCGCGTAAAAAATATGACAAAATGGTTATGAACAAATCTGTGCAAACGGGAGTGTGCAGTTTAAAGTGAATTGTCATACTGTAACGCTATTAAAGTAACGGAAGTTAGGGTTAAGGAGAAGAAAGTTCACCTCAGCCCCTTGGCAGTCTAATTGTATCGTCTACAAATTATCTGGAAACCGCGACAGGCAAAAATGTACATTTTAAAGAAGAGATGGGTGTTTGCTGGTTTGCAGAACACGCTTTGATTTGAAGATTAGACATGTTTCTACAAGTGAAAAAACCTCATATGTCGCATTCTTGAAATTGTTTACATTTTACTAGTAGTGACAGTCGACTAATATACACACACAACACACACTCGTATATATATATATATATATATATATATATATATATATATATATATATATATATATATATATATATATATATATATATATTTTGCATGTAAACTATATAAAATGCTTATAAACACAGTCCACAGATTTGCAAGAATGAATTTTGTAACTAGTGGTCATATTTATCATTAATTCAAAGAAGTAATTGCACGAGTCGTTTTAAATAAATACTCTTAAAAGTTGATCAGTAAAAGAAAGGCAAGAGAGAAATCGCTGTACTCACCCCGCTCTCTGAATCCTTTACCAAGATGTACAGTAGCAAGTATAAAAGACACGCATCGACGTTTCGCCGATTAACAACTTTAAAAATCATTCTAGACTATATCGTACTTAGTGTTACTATAAATATCAAATTGTAAATGAAATAGTAGACATATTCCTAATAATTTTTTTAAACTTTGAAAAATGTTGATAATGGACAGTAAACTCCCCGCACTCCTATGCGGAGTCAAGCTTTCTTCAGTAACTTTTTCTCTCTCCACTTAACCTGCTCTCTCGGGAACTACATTAGCACTTAGGGATAAAAGATCCTTGCGCTCATGTAAAATAGTTCGTTTAAATTTGGCAAAAAAGGAAAAAAATAAGTAGCACGATGTCAGTTTATAAAAGTATTTATTTTGGATCGTTAATAATGTAAATATTTTAATCATATACATATATTTAGAAAAAATATTTGAAAAACGAATTTCAGGGTATATCACGGGATAGGCGGAAGGAACAAATTTTTGTCCAAGGGTAACATGCTTCAAGAATAAATAGGTCAAGGTAGCCGGGGGCTTTAATTTTCTTCAAGCGCCTTTATAATAGAATATATCAGTGAACTTGTTTAATATTCTTAACAGTATATTTTAACAGAATAGGTTTTGTGTCACAATATATGTGTTAAATTGTTTTCTGGATAAATACTTAAAATTCAACCAAAGATGAAATTAGCAAACAGTTGTTCATATTTCTTATATTGTTCATTAAAATGGCCATGTATACTGTACATACATACAACCATGAACAGGCGAACTTGAAAGTGATGGTTATTTCAAATATCAAAAACTCGAAATGATGTATGAATCTGAATGTTCACTGAGGGAATGATGCTCCATTAAATAGTTTTCACTGAAAATGGAATATACTTATGAATATATACAATCGCTAATATAAAATGGATTTATTCTCTAAACAGGGTTTAACAAGTTGGGGCTTATCGGAAGTTGGAACACATAACTGGAGCATCTGATACAAAGCTAGAGCCAACGTTGAATGCTACTTGTGTCTGTTGCCTGGCAGAGTCACACACAAACACCCGCGTTCATTCATAACGGTGTCGTTTACAGTAGTCAGTTATCTTAAATTCGACGTAATGATTATCATGTGGTAGTAAAACCATACTATGATTAAACTGTCCATAAAACATGCAACCAGTTAGGGGTTTCACTAAAGCCACGTCTCAAGTTAGTTTACATTTTTCTAAAAATAACTTTTTCCTTAAAATGGGTAATTATACATTATCAAAAACTGACAGTAAAATGGAACACACATATATTACATATGTTACTTTTAAAGAGCAAAGTGACAAGTGATTTTAAAAATAAATAAATTGGTGCATGAAACTGAACACAGACCTAATCAGGTGCAGAAACATGTTTCTCCCGGAGCTCACTGTGAAAGTTTTTTCGCATTGAGTTGATTAAAGAAAAGATTTGTTTTGTTAAAAATAATATGTACGTTCTTCATTTCTACGTTATTGTGGTTTAAAATATAACTATGAATAGCCATAAACATTTATAACATTCTAGTCACAGTAAACATGTATTTTTCCAGCTTCAAGAGAGAAATGCTGTATGTATATTAATCAAATAATAAAAATTTGGGCTTAGGAACCATCAATTAATTGCAAAGTATATGTTTTGTAACTATCAGATTGACTAATGTTTGTACAGTGCTCCTCCCCCGATCTGCTTTAACAGATCCTCTTTTTCTCCATGGGCTTATGTCTCTACCGGGGACGCAAGTTGCTGCGTGTGATCTTCGTGCAAGCTTTCAAGATTCAGTACGTCGAAAAAGATCCTTTTTTCAGGCAAAACATTGCTCGTCACAGCTTGTTGCTGACTGCACATTCTAAGTCTTTTTGTGATGTTTTTTGCAAGGCGGATTCGTTTCTTGTTAGGTTAATAAATTAAGATCGGATTAAAGTTACTTCTCTTCTTTCCCTGCAAGGGGAGGTGAGACGAAAACGTTGCGAACATTAAATACACGATTGAATTCCAAGAGGAGAATGAGTTCGGGGTAAGTTGAAATTCGCGTTTTATCCAGGATCGTGATGTTATGTGAACTCCGGGTGGCAAAATGCCACTCAGTGTAAATGATTATTATTCTTGTGTACATTTTGAGTAAATCATGCAATTATATGTATTCGCAGGTATCTGAGACTCTTTGCCGTTTTGCTAACTTTCCACTTTGTAAAAGGGGTAAGTTCTGCAGTTTTTATTTTATACCAGGTATTAAGTTTTTAAAACACTGAAATTAGATAGAGAACAGGGTCCAACGATTCAATATTATACTGCAAGGGAGACACTTTTATAACTGTTATTGTGAGCAATTAGCACAAGCCTATCAGTAAGCGATTACCTATGTTGTTTATGGTATCTGTTAACAACCATATATCCATTGCTATACTGTACTTGTCTTTATTTGTACTGTAAAGCATATGTGCCGTTTTAGACCCGCATACATTCGAAATACCTATATTATAGTAAAAATAGGAAGTTATTGCATTTGAAATATTCGCAAATGACCATGGTCATGACGTTTTAAGATATTTTTCTCTGGCACAGGTTCATGCATTGGAAATCTTGGTAATGTAACGAAAAGTGTTTTCAACCAGATACGATTTTCATGTCCAAGACATTGTAAGCAATTGAAATTAAATTTGTTTCATCTGAGTGAAGTGTGTAGCCACAATAATTATATCATTGGTCAGTGATCATTGATCTACTTGTTTAATTAGCTGGACTTTTTAGTGTATTATTCTGAAAAAGTTCTCTTGTATGACATTTTCATATGGAAAATAAAAAAAAAAGGTTTCTAAACTTTTGAACACTTAACTTTCCTTTACCATTTTCTTTCGAGTTCACCTTTTTCTGTGAAGATGGCTCCATTAAGTTAATACAAATACTGACAATTAGTGACAAGCAGAGTAGACAAAGGTGCAAATGATGCTGAATTATGAGGGGAAAATCCATTTCAATGTCATGTCCATTTGTCTAGTGATTAGTATTAAAAAACTTAAATCAGTGGTTCATATTTAAAGTGAAATCACCTTAGCTGTGAGTGTAGTACTCCTGCCTTCATTAAGGAAGCTGTTATTTACAAGTTTCTGCATTTTTGTTAATCCAGAAATTACAAAATTGACTGATAATTTTTCGTTGGAATGTGGCAAGTATTTATGTGTGTGTGTGTGTGTGTTACACTGTTGTGAGTTACATTTCTTGCTGTTTAAGATTTTCCTCTTTTTTATGTTCTTGTTATTTACGACTTCTCTTGCTGTTTAGAATTCAAATGAATTTTACACTGACGTAACATTAGACGTCATTTGCACCTGTGTCTATACTGCTTGCCACTAACTGTCAGTATTTGTATAAAATTAATAGAGCCATCTCCATTAATTAAAAGATGGTAAAAAAGGTAAAGTTTAAAATTGTAGAAAAAATACTCAGTTCCTTTAAAATGAACATATCTTACTAGCATGCATTTCTAAATACAGAATAAGAGAAGGAAAATTAAAAGTTGCTAGTTAAATAAATCGATTAACAGAAGTATTACTGACCAATTGATTTGTAAATCTGGCTGGAATGAAAACCTGCAGCCATAGTGGTACTCCAAGACTGAACTTGGAATCCTTTTTCATAAACTACATCATAATTGACATGACAACTCTTAGACATTTACTGGTTATTTCTTATTCATAATTAATAACCAATGGAAAACTAAGCAATTTTCATTTTTAACCTTGCTATAATGTTTATAACAAAGATTTTAAATATATTTCTTTTGCTACATTTTTACAATTATCCCCTATCATAGAATGACATTGCCATTTATTAATAATAGTTTTTGAGTCTTTGAGGTGTTCTCAGTATTCTTAATGGTAATATATGCTGTAATTTTGAAAACCTGTTCAAACAGACTATGTTATAAATCTATGGGAAGGTTTGACTGGAAAAAATTAAATCTGTATTTGATGATGTTATTGCATAGCAAAGATTTTGGCCTATAGTTGAATTGTAGAAATATATACATGCTGTAAGTTCTGGTTTCTAATCTTATGCAAGTGTTTGGAACAGCACCCTGTCTTAGATACACAGGTGTTTTTCACATATTTACTATCTAAGATAACAACTTGGAGGAGTCCTGTACATCTGCACCCTGGTTCTTTAAGAGGATGGGCTTGTGAGTGCAGTGCGACATGGTGCCTCCAGAGGGCACACTAGAAAGAAGTCCACAGGCATTTGTGAGTAGTTTTCTTGAGTTTAGAAATGATTCCTGCCATTGCTCAGGAAGCACCTGCAAAGAAGGGTAAAAGAATTCATTGCCCATAGTTACAAGGTGCGGAGATACAAACACACCCCTGTACTGAAGTAGTGGTGCCAAAATTATAAGGGTGAAGAAGGTGAGTATGGAACGTTTAGGTGCTGTTTTTCCTTAATTATTTATTAAAGTATGTTACCTCACCATTAAATCAAACCCAAGCATCTGTTTTTGGCTTTTGGCATTTTCCTCCTAGTAATTGAGCATTCAATAATCCTTTTTTTAAGCTGACATTTTTGAATTAATCATGCAGAAAGTCTTAGAATGAGATTGCATTCTAACAAATTATATATTAAAAGCATAACAACAGTTTATTTTTATATAGTGTGCTTCATAGTATTACATGGTCTACAGCACTGAACATACCATAATAGTAGTGCTTCAGGTGCACATACAGGTATAGATAGATAGATAGATAGATACTTTATTAATCCCAAGGGGAAATTCACAATGACCCATTTTGACTTTCTTTACACAGTCTTCTTTGGAAATTACATTATTGGATGCCTTATGAAATTATATTTTTACATTTTTCTTCCAACACTTAATAATTTGGTTCGTAAAATCTAGGATCCAGGACTATTGTTTTAGGCTATTAATACTTGATAGATTTATGACATGTGAATGGATACAGTGTGTGTAATTCATTCAATGAATTAATATTCTCATTAGTCACATGGTACAGATGATATCTCCATTTTTACGCAATCTTGCCAAAATAGCTTCTACAAAAACATTATTGGTTGTATTGACACAGTGCAATATTTAATATGTAATACATGTAAATAAGAATCTTTCCAACATAATTGTTGATTGATATGTCATACAATAAACAGACATCACAAATGTCAGCCATAATGTCTTTTCTCCTTTTAAATTTTTGATTCTACCATGATGCAACATAATCAAATAAACCTTTGAATCATACAGCACAAAATATTGTCAAAAGCAACTTGATATCACACAAGTCAACTACATTAATTATTATATACTTTTATTTACTATACATTTTTTAATGAAGTTTTAAATAAATTGATTTTAAACTTCCCACAATCAAAATTCTTATTTCACAAAGCATTTAATGTTCAAAAATATTCATTCCAAATGCCCATTAAGAACAGTCATGGTGCTTCTTTGTATTTCAGGTAAACAAATTTAATACTGGCCCAATCACTGCATGTACTTTGTACATTTGCCCTCATGTCTACATATTTTTTTCTCCAGGTATGCAGGTATACTCAGTTTCTCATAGACAAGCAGGTAAAGATGATAAGCAACTCTATACTGTCATGGTGGTTGTATAGATTTTTTATTTGTGTGCCCTCCCATGTAACATTGTTTAGACTAAATTTAGAGTTTCTAGTCAATTTAATTTGCATTTCTTTTGGATGTAAAACCCATGCAAACACAGCATGAATATGCATGCTCTACACACCTTGTAACTGAAGAGATTGGAATTTAAACCTAGAATCTTAAATCTGTCAAGGAACAGCACTAAACACTTAACCACCATACAACCCTTTTTGAAATGAACAGCTAAATTTAACAAGTTCAGTCCTGTACAGCCCACATTTATCATTTTAATATTTTAGATAAGCAGGAACATGCCTCATTTCTTTGTTTTTCTATGGTGAAGCCTTAAATAACTTGCTTGCTAATTCTAAAATTGTAAAATTGAAAATTTAAGCTCCAGTGAGCTAGTAACAACTTTGATCTATGGAAAATCTGAAGCACTACTTTTATAAATGAAAGTTCTTCCTAGTGACATATGTTTACAATCATTTGACATTTTAGTAATCTACAGGGTTTTTTTACATATAAAATTTGTTAATGAAATGAACGCACACCTCTCTATACTATGAATTTCTAGTGGAACATTATACTAATATACCAGTCCATATTTACCTTTTTATACTTTTTGAAAGAAAAGTCTGTGGTATTCCAAGGGCAACTTGTGATTGGTGGGCTATCTCTTGTTACAGCTGTAGAGAAAACACTGTTGTGTCTGCTTTATGTGGGTAGCTTGATACTTCAAATATTAAGATTATTTGGATAGAAAACAATATATCATAGAGTGTGTGTGAGAGAGAGAAATAGTTGAAAAAAGCAAAAATAAGAGACTGGAAGTAAAGAAAAAATTGGAAATAAATAAGAAATTGTTCAAAGAAGTAATAAAATTGTTAAAATAATCCATAGTCCTACTCTGCTCCATATCCCTAACTTCTGTACATTAAGATAAGGTGTTTGCCTCATGTTATCCTTGTAACTTACTATTTCTCACATAAAAAGTGATGTTGTATTTGATATTGTTACTTTGAGTTGTACTTTTCAGTTCTCTGTAAACATCTGGAAAAGAGGTGCTCTGTAATGAGTGTGTTATAAATGCTGTTTAAATTGACAGTGGTGAAAATGACCTTTGTGAAACTTTAAGGGGCAAATTCTTCTATAAACTGGTACAAAAGAATTAGAGAAATACACTAACGTTTTTCAAACATGCCTAAACCATAATTCTGTCATAATACCTAATGAGGGTTTTCATTTGTAATTTTGATTTTTATACTCATTTTAGACATATTTTTGATTAAATAAAAACATTACATTCTTATTAAATTATATTCTGCAATCAACTTAAGCCAATATTTATGTCTGAAAGTATTATGTTACCACAGTCTTACACAGTATATTGCAATTTTAACTACTTTCAAATGTTTAATATTGACAAGAAAAATGTGTTCTGTTGAAATGATTGTTTATTGATTTAATGAATCAAAAGGTTTTTGCATCTGTAAAATTTTGTATAATGTTAAAGTACCTTTTGTAAGATAAGTTTTTTATGACCAGATGGCCAATAAACGGATAACTGTCTGTGTGTCCATTTCGTTACTATGTCATTCCAACAGATGGCACATCACAAACATTTGGAGTAATAAAATGCATTGCATTTGTCAATCCAATAGATGGTACATCAGAAACATTACCACTTTTTTGAATCTAATACCAAATACTAAATTTAACAGATACAAAAGAATTCCATTTTTATTCCAATAGATGGCACATCAGCAAGATTTTTTAGTAATGCATTTTATTACTACAAATATTTGTGAAGTGCCATCTGTTGGAATGACAAATGAAATGTATATTATTACTAAATGCATTAAAAAATACAAAATACAATCCAATATATGGTGCACTGCAAACATTAACACTACCGTCTAAGTTAATTACTTAGATTTCAACCTGTCTAAGATGGGTAGCTCAGCTTGTTTTGTGAAGAAAATGTGTTTTCTCCCAAAATATTTAGTCTTGAAGCGCCACAAAAAGAAATGTTGTGATAGTGGGGGTCACTATTGTGTCTGAAATGCAGCCTTACACAGTGTGCTTCCTTACAAGCGCACTTGTGGGAAGCTTATGTGGAAGGGTGGATTGACTCTTGGCAAGAGCAGAGGTAGACCCAGTTGTCATTGTACAAGCTGGAACAAATGACATACATAAGAGCAGGCTGTCAATTTGAAATCCACATTTGTAGAGTTAGGTGCCAAGCTGAAGAGCAGAACTAAAAAAGTAGTCTTCGGCAAAGTTCTACCTGTACCACACTCAATTCCAGATAAAAATGAGGCGTTTAGAAAGCTTACTGTGTGTCTTAAATCTTGGTGTAGGGTAGAATAGTACAGTTTTATTGGACATTGAGTATCTCTCCTGCTGCCACGGGTTACATCAGAACCACAGGGGCACCAATGTGTGGGGGAGGAATGTGAATGGGTTAGTTAAAGATTGTTTAAACTAATAAATGGAGTGAGCATGGAATTTAAGACAGGCCAGGTTTAGATCTGTACATGATGGAACTAACAGTACTATAATGTGAAAACAAGTATAAATTGTAACTTAAATTCTAGTTTAAAGTTAAAGTGTGTAAAAAGTAACACATTAAATATTGATTGCCTTAATGCTAGGAAGTATCAAAAAATAAAACAAGTGAGTTAGAATGTTAATGTGCTGAATATAATTATTATACTGTTTTATAGAGATTCATATGTTCTTCACTTGAATGATGAGCCACATTTTGGTGAAGATGTCTGGATTCAGCTGGAAAGCATTCGGGTTAAAGGCCTTATTTTAGGAGTGTGTTATAGATCTCCTAATGCTGACAATAACTTCAATGTGCATCTTTTTAGTAATATTAAAAAGGCAAGTTTACTGGGGATATTATTGGCATGGGGAATTTTACTTACCAAATAGTAACATGGCTAAACTTTTAAACAGCAGATTACAAGAGTAGGAGTTTGCAGACATAATCAGTGACTGTTTTTTGTTTATCACAGTATGTTGCTGAACCACGACGGCCAAGTGACCATAATATAAGACAATTCTCAGGGTTTTGGCTAAAACAGATGCAAAGACCAAAACTGATGTGGCAATGTCTAAAAGGGATAAACTGAGATAAGCTGTTAAGTGTAAAAATATCTGAAGACCAGTGGAAGAGGTTTACATATAATGCAGGATTGAATTTTTCTCAAGTTTTCATATGTGAGAAAGTTAATAGCCTCCCAGCAGTAACAGGCTCTGCTATGGAAATATTGAAGGATTTGGAAATTGTAGAGAAAGAAGTATTGCTTTGATTAACTAGGCTAACATCTAACATATTACCAGGATCAAGTTAATTCATCCTCAAATTCGTAAACAGGTTCAGTGAGCTTATATATAATACTTTGACACATATTGTTTAGAAAATCATTGCACACTGGTGAAATTCCTAAATTAGGACATTTTAATCCATTATATAAAAAAGGTGATTGGGCAGATCCAAGTAAATATAGGCTAGTAAGCTTAATGTGCATCACAGGTAAATTAGCAATTCTCAAGTAGAAGACTGAGGCAAGAACAGTAGTTTTAGGAAACATTTTGATGAGATCAGGTGTGGGAGGTTCTGTATTACAAATATTCTGGAATTCTAAGAGGAAGAAATAAAAAACAATATAATCAGAGTGGTGTATATCTGTTTATCTTGATTTTCAGAAAGTTTTTGATAAGGTTACACATGAGAGGTTTGGCATCAAACTTAAAGAAGTGGAAGTTCATTGTGTAGTGGGTAGATTAATGTAAAATTGGCTAAAACACAGGAAGCAAAGGGCTATGGTGTGAAGAACCTCATCAGAACTGAGTGATGTTAAGAGTGGTGTTTCTCAGTGGTCACTGCTAGGGCCACGCTATTTGTTATATATATAAATGAGCTGGATAGGAATATAAGATACAAGCTGGTTAAGTATGTAGATGATGCCAAACTGGGTGGATTGGAAGGTAATCTAGGCCTTAAATTTATTGTAAGTAAAAGTAAGGTATTAAATATAGTGAATAAAAATGTTAGATTTCAATAAATAAAGTCTAAAACATAAAAGTACTCCTTATGAGAAGGACTATGGAGTCACAGTGAACTTGTCACTGTCAACTTCCAGGCAGTTTTCAAAAGCAATTAAGTACACTAACAGGTTAAGTTACAGAGCAGAATACAGTTCAAAGGAAATTATGCTTAGGTATTTTAACACACTAGTGTGGCCTCACCTGGAGTACTATGTGCAGTTTTGGTTTTCAGGTTATCAAAAAGACATAGTGCTAGAAAAATTGCAGAGAGGAACAAATAGACTGATTTCATTACTGCAGGGTATGGTTTATTAGGAAAGATTGAAGGAGTTGAACCTTTTTAATTTAAGCAGAGATTAGAAGGTGACACAATTAAGTTGTTTGAAATTATGAAAGGGCTTAGTAGCATGGATCAAAACTCTTTATTTAAAATGAGTTTAAGGACTATTCATGAAAGAACAAACAACTGTGTAAAATAGAAATGCATAATAATGTAAACTCTCACCCAAAGTTTAAATACAAAAGTAAAATTAGTAACACTTTAAAAATAGCCTGGAACAAGTAATTGATGTCATCCTTTTGTTTATCTAGGAAAACTTGTTTCATTTTGTTGCCAAACTGTTCCACAAAGAGAACAAAAAGCCCAAAAGTGCAGGGATTGATAATCACGTTTTACTACATCGTAAATCTGGTGGCATAAAACCATACTGGCACTAAAAAGGAGACATTTTGTGAGAGGAATCAAATCAAGTGTTACATGAAAATTCAGACTCATTCTGACAAAAACTATTCACTGTATATCTCAGGAAAATTTCCAAGTCTTGAGTCATCATCTCAGACAAACTATTACACTTCGGACAGTAATCTGACATAGGTTTAACCTTATTAGCAGCCCTCTCACAAAAACACTTTCAAAATATGGAGATAAACTGGAGGGCAATAATCAGAAAAAACAGATTTAGGCATTCCATTAGGTTTAAAATAGTGAATAAAAATTTCAAACAGAGATTTCACAGTTGGCAAATACTGTATATCAAACCTATACATTGCATGTCTCTTGAAAAGAGGTCTACAATGACGAGATTAATTCTATGACTCTTAGACAAGGGAAGGTCTTTAATAAAGTCATCAACAAATATGCACTCCCAAGGACATGTTCACAGAGCTGCAATAGCCCAACCTAGCCCCCATTCTAGACCTTGCCCTATTACAAGGAGGGCAAGCCTTAACAAAATCAGCAGTACCTTTAGCCATGCCCAGCCACCAGAACAAACATCACAGTTATTCAAGTGACTTAGAAATACTTCCAATACTCGTCTCACAACCTGATTTGGAGCAAGCAGTTTGCCCTCTGGGGTCTCATGAAGAGAGGAATTATTAGATCAAACTAAACAAAGGGAGTTCTGCAAAAATCAGGAATCTCCACGATCACAGCAGCAAAAAACTTACAAGCTGGAATGATTGACTCCAGCTCTAAATCAATATTGTCAAACTCAAACATATGAGATAAAGCAATCTGCCTTCATATTGCAGTTACCAGGATGTATTGTGGAAAAAGCTTTCCTCTGTTATCATGGAAGTCATTCACAAGACCATGTGAAAATGCTCAATGGTTCTTTATTTGCACATAGATACTGTATGCACAAATGTCTCAGTCCTTGGAGTGAGAAATCATTAATACAATTAATTCCTTTTGATGCTTTTCTATTACCATTTGTGACAATGCGGGTTCTGGCTCCACACTCACATTGCTGTTTGGAAGCACTTGAACCCAACACCGTCGGTAATGTCACCGATGAGCTAGACAGTGAGACAATAAAAACTGAGCAAGGGGATGGTAAAGATGTGCAAAGTGCTTTTATTAAAAGACAATCAAAAAAACAGTGTTCAATCAAGTGCAGTGCTTCAAAAATAGTTCAATAAATAAATAATCCAAAAAGTGAAATGTGGAGGTCAAAATCAATAAATAGAACAATCCTTTTAAGATGAGGTTAAAACGTTTCTTAGGAGGCAGGTTTTTAAAAACAACAACAACAAGCCCGGTGCTGTTTTTTTAACTGGTGACCTCCCTGCTTCTCCCTGTCCATGCTTCGCAACAGGGGAGCCAATCACCTGCAGCTGACCTTCTCACCACTACCGATCTGGCGGCGTCCCGATCCCGGGCTTCGGTTCCGCTCCCTCCAGACCACAACCTGGGAATTCCTCTCATGGCCAAGGCTCTCACGTGGAGGACACCACATCCCAAGTTCTGACTCCCGCTGCCATCCGCGGCCCCAAGCGGAGTCATCTGTCTCCTTCTTTGGTCACTCCCGCTACCTGCTTGTTCAGCGGGAGCAACAACAACTACTGCACCCTGGGTGTCAGCCTAACACCCAGGCTGTCTGCTCAGCTGCCTACGAGTGCTCGCTCGCCCGCTTCCTGCTGCACTGACCTGCTCTCTTACTTTCTGTAACCTCCGTCTCCTTCTCTTTTTATTTTTTTCCTCTTTTTTTTGTTTCTGATCTTTTTGTTTTTTTTCCATCCCCTTGCTTACTTGTTGCCTTCACTGACTAGCTCACTCGGTAACATTATCGACGGTGTTGGGTTCAAGGGCTCCCAAACAGAGATGGGAGCATGGAGCCGTACCCGCATCGTCACATTTGGTGGCATCGGTGGGTTGAGCTAGCAGTGGGGGCCAGAAGAGGAGACAGAACAGCAGGTGGAATTGGTACCTGACTTTGAGGACCCACGTACCCAAGCCGGAGGAGGAAGTTTGAAGGACTGAGCTTTTTAAGGACATTTATTTATTGTTGGTTTTTTTAATTGTCTTTTAAAGTTCTTATTCTTTTAATGTCCTGTTTTTATGAAGGAGGCTTGGGTTTGTTTTATTGTGGGGATTTGTTTTTAGTGATTTTATTTTAGTGCAGTGTACAGTGGCCAAGCTGTGGACCTGAGCTCCAGTTGCATTGGGTTGGCAGTGGTGTGGAGCCTTCCCATGCAACTGGAGTTTTATGGGGGGTGGTATGTGGTACAGCGGGTCCACAGTGCTCTCAGTAAGGGCAAGTTTTTAAATAAATAATCACCGCTCTCACGGCGGCTTAGCGAGGGGGCGTTGGTCCATCTGCGGTGTGGGCATTTCTCACTGAGTGCACAGGTGAGGGACTGCCCACATCCGTGATTGTTCTCGTGGCTAATATGCTGCAGCTGCTATGACCCCTCGCTATATAAATAGCGCGAGTCGGATAGAGAGGCGGGAAGAAAAGAAAAGATGGAAAGATAAAAAGAGAGGACGGAGGTTATAGCAGGAAGCGAGCAGGTTGGTGCTGCAGGAGCGAGCGAGCGCTCGTAGGCAGCTGAGCAGACAGCCTGGGTGTTAGGCCGACACCCAGGGTGTAGTAGTTGTTGTCGCTCCCGCTGACCAAGCATGTAACGGGAGTGACCAAAGAAGGAGACGGGTCACTCCGCTTGGGGCCACGGATGGCAGTGGGAGTCAGAACTTGGGATGTGGTGTCCTCCACGTGAGAGCCTTGGCCGTGAGAGGAATTCCCAGGTTGCGGTCTGGTGGGAGCGGAATGCGAAGCCAGGGATCGGGATGCCGCCAGATCTGTAGTGGTATGAAGGTCAGCTGCAGGTAGAGTGGCTCCCCTGTTGCGAAGCCTGGACAGGAAGAAGCAGGGGAGTCACCAGTTAAAAGAAGGCACTGAACTTGTTGATTTTTAAAGACTGCTCCTGAAAGAAACGTTTTAACCTCGTTTTTAAAGGATTGTTTTGTTTGATATTTTAAACCTCCACATGTTTTTTATTAGATTATTTATTGAACTATTTTTGAAGCACTGCACTTTATTTGAACACTGTTTTTGTTGACTGTTTTAATAAAAGCACTGTTGTACCATCCCCTTGATTACTTGTTGCCTTCACTGACTAGCTCACTTGGTAACATTATCGACGGTGTTGGATTCAAGGGCTCCCAAACAGAGATGGGAGCATGAAGCCGAACCTGCATCGTCACACCATTACCTAATCTAATATATCACATCATCTTACTCCTAATATGAAGAATTCTATTATGTTAGCCAATTGAGTACAACTACCGGTAACTCCGTATACATGTAGATTCTTCTATTATTCTAAACATCACTTCATTAACAGGGGTGTCCTACGGATTTTCCCATTGATCTCATCACTGCTTCATAATAGGGATGTTTAGGCTTTCTAACTAGTTTGTTAAGGGTGTGCTCATTACACATGTACTTAATTTTAACCTTAGAAACTATTAGGTGGCTCCACTAGATGAGGCAAAAGCTTCACATTCCCAAGATTTCTAGTTACTTTCAGTCCCTTTCGTTATGCTTTTAATAATCCACTGTTACAACTTCATTTAAGTTTATGCTTATATTGAATTGTAAAAATGATCATGTATTGATTAAAGATATTTAATTAAAATTTTACATATCCTCCCCCCTTGGGACTTCTTAAAGACCCACTAAACTGTAAGGTCTAATCTCCTGCTTCAACTCTAGTTCTGATCTATACAGAACATATGTGTATACTAAATATGTCTCCCCTTTGGGGCTAAAAGGAAGTACAAGATCCCTGACAAGCTAAATTTGGGGAATAACAGAAATTAGTGTAAATTATTAATGCCTAAGATAATCACATACATCAAAAATAATGAATGCGTAAATTCAAGGTCAAACAGTAACAGTACAGTATAAAAGTCATTTTTCTTCATCTGACTATTTTGACATTTCATGCTATCCTTTATAAATCTTAGACTTTTGTTCCATTTTCTCATAACTTCTAAGTATGATGATACATTATTGTCAACAGCTGTGCGATCAAGATCATACTGTTCTTGTGTGTGCACAGAATCCAATAAACATTACCTATGTTAGTTTGCAGAAGTGTATTTATTCCTGTATTTTTCATTAACAATCAGATTATTTAATATTTCAATTGGTGGTGACACATACAGCACAAGTTTTTACTTTAAAAAATTCCAAAGTCTCTAGTTGATGTAAATAAAAATAACCAGAGATGGAATCCTTATACACACAACCATGCTTGCATCCTCACACTCTTATCCACAAAGTTGCCCCTATTTACATCCAGCTGTGGTCTTCTTGCATAAAACAAATAGTATTTTGCTGACAGTAGGTGTCAATCCTCCCTTTGGAAGACATCAGCACTACTCTCATTAATGCAAGCCTTTGACTTATGTCAAGGTCACATTTAAATTGCAAGGGTTGTTCCCAAGCTTCTTGTTGATGTTAAAGTCTTCTGTCACCAGCTGGGATCCTCACCTTGTATCTGGGCTTTCCAATTTACAAACTACACACTCACCAGCTCTTTGCTTAAGGCACTACATCTCTGTTGTGCTGAATTA
Source organism: Polypterus senegalus (assembly GCF_016835505.1). Taxonomy (NCBI): domain Eukaryota; kingdom Metazoa; phylum Chordata; class Cladistia; order Polypteriformes; family Polypteridae; genus Polypterus; species Polypterus senegalus. The sequence continues at coordinate 43,134,565 of NC_053163.1, forward strand.
TTACTTTATTTTGCTATCTTCTATATTATTTAGGGCCAAGAAGCCATAGTATTAATTATTTTTCCTGTATTGACAACAACTATCTGTATGTATATGGCCTATATGGTCTGTCTAGATGGCCCTAAGTATCTTATTCCCTGAAAACACTTGTTGACATTATCCCACAGAGTTGAGCTCTGTCTAGATGGGGGATGGGAAAACAGGCTGCTTGTGCTGATCAACACATTTACAAAGCAAAAAACACTGATGGAGAGGTGCGAAGGAATTTAAGATTACAAGTTTTCCGTAGGCTTCAGGGATTCTTGTATAAGTTGGCAATGCTGCAAGTTCTAATATGAGAATTACTAATGTAAAGTTATAAATGCTAGTAATTACATGTTAGATTCTGATTAACACTCCAAATTACATGCAAACATTAATCTTTTAAAATTATTTTTTTTCTTTTCACCAAGTATCAATAGACAGACTTATTAACACTAGAATTACCACAGCCTATGAAAAAACTTGTAATCCTGGCCTACTTTAAATACCTTCGCACCTCTCTGTCAGCATCATGCTATACTGTTATGGATTAGGCAATGTGTTAGGAACGAAAGGATGTCACATCATTTGATGGAAATGAAAATTATCAACAGAGGGCTGAATTCAAATACACCCTGAAAATCAAAGAGAAAAAGTGATGCAGCAGGCTAGTCCATTTTGCTGAGATTTGGCCCCCACGTGTTTGTATGTATGCCTGACAATGTCAGGACATGCTCCTAATGAGATAGTGGATGGTGTCCTAGGGGATCTCCTCTCAGATCTGGACCAGGGCATCACTGAGCTCCTGGACAGTCTAAGGTGCAACCTGTCAGCGTCAGATGGCCCGAAAAATAATGTCCCAGAGGTGTTCTAAACTGCCTGCATGTTCTTGCCACATGAGGCCGGGCATTGTCATGCACCAAGAGGAACCTAGGACCCACTGTTCCAGCATAGGGTCTGACAATGGGTCCAAGGACTTCATCCCGATATCTAATGGCAGTCAAGGTGCTGTTGTCTAGCTTGTACAGGTCTGTGTGTCCCTCCATGGATATGCCTCCCCAGACCATCACTGACTCACCACCAAACCAGTCATGCTGAACAATGTTACAGGCAGCATAACATTCTCCACAGTTTCTCCAGACTCTTTCACATCTGCCACATGTGCTCAGGTTGAACCTGCTCCCATCTGTGAAAAGCACAGGCACTGGTGGTGGAACTGCCAATTCTGGTATTGTATAGCATATGCCAATCGAGCTCCACAGTGCTGGGCAGTGAGCACAGGGCCCACTAGAGGATGTCCGGCCCCTAGACCTCCCTGATGAAGTCTGTTTCTGATTGTTTGGTAAGAGACATTCATACCAATGGCCTGCTGGAGGTCTTTTTGTAGGGCATTTGGCAGTGCTTATCCTGTTCCTCCTTGCCCGGCGGAGTGCATACCGGTCCTGCTGATGGGTTAAGGACCTTCTATGGCCTTTTCCAGCTCTACTAGAGCAACTGCCTGTCTCCTGAAATCTCCTCCATGCCCTTTAGACTGTGCTGGGATTCACAGCAAACCTTCTGGCACTTATTGATGTGCCATCCTGGAGAAGTTGGACTACCTGTGCAACCTTTGTAGGGTCCATGTACCACCTCATGCAACCAGTAGTGACACTGACTGTAGCCAAATGCAAAACTAGCAAAAAAACAGTCAGAAAAGATGATGAGGGAAAAATGTCAGTGGCCTCCACCTGTTTAACCATTCCTGTTTTAGGGGTTATCTCATTGTTTCCCGTCTAGTGCACCTTTTGTTAATTTAATTAACACCAAAGCAGCTGCAACTGATTAACAAACCACCTCTGCTACTTAACTGACCAGATACATATCCCTGAAGTTTTATTGACTTGATGCTATACTCTTATTAAAAAGTGTTTCTTTAATTTTTTGAGCAGTACAGTGATCCCTCGCTATGTCGTGCTTCGACTTTCGCGACTTCACTCCATCACAGATTTTAAATGTAAGCATATCTAAATATATATCACGGATTTTTCGCTGGTTTGCGGATTTCTGCAGACAATGGGTCTTTTAATTTATGGTACATGTTTCCTCAGTTAGTTTGCCCAGTTGATTTCATACAAGGGTCGCTATTGGCAAATGGCTGAGAAGCTACCCAATCAGAGCACATATTATATATTAAATAAAACTCCTCAATGATATACGATATGCTTCCCGCGCAGTGCTTCGCATACTTGAAAGCCCAAACAGTACTTATTGATTTTTGATTGTTTCCTTTTCTCTGTCTCACTGTCTCTGACATTCTCTGTTCCTGACGGAGGGGGTGTGAGCAGAGGGGCTTTTCGCACACTGGCCTAGAGGATACGGACGCTCCTCTAAAAAATGCTGAAAGACTACCTTCACATTGCTCCCTTCCTTGCAGCTGCTTTGTCCGGCAGTGCTTCACATACTTAAAAGCCCGAACAGCCCTATTGATTTTTGATTATTTGCTTTTCTCTCTCTCTGTCTCTCTGACATTCTCTGCTCCTGATGCGCACTCCTTTGAAGAGGAAGATATATTTGCATTCTTTTAATTGTGAGACAAAACCGTCATCTCTGTCTTGTCATGTAGCACAGTTTAAATGTTGGACTAAAGCAGTGAAAGGCAACCTTTTTTGAGTTGCGGCGCAATAAGTCCAAAAAGTTTCTTTTGCGATGCACCTGAGGGTCTGCCCATAAATAAAGTTGTGACGACACAATCTATGGACAATCACCAATAAAAACAGTTAATTTTACAAGTTTGAAAGACATTTTATTAATAAAGGAATCAAAGGATAAATCTTAAATTTAATTAATTTGAACATTGAGATTGTTTTTCAGAACATATGAGATTGATGCGAGGATCAATTTTCGAAAGACAAAGAAAAGTTCAAAAACACTAGCAATTTTAAATATTTTACTAAAGTTTTTGCGACCCCCCTAGAAAATTCCACGGCGCACCGGTTTCCCGACAATGGACTAAAGGGTGTTATTTCTATGTTAATAAATGTATTTAGAAGGTTGTAAACAGGTTTTCTATGCTCTAACTGCGAAAATATTAGATTTTTAAATAAAGAATCCTACTTCGCAGAAATTCATTTATCGCGGTAGAGTCTGGAACGGATTAAACGCGATAAACGAGGGTTTACTGTATATATATATATATATATATATATATATATATATATGAGAAGGTAGAGGTAGCGTTGGGGTAAGGGCTCCACCTCCGAGGAAGCAGAAAACTCGCTTACCCACTAATAACACAAGCTGAGCCAGCACATCAGCAAAGCAAAACCTCCGAAGAAAGGCAAAGTTGCTTAGCCGCTAACATCGGCAAAATGGTATCCCTTTTACTTTTCCTCCCGCTGCTAATGCACAAGTGATGCAAGCACATCGGCAAAACAAATCCTCCTAAGAAAGAGATGTCCTGAGTAGTTCCTTTCAATTACGTGACATCTCTACATTTCAGTTTTTTTTTCTGACAATTTCAATAGTTTCTAGGACCCTGGGATTTTTACAGCACGGGCTCACATGGCTAGTATGTATATATATATATTCTAAGTCATCCATGTGAAGATATCTGGCAGTTCTGAGTCATGGCAACTGGACTTCTTTCTTGTTAGATAGATATGTTTCACTACTCTTCCAAGCAGCTTCTTCAATCTAAGTAATGTTGTTAGAGACCACAATTTTATCCTCCAGGTTAGTTTCACTTCACACCTTCCCAGAAAGGCTCATTGAGTAAAACAAAGGAAGGGGAAGGTGTGGGTAGATGAACCCATCACACCTTATAACAGCCCCTCCTTCCCCCATAGAGTGGGTCGTTAAGAGTGGTCCACCTGGTGGAGGTGTGAATTAGAACTGATTTTCCTGGGGATGGAGAGAGAGAGAGACGGCTGGACGCATAAGGCTTGTTTTTTAAAGAGACAGATCTGAGCATTGTTTTAACCTCGTTGTATTTAATGAAGACTTTTTTCTATTGGATTTTAACCTTCACTTCACTTCTGTTTACAGCGATCGGTTCGTAGCGTGCATTGTTGCAATGTTACTTTTCTTGGTGGTTTATTAAATTACGGATTTTTCAAATGTTTATTTTTTCCCCTGTGCTTAAAACTCATTCAAAAAAAGTGTTCTTAGCGAGCGGTTAGTAGCGCTATAGCGCAAACTCTTGCAGTGTTAGTTTTCTCTGTTGTGCAAGGTTTTCTCAGTGTTATTCAGTGTTTTTACATTTAGTTTACTATAATGCTGTGCATTCTATGGTATAATTAACTATATTTGTACTTAAAAATCTTAAAAAAAAATATTTACATAAAGTTCGTACGGTCTGGAATGGATTAATTGTATTTACATACAATCCTATGGGGGAAATTACTTCGGTTCACAACCAAATCGGTTTACGACCAGAGTTTTGGAACGAATTATGGTTGTGAACCGAGGTTCCACTGTATAGCTTTTATTTTAGTTTGGAATAAAGTATAAATAGGGGCGGCATGGTGGTGCTGCTGCCTCGCAGTTAGGAGAGCCGGGTTCGCTTCCCAGGTCCTCCCTGCGTGGAGTTTGCATGTTCTCCCCGTGTCTGCGTGGGTTTCCTCCGGGCGCTCCGGTTTCCTCCCACAATCCAAAGACATGCAGGTTAGGTGGATTGGCGATTCTAAATTGGCCCTAGTGTGTGGTGGGTGTGTTTGTGTGTGTCCTGCGGTGGGTTGGCACCCTGCCCAGGATTGGTTCCTGCCTTGTGCCCTGTGTTGGCTGGGATTGGCTCCAGCAGACCCCCGTGACCCTGTATTCGGATTCAGCGGGTTAGAAAATGGATGGATGGATAAAGTATAAATATGTCCTTTTGGCAAGGATGCACTGAGAAAAAAATCAATAGAGCAATATTAAGTTCTATGAGCAGCAAAATGAAGACATCTATGTTTAAAAGAAAATATCTTTAAAATCATTTTAGAACTCAGGATGAACAAATATATGACCTATGATAACAGATTGACGGACAGGGATTTAATTACATTTTTAAAAGCTTTGAGAAATCCAAGCCACCAATGTCCTATTCTCACAATCAAATATAGGGTAATGTTTCTCAAGCCAGGTAAAAGTCAGAATTATGGGCAGATTGGTTGCAGGTAGTACAAAAATAAAATCAGTTCAGAATGAAGGCAGCCCACATACAAAGAGGCTGCAGCAGCAGTGACTGATGTTATAAGCTCACTGTCAATACTTGCAATACAAATAGGTATCTTTAATGGCTTTTTTTCCAAACCCCAAGCCTTAGAAAAATTCAGACTACAAAAATATTCTGCAGTAAAATTGAATGCTAATTTGAACTGTCTAAGAAAGCCGCAGAATTTCTTAGGATCACCTGAGAATATTCTAAATGAGGAATATGCAGTACAATTGCAGCAACTAAGGTGGCCCTGAAGGGCAAGTGACAAAAAGTTTAAAGGTGCGACATGCACAATTAAATGTGACACACACAATTAAACAAGGTGATGTACACACACATTCAACTGAGGTGACAAGTCAAAGTGGACTCAAAGGGTAGGTACCTTGGTAAAACTAAGGGAAAACACTGATTGGTGGCAAGGTTTCTCTATTAGTCCAAAGAGGAAGTTTAGAAAGGTTATGAGGTGTGCTGAGTGAGGGAAAGTTAATATAGCATTCTTTTTTCAATTAAATTGTTGTTGATCACAGTTCCCAGTGTATGTACATAATGGTGTACATCAGGGGTGCCCACAGTTTTTCGGCTTGCGAGCTACTTTTAAAATGACCAGGTTGAAATGATCTACCTACATTAAAAATTATATTATATATATATATATATATATATATATATATATATATATATATATATATATATACATACTAAGTATACTTTATACATAAAAAGTATGTTGTCATACCTTGCATAACTGAATAACCTTTATGGCACAATAACAATTTAATACATTTATGGTCACTACAGTATTTGGATTTAATAATCGTGGGAAAAGGCTGACTCGCATAAATAAGTAGAGCTGAATAATGCAGTCAAGGAGCTTTGGAATTCAGCTGAGTGAAAAATGACGGCTGTCTGATTAACTGTGATTTTAGTTCCCTCTCCTTTCTCTTTCTCAAATCGCTTTTTGGAAGGACATCAATTTCGTAGTTTTTATGACCAGTTCGAAAGTACCTTTCCACATTTTCCTTATTTGGAACAGTAATGATAGATTGACAGATCAGACAAATGCACTTCGATTGTGACATTGTGAGAAAAAAAATCCTCTTCCAATTCCACATCCAGCCCATACCCTCCCCAAACAATTTTTTTTAAAATCCCTTCTTTAGTCGATATAAATTGAAGGCTAACTAGATCACAGTCAGAGTTTTGCAGTAGCTTGCACACGGGATGACAAGTGTGTTAGAAGAGAAGAGATTTCAGACTGGCTGTCCTCTATGTCAATCAAGTGGCAAATGCCATAGGGAGGATATATTATAGACTGACGTTTAAAAAAATTTTTTTTTGAATGCAATGCGATCTACCTGCAGTACCTTTGCGTTCTACCGGTCGATCACCGATCGACGCATTGGGCACCTCTGGTGTACATTAACAGGCGAACATCAATTAATTTTTTTACCATGCAAGAATTATAAAAAAAAGATCCCAAAGTAAACTGGGGTCTAATCTAACATTGTGCTGTGTGGTGATTTTACATTTGAGTTGAGTCATTGGAGAGGTATGGCAGCAAAAGAGACAAAAACTCAACCCTCACATTCATGATTTATATGTTCTCTGAGTGTCCATATGTTTGACAGTTCTGGATATTGCACAGTATTAGTTGTTGAGAAAATAAGGCAACATTTAACTTTGTGAGTCACCTTAAGTGTGCACACCACATTTAACTGTGCGTGTCACGTTGTTTTATTATGTGCGTCACCTTTTTTAATTGTGTGGCACCACATTTAATTTTACGCATCACCTCATTTGAATATGTGTGTCACCTTAAGATTGCGCATCACCTTGATTAATTGTGTGCGTCACCCCTTTACATTTTTTGTCACTTACCCTTTGGGGCCATCATAAGCAACAGCTCACTGAAAAGAAAATTTACTGGCTTGCTTAAAATCAGTGATTGCGTTCAGTACATGGTGAATAGTAGCCACAAGTGCACTCATTTGCTCTTTCATCGTGACCATCTTCTTCTCTCCATTGCTTAATTTCAGTTAGTTATTCCATGTTAATCATCTCAGATTCCTCTCTGTGTAATGAGGCTCCACATTCAATGATTATTATGAGTAGGGGAAAAATAACCAGAAAATTATTACATGAGCTTAGAATTGATTAAAAGAGAGCAAATAAGTCAGTGCTACAAGTGGAAAACATGAGGACCACACAAGAAGGCAGAAAGCAGTTCAATAAAACTGAAGCACAACCTTACACTAGGGCATACTTCTTTGAAAGCTAACTAACACTAGAATTATTTTTTTAGAATTGTATCCAAATGAGGGATGAGACATGTTGAAACCTCCCTCATACTTACACCACAACAGGCTGTGCCATAGCCAGAGCGATAGTTGTAGTCATGTGACAGCTCCCATAAACAAAGAATGAGATGGGAAATATAAAATAAAAGTTTCTTAAAATATATTGAAAAAAAATCCTTAAAAGAGAAAGCTCAACCTAAAAACATAAAACAGATCAAAATACACATATGCAGCATTAATTACTGCATCATTACACTCCATAAGCGCAGAATCGTCTAAATATTCCTGCAGTTGACATCACCTTATATTTATAGTCAGAGGTATATATGGTGAAGAGAAAAGGTGACAACAGAGTCTTTCCTTGTGGTTCACCAGCGTTGCTCACATTCACGTCAGATTCACAGTTATTGAGTTTCCTAAATTGTAGGCTGCTGATACATAGCCCCTTTTTCAGAACACCAAAGACTCATCCACCTGCTTATCTCTGTGTTTACAGCTTTACAAGAAATATTGGTTGTTATTGAGGACAATGGACAAAACAAAAAACGCAGGTTTTGCTCAGATGGGATTAAGTCTTTTGAAACAGATATATAATTGCATCTTGCACTCGATCTTTGTCTAGTGTTTTTTCACAAGAGGACTCATATAGTTCAGGGCCAACCTCTCAAAGGTGTTCATGATGTGGGACGTAAGGGCCACTGGTAAGAAGTATTTAGGTGCTTGAACCAGCAGAGCAGACATGTCAGTTTGGTGTACATTGGTATTTGGACTTGGGTTTTTGCTCATTGACAGAATCATAGAAATTGAATGATTTTTTTTCTTTGGGTATATTCTTGAGTAAAAGCGCACTTGTTTTGTTATATCTTTTGTGAAAGTGTTTATTTGACATTTCATGTCTGCATTTTGTCATTATTACAGTAAGATGAAAAGTTTTCTGTTTTAGTTATGTGTTCAGCATTTTTTGCCTTGTATTTCCTGTCAACCTAAATTTACCCAGATCTTTATAGACATGGAACACACATGAAATGAATGTATCCGGAATAACGATATATTATTTACCCTATACAATTCCAAACACCTCACTGCCAGATAACTTTCAGCGTCTGAGATGACTTCTGCTGCCTCCATGGGGGGATGAGTGAGCAGGCTGCATGCTGCCAGTGCTGATTGACACATTTGCAAGACAAATACTCTAATGAGGAGGTGCGAAGAATTTTAAGGTGGCCAGGGATTACGAGTTTTTTCGTAGGCTTCAGGGATTCTAGTGTTAACTCGAAATGATACATCAAATTGTGCTCAGATATGCCCAAGGGTGCTACATGTTTACGTTTATAAAAGTTTTTAACATTTAAATAGATCAAGTCCAGCATATTTTTTCTTGAGTGGAACATAACACATACTGATGGAAATTTGTCAGAGCTTCTTCCAAAGTCACATAGTCCATGTCGCCACATATTTTAACTGTGGGGTCAGAAAGATTCATCATTAACAGAGTGAATCATTTTTGTTGTTGAGTCCCAATTTGTAGAGGGAAGTATAGAAACATTAGGAATTAGGATAACAGACAAAGTGATTGGAGACTGAGGGCAGTGATTGGACACTGAGATATACTAACGTCATCCTTGCAAATGAAGAGAAGTGGCTCAGAGTTTTTGTGTTTTCTGTGATGTCAGAGTTAATTAAAAAATACATTGTGATACTAAGAACTTTGTGTTTTGGTTGCCGCTAAGGAGCATAATATATAAAGCTTTCTTAGCCTTTAGAAGTTTTTTTTGCTTTTTTTTCGCCAATACTGAGTGTTTGGGGGAGCATTTGGAAAGGCTACTTGTTACTTGCACTTGTTCCCATTGTTTGTACTCAGACTAGTGTTAGTGAGGTATGGCAGTAAGGAGCAGTAACTGACATCGACATCTCTGTAAGTACCGTAAATAACTGCCGTCATAGTGACAAATAGTTATAAGCATTAAGGCGCTGATTAGGCAAGCGGCTGTAGGAGCAAAGAAGTCAGTAAGATATTAACTAGCAGTGGATATTCAGTAAGCAAATTTTGTGGTTCAAACGTATAGCAGTTAAAAGGGTTATAGCATAAGGGTTCATTAATATGAAGGAGTACAGTGCATGTGGAGAGCTTTTAAACTGAGGAATAAAAGGATCTCAAAGTTAGTAGAGCAGACAAGAAAAGTAAAGTTAACTTCATAGAAGTACAAACAGCAAACAGTCCGGGTGAGAATTTTACAGGAGTTTTACAGGAGTCAGAAGGTGTAAAATAACTGTATTAATCCTTTAATCTAATTATTTGCCTTACATTTTTTTGTTTTACCATTTAAGTTTAAAATCATTTAATAAAAAAGAGAGGATTTTGTAATCCAAATTCAAATTTTAATAATGAACCACTGCAATGCAAGTCCTGCTGGATGTTGAATGTTTTAGAGGATGGTTTGGAGGATCCAGTCTTCTATGAATGCTTCATCTACAGTAGATACCAGCTGATCCACCACCTCAAGCTCAAGATTGCTGAACTGGAGGAGAAGTTGGGTGGCCTGCGTTGTAGTAGAAGACTGGCAATCCTGGTCCAAGTGTCCTTTAAAGAGATAGGGTGCATCCCTAAGGTGGCATGAGAGAAGGTTCAAGACCAGACAGATAGAGTTAGCTGGGTCACAGTCACAATGTAAAGGTAGCACAATGTCCAGGGCCATCAACCTTTGAACTGGAAGTGACAAGCCATTTTAAGGAGCCGTCTCTGAAGATTCTGAGGTGTTATGCAGGCATTAGGAACCTCAACGAGCTACCTCAAAACCTTTTCCCAGAAAGAGATAGTAATGATAGTTAGGGAGTCTGTCATTAGGGTCCGATTTGCCTCAGAGACAGAGAGTTGTGCACCGTGCGTTGCCAGATGCATAGGTGGGAAACATTCCTGGAATGGCTGATAGGCTGTTGGCCAGAGTGGGGGTAGATCCAGTTGTCGTTGTCCATGTTGGAAGAAATATGATGCAGAAGGGAAGTCTGCCTTTTATGTGATTCAAATTTAAAGACTTAGGTGCAAGGATGAGGAGCAGAACTGACAAAGTAGTCTTCTCCGAAGTTCTGCCTTTGCTACTTGCCCATCCAGGTAAGACTGAGGAGATTAAAAGGCTTAAATCTTGGTGTAAGGTAGAAGGGTACAGGTTATGGAGCACTGTGACTTCTTTTAGAACATTTGGGACTGTGGGTTACATCAGAACCAGAGGGGCACCAATGTGTTGGGGATTCATGTTAGTCAAGGATTGTTTAAATTAGTGTAGTGGTGTACTGGGAGTTTAGGACAGGCCAGGTTTAGAACTCTACATGAAGAAACAAAAAATACTGAAAAAATCGTAATGGAAATTCAAACCAAACGTTTAAATGTAAAAAAGTTAAATAAGTAACACATCAAAAATAGCTTGCCTTATTGCTAGAACAATCAACAATAAAAAATAAGTTGCAGTTGTATGTAGTGGAGCACAATTGTGCTAATATATCAATGACTCAAACTGGGCTAAATAACAAAGATGGGGATGAGTATAACACAGAGGGCAACACATTTTTGGGGAAGGACAGACAGAACAGAAAAGGAGGTGGGGTTGCTGTTTAAATTTAAATGCAAGTCCTATTCATTTGGACAATGAACCACATGACAATAAATGCCGGGAATGCATTATTAGGGAAAGAGGACTTATTTTAGGAGTGTGTTATAGTCTGCCCAGTGCAGAAAGTAATTTCAATGCACATATTTTTATTAATATTAAAAAAGTCACGTTTACATGGGGATATTATAGTCATGGGGGACTTTAACTACCTGAATATTAATTGGGATAACCTTGCAAATAGTGGAGCACAGGAGGAGGAGTTTGTAGAAGTAATCAATGACTGTTTTTTAACACAGTATGTTAAAGATCCAATGTATCAGGAAGCCTGTCTAGATTTAGTATTTTGTAAAATCAATGCAGAATTGAGGGTGTAGTGACCATAATATAATATACAGTAGTTCTCAGTGTTTTGGAAGGGTATGGATGTAAAGACTTAAAACTGTTAAGTTTAATTTTAGTGGGGCAAATTATGAGCAGATAGAGTAAAGTCTAAGGAGGCTAGACTGGGATAAGCTTTTAAGTGTGGAGTTAGTCAAGGAGCAGTGGAACAGGTTTAAAATCTCTTCAGTATAAGGCAGGACAGGTACATACCTAAATTTGTAATAAGTAGCAAATTTCAAAAGCTCCACAGCGGGTTTATAAAGAATTGGAAAATAAGCTACAAAGGAAAAACACCTGTATAAGGTGTATAGATTAATTTCCCCCATTGTGAATCACAGGGCGTATGAAAGCATGAGGGCAACCATGCAGAAGTATATTAACACTAGAATTACCAGAGCCTACGAAAAAACTCATAGATCCGTCCCACCTTAAATCGCTTATTAAATTCGTTCTCACCTCTCCGCCAGCGTCTTTTGTCTTCTAAATGTGCTGATAAAGACAAGCTGCAAGCAGCCGGCTATTCCATCCCCCCACCGACTTAGAACGTGCGTGAACTTCTCCCAGCTCATGCCTTGATTGATTATCTGGGAGTGAAATGGACTTTTAGAGTGGAAATAATAGATTGTTATTTGGAACACATGCATTTCATGTGAGTTCCGTTTCTACAGTAATCTGTGTAAACACATTTTTAAAACAGAAATGTTTTTCATATTCTAGTTGTAAATGACAAAATGTAGGCATAAACTATATAATGTATGAAGCCTGAAGTCCAAATATCAAAGAAATACTTTCACAAAAGGTACAAACATAACAGAACAAGTGCGCTTTTATTCAAAAATATAACTGCAGAAAAAAAGCCGCATTAGCATGCCACATTGACACACATTTACAGCAACGGCCGCGGTGGTGTAATGGTATCAACTCCTGACTGGTAATCAAAAGGTCACGAGTTTGATCCCGCACGACTCTGTTTTGAGAAGTGAACTGCTCTTATCCTTACTAGAAAGGATAAAAGAAAAAAGAAAGAAGCGATTTAAAGTGGGATGGATCTATGAGTTTTTTCGTAGGCTCTGGTAATTCTAGTGTTAAGGGGGCTAAAAGGCAATTAGAGAGGAACATAGCAGATAAGGTGAAAGATAACCCAAAGAAATTCTTTCAGTATTTTAATAGTAAATGAACAGTCAAGGAGGAAATGCATCAGGAATGCTAAAAGGAGAATTAAAAAACTACAGTGAAATAGCATATGCTCTAAGCTTGCATTTTTTCTGAGGTATTCACATGTGAGGAAGTAGATAACATCATATCAGTAAAAGAGATTACTATGGAGGTGCTGAGTGATTTGGAAATTGTACTGTTTAGATTAAATAGGTTAAGATCAAACAGATCACCAGGACCATATAATATTTACCCTTAAGTTCTTAAGGAGGTTAGAGAGTACATAAATAACCCTTGATGTATATGTTTCAGTAGTCACTGCACACTGGAGAAATTCTGAAGGACTGGGAAATGGCAAATTATCCTATTACATAAAAAGAGTGACCAGGCAAATCTAAACAACCATAGCCCAGTAAGCTTAAGATGCAACAAAGGTAAATTAATGGAAGGTATTTTTAAGGTTAAGATTGAGCAACACATGGCAAGAACAGGAATTTTAGTGAACAGTCAGCATGGGTTCAAAAGAGGAAGGTCATGTTTTACCAACATACTGGAATTCAATGAAGAAGCAACAAAAGGATATGATCAAAGTGGAGCACAGTATATCATTTATCTTCTCTAAGCATTTGATAAGGTGCCACACAGGATGTTTGGCATCAAATTAAAAGAAGTGGGAGTTCAAGGTGTTTGTAGATGGGTGCAAAGTTGGACATAGGAAGCAGGGAACCTTTTCAGATTTGGCTGATGTTAAGTGCCCCTCAGTTGTCAATGCTAGGATTGCTACTATTGTTAATAAACTAAATATAAATAATTTGGATAGGAATATATGTTAAGTTAGCAAATGTTACCAAGCTAGGTGGATTCGCAGATTATCTATAATTCATTGCATCATTACATGGGGACTTGGACAAAATTCAGGCTTGTGCAGATTTGTGGCAGATGAAACTTAATATGTTTTCTGCCTCACTCCACGTTGTCCGTGCAACACATCCACAGAGAGATTAAACAACTCAGCACATCCACATGAAAATGACAAGGAGTGAGCTTTCTTGAAGGCCTTTACTGGCCGTACCTCATTGTAAACTGAAATATATACAACAGAAACATACAGGTGTATATAGGTGTACGACCAAAGACAATAAATAATGATTTACAAAACAATACATAGCAGACTGTGTACATTAAACAATAAAGCTTTAAGAGACACTTACAAGGCATCTGATTTCCACGGTTGGATTAAGACAAAGATAAGCGCGTAGACAGAGGTTCAAATTCCTGTGTACCACAACTAACCAAACCCAATGGTTAATACACCTTAAAGATACGCTTCGGATGTGACCGACTGATTAAAGGGGTGCCTACATAAAACACATGGGGTGTACTGTATTCAAATGTTTATTATGGGACCTACATGCTTTACATGAGTTTCATAGAAATTTATGACACCGTGAGTGTGGGACGTGACTGAGAGGTGTGTTAATAAATGACAAGATGAAGGGGGAACACAGCTCAACAAATAACAGCTAACGACATGTGTATAACAATAAGTAAGTGTAAAATATTAAGCTATTAAGCCATTAATGTTATATATCAGTATAAGTGTACATTTCAGTTCAGCTATTGATGTCTGATTGTGGGTTGACACCTAGTGATTTGATTGGTAATGCCTTGCACATTTTGTTAGTTGTTGTTCAATAAAGATAAGAAAGAAAAAAAAGGCATGCGCTGTCTGCTCATCCATTCTTATCGAAGGAAAAAAGGGCAACGATAGTGTACTGTATTACTAATACATGACAATTAAGAAGGATAATTGAAAGGTTAGGTTATATAGCATGATATGTAGAGTACAAATCAAAGGAGTTTATGCTCATTCTTTATAATGCACTGGTGAGGCCTCATCTGAAGTACTGTGTATTGTTTTGGTCACCTGATTACAAAATGACATAGTCATACTTGACAAAGTCCAGAGAAGAGGGACTAGGCTGATTCCAGGGCTAAAGGGAATCATGAGAAAACATTAAAAGAGCTGAGCCTTTTCTGTTTAAACATAAGAAGTTTAAGAGGAGACATGATTGAAGTGTTTAAAATTATGAAGGGAATTAGTACTTTAAATTCGAGAGTTTTATTTTAAAATGAGTTCATTAAGAACATGGGGACACAGATGGAAACTTGCTAAGGTTAAATCTCTCACAAACATTAGAACATTTTACTTTACAAAGAAAACCACAGGGGCATGGGATACACTGCCAAATAGGGTGGTAGCCAGTAGAACTTTACGAACTTTTAAAACTAGATTTTATGTTTGCTAAGAAGAATTAAGTGGATAGGACTGACAAGCATTGTTGTGCTGAATGGCCTGTTCTCATCTCGAGTGTTCTAATATTCTAATTAACTAGGATGATGTAATTTATCTCTCTTGGTAGATAATATGGATGAATACCAACAGCCAGTATTTTTATGTCTGGATTACATACAAGTATTAGTTTTTACTGTAATATGCTCCCTTTCAAACTGTGCTTATTCCTATAGATGACCAGAAACCCTTTTTCTGTAACACACTGAGTTTTTCTCTGCAAAAATAAGATGAAATCCCCCACACATTAAAATAGTATTTTGTGTATCATGTTTTAACAAGCCAACCATTTTAAGCAAAATACCCTCAGTACCTGTACGTGCCATGACCTGCTTTGAGAGCTAATAGTTCATACATTTAACTTGAGAGCAATCGAATATCGGCCATATGGATATATATTGATGGTAGACCCTTTCTTAATCCGTTCTGTACTGCTTTTATTATGTGCCCTCTTCAGATGAAAAATAGGGTTAGACAGAGCTGCTTTGGTGCTTGCGATCATACTGTCAGCAGCTGATTACATGACTATTTAATAAAACCACTTTAAGTTTCTCATTGTCTCTACATGTTCAAAGCATAAGGTAACCTTCAGATGTTGTTAATTCTCCCTGCGACTTCTCCCATATTTACAGCTTGTTTCTCAGGCTTGTGGTTACCGCAGAAGATCATTAGTTAATTTAAAATCCATTTATATGCTTTCTAGTGGCTGCTATCAGTGATAAGCCAGATTAAAGCTAATCTTAACAACAATAAAAATTACTAACTAGTAAAATAAGTTCAAAAAGAAAAAGTGATAACAAACTTAATATGTAAAAGTCTGCTGCCTTTACAGTGCTCAGAATTAATTAATAATGGTAAAAGGGTTAAACTGGACTTGATCTGCCAGTCTCGCAGCAGTAATATTAATTAGAATTTTAATTTACTATCAATCCATCCATCAATTATCCAACCTGCTATATCCTAACTACAGGGTCATGGGGGTCTGCTGGAGCCTATCCCAGCCAACACAGGGTGCAAGGCAGGAAACAAACCCCGGGCAGGGCGCCAGCCCACTGCAGGGCACACAAACACACACCATTTAATAATATGTTTTAATAATATTTCATAAAACAAAATAATGAAAAAAACATTTTTCTTCTATTTTGATTGATTTTGTGGAGCCCTGGGGTACAGCTCATTTACTGTACGTCTCTGCATAAATCTGACTATAACCATGGTAGAAGTGTGAGTAATGATACCTAGTGGGTAGTGGAAGAAGACATGGTTGGAGGGGGTGTTAAATGATTTGAAAAGAATGGGAGTTATCCCAAAGGATGCCATAGACCATGGTGAAAAATATTTTGGAGGCAATCATATAATATTACATGTCTACTGATCTCTTCATATGGAACTATGACATAGTGAGATCTCTGTCACTCTTCTTTGTTTTAACTTGTAGCAGGTTTTTTGAAGCACACATGCTGCTTGATTTACTCTGCTGTTGTTTTTATTTTATTCCTTTGACATTTTATTCTCATGCTTATTGATCATTTTATATTTTTTTAATAAATTAATATCAGAAATGAAATTGCAAATACTGTTAGTTCAGCAGATGCTGCAAAATTGGTTGAAATAGTAGCTTACATACAATTTATTTTCCCATTATTATTATAAACCAAGAAGATTTTCTACTGATGACAATTAATGAAAAGATATTGTTTTGAAAAACATTTTTTTATATTAATGTTTCAACTAATGTTTAAAAAACATTTGTAGAAATTGCATACACAGATACTAAAAAAGTAACGTTTATTTAAAGCTTCTATAATTTGTGCCTATTATTTGGATGGTTAAAATTTACGGAGATAATCTATTTCCAAAATATATATATTATGGGTAGAGGTACAATTTCTGTAAGATACTGTTGTTTAAAAAATGGTGTCTAATATTGCTAGTTAGTATCTTTAGAATGGAAGTTGCCTCCATAGGTGGGAGAGTTTTATTTGGAATTTGCTTTAATTATTTGGGCCTCAATCACTCTTCCATTTCTTTCAGTGTTTATCTTCTGACATGAACTATTTCTGTTTATTCAGAGGGCAGATTTCAGAAAATGAGAAATGTTCTTTTTACTAGCATCCATTTTTCAGCTGAAGTTAACAGAAAATAATAATTTTCTTTTTCCTGGCCCTGTATTTTAAAAATTAATATTTAATTAGCTAATGTCAGACATAATAATATAGAGTTAATAAAAAGTTTCTGATAACTTTGTTACTAAGATTCTTGCTTCACATTAGCTTAGTTTTACATTACTAGGATATTTTTACCAGCATATAAATTTAAAAGGACTATTGATTTCTTATCCTCATCATACTTTAGATTGAAATAGTTAAAAATATTTCAAAACAAGGGGAGAAGTTGATATATTGATGGAGGCTAGATCATTGGCATGGCTCTGTTTCATATGAGGGCTCATAATGCCTTTAGTTTGGAAAAGTATTTGAACTGCTGCCTTAAAGATCAAGCATCCTTTGTTTGAATCCTGCATCTGGTTATTGTCTGTGTGGAGCTTTCATGTTAACACCATGTCTGTGGAAGTTGTTTTCAAGTATTTATGTTTTCCATCCATATCCCATCATGTTATTTGTTTGGCAACTCTAAATAGACCCT
This sequence comes from Polypterus senegalus, assembly GCF_016835505.1. Lineage (NCBI taxonomy): Eukaryota > Metazoa > Chordata > Cladistia > Polypteriformes > Polypteridae > Polypterus > Polypterus senegalus. Next base: position 43,152,196 of record NC_053163.1, read on the forward strand.
TTCTAAACATGTGGAGGTTGAGGTATTCCATGTCTTGCTCATGGGGAAGGCACTATATGAATAAAATGTGTTATTATTATTATTAATGGACCAGTCTAAGGTTGGTTCCTGCCTTAAACTCAGTGCTGACAGAATAATCTTGGTGTCCTGGATTATGTTTTGGAAATGAATGGATGGATGTATAGATGGATGGAAGATTGGATGATCACATCTTCAGGCATGACACAGACTGCACGGTGCTTAGTTATAGCTTCTTCATATAATTTCAATCTCATTTTTTTTAATAAACTAGCATCTAAAAGGAAAAGCTAAACAGCATAATGTTGAAAAACAGTGAAAGAAAATAAAACACACATGAAGAAATATATAGTATAATGAGCAAATTAAAAAATAATTAGTGTTCAGTGAGCAATGTGCCAAATGAAACACAAAGAACAATAGTTGAAAAGCACAGATTAAAAGATGTAGGGCTTTCTAGGAAGATCGGAAAGAATGACAGATCTTCTGTTTTAAAAAAAAGAAAGATCATAAATTACATCATATGCCAGTATACATGTTCCAGCCTGTTTATGGCCTACAATGACATTACACTGGGATGGCAGAAACATTTGGGAGCTAGGAAGCTGGGTAGATGAGTAAATGTCAGTTAAACAAAACAGCAGCACTTATCTCTATATCATTTTCTAATCACTAAGTACGTTCATGGCAGTGCATTTATTTTGGAAGGTTATCCACTTCTTCAAATCAGAAAACCTCTGAAAAATGCAATTTTAAAGCAATTTTTTTTTTGCTGTTTCATTTTCCTTACAAACTTCCAATGTCGAAAGAAAACTTTGGACAACGTTTTCCCTTGCCCAGATGCAGGTCATCGGGGCCCCCCTCTGGAGCCAGGCCTGGAGGTGGGGCTCGATGGCGAGCTCCTGGTGGCCGGGCCTGCACCCATAGGGCTCTGCCAGGCACAGCCCGAAGAGGTAACGTGGGTCCTCCTCCCCATGGGCTCACCACCTATGGGAGGGGCCAAGGAGGTTGGATGCAGTGTGAGTTGGGTGTTGGCCGAAGGCGGGGACCTTGGTGGTCTGATCCTCGGCTACAGAAACTGGCTCTTGGGACGTGGAATGTCACCTCTCTGAAGGGAAAGGAGCCTGAGCTAGTGCGCGAGGTCAAGAGGTTATATAGTAGGACTCACCTTGATGCACAGCTTGGACTCTGGAACCAATCTCCTTGAGAGGGGCTGGACTCTCTACCACTCTGGAGTTGCCCCCGGTGAGAGGGGCCGAACAGGTGTGGGCATACTTATTGCCCCCCGACTTGGAGCCTGTGCATTGGGGTTTACCCAGGTGGACGAGAGGGTGGCCTCACTCCGCCTTTGGGTGGGGGGAAGGGTCCTGACTGTTGTTTGTGCGTATGCGCCGAACAGCAGTTTGGAGTATCCACCCTTTTTGGAGTCCCTGGAGAGGGTTCTAGAGGGCGTACCTTCTGGGGACTCCCTCATTCTGCTGGGAGACTTCAATGCTCACGTGGGCAATGACAGTGAGACCTGGAAGGGTGTGATTGGGAGGAATGGCCCCCCCGATCTAAACCCGAGCAGTGTTTTGTTATTGGACTTCTGTGCTCATCACGGATTGTCCAAAACGAACACCATGTTCAAGCATAGGGGTGTTCATATGTGCACTTTTGGTCGTGCCGTCGGACTTGCAGCCACATGTCTTCGACACTCAGGTGAAGAGAGGGGCAGAGCTGTCAACTGATCACCACCTGGTGGTGAGTTGGCTTCGATGGTGGGGGAAGATGCCGGTCAGGCCTGGTAGGCCCAAACGTGTTGTGAGGGTCTGCTGGGAACGGCTGGCAGAGTCCCCTGTCAGAAGTAGCTTCAACTCCCACCTTCGGCAGAACTTCGACCACATCCCGAGGGAGGTGGGGGCATTGAGTCTGAATGGGCCATGTTCTGTGCCTCAATTGTTGAGGCGGCTGACCGGAGCTGTGGCCGCAAGGTGGTCGGTGCCTGTCATGGCGGCAATCCCCGAACCCATTGGTGGACACCAGCGGTGAGGGATGCCGTCAAGCTGAAGAAGGAGTCCTATAGGACCTTTTTGTCCTGTAGGTCTCTGGATGCAGCTGATAGGTACCGGCAGGCCAAGCGGAATGCGGCTTTGGTGGTTGCTGAGGCAAAAACTCGGGCATGGGAGGAGTTTGGGGAGGCCATGGAGAACGACTTTCAGATGGCTTCAAGGAGATTCTGGTCCACCGTCTGGCGTCTTATGAGGGGGAAACAGTGCAGTGTCAACACCGTATATGGTGGGGATGGTGCGCTGCTGACCTCGACTCTGGACGTTGTGGGTCAGTGGGGGGAGTACTTCGAAGACCTCCTCAATCCCACTAACATGCCTTCCAATGAGGAAGCAGAGTGTGGGGACTCTGAGGTGGGCTCTCCCATCTCTGGGACTGAGGTCACAGAGGTGGCCAAAAAATTCCTTGGTGGCAGGAGCCCGGAGGTGGATGAGATACGCATGGAGTTCCTCAAGGCTCTGGATGTTGTAGGACTGTCTTGGTTGACACATCTCTGCAATATCGCATGGACATCGGGGACAGTGCCTCTGGATTGGCAGACCGGGGTGGTGGTCCCCCTCTTTAAACAGGACTGTATGTCCCAACTACAGAGTGATCACACTCCTCAGCCTCCCTGGAAAAGTCTATTCGGGGGTTCTGGAGAGGAGGTTCCGTCGGATAGTCGAACCTCGGATTCAGGAGGAACAGTGTGGTTTTCGTCCTGGTCGCAGAACAGTGGACCAGCTCTGCACCCTTGACAGAGTCCTGGAGGATGCATGGGAGTTTGCCCAACCAGTCCACATGTCTTTTGTGGACTTGGAAAAGGCATTTGACCGTGTCCCTTGGGTAACCCTGTGGGGGATGCTCCGGGAGTATGGGGTACCGGACCCCCTGATAAGAGCTGTTCGGTCCCTGTACAACCAGTGTCGGAGCTTGGTCCACATTGCTGGCAGTAAGTCGAACCCGTTCCCAGTGAGAGTTGGACTCCGCCGGGGCTGCCCTTTGTCACCGATTCTGTTCATAACTTTTATGGACAGAATTTCCAGGGTGTTGAGGGGGTCTGGTTTAGTGAGCTCAGGATTGGGTCACTGCATTTTGCAGATGATGTTGTTCTTTTTGCTTCATCAGGCCGTGATCTTCAGCTCTCTCTGGATCGGTTCGCAGCTGAGTGTGAAGCGGCTGGGATGAGAATCAGCACCTCCAAGTCCGAGACCATGGTCCTCAGCCGGAAAAGGGTGGATTGCCCTCTCAGGGTTGGGAGCGAGATCCTGCCCCAAGTGGAGGAGTTCAAGTATCTCGGGGTCTTGTTCACGAGTGAGGGAAGAATGGAGCGTGAGATCGACAGGTGGATCGGTGCGGCATCCGTCTGTTGTGGTGAAAAATTTACCAGTCGATCTACGTTCCTACCCTCACCTATGGTCATGAGCTATGGGTAGTGACCGAAAGAACGAGATCGCGAATACAAGCGGCTGAAATGTGTTTCCTCCGCAGGGTGTCTGGGCTTTCCCTTAAAGATAGGGTGAGAAGCTCAGTCATCCGGGAGGGGCTCAGAGTAGAGCCACTGCTCCTCCGTATCAAGAGGAGTCAGATGAGGTGGCTCGGCATCTGATCAGAATGCCTCCTGGACGCCTCCCTGGTGAGGTGTTCCAGGCAAGTCCAACTGGGAGGAGGCCCCAGGGAAGACCCAGGACACACTGGAGGGACTATGCCTCTCGGCTGGCCTGGGAATGCCTTGGGATTCTCCCAGAAGAGCTGGAAGAAGTGGTTGGGGAGAGGGAAGTATGGTGCCCCCGCGACCCGACCCCGGATAAGCGGAAGAGGATGGATGGATGGATGGATGGATTTTCCTTACATTTTAATTTTCCCTTAATGTTCTTAATACACATCACATTCTCCATGACCGTTCTTAAGCTACTTCAAATACTAAAAAAATCCATTTGGCCTTTTCTGTAGCATTTCACTAATTGACTTATAGCTCTCCTAGTAACATTTTTACCATTACTTTCATTCTCTTCTGTGTCTTCTGCGTAATAATGGAGTTATCCTTTAAAGTCTTTCATAACTGTTTTTCATTTGTAGTTTCTTTTTAATCTTTAATTATTTACACACTGTGCTGCTTTTTTTACTACTTCTAAATTTTGGCATACACTTGTCCTGCATTATATGTAAAATGTTTTTTAAACATGTTCCACTGCTCCTCAACTGTCTCCTGTAGTAAATACATCTCTCTATTATAAAAGGAAATCCTGGGATGAGACTTTCTCGGAGATAATTACAACTCCCGCGAGAGATCATTTCAGGTCCCGCGAGACAAAAGTAATAAAATTCGAAAGTCTCAAAAATCTGACAGTAAAGATCGCATTAGCGCTAACAAACGGAAATTATTATTTGGTGAAATACCGGAACAGCAAAAAGAGATAGAATATATGGACATAGGTGATATGACAGAATTATGTAGTTATTGTTCGACTTTAAACTTTAAGTCGGAGACTTGTAGATTGTCTAATTCATGTTGCCATCAGGGAAAAGTAGTGTTTCTTTCCAATGAAGAGGCATATCTGAGAGAATTTAAAGATTTGTTGTTAGGTGAAAGTGAAATCCACATACGCGAGCGGCAGAAACGCGAAGTGGCTAGCGCCCATTGCCCACTCACTTCTCATTCATGTGAATGCTATTGTCAGACACAGTTCCTGCGCTCTCACCTCCAAGTGGGGTCAGAAATAAAAGACAAAGAGTAGAAGATAAAGTAGAATTTCATAAACAGGTTCAAAAATGGCGCAATACACATGCAGAGCAGGTTAGAGATTGTGAAAGTACTAAAATTTGAACGTCTCAAAAAACTGATAGTAAAGATTGCATTAGCTCTAACAAAAGTAAATTATTAGTCAGTGAAATAACGGAACAGTGAAAAGAGATTGAATATATGGACAGACAGTAGGTGATATTACAGAATTATGTAGATATTGTTTGGCTTTAAACAATCCTTATTAATAGTTTGCAACCCAAGTAGGCCAAGTGGTAGATATTTTTTCAGTTTTTATCTCCCTCTGACTTTGCTTTGATTTTTGTTTCTCCTTGTACAGTGTTCACTTTTTTGATAACGTTTTGATTTTGACCAGGCCTGGCCCTAAGTGTTATTCTTGTTATTATCTACCGGTGTTTTATTGTCTCTGACAATAATCCTTGGAGATACTGTCTCGTAAAATGCCAAGGGTTCATGAGTGACCCCAAGATAAGAAACATATTGATGGAAATAACATGTCTTTGTGAAGGAGCATTTGAAAGATTTGCTACTTCCCCTCAGCATGCTCTCAATGAAAATGCAGCCTCAAAACAAACTGTAAATAATTTCATTCCACATAGCAACGTTGCTTAGCTGCATTTTACTTCCCATGAGCATTTTTCTGTTAACCCAAACAAAATGCATGTTTTTGACTGTCAGTGGGAGCTTGTGTTCAATCTGCAGCCTCTTTCTTACTTCAATTATAAGACTAAAGTAGCTTTTATAATTTCATTATTGACTAATAAACACATTGAATGAATGTTAGCTGTCTCTGTAAATAAAAAATAGATTTTTTTAAAGCATTTAGTGAAATTTTTGATATAACATGATGCATGCAATGCCCTTCTTAAGTTAAAGCAAGGGAATAAGACAGTGGGAGATTTTGCAATCTCTTTCAAAGCCCCAGCAGCTTATTCCAGATGGGACAACACTATTTTAGCCATTATATTTAGGGATGGATTATATAAAAAAACTTAATGGTGAATGTTTGAAGTACAATGAGCTATTAAGTATTGGCCAGAAAATAGGTACTGAAGGAGAGGAGCATAAACAACAAACATATACTTGTGAACTGGTTTTGTATTTAGCGGTTAAAAAGCCAAACTTCTTGAATAAATTGAACCAATGGAGGCTGAGAAACTGAAGACTCCATTTCATTTTAGGGTTGGGTGGGTGGTCTTTTGTAATCAATCCAATTCAAAAAATTATTTATCTTTTCCTGCAATAACACACCTGGAGCCCATCCGGGGTGGAATAAAAGGGGCCGCCTCCCTGCATTCGGGAGCGGAAGTTGGGTGGAAGAGGACGGAGCTGGAGAGAGGACTGGAGGCGGCCAGAAGAAGGGCAAGAAAGACTGTGAGAGGCCCGGACTTTGGGGGAATTGGTGCTGGAGGCACTGGGACGTGCACTGAACTATTTGTACATATTGTATATAGTTGGGTGAATAAATGAGTGTGCTGGGTGATAAACCGTTGTCCATCTGTCTGTGTCCGGGTCCCGTTCCACAGTAGTTAGTGATGATAGGAAACCTATTGAGTAGGGACTTATCAAAGAAGTTATTTCAACCGCTACCCTTAAGGTGGGCGTCCTTCATTCACAGCTAATGTCATTATTTGTGTTACATTCTTCTAAACCATCTGTTATTTGGGGTTTTCATTTGTTACCTAAACATTTACCTATAATTGATTGGGATAGAAAGGACTTTAAGTTTTGGAGACCAACATTTTTCAAATATTGTATTTTGGTATTACTGGTAATGGCACATAGTTACCCGATATGATCGAGAGAAGGAATGTTGAAATATTGTCTGTGCAAGAGATTAAATGGAAGGGGAGTAAGGCCAGGTGGATCAGAGGTAGATTCAAATTATTCTATCATGGTGTGGATGGGAGGAAAAATGGGGTAGGGGCTATTCTGAAGGAACAGTATTTTAAGAGTATTTAGATGTGAAAAGAGTGTCAGACAGAGTGATGATTATGAAGCTGGAAATTGGAGGTGTGATGGTGAATGTTGTTAGTGCATATGTCCCACAAGTTGGGTGTGCGATGGATGAGAAAAAAGATTTCTGGAGTGAGTTGGATGAAGTGATGGGCAGTATACCCAATGGACAGAAAGTGGTGATTGGAGTGGATTTCAATGGACATGTTGGTAAATGGAACAGAGGAGGCAAAGAGGTGATGGGTAGGTATGGTGTCAAGGAGAGGAATGAAAAAGGTCAGATGATAGTGGATTTTGCAAAAAGAATGGACATGGCTGTGGTGAATACTGTATGTATTTTAAGAAGAGGGAGGAACATAGGGTGACCAAGAGTGAAGGAAGATGCACAAAGGTAGATTATATGCAGAAGAGTCAATCTGATGGAGATTGAAGATTGCATAGTGGTTGCAGGGGAAAGTGTAGTTAGGCAACACAGGACGGTGGTCTGTAGGATGAAGTTGGAGATAAAGAAGAGGAGGAGAATGAGGACAAAGCCAAGGACTAAGTGGTCGAAGTTGAAAAAGGAAATCTACAAGGTTGAGTTCAGGGAGGAGTTTAGACAGGCACTGGGTGACAGTGAAGTGTTGCCAGACAGCTGGACAACTACAGCAGAAGTAGTAAGGGTGACAGCAAGAAGGGTGCTTGGCGTGACATCTGGACAGAGGAAGGAGGAAAAGGAATCCTGGTGGTGGAATTGGGAAGTAAAGGAGAGCATACAGAGGAAGAAGATGGCAAAAAAGAAGTGGGATAGTCAGAGAAAGTCAGAGATGCAGAAAGTAGATAAGAGTACGAGATAAGGTGTAAGGTGAAGAGGGAGGCAGCGAAGGCTAAAGAAAAGGCGCATGATGAGTTATATGAGAGGTTGGACACTAAGGGGTGAGAAAAGGACCTGTACTTATTGGCTAGACAGAGGGACCACGCTGGGAAATATGTGCAATAGGTTAGAGTGATAAAGGAAAAAAATGGAAACATACTCACAAATGAGGAGGGTGTGTTCAGCAAATGGAAAGAGTACTTTGAGAGGCTGATGAATAAAGAGAATGAGAGAGAGAAGAGGCTGGATGATATGGAAATAGTGAATCAGGATGTTTAGCATGGATTAGCAATGAATAGCTGTGAAGAGGATGAAGAATGGAAAGGCTGTTGGTCCAGATGACATGCCTGTGGAAGTACAGAGGTGTTTAGGAGAGATGGCAATGGAGTTTTTAACCAGATTGTTTAATAGAATCTTGGAAAGTGACAGGATGCCTAAGGAGTGGAGAAGTGTACTGTTACCAATTTTTTAAGAATAAGGGGGATATGCAGAGTTGTAGTAACTACAGGGGGATAAAGTTGATCAGACACAGCATTAAGTTATGGGAAAAAGTAGTGGATGCTAGGTTAAGAAGGGAGGTGATGATTAGTGAGCAGCAGTATGGTTTTATGCCAAGAAAGAGCACCACAGATGCAATGTTTGCTCTGAGGGTTTTGATGGAGAAGTATAGAGAAGGCCAGATAGAGATGCATTATATCTTTGTGGACCTGGAGAAAGCATATGACAGGGTGCCTCGAGAGGCGCTGTGGTATTGTATGAGGAAGTCGGTATTGGAAGAGAAGTATGTAAGAGTTGTACAGGATATGTACGAGGTAAGTGTGACAGTGGTGAGGACTGCAGTAGGAGTGACAGATTCATTGAAAGCGGAGAAGAGATTACATCAGGGATCGGCTTTGAGTCCTTTCTTATTTGCAATGGTGATGGACAGGTTGACAGATGAGATTAGACAAGAGTCCCCATAAACTATGTTTGCTGAGGACATTGTGATGTGTAGCAAGGGTAGGGAACAGGTTGAGGGGACCCTGGAGAGGTGGAGATATGCTCTAGAGGAGAAATGAAGGTCAGTAGGAACAAGACAGAATACATGTGTGTAAATGAGAGGGAGGTCAGTGGAAGGGTAAGGATGCAGAGAGTAGGTTTGGTGAATGTGGATGAGTTTAAATACTTGGGATCAACAATACAGAGTAATGGGGAATGTTGAAGAGAGGTGAAAAAGAGAGTACAGGCAGGGTGGAATGGGTGGATAAGAGTGTCAGGATTTCTAACAAAAGAGTATCAGCAAGAGTGAAAGGGAAGGTCTACAAGATGGTAGTGAGACCAGCTGTGTTATATGGGTTGGAGATGGTGGCACTGACCAGAAAGTAGGAGACAGAGCTAGAGGTGGAAGAGTTAAAGATCCTAAGGTTTGCATTGGGTGTGACGGGAATGGACACGGAAATGAGTACATTAGAGGGTCGGCTCAGGTTGGAAGGTTGGGAGACAAAGTCAGAGAGGCGAGATTGCGTTGGTTTGAACATGTGCAGAGGAGAGATGCTGGGTATATTGGGAAAGGATGTTAAAGATAGAGCTGCCAGGCAAGAGGAAAAGAGATAGGACTTAGAGAAGATTTATGGATGTGGTGAGAAAGGGCATGCACGTGATGGGTGTAACAGGGCAAGATGCAGAGGACAGGAAGAGTTGGAAAATGATGATCTGCTGTGGCAACCCCTAACAGGAGCAGAAGAAAGAAGAAGTTAGAACATTACAAATATTTAGATAAGAACAGTCCATTCTGCCAAGCAAAGCTTGCTGGTCCTATGCACTTAATTATTACAAAATAACATGAAGTCCGGTATTGAAGGTCTCTAAAGTCATACATTCTGCCTTACAACATGATAAACTATTCCTTCCATGTGTCTGTGGATCTCTGTCTGTGAATATTAGAACAATCTAGACGAGAACAGACCTTTTAGCTGAACATAGCTCACCATTCCTATTCAGTTAAATCTTCTAAAATAACATCAAGCTAGTTTTCAAAGTCCCTAAATTCATACTGTCTATCAGACTACTTGGTAGCTTATTCAGTGTGTCCATGGTTCTCGGTGTGAAGAGAAATTTCCTAATGTTTGTGCAATATTCGCCCTTAACTAGTTTTCAAATGTGTCCCCATGTTCGTGATTAATTAAATTTAAAATTTAAACAGTTTCAACTCACTGTACTAATTTACTTCATAATTTTAAACAGTTCAGTCATGACTCCTTTTAAACTTCTTTTGCTTAAACTGTAAAGTCTCAGCTCTTTTAATGTATTCTCATAATTCAGCCATGTAGCCCTGGAATCAGCCCGTCTCTCTTTTCTAGACTTTTTCTAGCATTACTATGTCATTTTGTAACCTGGGGACCAAAACTACACACAGTACTCCAGATGAGGCCTCACCAGTGCTTTATAAAGCTTCACCATAACCTCCTTGGACTTGTACTCTTCATAATCTAATATTCAATTAGGTTTCTTAATGGTTTCTGAACACTGTCTGGCAGTTGATAGTGTCAAGTCCACTTTTGATTTTCAGACCACCCACTGTGTATTCAAACCTAACATTTTTACTTTCTACATGTAATACTTTACATTTACTTACATTAAATTTCATCTGCCACAAATCTGCCCAAGCCTGAATGCTGTCCAAGTCCCTCTGCAATGGTTCAAAAGATTCTAGATTATCTGCCAATCCACCTAGCTTGGTATCATCTACAAATTTAATCATTTTGTTATTTATATTCCTATCCAAATCATTTCTATACCGTATATTAAAAATCGCAGCAGCTTGAGCACTGATCTCTGAGTGACACCTCTCTTAATATCAGCCAATTCTGATAGGGTTCCTCGCACCATAACCCTCTTCTTTTTGTGTCCGAGACAATTCTGCACCTATCTACACCATGCCCTGAACTCCCACTTCTTTTAGTTTGATGCCCAACCTCTCATGTGGCACCTTATCAAATGTGTCTTGAAAGTCCAAATAAATCCAGCTTCCTCGTAGAATTCTGGCATGTTAGTAAAACATGGCTTCCTTGTTCTGCACCCATGCTGACTGTTCAGTAAAACTTGTGTTCTTGCCATGTGTTGCTCAATCATATCCTTAATGATTTCTTCCATTTATTTATCTGTGATGCATGTTAAGCTTACTGGTCTATAGTTGCTTGGATCTGCCTGATAGGGCAGTGCCATATTATATCATCCATGATAACACTGGCATAACTTTTCAAGTGATAAAAATGTGTAATTTCATGATATCAGTGGTATAATGAAACAATAACATAATAGCGTGCACAACAGCTACACAAGCCCAAACATGTCTGAGAATGAGAGCAGTTTGTCAGCCTCTGATGATGATTTAATACCTTTAAAGGGAGCTACTTTAATTGTATGGAAGTAGTTTGGCTAGAAAAGGTCAGACCTCCAACAAAGCGGAATACTCTGAAAAATATACAAAAAACTTTACTACTAAAGGTGGAAACTCAGTAAACTTGTTTCACCACTTGAAGGAAAAACACACCATCCAGTACAACCAGGCTATGAAGGCACGCAAGCAGATACTAGCAGCTGGTGATGTGTGGCCAACAAATAAACAAATGACTCAATGGAGCACTTGCTAGTTGCACTCCATATGAAAGGAAGAGCAAAGGGTGGATGGAAATTACTGATGGGACTACATATAGTTTGGCCAAGAATATGATGCCAGTCCAAACAGTGGAAAAGGAGGGCTTTAAGCAACTGACTTAAAAGCTCAACCCCAGATACAACATTCCATGTAGAAAATATTTTCCAAAGACATCTTTACCTGTGATGTATGAAGCATGCCGTGACAAACTAGATAGATTTAAGGGAGTTTCTTAACTCGTTGCATCTAGAAGAGGTCAACCAGGTGTGTGTGACAACAAACCCCGGGTTCAATTTTGTTAAAGCCATCGCTGTCAATAACTGGACCAGACTGTCATGATTTGGCCATTGTCTGCACATTGCTATTTGGTAAGTTTCAAATACCATCAAAATACAGAATTGTAATTTATTTATATGAGTAATGACTGTCACTCTTCTACTGAGCCTCATAGGTGTCAGGTAGGAAAAATAAAAATAATCTGTTCTAACGAATTATGTATTAGAAATAATCAATTTGAACAAATTATTTTAATTTCCAGAAGTAGTATAAGCCTATTGGGAGCATTTTATTTCTTGGTTGGTGGTCCTCAAATCCCAAGCACCTTTTTTTCTTTCATTATTTAAAAAACTCACACAGATCCTCTCCTCCTTGCCCCACTCCATCCTGCCTGCCTCTCCAGCTCCTTTTGTTCCCACCCACGACAGGTTCTTCTCAAAAGTTGAATTATTAGAAAGTACTGATCTCAGTTGGTGTGTGTCCCTTTTTTCACACCATGACAAATTGCTTTTACATTGATTTCTGGTATTCCTTATTGGCACTATTTCATTGAAGGACAATCTACAGTACATCACGAAGGAAGACAACACCATTTGCTGAAAAGACAATCCTTTTTATGGAGGGTAACACCTGAGTTGTACAGTTTCTCATGGATGCTGATCAGAAACTAGGGATGCAGAATGATCAGAATATTTCTGCTTCACAAATAACCAATGTTAATGGCATGAAATGCATGTATTCCAAATAATATGTTATTTACCATATACAATTCAATGCACCTCACACCCAGATAAACAGACTTGAGCTAGAAGAACTTTACATTTGACTTCAGCTGAGTCGGTGGGGATGGGATAGCAGGCTGCTTGTTGCTTGTGTTGATTGACACGTTTACAAAAAAAGATATTGATGAAAATTATTAATTTAAGGTGGCCCGCCATTAAAACTTTTTTTTAGGCTTCAAGGATTCTAGTGTTAACTGCTTTTATAGTTAAACTGCCCCCAAAATTCACACACAGACACACACACACACACATACAAACAAACTCATGCACTATAAGGCGCACTCGCTACTGATTAAGCGTGGGATCTCCTGAACTAATAAATACCCAGAGTTTACTTGCAAATATATTTATATTTTTTATATTTAATATTTATATATTTTAAAAACAACAGTGACCCTAGCACTTAACACTAAGGAACACCACTCTCTATATCACCAGTTTCAGATAAGGTTCCTCACAGCATAATTTTCTGCTTCCTATGTTTTAGCCATTTCTGCACTCATCTACAGACACATTTTCTCATTTGCATCTTATAAAATGTTTTCCGAAAGTCAAGATAAATTATACCATATGTATCACTTTGATCCTTTTGCTGCTTCTTCACAGAATTCTGCTATTATAGTAACACATATCCTCCCTCACCTGAACCAATGCTGATGATCTAGAAAAACTCCTGTTCCTGCTATGTGTTAATCAGCGTTTTCCTTAATAATTGCTTCCATTAATTTAACTGTGATGTGTGTTAAGCTTACTGGCCTATAGTCTTTCCAGTCCTCTGAAATGTCTCCAGTTTGCAGTGAATCCTAAACGTATGCATCAAGGATTTTTATATGTAATCATTAACCTTCTTAAGTACTAGAGGATAAATATTATTGCTTCCTGGTGAACTTCTCAAATTTCCAAATCACTCAGTACTCATTTCATGTTTCACACCTTCATCCTGTTCACACCTGTCATTTTTCTAGTTCTGTTTAAGTGGTGGTTGATGGTCATGAGAAGTTTGAGGTATGTAAATTTATCAGCTCTTGGAAATGAGGTTCTCAAAATGAATATCTTATTGATTGGCATTGTTATGGTCCGGAATGTGAATGCTCCACATTGTTGCATAAATTTCACAGCTTGCTTCCCTCTGAACTGTATGTTCATCCTAAAAGTGTACTCTTTTGAGGTGATTATGTTGTAATTACACTTCTCTGTTGCTTTACAGTTTTTACTAGTTTTATTAGGTGAAACTGACTTGTGGAAGTGGCTTATATTTTTGTTAGTTTTCACAAACTTATTTTATTTTTTATTTTGTTCCATTCTTTTGTTTATGCAAATTGAGAGATGAGTAACATAACCTTAATCGATGTATTGGGGACATAAGCGGTAGTGATGCTACATATATGATGGTGGTTCCGTATTTTGGTGTCCCTTGGGTGGATAAACTTGTGTAAAATTTACACTATTACAGTTAAACTTAACAGTTTAGTTTTTGCATCTATGCACTGAAAAAGCACTGTGGAATTATATTATGGTTATTTGACTCTAGTGGTTCAATCTCTTCTACACCTTTCATTCTATCCTGGATATTATGAAATATTAAATGCTAGACAGGCTCCTCATACCCCGTTGGTGCTTTGACATACTGTGTGATAAAATAATCACTGATTATGTCTAAAAACTCCTGCTCTGGTATTCCACTACTTGCAAGGTTACTCCAGTTACTATTAAGTTAATTGAAGTCCCCCATTCCTATAATATCAACCTGTAAACTTGCCTTTTTAATACTATTCTTTGTCTTTGCTCTTAGGGTTTTTGCTTTTGGATTACAGGCTTTATAATTATTAGTGTACATTAAAATATGTTTAATGACTTTCATCTTTTGTATTTGAATTTTTTTTAATTTTGAATTTGGTGCTCTTTCATTTTTGTCTTGCCAATTTTAATTTTTGAACGTGTTTTTTGTTTTTTTTTGAACTTTTGACCCTTTGTTTTCTTATTTATTTTTTAATTACAGGTAGGTTTTGCTGGTATGCCAAGTTTCCATTTGCTGGTGTATATATGTATATATATATATATATATATGGTATATATACTGTATATACTGTATATGTATATTATATATATACTAGGCTCACCCGCCTTTTAAGGCGACCGACTTTTAAGTTGACCACTTCTTAAGGCAATTCAATATGTAGATCAATTTGATATTTTATACAAACTCATTAATTTGGTTATATTGCATTTGAGCGGTATTACTTTAATACTCGTAGTTTCTGTTATTTTTGTGATGAAATTTAAATTTATTTCCTATATTGAGGTCGCCCTTTTGATCCCCCCTGATATTTACTACGCGGTGAGGCATTAATTATTTCCAGAGACATAATTTTGTCTATTTTTCCAGCGCATCGCGCACACAAAAGCAAGGGAACAATGGGAGCGCCAGAACTCTGCTCACATCATGTGGCTTCGTACCGCAAGCTGAAAGTAGTAAGTCTGTGATAAGCGGAATACCGCTACGCTTTCCACTCAATCCCGACCGCTTTTATATAGTGAAAAAGAAGAAGAAGATATCGCACAGTCTGGAGTAGAAAATCATCTTTTACCTGGAAAAACGAAACTACAAATCCCAACGTGCATTGCAAAATGGACAGGGCGTGTGTGAAACTCCGCACCTGCGTAGCACTCATGGGACGGAAGGACAATCCCCACCGCTTTTATATAGAAGGATGTATAATAAGAAGATTTGTCTTATCTGCCTATTCTGTTGTCCAGCATTATTCATGGTGGAAACGTTTTTGCTCCCGCTCAGGCCATGTGATTGAAGTTTTCAGCTGTAATGCCAAGGCTCAAGTCGCTAATCCAGACCAATGTGGTATTAAACACTACTGCAAAACACTTTGACTATTAGAGTGGTCAGTTCAAAAAGTAATGCCAAGAGAAAGTGGCCAAATGGTCAACTTTATCTGAACAGGAAAACAAGGGAAGTGGTGAAAATTGTATTATTTTACCATACCAAATGGACAAAATATGTGTGAAATAAAAAACATGAGGTCTACATTGGTTACTTAGATTTCAAACCATTTTAGATGAGTAGCATAGCTGGTTGCATATATAATATATAATAAGGTGTGAAAGGCACTATATAGCGCCTGACCCGACACAGATTGGACACGGGAGGCACGTGTAAAATAAAAGGACTTTTTATTACTCTTCAGCTGGAGGGCACGTCTTCCCCGTACTCCCCCAGCCACAACACAGTCCCAAACACCAGTACAATACAGCACAGGACAAGTACTCTTCTCTTCTCTTCCTTGGCACCACCACTCCTCCCTCGCAACCTTGTCCTCCTCCACCCGACTGGCTGATGAGTGGTGGTTGCTGGCTCCCTTTTATAGGTCACCTGGAAGTGCTCCAGGTGTTTGATCACCAAGATCCGGTGGCACTTCCAGGTGTGATGAATCTGTTGCCCACACGGGCTCAGGAGTCCCAAATACAGCACCCCCTGGCAGTACCTGCGGGACCCAACAGGGCTGCCCCCAACTCCAATTCCCAGGGAGCCCTGTGGGAAACCGAGGCACTACACCAGCCCAGGGGGGCGGCCATCTAGCGTCCAGGGGGAGGTATTGCACTGTCCAGGGCTGCTACCCCTGAATACAGTGTGGAGGGGCGTCCCGGCTGGGCATGGACGCCAGGCGCCTGTCACAAAGGCAATTAACTAATTAGAACTCAGTATTGGTTAACATTATTAACAGACGATAATTGAGAACACATGATACAGTCAAACAGGCCAGGTACTAGGAAAAAAAACTTAAATGACAGCACCTCAATACTTCTTTTGGGCATGGGACATTATCTTAAGGGTTTGTACAGTTTCAGTAGTATAATCAGGGAAGAAGAGGATCTTACAACTTTCAAAATAATTAATTTCTACATTTTTATAGCATAATTTAGCAGTAAGAATATCTTAAAAACTTAACAATTACTATTGATGGGTGAGTAACACCAGCCTTCTTTTTAAAAATACAGTGGTCTTGTAATTGAAGAGAAATGAAAATCAAGAGTAATTATTGTAAATCAAGAAACTTTGGCATGTTACATTTCTCAGCATTTTACAGAAAACCCAGGATTTTAAGATTATTCATTGCTTTATCTTGTTTAGTTAATTTAACACACACTAGACATTTTGTAGTGGGGGAGGATTTAATACAGTTATTAGTTATTATATTCATTTACCATACTGGTAGAAATTAGAAACAGAAGTTTTAATGGCAGAGAAAAGCAGCTAATGTGTAACTATTTCACAGCAAGCATCACATGGTCTCCCATTTCTGAAGATTGCTGTGTCTGGTTTTTAACTTTCCTTAGCCTGCTCCCCCTATTTCCCATTATATTAGTAATCCCTTTAGAGGGCAATATTTTTCTAACCTTGTTGAATACACACCTGTACAATACCTTACTACTTTTCCTAAATTAAAATAATACTGAAAAATCAAAATGGTGATTAATGATTAAGCAGTTGTTGAACAATAATATCTTTATTGTTGTTTGTGTTATAACAGAAAACGTGATAATTACTTTACTTTGATAAGAGTTATTGAAGCAAAACTGGATGCAAACTGAGCACATATACACACACAAATTGCATAACCTTTCTTTTAAACTGTTTCTGTATGTGCTTTTTGTTTGTACATTTGTTAGTGTGTGTCATTTGTTCCATTACCAACTTAGTGCAAACTATTAAACAAAATGCACACTTTTACATATTTGCAGAAATGCACAATGTACTCAGTGCATGCTTTACATTCATATGGTATCTATAAAGAAATACTGTCCCTATGAAAATGTGTTTATTATAAATAGAATATCTAAATACAGACACAGTGAGATTAGGCGTGATACAGTCTAATTATTGTAGGCAAAAATGTAATAAAGAGCTCTAATAGTATGTGTTGTAAAATGTGCTGGTGTCTAAAGGTGCTCAAGGTCAATGTGTCATGCACAGGATAGCCATTATTAATCGCGATAACCTCTTATGTTCCCATCACCTTTTTTCTGACAGTATCTAGTCAGTTCTGTAATGCAGATGGCATTTCTTGTAAGTTAATTTTGATCCTTGAATACCTGGAGCTGTTCTTACTCCCCCAAAAGTGCAGAACAGTATACCAGTAAACAACACACATTTTTGAATGGTAACTTGCACTTTTAAAAACATCAGATATTTTGCCTCACCATTTGTAATTATATGTGTTGCATCTTATATTATCTTTAGCATGGAAAAAGAATACATTAATATTTTTGTATAGTATTAGGGGGCTTACCCCCTGCTTGCTTCGCTCGCCAACCACCCTTTTCTGCGAGTGACAAAAAAGTGACATAAAATCGTTGCACTTTTAGGCTAAGATTTTATATATAGAGAGTAGATTTAATATACAGGGTAAGGCAGAAAGGACAGACGTCTTTGAAATGGTTAGAACTCACCAACTAGGTGGAGTGACAGATGTGCGGTAGGTGGAGTTAGGTTCGTGAAGTCTTAGCATTTTTTTATTTTCTTTTTAGTTGAAGCCATGGAGCCGTGGACGATAGAACACCGCATTTTTGCATACGACTGTTTTGTCAAGAACAACCAATCTATTACTGCAGATCAGCGTGAGTTTTGTTGCCATTTCAATATCCACAGAAATAAAGCTGTTCCCGCTCGTAACACTATCCTACGTTGGGTTAAAGCACTTCGTACACAAGGTACACTAATGAACAAAAGATCGCCGGAGGCTACACGAACGGCACGTACCCCTGAAAATGTGAAAAGCGTACGACTAGGCATTCTTCTGAACTTGGCCTCAGTAATCGTTCGGTAAGGTGTATTTTGCATTTAGACCTGCATTTCCATCCATACAAATTGTCAAATGCTATTTCAATATGAACTCAAATCTTTCAATACATTTCTTTGTGAGAAAAATTTAACGCTTTTGTGATTTTGTAAAAAATGTCCGTCCTTTCTGCCTCACCCTGTACATACATTCACTTTTTGTAAAATCCATCAGCCAAATGAACTACAGTATTATGCAGAAGCAATATTGTTGCCTTATTGCAATACAGAACCCCAAATTGAAACTGCATTAATAAGCATATTAGATTTAGGTATCCACTGGTGAAGGGATTCTTCAGAGGCATTTCCTTAAAAGGCAAGGGATTTTGTAACAGATATAACTCTGGGCAATTTGTTCCATCAGCCAATTTGTTATCAGTTACTATTGCACAGAATTGGAACAATTCTTTAAATTCAATTGTCATGCATGCAACTCTGTGGAATTCCTCTCCAATGATGGTTACGGGAAGACAACCCATTTTAATATGTTTGTGCGTGTGTGTGTGCATGTATGCAAGCAACACTTTATAGTAAAGGTAGGCACACTTTTGTGATTGCTTTGCCGTGTGGCATCCCCAATGTTGGGAGGAAGGCTGCCTTCTATAAAAAAAGAAAGGAAATATCCATGATTTGCATCAATGACATGTTAAAATGAGGTTGTCCTGTTTTAGAGGTTGCTCGGATATATTAACCCACATATGTAAATGCATGCCGTATCGTCATTTCTCTGGGCATCCCAAAATGTCTGATAGGGGTGTGATCACCTTTCTCTGGGTTGAATTTGGTGAAGAAGTGGTACTTTTATGTAATTTGTATGTCCAGCAAGCGGCAAGACAGTTTCAAAATTACCTCAACTTTCTGTGTTGGGAGCAGAATTTCGGACAGGCCCTTTTTGACTTTTGATCTCCTAATTGGATGCTCTGCTCTTTAATTATTGCATCCTCAAAGCATCAATTCCTCATGTTAAACGTGCATTTTTGCAGGTTAGTTTTAGGTCATTGGTTGCCCCAGTAACAAAGCTTGATTTCATCATATCTTTCTTTCTGGAATTGACAAAGCCTGAGCTTGTTCCAGAATGCAGGATTCATTTATTGTCTGTATCTTTAGCCTTATGGATGACGTAATACTGCGTTCTGAAGGTGGTCTTAAAAAAGTGTGAGTACTGTTCTTATTAGATTGGGAGCGAGAAGGGACTGAGCCCGTCACCCACCTGCTCATCTTCCATACTGAAAAGTAAAATGGAGAATTAGTCATGTGTTTAGTCTTTTCCCTCCCCCTTCTGTCGTGTGTGTTTACAATAAGCCCAGGAAAGTATATATGCAATATGTGAGTGTGTA
Source organism: Polypterus senegalus (assembly GCF_016835505.1). Lineage (NCBI taxonomy): Eukaryota > Metazoa > Chordata > Cladistia > Polypteriformes > Polypteridae > Polypterus > Polypterus senegalus. The sequence continues at coordinate 43,171,698 of NC_053163.1, forward strand.
TTATGTAGTGTATTATAAATCTTGGGTATAACCTCATTGAACTTGTATTCTACACATCATGCTACATAATCTAACACTGTTTTAGCCTTCTTAATAGATTCTGAACACTACAGTTGATTGTGTCTAGTCTACCACAACTCCTAAATCTATCTCATAATGTGTACTTTCAATTGAGCATCTGTGGGATATGATGGAAAAGCAGATCCAATCCATGCAGGTCCCACGTTGTAACTTACTGTAATAAAGGGACTTGCTGCCAACATTTGGTGCCTAATACCATGGGAAACCTTTGATGTTGTCACTAATCGGATTGCAAAGTATATTGCAGCAATATGGCCTTTGTGTTCAGGTCAGGTCAGATTGGCATGTACTGATACAGTGCATTGCCTCACCCACCACACAACAAAAAAGCTTGGGATCTTGGTTGGCAACCCCCCAGGCAAACATGTGGTCCAGTCCCACCAGGGAAATGACTAGCTATCTATCTGCTGTAGCCAGGTGTTACATAGGCATCCCCTTGAACTGGTCCAGCACCTCGTGACCTCAACAATGAGAATCCTATGAGCTGGATCACCCTCAGGGAATTACGCATGGCCGTAATGCCATAACTGATGCACTCTCACAATGCATGTGTAATTCGGGACTCCATGAGCAACCACTCATTCGACATAAAGTCAAACCAGACTTTCCCAAGGATTCTTCTAAGAGACGCAGTACCGAAGGAGTCCAGTTTTTATTTTTATTTTTTTCATTTTTATTACTATTTAATTTAATATTGTTTCTTTGTATCAGTATACTGCTGCTGGATTATGTGAATTTCTCCTTGGGATTAATAAAGTATCTATCTATCTATCTATCTATCTATCTATCTATCTATCTATCTATCTATCTATCTATCTATCTATCTATCAGTCTTTGACTCAGACCACTCGATAGCATCCATGTCTCATAACCGTTTAGCAAAGCAGGAAGCACCAGGACTCCAGGACCAAGACAACTTTTTCAGAACTCTAATGCACAGGGGATGGAGATGCTGTTTTTTATTTGGATCACTAAGACGGAAGTACCTTTAACTAGGGAAAGGCTATTTGCATAAGAGAGACATTCATCTGATCCTATTTCTTTCTGATTTATGTTTATAAGAAAGTGTGTTTTCTTTGCAACTAAGCTATCCCTAGAAAGAAGGAAAGTGCATCTTTCTCAGCCACATGAATTAAAATATAAGCAAATCATTTTTTAAATTTGCAATTTTAAATTTTAAATGTTCTTCATCTGGGATGTACAAAGGTATTAAAAGGAAAACTCAACAAAATCTAAAGCAATTAATTTCAAGGTACAAACCCTTAGATAATCTTAAGCAACAAAGAGGAAAACACCTTTCAATTGAAATCTGAAAGAACAAATCAAATTCATTCTAAATTGACATTTTCACTTTCATGTCAGACAGCATTTATTACTCTCGGTCTTTTAATAGCATTATTTGGAGGAACATCAGAAGGGATAAAATAATGTAATAAAACATCTGTTGTGATACTTGTGTGTCATCTTATCTTGCTTAAGTGGAAGAATCTATAAGAAAGAGGACAAGAACGAGTAGTTAATGCTGGAAATAGCAGGTAAAATACCAAAAAAATATTTAATTTTTGTTTTTGCTGTTGTTACCTCATAGCAATGTTGGTTTTACATTGTAGGATGAATTTTCAAAAGACAACTAGAAGAATATGTAGGGCTGTTGTAAGTTGTATAATAGTATATTTACAGTTCTTAAATCACTTTATTGCCTTCCATTTAAGTTTAGGGCTAATTTTATTATCTTAATTTGAGTTAAAAATTGATAAATGTCTATTAACCTTAACTTGATGGATTTATTAATGTCTATCCTTCAGAACGTATATTGTGATATGAAACACTTTTAAATACACCATGTATAAATAATACTTCCTTAGAGACCAAAGTCTTCAGCCAGCAATATTATGTATAGATTATTATTATCATTATTATTATTATTATTAAACAGGCAATGCTATTAAATGCTGTACATGTTAGAATTTAATATATATCCACAAGACAAGTTAAAGCCAAAATAAGCAAACGTTTTCTGTCGCTTTGGGGATAAAACAAGTAACATCCTCTACAGATTTTTGGCCTTGCAGGCATATTTGTTTGCATAATTGCAATGAATTGACATTCCTCACATAGTTTTTTTTATTAAGGTTTTATACTGAGTTTTGGTATGCACATCTTCTGCTATGTATCTGTGGCTATTTTTTCACTAACATATGGGGTCATTTTGTAATCTTATCTGTAAAGTGCTGGAAGGGCAGAGAATATGACAAATCACTCTACAGCACTGATAACATTTCAGATTACTGTTTCCAGGTGTTTACCTCTGGCAATGTCTATTTATCTCCACCCCATCAAACAAAGAAGCACTTTACAGGTTGTCTTAAATGTCAATTTTTACAATGATTAACTCCATTTATACCTTCTTTTCAGCTCTTTGGGCATTTTTAAAAAGAAATGCAAATAGTAACTGATGCATTAAGAAACATTAACACTGAACACTTAGTCTGAAATGCAAATTATTACTAATTAACAGTTTGTTTTTTGTTCTTTTATTTTGTGTGGTAGGAATTCTTTAAGTTTAGGTTTGGTAATGATATTTAATCTTTCAGTATTGTAGGAAGAATGTCTACTGATACTGGCAAAGCTGCCATTTATTTCACAGGTCTTTAAAATGTCTGTTCACCATATAGTTACTCATTCCTTTTTTTGAAGATGCCCGTAAATTTTAACTGTTGAAAAGGAAGAGATATGTACTGTATTCAAGGTTTGCACACAGGTTATTTGCATATATGTTTGGGACACATTTTTATTGTATGTGTAATAAGAATTTTCTAGCAAGTTTTCAGTTATTCAAAAGAATCTCTCACATGACCTTCAACTCTGCCTTGTTTTTTTAGTTTGTCTCTGAATGTTTTTAGTAGAGAGAGTAAGCTGAGAAAATATATTTGTAGTTTGTTTTTTGTGTACTTTTCAAGGTATTCTATTCTTCTATGTGTTCTCATAACACAACTTCTGCAGAACTGAAAGGCTGTTCAATTAGTGATGGCATCACCACAAAAAGGTCAAAGGACCTAACTTACTACCAGTTACAGATATCTTATTTGAGGTTTTCATATAATTAAAAAAACAAAACACAAATACCATATTATAAGATTTTGCAAAACACTGCAGAAACACCTAGGATGGCAGCCACAGTTGTGTGGTGTTCCATTTTTGTCTTTTTTGTTAAATTCGTTGTCACCATTGAGTCATATAACATACACACAGGAAGAGTTTCTGAATATCAGAAGTCTATGTAACATGCACTCGCTAGAAAGTCAATGAACAGCAGCAGTTAATACATACTAAAACTGACTTTTCTTTTTTATCTGTTGTGTGCTTTACTGACATGTGTCTGAATTACTCTTTTCCCAACTTACCCAACTTCATGCTATATTAAACGGACTGAATTACTGAACTTTGCAAAAAAACAAAGGGTGGAGGATGTGTTTCAACATTAGTCAAGGTTGTTGTAATGATGTAACAATTCTTTTAAATCTTGATCTCCTGACCTAGAATTACTTATTAAGCCATTTTATTTGCCACACAAGATTTTCTCATTTGCCCTAGTTCTAATACTCACGAAATACAGTGGTGACTCGCTGATGTAAACACTTAGATTGAAAAAGACAGCATGGACTCACAAATCATTATTTTGAGCAATTTTAACCACCTCAGCTTTAACCAGATCCTTCCTAAGTATCAACAGAAAAATAAAATGTCCTGCCAGAGTTGGAAAAATTTTCTGCAGCTTATCGTGGTCATCATGCCTTCTCCCATGCTACCCTTAGTAATTCTGACCATTCTCTGTTTTACCTAATTCCTGCTTGCAAACAAAACCTGAAAGCTATATGGTCAGGAAAAAGAACAGTTAGAAAGTGGACCAGCAAGACAACAGAGGATCTTCAAGACTGCTTAACTTGTACAGACTAGAGTGCCTTCAAAACTGCCAACTTCAACATACACAAATACACTGATGCTGTAACTTCATGTATTATTTTTGCAGTTTGCATTCCAACAAAAACAATTGTGAAGTGTAGCAATATTAAGACTTTGTTCACCTCAGAGCTCAGATAAGTACCAGGACAAAGAGTGTGCTTTCAGATCTAGTAATCGTGAGGAATACAGGAAAGTCAACTACTGTATATCATGTAGAAAGGGAAAAAAGGTTTGAACAAAAAGTACTTGGATAAGCTGTTGGAACAATTGTCTGCAAATGACAGTGTGTCATTCTGGAGAGGCCTGTAACAGGTCACTAACTACAACAAACTAGCATCAAACAGTCAATTAAATAAGCTTTATGGTCGCTTTGAAAGACAATGGGACATAAATCTACCTGATGGCGCAACTGTAACTACTCAACAATTTTTTTTTTCTCAGCTTCGCCCTCTTGTCATTACTGCAAAAGATGTCTGCAGCTTATTTAAAAACAAAATATTGAAAATGCTGCAGTCCAAGACCTTATTTCCCCTTTTACATTCAGGCACTGTGCAGACCAGTTGTCTACAGTATTTGCTGACATTTTCAACCAATCTGTAGATCTGTGCACTGTTCCTGCCTACTTCAAGACCTTCACCATCATTCTAGTAGCAAGAAAATCAAAGGTCATAAGCATAAATGACTACAGCATTAACCTCTGTGGTAATGAAGACCTTTGAACGCCTTAATCTGAATTACCTCAAGAATGCAACAAAAGAATTCCAGGATCCATTTCAGTTTGCATACAGAGCCATCTGGTCCGTGGATGATGAAGTGAATTTAAGTCTGAGCTTTATTTACCAACACCTGGATAAGCCTGGGGCATATGTGAGGATCTTGTTGGTGGATTTTAGCTGTGCTTTCAATACGATCATTCCAGAGCTCCTACATACGAAACTCACCTAGTTCAACCTGATCCAATCCCATTGGATCACAGACTTTCTTACAGATAGGAAACAGTAAGTGCGGATGGGAACACACATGTCTGACCCATTAACTCTTAGTACTGGTGTACCTCAGGCATGTGTCCTTTCCCCACTATTCTTCTCACTTTATACAATTGACTGTACCTCTGGCAATTCATTTGTCAAACGTCTTAAATTCGCAGATGAATTAGCACTGATAGGCCTCATTTCAAACAATGATGAGTCCCTATAGAGACAAGTGGTGGAAAGTCTGACATTGTATTTCAGCCATTATAATTGGTACCCAAATATTAAAAAAAACTCAGGAGATTATTATAGATGTCAGGAAAGAGTCACCTGTTCACCTTGAGATGACAGACTCGTTTAAGTTTCTGGGAACTGTGCTGTCACAAAACCTTAAATGAGACAGTACCATCACATACATTATTAAGAAAGCCCATCAGAGAATGTAATTTTTGCGTCAGCTGATGAAATTCAATCTCTCTCAAGCAGTATGTGCAGTATGTACTGTATATCTGCAGACTAGACTGCCTGGACATTTTAATCCTATTGTCTCTTTATTTTTTGTATTGCCCTTACCAATTTATATTTTATCTTCTCATATTTATCTTTTGTATTCTGTGTTGTTCTTGTATGTTGAACCAATACTATCAAGACAACCTCCTAGTACACTCTAGTGTACCTTGCGAATAAAGTGAATTCTACTTCTGAAAAGGCTTGGAAATATTACCGGATAGTTTTGTGTGCATTTTTATTATCTGATAATTAGAACAACCTAGACGAGAACAGGCCATTCAGCCCAACAAAGCTCGCCAGTTGTATTCACTTAATTCTTGTAAAAAAAACATCAAGTCTAGTTTTCAACTGTGGGGCATCTGTTGGTGAAAAAAGATTCACTGATCTTGACTTTGCTGACGATGCTGTGATCTCCGTGGAGTCAATGGAGGCTCTGATCGAGGCTCTCAAGAGACTGAGCGAGGAGTCTGAGTGTCTGGGCTTGTGAGTGTCCTGGGTAAAAACCAAGATCCAAGCCTTTAATGGTCTCTTATGCACAGCCATCAGCAGTGTGCCTGTCTGCGGAGAGAGTGTCGACCTTGTCGAGAGGTTTACTTACCTTGGCAGTGACATTCATGTATATGGTAACTCATCCTATGAAGTCAGTAGATGGATTGGGAGAGCATGGGGGGTAATGAGGTCGTTCATATCATCCAGTCTATGGTCAGGTTGAAAATCATGGCAGACTTCAAAGGATAGGCTGCTGTCACCTACTGTACAGGTAAAGTCTGTATAAACCATCCTAATGATATGTACGCTCTTGATGGGAACTCCATAGAATTTCAAAGTCTGCTGTAGGCGTTCTCTGTGGATGCTGTGAAAGGCATTTTGAAGTTCACAAAGTTTATGTATAAATGCCTTTGTCACTCTCTACATTACCTTATGATGTAGCGCGAAATAAAAAATCCCTGACGCCTCTGTTCTTTCTGAAGCCAGCTTGTTCTTTACATAGGCAGTTGCCAACAGCATCTCCAATCTGCTGGATGATGATCTTGGTAAAAATCTTACTAGGTACTGACAAGAGTGTTAATAATAATTCTTTGCATTTATATGGTGCTTTTCTCACTACTCAAAGCGCTTAGCAATTGCAGGTTAAAGGCCAAACAGAGCAGAGTCACTTTTGGCATTTACAGGATTCGAACCGGCAAAATTCCGATTGCCAGTGCAGATCCCTAGCCTCAGAGCCACTACTCCACTAGTGATTATGATTGACCTGTGCAATTAACAATTATTAACAATAATTCCTTTTGTCCATTCTTTTGGTATCTGCTCCTTTTCCCGAATTTCAGTGAACAGAGCTTGCAGGATTTTGGCAGCCATGCCTGGTTCGGATTTGAATAATTCAGCATTCAGGTTGTCATTTCCTGGAGCTTTGCCATTCTTGAGTAGTTTAATGGTGGCTACAAGCTCTTCCCACTCTGGTAGATCTGTGTTAATCTTGAGATCTTCTTCTGCCCTCTAATGTTTGGCACTTCATCTGCTGGTGTTCAATTCAGGACTTCTTTAAAATATCAGTCCATCTTGCCTCTTGTTCCTTCTGTGTTGTTAACAACTTGCTGTTTGTGTCTTCCACTGGTCTACTGGCCCTTCTTCCAAACTTTCCACTTATCAGTTTGGTTATTATGTAAACGCTCCCTGAATTCCTTGTTGAGCTACTTCTTCAGCCTCTTTATCAGACTGTCAGAGATATATTGTTGCTTCTTGTAAGTTTCTTAAATTTTCTGTTGGCCTGCTTGGAATTTTCTACTTGGAGTTTATCATTCAGTCATACTGACTTTGCATTCAACATCCTCTTTTTGATTTTACGCCTTTCTTCTAAGTATAGCCATGTCTCTTGCTGTATCCATTCTTTGGTCTTCTTTCTCCTTCTGTACACTTAGGCTTGCTTTGCTACTCAGTTCATAGACTGTTGTGATACGACATAGTGTCAATTCGTTCTGTTCCTGACACTGTCTCATCAACGTCCTGTAAAGTTTGGATTCTGTTCTTCAGTTGTGTGGTAAAGGTGGGTCTTATATCGTTTCTCAGCTTCTCTACATCAAAGAGTTTGTGTAGCTGTATTGCAATTCCTGTGTTGGTCACTTACTACATCTGCTGCACTCCTAACTTTCACATCTTGTGGAGATCTTCTCCATGTGCCATTAATCAACAGATGTTTAATCTGGTTCTTATCTCATCCACTGGGCGAGTACTATGACATCTTATTTACTTGCAATGTTGAAAGAAAATACCTCTAATGACAAGATTGGTCATGGCACAGAATTTTATAAATCTTTCACCATTTTAATTTATTATTCCACATCCATACATGCCCATAACTCTGGCGTTATGTTTATTGCTGCCTCCCACCTTGGCATTCAAGTCGCCCATGACAATTGTCAGATTATGATGTGGAATTGCCTTAACAAGCAATCATTTGTTGGTGCATAACACTGAATTATTGTCATATTCACATGGTTACCTTTCAGCCTAATTCTCATCAGTCTACTGTTCACTGTCTTCCATTCCATCAAATATTTCTCTAAGCCTTTTTTCAAAATTATCACTACTCCTGCATGGTGTTAATTGACTTATCTGCATGAGTATAAGACTTTTTCTCCAGAGACTTAACTTGCCTGATCCTGCCTATCTGCTTTTGCTAACACCAAGTATGTGTAGGCTGCATCTCCTCATCTCTGCTGTTACTTGTGCGAGTCTGCCTGTGTGATAGAAGGTACAAACATCCCATATTCCTATCCTGGTCTTGGTTCTTGCTGTGTACAAAGCTTCTTTTATCATGTCAGTAGCTTTCTCATGGCGTTTATACTGCCAGTCATATAAGCCTCATATGGAGACTCAGGAACTCCATCCCACACAGCTGTAGAGTGTGTCTTTGTTGCTGTTTCCATAGCACGCATTTTCTTACTAGTCAGGGTCATTGGTCCTGGGCTGAACCACCAAAACTAGAGGACTGTTGGACCGAGATTGGTCTGGTCTCTGCCCTTTGACCTGTCTGACTTGGGTGGGCCTACCAGGAGATAAATATCCCAGCATCATACCTCTCAGGTTCATTTATACCCAGAACCACAACAAGGTTTCGATCCTTTCTAAGGATCTACATTGCATAATCCATCTGATCATTTTCATCCTTATGTAAATCTGACATTTCAAAAGCAAAAGAAGGTCCATTGCTGCGCACTGATAGCTGACTCGAATAAAATGGCCAAACAATCACGCTGCATATCTGGCACGAGAAAGTCATTACTGACAGATGGACATTGCTTTGTTTCATGAGAGGTGTGTGCATCACCTGATCTAATGTTATTTTGCATGTCATAGTTGACAGAGAAAGAAATGCAGTAACAGTTTCTGATGGATATGGGTTTCTAGGTTACGTGATGGCCACATTTCCAGCAACTAACTATGCAGTGCATTGCACAGGTCAATCATAAGACCAACAACTACAACATCAGCACCATCTGCTAACTGCTAACATTTCATCAGGAAAACAAGTGATCCACACTGGCATGTCATGAAGTAAACCAAGACCCACGACCACTACTCAGCCTCAAGCCAAATGCAGGAACCACTTTAGTGATGAATAACAAGAAACCATAAGACAACAACACACTTCCCATCTGAATGACTCATCTCACAATATAAACACACGACAACCACAGACACATGTTTGCCAACAAACTAACAGATCTTTAAATGCTCGGAACTCTGCCCATATTTGAGTGTTGCTTTTACATTCTTACATCAGTGTTTGCTTGTTGAACAATACTAGCTCTATATAAACCATCACACATGCTCAAAGACATTACAGCTCCATAGAAAGTACAAGAAAAACTATTTACAACAATAAGCAATATCAAGAGCTCCTTACTTTTTGCATCTCTGAGGGCCTTTATTGATTATCAACTGTGCTCAGAATTCACAACCAAGTTTATCATTATATTGGTGGAATTCAGCCCTTTCAGTTCTCTTTTATTTGAAGATCAGAGGTCCACTTGTCCTAATAGTATTCATTATGATCTTAATCACTGTTGATGTGAAAGTAAGTAGTCTTACTTCAGGAATTAAACCACTCTTAAAAACAGCTGCACAATAATGTGCAAGTTGATGATGAAAGATTTGTGCAAACATTCAGAGGCTCAGATCAATAAAACACAGAATGAAAGCAGAAAACCTGAGGCAGAGAAGAACAGTTGAACTAGTAATCTGGCTCAAGTAAACAAACCAGTTGTGAAGGCATTATTTGTTTAGTGTACGTATGTTTTGTACATGAGTCTTACTAGTTTCCCAGTTGACTGCTGTAAGACTCCTGTCACTTGCTTCAGTTAGATTAGCAATATAAACTTTGTCTGAGTTTTTTCCCAGTTTACAAGTTTGCTAAGTGAGCTGTCATTTCATAGTGCTAATGGAATCTGTAAATTCATTTGTGGATCTGGAAAAAATTGGCAATTTTATCTAAATTGAGTACACTGTAGTCGGTTTTGGGCCATATGTTCTCCAGCCACATAAATCCTAAAGGGTAGGAGTCAGTACTCCTAGTGTCCAATGTGCTTTTTACCTTTTCATCAAAAGGATTTGCCAGTATTCCTGTGTCGTATCCAATGCACTTATGAAGCAGATACTCCCAACATATTGGTAAACTAAACCCAATATGTGCAATTGGGTCACACCAAATCAATTATACTGCAAGAAATTCTTGGATAACAATAATCATTTTTCTTCCTACAGCAAATTTCTCAAATCTAGGGATGCTTTATACACTATTAAAAAATATGAGTAACAATAACAAAATAGACCAAACAAATTAAAAAAATATTCTAGTTAAAACTTGAATGCTGAAGAAAAATATTGTTCAGGCAGGAAAGTTTTCAAATTACTTTTCGAAAGAAGAAAGTGAAGAAATGTCATGCAAATGCTGAGGTAAGATGTCCCAGATGCTGTGGGTTCATATCATGACACTGAATGATCAGTCACCCCAGGAAGAAAGTTTGGTCTCTAAGACTATTAGTAGCCCAGTACTAGCTGATTTAAGGGCACATGAAGGGTTATAGTGATAGGGTAGTTGAATAAGATATGATGTAGCTAGACCTTATAAAACCTTGTAAGCAATGAGTACAAGTTTATATTCAGTATGTAAGGAAACAGGCAGCTAGTGCAGGTGATTAAGGACAGGAGTAATGTGTTCTGTACTCCTGATGTATGTAAGAATTCTAGCAGCCTCATTCTGGATATATTGCAGCATATTTATTGTTTTAACAGGAAAGTCAGCAAACAAGGAGTTAAAGTAGTTGAGATGAAACGTAATGAAAGTATACAGTTACACATCTCTACTATTAAGTAACAGGTGAAGACAAGCAGTATTGTGAAGGTGATAATCAAAAGTAAGAGATGAGTCAAAGAGGATAATCAAATTATGCAAAACCTGCTAAGGAAGAACCAACACACAGTCTTTAGTAATGTTGAAATCTGTAATCTTGAAGGCAATTCACTTAGGACCAACTAACAACATTTCAATCTTACTAGCATTTAGTTTAAGAAAACTAGCATCCGTGCAAGTCTTTAAACCAGAAATGCATTCAAACAAACATCAGGGTGGTAGATTGAAGACAGATCTGGGTGTCATCAGCATAATCGGCACCCCTGAGGTTATTCTTGGACAGAAAGGAGCTAATTGTAACAAAATGCTTTATTTCTGGTAGATAATATTTAAAGGCAGAAATCTGCCAGCCATGTCAATAGAGGAAAAGTGAGATACAAGTATACTTTTATTTATAATTTCAAATGTTTTAAACAGTGCAGTCTCAGTATTCTGTAACATGCAAAAACCACATTGAAAAGGTCCATAAAGATCCTGTTTAACAAACAGGAATGATGGTGCTTAGTGACAACACCTTCCAAAACCTTAGCTAGCAATAGAAGGCTGAAGATGGACCTAAAGCTATTGAAACAGGATGGATCAAGACCACGTTTCTTTATGTACTGATTATTTTTGTTATTAAGACCAAAAGAAACATTTATTATAGTCTTGTTATGTAAGAGTATATGTATACTTGATGTATTTTTGCAGTACCTAAACTACAGTGTTGCCTAGTTTTCTCCTGGGATGTCATTAGAGATTCTCCAAGTCCACCTGGATAGGACAATTTGACCGGACAAGGGGATATGACATTGTCCATTAAGGCCTGAGCCCAGTTTTCTTTGCCTTACGATCTGGGTATTTTTTGGCATGTGTAGGTTTTAGTTCTGCTCTAATTTTTTTGCATCTGTTCATTTTCTTCTTGTAAATATTTTTATTACTATGTGTTAGAAGAAAAGAGATCTCAGACTGGCCGTCCTGTATGTCAATCAAGTGTCAAATGCCATAGGGAGGATATATATGATAGACTAACATTTAAAAAAAAAAAATTTTGAATGCAACGCGATCTACCTGCACTACCTTTCCGATCTACCGGTCGATCGTGATCAACGTATTGGGCACCCCTGATCTAGTTAGTTGCGGTAATAAGAGCGTAGGAAGCACAACGTGTCCAACGTGTGGTCGTCCAGCCGAGAGCACACCTTTGTGCAGAGTACACCAGCCGCTGAGAAAGCACACTGTGCCTTCACTGAAGTAGGCGGCACAGTCAACAGATACTGCGGATGCAACAGACTGACACATTGTAATTTCAAGTTGCTGTTCAAAGCTGTTGTCTGACAGACGTCAATGAAGTCTGCCCCGTCCCAGCATTTGTAAGCTGCAGAGTGCAGACTCCTCCCAGTCCACTGTGGTCAGTCTTAGTGGGAGCCGGGAGACTGACGACTGCTGCTGGTCTGCTGTTGACTGAATTAATTGGCAACACACTACACTGTGGGCCAAAAAACCGTACCACAACTATAACTCTGTTATTTCTTGATCAATTTTTACACTTTTACACGCTATATATGCGAGCTTGGCTGTTCCCGGTTTTTTATTTATTTGAAATACAATTGTGTAGTGTTCTACAGTATTTTTCTAATTTTCAACTTCTGACAGAAAATAAATAATATTTAAATCAAATTTAACCTTTGTGACAAATAGGGGGCGCTATCGCTCCCTCGAACCCCTGTCCAAGACTCCAGACACCAGATAAAAGTCCAAATATTGACTTTATTTACACCACACAGTGCACAAAGCACCCTCTCCTCCACAATACTCATAAATACACACAATAATACTCAATAATACACTCCACCACTCCCAGACGCATTGCCCTCCTACCACCCAGCTCAGCTCGCCGTCTGGGAGCTCCCACAATCTTTTTATATTCCCTGACCTGGAAGTGTTTCAATCCCCAGTCCATGTGATTCTTTATCACTTCCGGGTCAGATAAAAAGTCCTTTTCTTCATCCCAGAAGTATGTCACTTCTGCTGTCGCTTTGCCTATGACGCACGTCCGGGTTATAGGGCACATATGATTCTTTGCTCCTCCCTGCAGCTCCCTCTGGTGGCCCCAGTGGTATCAAGCAGGGCTGTGGATTAAAACTCCATTGTCCATGATTCCCTGCTGGTCTTTGGGGCACCTCCATGCTGCAGGGAGGGCTCAATCTGGCGGCCTGGGGGTATTGGCCAGGATGACAAGCCGGCCATAGACCAAACCTTATTATTATCTTTACATCACATTTAAGAGTAAAAAAGAATCTTTAAGCTTGATAGAATAGTGATTTGATTTACATTGTGATATATATCAGTATCAACTTATATGAAAAAATTATCGTGAAAAGATTTTCTCCATATCGCCCAGTCCTAATTATTGCTAATTTAATGATTTTTTTATTTATGTAATTGCAGTACCATTTTGTTACCACAATTGTGTCCCTTTTTCACATGGTTTCAGCCATATTGTTGTCAGAAACAGTGCCTACCCTGCTCATATCATTGGCAAATTTTACTGTAAGGTACATGCATCTATAGAAACACAGTCATCCCAGAACTGTGCCATTCCATCAGTATGAGATAGAATAATTAAGAAGCTACCCAGATGCATAAAATCTCCTTATGCCTGGGATAAGAAAACCAAGATAAAAAGGCAGTTTATAATAATTGCCCATTTTACTAATTTAATCGGTGTAATTGACTACAAACAGAATGAATTTGTTTTTGTAAACAGAAAGCACTTTCACTCAATTAATGTATAGTAAAAGTAATATGTGGTTCTCAAATGTGTCTGACTAACGCTGAGATGATGTATCCTGGCTGAACTCAAAATTGCTTTATTTTATCAAATAGTAGTGTGGGAACAGACTTCAGGGTAATGCTGTGTGTCATCTTTAGTTTCTTGTACCCAATCTGAGAATGAACAGACCATTCATTCATTAAAAGTTATTGGGCATTTTTTTGGACATGTCGGAAAGCGCATTGCTCCACAGCCCCGCAAAGTTTACCACATTGTGATGGCTTTTGCAGTACTGCACAACATAGCACAGAAAAATGGACTGCCTCTGTCACCTGATATAGGCCAAGGTGAGCACATGGAAGACTCAGACCCATTTCCCAGAACATCAACACAATTCAAACATGTTCATATGTTGTGCGTTGAATGTGAAGTGACTTATATGTACTGCATCAGTGACTTTAGTTAGCAAAACAAATTTTTTACAAGTTCTATAAGAAATTTCTTAATATCTCACAGTTCTGTGCATAAAAACTGTCACGTCATGCTGTGTAATGGAGACAGTCTGCTTCTACTCATGTTTTTTTTTTTTTTATTTGTGCCTCTGTCATGTTATTGCATTAGAGTTAAGTGCAAATTTCCAGCCTAACTCGCTGAAGATACCATGTGTCAACCAGTGATATTTTCATAATGAAAACGAGAACTAGAACTAAAAATATTGTTTTTCATTTTGAAGGAGAACTGAAATTAAGGCAAACAGAGAATCTAAAACTAAATAAAAATAATGATATGTGGACAAACTAAAACAAGAACAAAAATAGAGTAAAAACGAAAAAAACAGCAATAGCATTTCCGTTCAGTCCAGTTCAGTCACCATGAGCGTTCAGTTACATTGCGCTATTTACTATGCGGTGATCTTGTACCTTGGGCTTACTATAGTCACGTGGCGCAACTTCTGTAAAGGACCATTGTTTGTTTGTTGAGCACATTTGGCTTGTCAGGTTGAAGCAGTAAGCCCTTGTGTTTAAAGATGCGAGTTTTGCACAGATGTTTGCAGGTAGAAAGCAAGAAAGTAAACGTGGATACTTTAATTACAGCGCAGATGATAATAAAAGCAAATGCAGAGTGCAAGAAAAAGAAAAGAATCTCTGGAGTTTCAGTGCAGGACCAACTGGATCAGTACTTAGTGGAAGTCCAGCACTTCTCTGGCACCATGACTGCACTTCATTAAAGGGACGTGCGATCAGGGGCGGCATGAAGAGTAAACACAAAAAAAAAAAACTAATAATGATAACATAAAATAATTTTTTCCACTGGTCTGTGCTATAAATTTTTTTTTGTATGATTCCAATAATTTTGATCATTTTTATACTCAAAATTACTGAATTTGTACATTTCCTGATCAAATACAGGGGAGAAACATGAGATGCGGTAGCTATGAGCCGAGCCTCACTTCAGACTGTGCTATCCCTCACACACTGTGTTGATGCATATAATTGGCGCGTGCCTGTTGCTGTCTCTTTGTGTGTCACCAATATAATGTTTACAATCACGTTTTTTGTACAGCCTTACTTTCCATAGTCTGGCTAATATCTTTAAAGAATGTGTGTGACATATTTAGTCTGGCTGATCTGACATAAAACCACAGTGCAAAGGCACAAGGTAAAGCAGAGAGTACCGTGCTGCACTGAAGGGGTACATGTGAGCCCAACAGGTGCTTGTTGCTGCTGTTCTTCTACACAAAGGCTCTGGGTGCCAATAAGTTAGCAATATTAGAAAGTCAAGTGCACTGTAGCGGTTTGTTTATTGTTATTTTTTTCTTCCAACTAACTGCCAAAATGGAAGATTAAGACTTTTAAAACTAAAGAAAAATAAGGAGGACTTTTACAAGAAAGTGACGGAGATTTTCTTGGAGAAGGATAGGTGCATGGTGGCTGTGTACTTTTTGGTATTTGAAATTTCATTTTAGAAGCAAAAACGAAAAAATTAAAATGAAAGGAATTTTCAGATTTTGATTTAAGATGAAGACTGGCAATTTTTAGAGTGCTATAGCTGGTAAACATTTTGAGTATTAACAATGCACATGTAACATGTTAGGAGAGCAACGTGATTTACAGAAAGTTTTCTTAACATGTGTTACATTTGTCACTGAGCAACCATTCACACATTTACACACATTCAAAATGTTAGCACTATAAAAATTGCCAGACTTAGTGTTAGTAAATGAAATAACCAAATGTTGGCTGTTTCATAGTAAGTAACAACGATAACGTTCATAAAAGAACTGCTACATCAATGAAGCAAAGTTTGCAAAGCTTGTATTTTTACTGGAAAGAAGCGACTCAGTTTTTCTGCAGTCATGTCCTCGTCCCGGAGTGTCACTCTTTTACTCTTCTGAAAAACAATGTAATGGGTCCGTGTACTTTTTGGTATTTAAAATTTCATTTTAGAAGCAAACATGAAAAAACGAAAATGAAAGGAATTTTCAGATTTAGATTTTTGATTAAAGAATAAAATGAGGGAAAATAAGGTATTTTGTAATTCTGTGGTAACAGATAGCAGTCATAAACTTAAAATTACACATACTTTTCTGGATTTATTTGTGATTCAAATAATGAAAGTGTTATAACTCAAAAACAGCAAAACCAACGCATTTTCGTTGTCTGAAAACGGAGGTACTTCTTCTTCTGCGCGATTTTTGAAGACACGTGCGAACGTCCCAACATATTCCTCACAAGACATCGATCAACAGCCTTGAAGTTACACTGAATGGCATCAGCAGAGGATGGACCGTTACGTTGTTTTTCAGAACAGTAAAAGAGTGACACTCCAGGACGAGGACACTGAGTCGCATCTTTCAGGTAAAAATGCAAGCTTTGCAAACTTTGCTTCATTGATGTAGCAGCTCTTATATGAACATTATTGTTGTTACTTACTGTGAAACAGCCAACATTTGGTGATTTCATTTACTAACAGTAAGTCTGGCAATTTTTAGAGTGCTAGCATTTTGAATGGTTGCTCATTGACTTTTACCGGCTACTATTAGCTAGTAAACGTCTCGAGTATTAACAGTGCGCAAAAGTGTAACACGTTAGTAGAGCGACGTGATTTACAGAAAGTTTTCTTAACTTGTGTTACATTTGTCAATGAGGAACCATTCACACATTTACACACATTCAAAATGCTAGCACTATAAAAATTGCCAGACTTAGTGTTAGTAAATGAAATCACCAAATGTTTGCTGTTTCACAGTAAGTAATAACAATAACGTTCATAAAACAACTGCTACATCAATGAAGCAAAGTTTGTATTTTTACCGGAAAGATGCAACTCCGTTTTTCTGCAGTCATGTCCTCGTCCCCAGAGTGTCACTCTTTTACTGTTCTGAAAAACAACGTGATGGTCCATCCTCTGCTGATGCCAGTGTAACTTCAAGGCCGTCGGTCGATGTCTCGTGAGGAGGACGTTGGGAGGTTCGCACGTGTCGTCAAAAATCATGCAGAAGAAGAAGTACTTACGGTTTCAGACAACGAAAATGCGTCTGTTTTGCTGTTTTTGAGCTATTACACTTTCATTATTTGAATCACAAATAAATCCAGAAAAGTGTGTGCAATTTTAACTTTATGACTGCTATTTGTTATCACAGAATTACAAAATACCTTATTTTCTCTCATTTTATTATTTAATCAAAAATCAAAATCTGAAAATTCCTTTCATTTTCGTTTTTTCGTTTTTGCTTCTAAAATAAAATTTCAAATACCAAAAAGTACACGGACCGTAATGGTCCATCCTCTGCTGATGCCATGCAGTGTAACTTTGACGCCATTGGTCGATGTGTTGTGAGGAGGACTGTTCGCACGTGTCGTCAAAAATCGCGAAGAAGAAGTACCTCCGGTTTCAGACAACGAAAATGTGTCTGTTTTGTTGTTTTTCAACTGTAACACTTTCATTATTTGAATCACAAAAAAATCCAGAAAAGTATGTGTAATTTTAAATTTATGACTGCTATTTGTTATTTGTTGTTTTTTTCATTTGATTCTTTAATCAATAATCAAAATCTGAAAAATCCTTTCATGTTTGTATTTTCGTTTTTGCTTCTAAAATGAAATTTCAGATACCAAAAAGTACACGGACCTGCATGAACTTCATTTACAAATAAAGGTAAGACCATAAACCGTTTTCAATTTTGGGAATGGGATCAGACTAAGAAAAAAAATCCAATATTTAAAGACTAAATTTTGACCTTAAATAAAATATTCATTTGTTTTTCTTTTTATCCTTTTATTGAACAGTCTTAATTAAAATTGATTAAAGCATCAGAATTAAAAGCTTTTAAAAACAACTAAATATTTCAATTAAGGTCAAATTTGAAATTCGTTTTTTTTGTACACCACTCTATACTTTCATTTGTATTGAATGAGTATGAATTGTGAAATTGCAATGGCAAATTTAGAACACATGGAGGGTGCAGAGCAAATGCACTGTCTCCACTCTCTCTAGTTGCTATAAATGTAATGTTCTTTCTTAGCCAAATATGTACCTTACCTACAGTATGTTTGTGTAAAGAATGCTGATGAGATATGAAACATAACCAGTAGTTAATGTGCATGCTGCCAGTTGAATAGTGAATAAGATATGGGTTCATATATTTGTAAATCTGAATCTGAAGGAGTCAGTGCCTCACCAGCCATGAACCTGACCGCATGTCACTGCTTCAGTACTGGCAGCAGAAATCGTCAACATACAGTTTTGCTGGTGCACCTCATAGTGCCGAGGACCTTGTTTGTGCACCTGCATTACAGGCATTCGCCAAGTGAATATTTTCACTGTGTGGCTATCTGTGTAACGGACGTCGTTTCAACATGAACAAATCTCTCAAAATCAGTGTTTGTTTAAAGCTTAACAGCAACATGCTTGCACAGACTGGTTTTTTGGGTTGAAACATTTGATCTTGCTGACTGTACTCATTAGGCCACTTATTCTGTTTGATCATTGATAGTCAAGCTGTGTTTAACAGCATTATGAACTGTGAGTGTATTTTGTTGACTGAAACCTGACTTGCATTGAAATATGCGTAGGCCAGCATTTGTGGTCTTGGCAACAGAAAAAAAAATTAAATTGTAATAATATTATATAAAAAGGCCAGAACTAAATAAAATAAAAACTAAAATTTTAAACACAGAAGTAAATACACATAAAAAATAATTTTATAAAATAAAATTAAACTACAATTAATATCAGATCTGAAATATCACTGATGTCAACATCTTGCTGATTACTATTCTCAGATTTCTCCCATTTTTTCAAAGACCACAAATAATGCAATTTTTAAACTTTAACATCAGTTATATTTGGAATGCAAACCAATGAAATCATTTAAATCATTACTGGTAAGTTTTAAATATTTTTATTTCTGCAAATCATTTTGCACAATTCACTAAAACCTGAACATTTTTGTAACTTTGCATACTGCATTCAGATTCACCTTCCCTTATTTATTATTTCTGTTAAGGTGCTCAAAAGAAGGTATGGATTTCACATACTGTGAAGCTGTAACATTTTTCGTAACAATTTAGAAAATGTTGATCTACTGAATGCCAGAGGTGTAAAGTAACAAAGTACAACTATTTTTTAGCTCTTTGTACTTCATATGAGCAAATTTCATTCCTGGCTACTTTTAGCACACTACATTTTTAGGTCAAATAGGATACTTTTTAATTTGTTACATTTTCCAGAAAGTTCTCATAACCTGTTACACAGACCAAACTATTATAAATTCATAAAACAAACCAATTGAGGTGTGTTGTCAACTTAGGTTATAGTCCATCGTTGCTCGGACTCAACCAATAGAATGCCGTTAATCATTCATAAATAAAGTGCCAAACCATGCCTTCTGTTGCTCAATTGGTAGGCTATTCCCATGCTTTCCACTCACTGTTCAGACATGTAAACTGAATGTGCACTTTCCCCACAACGGTATTTGAACACATCATTCAAATATGTAAAATGCAAAGGTGATTCATATATAATACCATGCCTTTAGTGCCTTTCAACACCTAAAGAAATTTCTGCTTTCAGGAATTCACCTTCAAATTTAAAAACGCATACTGACCTAAGCATTTTTGCCTCTCCTTAAGCTGTCTTATATTGAGACCTTTAGTTCCAAAAACTTACATTGAAGATTAATTATTGTAGTGTAATATTAATGCAAGTTGGTTTTATATGTGGGAAAATGTTATTATGTAGACTTTAAATTGTCCATTGGTGTGCAATAAAAATATGAATGTGTATAATGAGACAACTGGTATATATCCAGTTAGGTTGGAGAGTTAATAATATACCTTGAGTTTCATTATAGTTAATTCCATAGTTTACATAAGCACACAAGAAGATCATTTAAAGATACAATTGTGTACCAGACTGAGCAAAGGAAACCACAGTGTTCTTAAGAGAATTCTTGTTAAAGATAAACCACAGTTCTGAAATTTAATGTAATAATTGTAATAATTGATCTTCTAAAGTCTTTACTTCTTTGAAATGTAATGAACACAAACAGTGTTGATTTTCTGTCAGTTTTTATATTGCGTATCTATTCAAGTAATAGATGTTCATTTATTTTTTTAATCTAATTTTTATATATTTTTTTCTCTTATCTCTGGAGTAAGAATGCCTCCTACACTGCTGACAGGTATGTCAATAGGGGAGACACAGTGTAAGTCATATCCACACTCAATAGCACAATGCTTCAGATCATCACCGTAACACTTATCAATTCCTGGAGCCCCAGCTGTCTGTACACTTATGGTCAGTGTATAGGACCCCAGGCCCTTTTGTGTTTCTGCCATTCACAGAGAGGTCATAGAACCACTCTCTACATTAAAACATCTTTCTTTTTATTTCTGTGTCATTTTATTTATACAAGTAAAAAAATAAACTGGTTGTAGAATTTATTGAAATAATAAATGTGTAGCATATCTCAGTAATTATATATATACATATATACATACATAATGGCGAATGGCCAGGACTATTACCCAGCTGGGTAGCCAGCTGGGTTGAAGAACCAAAGGAGAGACTGTGTTTGGGACATTGGGTCTCACCACCAATCAGAAAACTAAAGTCGGATGGTGGAAGACAAAGCTGCAAGGAGTGGTGGGAGGAAAAAAAAGGATAAAGGAAAGGAACTGAGTAATTGGTGATTGGTGCTCTGTGTGCTAAAGAAAAAGAAAATAAAAGTGTGCTTTAGAGACTGGTATGTCGCTGAGCCTGTCTATGTCTACGTCAGTGGGCTGTTCCACCCCCGATCTACCACAAGTGAAAACCATCCCCGTCAATTGGCAGGAGACCCGTTGTAAGAAAAAAAAATTCTTCTGGCTAACTCCAACATACAGTGCGGCAGCAAACGCAAAAAGGTACTAAAGCACCACCTAATACCCAGTGAAAAGACTCACGTACGCACCGTTCTACCGATGGGGAAGAAGATAGCCAGGCAAGGTCTAAAGACAGCAAGCAGCCAGGTACTTGCCGTTGCAGGTGTTTCCCGGAGCGGCCACCCGGAAGAAAGAAGCACTGAATGACAGGACCCGACGATAGGGGGTTAGGACCCGTGACAAAGTGGAGAAGGAACTCTCACACGATGCTGAAGACACACCAATTACCAGGGCTCTTACATGCAATTTATGCAACTCAGGAAAGGCTTCCTTGTACTCCTGCAGGAGTTTACACACAGTGGACAGGTCTGTTTCCTTTGAACATTTTTTGAGCAGCATCTGTTTTGCAACAAGAACTTCATTTTTCAGACTTACAACATCAGCTACAGTGCCAGCCATCACAGCAAGAGGGTGCAACAGGATGGGATCTAGAAATGCGCTAGATTTGGGTGCAAGACTAGATGTGGCTCTCATCAGGTCAATATTCTTGTATGAAAATTTAGTTTCCATTTCTTATATGGCCCTGTCAAGGATTTTGAGCAGGGATCTTTTCAGAGACTGATGGGGGGAAATGGTAGGGTCACCAGAGTCTGTATGGCCCAAAGTTGAGAGCACAACACTTTGACCTAGGTGTTTGCTCATTGTTCTCCTTCTCTTTGTTGGATGTGACTCATCCTCAGCAGGAGATGACACTCCCCAAAGTCATCCTCACGGATGTTTTTTAAGGAGTCCCGTGCTGCACTAACAACCTCAGATGCACTGCACAGATCGACTGACTGAGACCGTAGAATAGCATTTGCTGGTTTCAAGACACCAAGCACCCGCACTAGGCACTTTCCAATTTCAAAGAAGTGATGCCTCTTAATTTGGCATAGCAGGCCTGAATTCTTGGTGCACAGGTCCACTGCAGCCTCGTCATCCTCTTTCATCTCAGATAGAATACTAAGGATTTGTTCTTGATTGTCCACAGTGCACCTTGTCACCTCACCTCATAGTGACTTGTCCATCTGATCTCAAGTAGCCTTTTTAGACAAGGTGCATCATGTTTATTGAGCACATAGTGGTGGTGAAAAAGTTGTAGAGTGAACTAGATAGGCTAAAAAATCTTTTGCACACGGCTCACTCTGCATGGCATGCAGAACCACTAAGTGCAGTTGGTGGTTGTAGCAGTGGATGTATGGGACATATCTGTCAAGCTTCTTTTGGAGCAGAGCTTGTACCCCACCTCTAACCCCATCATAACACTGGCTAAGTATACTGTCAGCACTGTAGCTAGCAACACAAAGGTGTAACAGGATCTCAGAGGTGATGTACTCTACATCAAGTTGTTACAAGTCAAGCAACCCAATAAGATGCTCCTCTGGCATGGAATTTCTGACAAACCGTATTATTACAGACACATTTTCCACATTGCACCTATCCCTGGTCCCATCACTTTTGAGGCAAAACCCTGCAGAATCAGCACTTTCATGTTTTTTTCCTGACCTTTCCAAGCACCATGTCAGCCAGTGTTTGGATAATTTCATTTTGGATATCCTTAGATGTGTATTTTGCATTTTATGGGACACCCTTAGCAATGCTTGCTAGATTCTCATCCTTCTCTAAGGTATATCCCATCAGTTTTAGAAAAATACCTGAAGCAATGTCATCATCATTACCTGCTGCATCATGTCTCAAGGTTTCTGCAGTCCCACGGAGCCCCAACTCATTTACACAGAGAAACCTTATAGCACTACCGATACTCTTGACATAATAATGTTTTTTTTCAAGTTGTGTTTTACCAACCAACATTGAATCCACAGTCCCCCGTGGCCTCTCTGCTTTTATGCTCAGTCCAGATGGTTGAAGCATGCACATGGTTGTGGCTGGACACATGCCTCTGTAGCCCCTTGTCTCGATCAAGTGCTGCTTTCCAGTTGTTAAAACCAGTTAAGGTAAAAAACTACATCCCTCTCATTAACAGTTTTGCCATATTTCCGACATGGGAAACAGAAGCATGCGTCCCACACAACAGAGTACTCCAGCCATGGTCGTTTGCGGTACCAGGCAGGATTAAACGATCTTAATGTTGTACCACCAAATACACGTTTGGGGTAACTACCCAGTATTGGCTGGGATGGTGTATTACCATTTAACTCACTGGGTAGCTGAGCGGGTTGCTTTGGGGCAGCAATTGTTGGCAGAGGTACAGGAGAAGCAGTGCCTGTTGATGCCACAGGAGTAGACATGCTAGTTGCTGTCTCTGATCATTGCTACTGCTATTGGTACAGGCAGGGGCAGCGTCACACTTTTTAAAAGCTTGGGAAAAAGGATGCATCTCACAGCATTAACTTTCCCTTTGTGAACTGCTGGAAGCTGGGGAGGAAAGTAATTAAGCTTTACTAAAATCGCTGTGATTACATCAGTATATGAAACAAGAAAACTGTTGAGTGCAGAGTTGAAAGCTGGGGCGGGGCTTTGTGTCGGGGTCTGACAGACAGACACTGGTCCTCCAGTCGGCTCTATGCGGCAGACACAGTGGTGCTTGTGGGATCGAGAAAGAAACACTTCTCTACCAGACTGAAACTGTGAGAAGAACAATGGACTAGTCCCCCATTGACTGTACAAATATAGATGTATTTTTTAGTTGTTGTTTAGTTGTTGTTAATTATCTCACGAGTCGCTATGACTTTGACAACAGAGATTTGCTGCTTCCTCAAAGCCTGCCGCTGTTGCGCAGCCCTGCCTACTGAGAAACCTGACACCGGGTCATTTGCATACTAACAGTGTTTGGATGTTTAGCTGGGGGAGAGGTTAGTGGGGGATCTCTGCAGAGTGCTGTGTGAGCTGCGGACAAACAGTGCACGGAGGGAAAGAGCGAACAAGAGGTGAAACCTATCATCTCATTTGTGCCTTTTCCAGTGGATTTTTCAGCTATTATAGTAAATCTTGTCCATATTCAGTTTGTGGGTAATCTATTATTTTCTCTCTCAGCTTCTAAAAGTTTGATTTAAGGGGGCAGGATGTTTGTTTAAGGGGGCATTGCCCCCCCTTGCCCCAGCGTAGAGCCGGCCCCGCACTTAAGTCTAGCAACATAATTACAGTGAAGTTTCCTTCATCAGAGGATCTCAGAAAGTCATTTACAACCCGCGTTAGTGCCATTTCTGTACTATGACCAGTGCGGAAACCAGACTGGAATTTCTCAAATAAATTGTAATGCATAAGGTGTGACTGAAGCTGACTGGTGACTACTTTTTCTAGTATTTTAGAGAGAAATGGTAAATTTGAAATAGGCCTATAGTTATTTAGTATGTGTGGGTCTAGGTCTGATTTTTTAAGTAATTGTTTAATGACTGACACTTTTAGTTCATCAGGTACTGTGCCATGCAATTATGAACTATTGATAATGTTTGGAATAGACGCTGCAAGCACATCCATTGTACTTTTTACTAGTTTTGTTGGCACTGGATCTAGGGAAAAAGTAGTGTCTTTCATTTTAGCAATTAAGGTTAAGACTTCCTGCTCAGTTACAGGATTAAAATTACTAAAGTGCTGAATGCAATGTGAGAAAGGGTCTGCTAAGCTAGTATTTGGTTTGTACTGTGATGCTGAGATCTGGGATCTTATATTTTTAATTTTCTCATTGAAGAAGTTCATAAAGTCTGTACTGCTAATATCTGTTGGTATTTTGCACTGTTGATCTGAATTTCCATTTGTTAATTTAGCCACTGTTCTAAACAATACCCGAGGATTTTTATTACTGCTGTCTATTATTATTGAATAGTATTCTGAGCAAGCTTTAAAGCGAGCTTTTTTATATTTTTTAACATGCAATTTGAAAGACATGTAGCTTTGTTGTTCTCCATCTGTGCTCAAGTTTTTGACACTCTAATTTAAGAGCTTGAATGTTTTCATTAAACCAGGGAGAGTTTCTATGTGCTTTGATCACTTTTGTTTTAAGGGGAGCCACTGTGTCCAGAGCATCTCTCAAGGTCACATTATAATGTGATGTTAGCTGATCTAAATTGTTTTCCACGTTTACATTTGATGTTAACTGATCTAAATGGTTTTCCACAATTACACTCGACTTACTCAAGGTATCTATAAATTTTGAAGCAGAATTACAATCTAGATGTACTGTCTTTGTTTTAATCTGTGAGTGCGTTGGCAAGGGCAGAACTAAATCAAATGTAATTAAGAAGTGATCGGAAATAACTTCATTTAATGGAGTAATATTTAAATTTTGAATTTCAACTTTGTAAGTTATAATTAAATCTAATGTGTGGTTATGATTATGAGTTGGACCTTTGACAATCTGACAAAATCCTACTGAATTTAACAAATAAGTAAAACATTTGCTAAAAGTGTCAGTTTCCACATCAATGTGTACATTAAAATCCCCAATCTACTACGTGATCATAATTTATAGCCAAATCAGATAGAAGGTTGCTAAATTCAGTCATGAACAATGAATATGGCCCTGGTGGTCTGTAGACTAGCACTATAATTGTGTTGGAATCTGTTTTAATAATTAAAATGAATGCCTCAAAGGATGCAAAGTCGCCTAAATTTTTAGACGTGATTTGCATTTTGTTACAATGAATTATTCCAAGGCCTCCTCCTCGACCAGAATCTCTAGACTTATGAAGGAACGAGTATCCATCTGGTGACGCCTCAGCTAGGGGAACAGTGTCACATTTACTAAGCCAGGTTTCAGTGAGAAGACACAGATCAGATTTTGTACTTAATATGATATCATTTACCAAAACAGCTTTAGTGCCAAGAGAGCGAATGTTCAATAAACAGCATTTAAAACTGCATGGTTCTTTCTGAACTGGTGATATATTTTTTGTTTTAATTTGAAGTAAATTTCTATTACAGATGCCCCTGGTGGAGGTCTGGTTTTATCCCTTGGTCTAATTATACACCTTTTTTTTGGTTATCAATTAATTTAAGGTTTGTATCAAGACTAAATTTACTGGATGCCCCACAACAGGGATTATGGGTAACAGCTTCAGGAAAATAACAGGTGGGATAAACAACAGCCTGTGATTTAAGATCACATGACTGCGGCCTGGATGGTGCTCTAATCAGTCAACCAGGCAGTTTTGCTGCCATATTTTGGGATAATACATAAGATCCCCTTCAGTTAGTCTTTTGAAAAATCCAGGCCTTTCCCAAAAATCATCCCAATTGTTCACAAATGCTATGCTTTTATTTGCACACCAGGTTTCTAGCCAGCAGTGAAAGGAATGCAATCTGCTATAAATCACATCCCTCTATATAAGCTTGATAAGGGGCCAGATACAACTAAATTCCAACATTTTCTTTTAGCTTTGGTGCATAGAGAGATGAAGTTCCTCTTTAATACCTCAGATTGCTGTAAATAAATATCATTAGTGCCGACATGCAGCAATAAGGTAGATACTTCATCGTCGGCGACACGGTCTAATGTGGCCTCTATGTCAGAAATCTTGGCCCCTGCGAGGCATTTAACATTAACTGCTGGTTTAACATAGTTTGGAATTCAAACATTCTGCACTATGGAGTAGCCAGTTATGAGCACTTTCTTATTCTCAGTTTCCACAGGCGCACTGCAGAGTGCTGAGAATCTGTTCTGGGTCTGAATTGGTAACCTGGGTGCCGAGGGACTAAATTTTGGCTTCTTAGACCCTCATCTTACTGTTACCCACTTGCCCTGTGGCTGAATTGGTGCTGCTGACTTCGGTCGCGAACTGGCTACAGTGGGACCTGGAGAGACTGAAGCCGAATCAGAAGTAACCAAATTGTCTAAACAAACTGAGTCAATCCAATTTTCGATTTGCCTCATTGCTATCAGGTTCCTAATTTGTGTATTTTCCCGACCAATTCTAAATTAACTAAATACTTTTGGCAGGGGAAGCTGTCTACACTGAACTGTACATGCTGCAGGACACACTACATATAAATGTGCCCTCAACGGGCAGATAAAACTTACGTTTAGATATCATCTTCTCTGTTTTTGTAGTAACTTCAGTGCTTTCTGCATTCAGCTGAATCACTAAGAGACTGTCGGCTTTAAGTTTCAACCACCCGCTGAGCGATCGACTTTGATTTCTCACTGCCGGTTATTTGTTCTGGTCAGCTGTCGACTTTACTTCAGTTGAACTTACTCGGGTGTTTGCGAAGGGCTATGTGCCTATGGGAGACTCCGCTTCTCTGTGCTTCTGCTCGCTGCTACTCTGAAGAGGTGTGGTCTGAAAGAGAGGAAAGAAAATCCGCTGTACATCAACAAATCACCCTTTAAGAAATTAGACCCAATCATAACATCATTCAGCTGGTATTTGAAATGGCCACCCATTGAAAAGGAGCTTCAACAAAAATGTAAAGCAGAAGATGACATGGTACTACCTAACTTTCCATTTAACTACATGTAGCAAATATATGCAGGGTACAATCTAGTGTACATTTGCCAGAATTCATGACTTTACACCAGCTGGGCTTGAAATGAAAAATAAATCTTGTTCTAAGTCTTCTTTGTATGCCCTGCTTTGCATTCCAAAAAGTACTAATTATCCTTAATTTACCACCAATCCAGTCATCGACCGATTGCTTAAAATATACAACTAGTGCAAAACATATTTCAAGGTAGAAAAGCTCCTATGTGCTGTTCTTATACACCGGGGACCTCATGTATAATTCAGTGTGTAGAACTCATACTGTAATATGGCTTAAGCACAAAAGCAGGAATGTGTGTGCGCATAGAAAAATCCAGGTGCAGGAATCTGTGCATACACAAACATCCACGTTCTTCTGCTACATAAATCCTGATCGGCGTGAAAAGTAACGCACGTGCCTGCTGTCCCACCCCAACTCCTCCCAGAATTACACCTCTTTGAATATGTAAATCAATATAAATAGCCCTTAAGCTCAGCGTTCTGTGAAAAGACAATGGCAAAACCACAAGGAAAAATAGAACAATTTCAGCGAATACCAAGTGGAGGCAATGAAAAATGTACTATTTGTTGGTTTAAACAGTGGTATAAACAAGAAAAGGAAGCTGATCGAGTGACATAGCGTGTTAGAGAAACTCGAAAGCTCAAGTTCACAAAGTCGCACAGTGCCCAAAACTAAAAAAGAATTCGCATATAAAAGTTGCTGTGAAAAGGCAAGTCGTACCCACCGTTTGAGTGTCATATGAAAGCTTATTAGGGTACGGTGAAAAAACAGGCACACAGTGGGGAAAAAGCACAAAATGTCAAGTTTAATTTCGAAATTTCCACTTTAATCACTTAGTTTATTTTGTCATTAAAGTAGAACATCATAAACTTAATCTTAAAATCATTTAATTTATTAGTTTCTCAAATCCCATTGTAACTAAAGTAGTATGTTACATGTTTTGTTTTGTATTTGATCTTCTATGTGCTTTATGTGTGTGAATCACTACGTGCTTCTTAAACCGGCTTTCTCTACCTCCGACAGGACACAGAATCCATTACATTCATGATATTACAGCTCTCTGAATAACTGAAATACTGAGATGTATACATGATATCATTTTCATGATGATAGGAGTTAAAGCATGTTATTAAACATGGGAACACGGTGGCGCAGTGATTGTGTGTGACCTTCGATAAAATAATTTATTTCAGCAGTACTGTCTTTTTCAAACCTACTAACCTCCAATTCCTGTCCTTCATTTTCTTTCTCCAAATACCCAATCACCACACAATCATCTCTGTATTAGACGTTAAGCCATCTGTAAGCTTATAACGCAGATTCTTCAAAACCTTTAAGGAACATTGAAATATCTGCGTAATATATGTTTAAATATTCTATACTTCACAATCCGTGAATGGAGCACTAGGTCCATGTTAGCATAGCGATACCGTGTCCTTTAATTATTAACAATATAGATTATTTAAATAAAGTTAAAGTTTTATCTGTATAATATAATAAACATATTTTGCAGCATTTCAACTTAGAAATGATATTATCATCATATGTAAATATGTGCTTTATAAAGTGGCTCAGGTTGTGCAATATTATAACTGTATCGCAAGTTTACAGTGAGGTAATTGTACTTCTAAGTACAAACAGTTCTACAAGGAGCAGTTGATGGAGTGATTGATTACGTTTAGAGCTCTTGGGATGAAACTGTTTCTGAACCGCGAGGCCCATACAGTAATGGTTTTGAAGTGTTTGCTATGTGAGAAGCAGTTCAAATAGGAAGCATGGCTGAGGCAGCATGTGCTTGATGCTGTATACTGATAATTCTGTTTCCGATCAGCTGCTCCGAGTGGTACAGTGAGAGTAGTATGGAAAAAGATGATCCGCTGTGGCAACCCCTAACGGGAGCAGCTGAAAGAAGAAGAAGAAGGTGCAGTGAGAGTAACAACGCTAAAGCAGCTATGGTATTTAGAATAGTTTGACCATTCTGTGGACCATTATATTGTTGCAGGTTAATTACAATCAGATGCCTTAAACTAATAAACAATATGCTGTTAATTTCAGTGTATTTATAAAGTCATGTCAGGGATGTGAATCTGAAAAAGAAAGATAAACCACACAGGAACAGTAGCACTGCTTTGGCCCTGGGTGCCGCCAGTCTGCAAAACCGAGCGGAGAAATTGCGTACGACAGGGTATGAAGTACCGTGGAAATGTGCGTGGCTTTACGCCAAGTTTAGGTTTTATACATCGTGATATGAACGTGGAAACGTTCGTATGCAACATTTCTGTGTGTACGCACCGTTTATACATGAGGCCCCAGGTGTTCTCAATCTCGGTCCTGGAGACCCACTGTGCCTGCGGTTTTTGTTCCAACCAGCTTCTATTTTTAATTGGACTCCTGAGCTAATTAAGTGAACTGTTATTTCCCAGATTCTGTGCTTTAGGAACAATATAGAAATGAGAAAATTAGGTTTGGTAAAAAAATATTAAATTGTAGTTATATGGGAATAATGTATTTTTTTTTTCTTTTAAGCAATATTTTAATCTTGATTTTTATTCTACTTTTCTTGGTGTTCTAATTGTTTAATTATTCCATAATTTACTAATTAGTGGGTCTGATGCTAAAGTAGGTGCAACCTTTCATTGTTCAGTGTTGTTTGCCTGGGTGTCTGCTCTGCTCATTTTTAATTATCATTATTAAGATACAATGAAGGGAGCAAAAAGAAAAAGGGTAAAATATAATGAAATCAACAAAACAGAGTTCAGTATTTAAATCTATAACAAAAACAGAAATATTTTAATCTATACTAATAAAAGGCAAAGCCCTCACTGACTGACTGATCACTAATTCTCCAACTTCCTGTGTAGGTCCATCCATTTTCCAACCCGCTGAATCCAAACACAGGGTCACAGGGTCTGCTGGAGCCAATCCCAGGGCACAAGGCAAGAACCAATCCCAGGCTTGGTGCCAACCCACCACAGGACACACACAAATATACACCAAGGCCAATTTAGAATCGCCTCACATTATTCCTACAGATCTACCCCTTTTATTTTAAAAGAATATGGTTTCATGTAAAATTGTGTTTTGCAATAAACATCAAGGAAAGCCAAATCACTAAGGAAAGCAGAATAAAGCAGAAATTCATCTAAAGCAGGTATGTTTTACTCATGTGCAATTGCACTGTATATATGATGTCCAAGAGTAAGCAGCTCCAGTGACTTAATAATATTATCACTTATTATTTCACTAACGGTCTTTATCCAAGGTAACTTACAACATCCATCCATCCATTATCCAACCTGCTATATCCTAACTACAGGGGACTGCTGGAGCCAATCCCAGCCAACAAAGGGCGCAAGGCAGGAAATAAACCCTGGACAGGGCACCTGCCCACCAATTAGCGTGCACACACACACCCCAAATGACAATTTAGAATTGCCAATGCACCTAACCTGCATGTCTTTCGACTGTGGGAGGAAACCAGAGTGCCCGGAGGAAACCCACACAGACATGGGGAGAACATGCAAACTCCACGCAGGGAGGACCCGGGAAGTGAACCCGGGTCTCTTAACTGCAAGGCAGCAGCGCTACCACTGCGCCACCATGCTGCCCTCCTGTGGAGGTAGAAGGCTGAAATTTGGCAGGCTCATTATTTACATCTTACTTATAAAAGTTGTGCAGGTTTCATTTCGAAATACTACACGTAATGGTCATAACTGGAACCTATTTTTGTCCATATACTGTAATAGACTGCAGCTCGATGGCTGTGGGAGGCGGAGTTGCGTCTCGCATCATCACACCTCCCATGAAATTGAGTGCCTGCCCATATTAGGTAAATATTCGCGGGTGAAGGACTGTGCTTAGCATATGCATAAATAAAAATATCTGAATCACAAACTGATGTTAATTATATTTTGTCCATGAATACTTATTAAATAATTCCAAATAGTCTGTCCGCTTTCTTTCATAGCTTTTCCGATGGTTGTGCTGCTTCCAGGCATGTATTTTTGTATTAAAGCATTTAACCAATCACATTTCAGCCATCATTTGTTGCCAGGCAGAGAGGCCTTCACAATCCGTTGTGCAGGAACTCTAACACTGAATAAATGTCGATTAACCTGTTGCTTCAACCAATCTGATTTTGAGTTGGTGTCGGTAGGGCCCTCTAGCAGGTGTACGCCAACGTTACCGTATTCAGACCCATTGATTGGATAGAAGCCGATATGACGAACTCTATGAGGCCACTGAACTACTACTTGGCGGTGACCATTCCTGTGTACACTGCTTCTGTTGAGCGGACATTTTCATCCCTAAAGCGAATTAAAACTTATGCCAGAAATATGGCAGGGCAGGTTCGACTTTCAGCATTAGCTTCGATGGTGATTGAAAGGGACTTTTTGATGGAACTGAAGAGCACGGATAATCCCTACGACAGAGTAATTAGAGTAATTGAACTGTTTTTGAGGAAAGAGAGGAGGATAGATTTTGTTTACAAATAATCAGAATTTTTGGTGAGTAAAATGTTGCGATTTTCCTAAATAATATTGCAAGTTTATGAGTTACTAGCAGAATACCCGCGCTTCGCAGCGGAGAAGTAATGTGTTAAAGAAGGTATGAAAAAGAAAAGGAAAAATTTTAAAAATAACGTAACATGATTGTTAATGTAATTGTTTTGTCATTGATATGAGTGTTGTTCTTATATCTATCTATCTATCTATCTATATATATATATACCCGCACTTGGGAGCGGAGAAGTAGTGTGTTAAAGAAGTTATGAAAAAGAAAAGGAAACATTTTAAAAATAATGTAACATGATTGTCAAAGTAATTGTTTTGTGTATTTGGCGGCAGCGTCACAAAGTTATTTTCGTCTAGCTGCATCAGAAAATGTACCACAACATCTGCCACGCCTTCTTTTTACTGTTTTCTCACAGCTTGGATTGCTGCTGTCATATATACAGTGGTGTGAAAAACTATTTGCCCCCTTCCTGATTTCTTATTCTTTTGCATGTTTGTCACACAAAATGTTTCTGATCATCAAACACATTTAACCATTAGTCAAATATAACACAAGTAAACATAAAATGCAGTTTTTAAATGATGGTTTTTATTATTTAGGGAGAAAAATCCAAACCTACATGGCCCTGTGTGAAAAAGTAATTGCCCCCTGAACCTAATAACTGGTTGGGCCACCCTTAGCAGCAATAACTGCAATCAAGCGTTTGCGATAACTTGCAATGAGTCTTTACAGCTCTGGAGGAATTTTGGCCCACTCATCTTTGCAGAATTGTTGTAATTCAGCTTTATTTGAGGGTTTTCTAGCATGAACCGCCTTTTTAAGGTCATGCCATAGCATCTCAATTGGATTCAGGTCAGGACTTTGACTAGGCCACTCCAAAGTCTTCATTTTGTTTTTCTTCAGCCATTCAGAGGTGGATTTGTTGGTGTGTTTTGGGTCATTGTCCTCTTGCAGCACCCAAGATCGCTTCAGCTTGAGTTGACAAACAGATGGCCGGACATTCTCCTTCAGGATTTTTTGGTAGACAGTAGAATTCATGGTTCCATCTATCACAGCAAGCCTTCCAGGTCCTGAAGCAGCAAAACAACCCCAGACCATCACACTACCACCACCATATTTTACTGTTGGTATGATGTTCTTTTTCTGAAATGCTGTGTTCCTTTTACGCCAGATGTAACGGGACATTTGCCTTCCAAAAGTTCAACTTTTGTCTCATCAGTCCACAAGGTATTTTCCCAAAAGTCTTGGCAATCATTGAGATGTTTCTTAGCAAAATTGAGACGAGCCCTAATGTTCTTTTTGCTTAACAGTGGTTTGCGTCTTGGAAATCTGCCATGCAGGCCGTTTTTGCCCAGTCTCTTTCTTATGGTGGAGTCGTGAACACTGACCTTAATTGAGGCAAGTGAGGCCTGCAGTTCTTTAGACATTGTCCTGGGGTCTTTTGTGACCTCTCGGATGAGTCGTCTCTGCGCTCTTGGGGTAATTTTGGTCGGCCAGCCACTCCTGGGAAGGTTCACCACTGTTCCATGTTTTGCCATTTGTGGATAATGGCTCTCACTGTGGTTCGCTGGAGTCCCAAAGCTTTAGAAATGGCTTTATAACCTTTACCAGACTGATAGATCTCAATTACTTCTGTTCTCATTTGTTCCTGAATTTCTTTGGATCTTGGCATGATGTCTAGCTTTTGAGGTGCTTTTGGTCTACTTCTCTGTGTCAGGCAGCTCCTATTGAAGTGATTTCTTGATTGAAACAGGTGTGGCAGTAATCAGGCCTGGGGTGGCTACGGAAATTGAACTCAGGTGTGATACACCACAGTTAGGTTATTTTTAACAAGGGGCAATTACTTTTTCACACAGGGCCATGTAGGTTTGGTTTTTTTCTCCCTAAATAATAAAAACCATCATTTAAAAAATGCATTTTGTGTTTACATGTGTTATATTTGACTAATGGTTAAATGTGTTTGATGATCAGAAACATTTTGTGTGACAAACATGCAAAAGAATAAGAAATCAGGAAGGGGGCAAATAGTTTTTCACACCACTGTATATACACACACACACACACACACACACACACACACACACATACACATACATACATATATATATATATATACATATATATACACATACATATCTTCATATCTACATATCTATATACATATCTACATACTGTATACACACACATATATATATATATACATACCTATCTACATCATATATACACACACACAAATTATATATATGTGTGTATGTATGTATATATGTATGTATATATGTATGTATGTGTGTGTGTGTGTATATATATATATATATATATATATATACACATACATACATATATATACACATACATATACTTGTGTGTATAGCTTTTATATATGTGTGTGTATAGCTTTGGTCACTGAGTGCAAGTGAGAAATAATAAAATATAGTCTATAAGTTATTAAACAGTAAAACATTAACGTTTTAAGAAGTACAGGTACATTGAGCACTACTGGAGTGGTTGCGGGTAAACTACATTTTAAAGACTGTGTAACACAACAGGTAAGTAACTAACAGCAGCTAAAATGTATATGGATCATCTCTCGGTAGTAGATCCCCTTTGAAAGGCGCTACACGACGGCTGTGGTATAGAAATTACATTTTCTATGTGAACGCGTTCAAATTTGTGCCTCTGGTAATGTGCCTTACCGGCATTTAAAGAAAATTAGTTTTGTGTCCTCTGCAGTGTTAAGCGAGAAAGGCTTTGGTTTGGGATCAAAGGAAAAAAGGTGTAAAGAAAGGAAAGTTGCCTTTATCTTTTATATAGTATAGAGAGATGTGTTCGCTGACGTTATGATCGGCTTTTGGGGACAGTTGCGGTGGGTCTTGTGTAGACTGGTGAGACGTCCCGCCATTAATCGGCTGTGATGGCACTGTCAGTCCTCTACTCGTGCGTGTCTTCATAATCCGGGTGAGGACCTCATAATCGTATACGTGCAAAAGAAAGTGTGAATCGCCTTAATATTATTTTGCCGTGGTGTAGAAAAGGGGTCCCGTGTTTGCACTTGTCTGGGCTATAGCGCAGGGGGAGGATGAAAAAAATTAAAAGTGCTCACTTTGACTTAAGGCAGAAGCGCAGTCAGCGTCTCAAAGGCTGGCACAGCTATGCACGCGCTGGCTGCTCGACTTTTGCTGGGCAGGAGACCACAGTTTTTGCAGACTCGTTCATGATATCAAAAGTCTCAGCGATCTTTGGAGGTCATTCATATATTATATGATATATATATATATATATATCAAAATACCCGCGCCTCGCAGCGGAGAAGTAGTGTGTTAAAGAAGTAATGAAAAAGAAATGGAAACATTTTAATAATAAAGTAACATGATTGACATTGTCATGAGTGTTGCTGTCATATATATGCCTGCCTAAATAAGTCACCCTCGCTTTGCTCTTACTTTTTTACCGTTCATTTAATCATGGCTAGTGGCGGAAAAATTATAAAATGGAAGGAGGATGGCTTTACCAAAACAATTATTGATGGCGAATCGATTATTTATAAAGCTTGAATTGGTGATCTGTTTTTCTGTGTTAACCTCATATTTTTTCATACTTCTTCTCAAACTAAGGTGGTGTGAGGGTAAAATGAATCAGGATGCGCTGATCAATGTAATCTGCTTGTAATGCAAAGTGTGATTAAATGCATTATTTTTTAATGCGTTATGGAGCACATGCATCGAAGCTTCTCAGCTGTGCTTGTGCTAAGAAAAGGAAAGTTTTTAAAAATAACGTAACACGATCGTCAATGTGACCTTTTGTAAGTAGTGCGTGGAGGATTCAGTGTGCAGAAACTCTAGAGACAGCATGTGTATTAACTTGTGGATTTTTCTGTGAGTATTTGGTGGCAGTCTGACAAAGTTGCTTCGGAAGACAGTGTTAGCCGCGGAGCTCAGCTCAGAGCGAAATTAGATGAATGGGAGGGGATATGATGACGTGACTCCCCCACCCGCCTTAACTGTCAATCCCCCAAAAACACAGTCTCTTGGAATTTGCATAAGCACACCCCTTCACCTACAATTTTAACTTAGTTACAAAGTGATCAAAACTCTCGTTTATATCCTGTCCTCTCATTAAACTTGTATCCCGCATTACCTGTGGGCATGTGAAACGCCAGCGGTAGCCTGTCTATGAACTTAATTTAAAGTTTATGTTTACACCTTGCTTTCTTTCCGAGGTAGCATCACTCATGAATATGGTAGTATATGTCACTCGCTCGCTTCTTATGTTTTCGCTGCCTTCTCAATTATATAATGCATGTTTTCTTAAGCGCTTTTTGGAGGTCTTCCTGGTTTTCTACGCACTGCGTTGACAGTCAGTTCACGTGATTACTCTATTCGATGATGTCACACGAAACTCCGCCCCCCACGTCATTCCAGCTCAACTCCATTAAAGTTAATGGAGAAAAATACCTTCCAGTTATGACCATTAGGCGTAGAATTTCGAAATGAAACCTACCCAACTTTTGTAAGTAAGCTGTAAGGAATGAGCCTGCCAAATTTCAGCCTTCTACCTACACGGGAAGTTGGAGAATTAGTGAGTGAGTGAGTGAGTGAGTGAGGGCTTTGCCTTTTATTAGTATAGATTATTGATGTTTTTTATGTGTGTCGCGGCTGTGGCTGCAGTAGAAAGGAACTTGTTTACCCCTGGTTTGTCTATTCAATAAAGGCATTTATTGTGGCTACAGGAGTTATCTTATATATATATATCTAGCGCTGACATCCGAGGTTCGATAGGGTGAGTGTGTCCGCCTGATGAGCCCAGAATTAGGGCGAAACACGTGTCGCGTACTCTTATATATATAATACTAGCAAAATACCCGCGCTTCGCAGCGGAGAAGTAGTGTGTTAAAGAAGCAATGAAAAAGAAAAGGAAACATTTTGAAAATAACGTAACATGATTGTCAATGTAATTGTTTTGTCACTGTTGTGAGTGATGAGTGTTGTTGTCATATATATATATATATATATTTATTTATTTACACGCACACACATAAACATATATATATATATATACATATCTATACATATACACATATATATACACATATATACATACATATATTGTGAACTTTGCCCGGACACAGACAGGCGGACATGTTGTTAAAATACCACCACACGTTTAATTACAATATTTACACAAATAATAATGGTCACGCAGACCCAGTCCAAAGTCCATAAAGTGCACAAACCCCATAATGACACTCAGTCCTTGCCACAATGCCTTCTTCTCGGGCCGCCTCCACTCTCTTCTGCCTCGTCCTTCTTCCACCCGACTCTAGCCTCGAACGAATGGAGACGGCCCCTTTTATTAGAGGACCCGGATGAGCCCCAGGTGTTCCCGGCAATCTTCTTCTGGCCACGCCCCAGTGTGGCGGAAGTGCCGGCTGTCCTCCCGGCTGCTCTCCGGGCATCCTCCAAAGTCTTCCCCCCAGCACTTCCTGGTGTGGCGGGAGTGCTGGGGAAACAAGTCCCAAGGCATTGGGGCGCCTCCTGGCGGTGACCACGGGCTCCGTGGCTTGACCCGTGGCCCCCGAAGCAACCCGGAAGGCAAACCCCACGTGATCCAGGCAGGGCTCTGACCCTCTTCCGGTCCCTCCTGGCGTCCCGGCCGGGTCATGGCCCCTGGCATCCCTGACAATATATATATACATATATACACATACATATGCATACACACATACATACATACACACACATATATACACACAAATACATATATATACATATACATACATATCTACATATATACACACACAGCTATTTCGTATCAGTGCAATACGCTGCTTGTTAAAACGGATAACTCCCGCTCTTACGTGCAAGTCTGCATGGATATTATGAACTATCGTATTTGTTCAAGTTCTATTTAAATTTTAAATAGAAGGAATTTTTATTTAGTCGACAGAAATATCTTTGGTAGGAATGGTAAAACAGACAGGAATATTATTCCTGAATAAATCAACTCAAACCTTAAACAACTTATAATATTTTGCTCTCCATAAAAATATATCCTGTCTAAATTTTACAAGTTAGAAATAAAGTAAACGTTAAAAGAACAAACATTCAAATTTCTTTACTCTTATGTAATTTTATATAAAAATAAACTTAGATTTTAAATATCCCAAAAGATTTTGCTCTCCATAAAAATATATCCTGTCAAAATTATACAAATTCAAATATGAACATGCTGCATAACAAAACCTGGAAATATAAATAAAATGTGTTCCTTTCAGCAATAACAAATCAAATCATTCAGTTGTCTTTGCTCATATGTCATTTTAGAGCTGGACGCCTGGCATCTTTTTTTGGCAACAGGTTCGTTTCTGTTTGGTGTGAGGGGTGGATTGCAGGTGCTCATCAGTGAGGCGACTCCTGTGTGCTGTTTTGTTAGTCTTTATCACTGAGAAGAGCTTCTCACACAGATATGTGCTACCAAACATGCACAAGGTTCGAGCCGCATGTAGACGGACTTTTTTTGTTCTTCAAAGTCACCAAAGCGCCGTGCAAACTCAGTGCGCAGTGCGCTCAGTTTATCAGCAAAGTGCGTATTTGGGAACACCGTAGTGACGACTTGGTTTAACATTACTTGGCAACAGGGAAAGTGGGGCAAGGTGCACTGGTGCATTTGTGTCTCCCATAAAAGCAGCTTCACTTGAAATCACTTTGTGATTGTGCACGGTAAAACGTCCGCTGAAGTGTCAGATTCTTATTTAATTCTTCTGCTTTCTGTATCTTCTGCATTGCATTCAGGTTACCCTGATGTTTTGTCTCATAGTGCCGTCTTAGATTAAATTCTGTAATTACAGCCACATTAGCTCCACAAATGAGACACACGGGTTCAGTAAACATATACTCAGCCTCCCATCGGTTTTTAAAGGCTCTATTTTCAGAATCAACTTTTCTCTTCAGCATCGTGTGAGCTAGCTTCGCAATAACTTGCAGCATCATAAGCTAGACTTGATTAGCGCATTAAGTGTTCGGCAAGGCAGCTGAAGCATGCATTGCATTATGGGATCTGTAGTTTATTGTGTTACCAGCGCTTCATATACTCGGGCCATTAATAACAATAATACAGTATATAAAATGATCTCGGGCGGATATAATTACGCCGGGCGGATGTGGCCCGGCCCTTGAGTTTGACACATATGGACTAAATAGAACTTGAAAAGATATATTTTTTCAAATGTGATCGCAATTAGATAGAGTTGACGCACTACAGCCTGCATGCCTCAATAAGTCATCCTCCCTCGCTCTTACTTTTTACCGTTCATCTAATGAATACACTGAGTATGGCTTTACCAAAACAATCATTGATGGCGAATAAAGTATCCATTATTCGAGTATGTAGATCGGGATATATATATACATATATATATACCAGCGTATCAGCGAGAAGTAGTGTGTTAAAAAGCTAGAAAAGAAAAGGGAACATTTTAAAAATAACGTAACATGACTGTCAATATACAGTATTTGTTTTGTGAGTGTTACTGAGTGTTGCTGTCATCAAGGATTTGATTATCATTATTTCTTTCAATCAGGTTCGTATTTGTAGGATGTGTTGTGTTCAAGTTACATTCCGTGTTTGTCAATCGTTGTAAAGATGACAGGTTTCATTCATCGATTCGTTTCTTACTGCATCAATAAACAGCTCGTCTTCTTCTTTATCTGAGACCTGACACACTGCATGCACGGGTTTTTTACACTGTCTTCCTTTAGCGGGACATTGACTTTTTCCACCGTGTGCTTTGTTTCCGCAGTAGCTGGATTTATGAATATGCTTGTATGTATCAGACGCTTCATATTTTTGCTGCCTTTTCAATTGTGTAATTCGGTTTTGTTCAGCTCTTTGGAACTGTTGTTTTTATCTGTGCACTGCGTCAGTTCACGTGAGCCGCTCGGTGTACATGCATCGAAGGTTCCCAGCTGTGCTGGTGCCATCTCGTGCTATGTCCATGGCTGTATTTAATGTTACCTTAGTCCTTTTCTCTCGCAGTTTCGCTGAGTTTGTGTCAAACACCACCCTGACCATCTCATCTTCCTCTCCATAAGCACAGTCCTTCACCCGTGAATATTTAGTGGAGTTTGCTATTGGATTGCCGCTGACGGACGGCCTTATATGGGCAGGCACTAAATTACAAACGCCAGTGCAGCCTGTCTATGAACTTAATTTAAAGTGTAGGTTTACATCGTGCTTTGTTTCAAGTAGCAGAACTCATGAATATGTTTGTATATGTCACTCGCTCGCTTCTTATTGTTTTGCTGCCTTCTCAATTATATAATGCATGTTTTCTTCAGCGCTTTTTGGAGGTCTTCCTGGTTTTCTATGTACTGCGTGATTACGTGGGAGGCGTGATGATGTCACACGAAACTCCGCCCCCACGGCGTTCAAGATCATCTCCATTACAGTAAATGGAGAAAAACAGCTTCCAGTTATGACCATTACGTGTAGAATTTCGATATAAAACCTGCCCAACTTTTGTAAGGAAGCTGTAAGGAATGAACCTGCCAAATTTCAGCCTTCCACCTACATGGGAAGTTGGAGAATTAGTGATGAGTGAGTGAGTGAGTGAGTGAGTGAGTGAGTGAGGGCTTTGCCTTTTATTAGTATAGATAATATATACAAACCGGATTCCAAAAAAGTTGGGACACTAAACAAATTGTGAATAAAAACTGAATGCAATGATGTGGAGATGGCAAATGTCAATATTTTATTTGTAATAGAACGTAGATGACAGATCAAACGTTTAATCCGAGTAAATGTATCATTTTAAAGGAAAAATATGTTGATTCAAAATTTCACGGTGTCAACAAATCCCAAAAAAGTTGGGACAAGTAGCAATAAGAGCCTGGAAAAAGTAAATTTGAGCATAACGAAGAGCTGGAAGACCAATAAACACTAATTAGGTCAATTGGCAACATGATTGGGTATAAAAAGAGCTTCTCAGAGTGGCAGTGTCTCTCAGAAGCCAAGATGGGTAGAGGATCACCAATTCCCACAATGTTGCGCTGAAAGATAGTGGAGCAATATCAGAAAGGTGTTACCCAACGAAAAATTGCAAAGACTTTGCATCTATCATCATCAACTGTGCATAACATTATTCGAAGATTCAGAGAATCTGGAACAATCTCTGTGTGTAAGGGTCAAGGCCATAAAACCATACTGGATGCTCGTGATCTCCGGGCCCTTAAACGACACTGCACCACAACCAGGAATGCTACTGTAAAGGAAATCACAGAATGGGCTCAGGAATACTTCCAGAAATCATTGTCAGTGAACACAATCCAGCGTGCCATCCGCCGTTGCCTGCTGAAACTCTACAGTGCAAAGAAGAAGCCATTTCTAAGCAAGATCCACAAGCTCAGGCGTTGTCACTGGGCCAGGGATCATTTAAAATGGAGTGTGGCAAAATGGAAGACTGTTCTGTGGTCAGACGAGTCACGATTCAAAGTTCTTTTTGGAAATCTGGGACGCCATGTCATCCGGACCAAAGAGGACAAGGACAACCCAAGTTGTTATCAACGCTCAGTTCAGTAGCCTGCATCTCTGATGGTATAGGGTTGCATGAGTGCGTGTGACATGGGCAGCTTGCATGTCTGGAAAGGCACCATCAATGCAGAAAAATATATTCAGGTTCTAGAACAACATATGATCCCATCCAGACGTCATCTCTTTCAGGGAAGACCCTGCATTTTTTAACAAGATAATGCCAGACCACATTCTGCATCAATCACAACATCATGGCTGCGTAGGAGAAGGATCCGGGTACTGAAATGGCCAGTCTGCAGTCTAGATCTTTCACCTATAGAGAACATTTGGCTCATTATAAAGAGGAAGGTGCGACAAAGAAGGCCCAAGACGATTGAACAGTTAGAGGCCTGTATTAGACAAGAATTGGGAGAGCATTCCTGTTTCTAAACTTGAGAAACTGGTCTCCTCGGCCCCCAGACGTCTGTTTAGTGTTGTAAGAAGAAGGGGAGATGCCACACAGTGGTGAAAATGGCCTTGTCCCAACTTTTTTGGGATTTGTTTACACCATGAAATTCTGAATCAACATATTTTTCCCTTAAAATGATACATTTTCTCAGTTTAAACTTTTGTTCCGTGATTTATGTTCTATTCTGAATAAAATATTAGATGTTGGCACCTCCACATCATTGCATTCAGTTTTTATTCACGATTTGTATAGTGTCCCAACTTTTTTGGAATCCGGTTTGTATAATACATATATTATATATACACACACACATACATATATATCAGCGCTTCCCGATTCATTTTACCCCCGCACCCCCTGTGACGGACGATCCAGATTTCGCACCCCCTTGGTTTGAAAAGAAATATGAAAAAATATGAGGTTAACGCAGAAAAACAGATCACCAATTGAAGCTTTATGAATAATGGATACTTTATTCGCCATCAATAATTGTTTTGGTAAAGCCATACTCAATGTAATCCTCCTTCCATTTTCAAATTTTTTTGCGACTAGCCATGATTAAATGAACGGTAAAAAAGTAAGAGCTAAGTAACGGTGACTTATTGAGGCAGGCAGGCGAGAGCACAATAGCACGTGGGCTCGATGTAGTGCGCGTCAAGTCGATCTAAAATGGGCGATCAGATTCAAAAAAATATATCTTTTCAAGTTCTATTTGGATATAAGTAGGTTCTATTTAGTCAACAGAAATATCTTTGGTAGGAATGTAAGTTGAATTTAGTCTTTAAATTTATATGGTGAAGAAAAATGACAAAATTTAACTTACATTCCTACCAAACATATTTCTGTCGACTAAATAAAAATACTTATATTTAAAATTTAAATAGAACTTGAACAGATACGATAGTTCATAATACCTACACAGCACTAAGTGCACATAAAAGCGGAAGTCATCCGTTTTAACAAGCAGCGTATTGCATTGATACGAAATAGCCTGCCCCTTTAATTATTTAGGAATGGATAGATAAATTAAGATTTTGTACAAATAATGTTT
Source organism: Polypterus senegalus (assembly GCF_016835505.1). Classification (NCBI taxonomy): domain Eukaryota; kingdom Metazoa; phylum Chordata; class Cladistia; order Polypteriformes; family Polypteridae; genus Polypterus; species Polypterus senegalus. Next base: position 43,214,774 of record NC_053163.1, read on the forward strand.
TTCATTTTTCTTCCTCGATGGATTCTGGCACCCCCAGCAACAGCTGCTCGCACCCCAAAGGGTATATATATATATATGTGTGTGTGTGTGTATATGTATGTGTGTATATACTGTATGTATATATGTGGATGTATGTTTGTATATATATATATATATATATATATATATATATATATATATATATATATATTTATTGTAACAAAGATAAGACATACTCAGATGAAGGTTTGGGGCAGCCACCCGTATATTCTGGTATCCTGGCTGCAAAAGTCGTTATTTCTCACAATACACAGCACTGATGTGCATACAATTGAGTCCAAAACAAGACTGAGGGGAAAAGGAAAAAGGGCAGGCTTTTAAAGGGGAAGACAGGAAGTGAGGTCATAAGGATTGGGCGCATGTTCTTCAATCATTGGATCGCGTCCGAACGTGACATCACAGGGGCCGGAGCTGGTAAGGTCTACTTCCATTGGCTCAGTCCCGGAAGTGACGTCAAAAGAGCCAGGTGGAATCTCCCAGGAATGGTCTACAGGAAAGGGAGAAAAAGTGTCAGTGCACTCTTCCACATCCCGGCATGCCTCAGGACTGCCTTCACTCAAGCCCTTTAGCTGCCTCCCATGCACACGTGTGTGACAAGGCCCCCCCCCCACCTTAACCGAGGACCGTGAACCCGAGAAAGAGCATCAGCGTTGGCATGGAGAGCGCCTTGGCGATGAACGAGCAAAAACTTATACGGCTGTAGGTCAAGAAACCACCAGGTTACCCGCGGATTCGACTCCTTGTGCAGGGCCATCCACTGTAGAGGTGCATAATCCGTGACAAGGGTGAATTCCCGGCCCAACAGATAGTACCTAAGATGAGTAATCTCCCATTTAATCGCCAAAGCCTCCCTTTCCACCGCTGCATACCTGGTCTCCCGGTCCAACAGTTTCCGGCTCAGAAACATGATGGGGTGTTCCACACCATCGACACTTTGGCTCAGCACAGCCCCCAGGCCTTTGTCTGAAGCATCCATCTGGAGGATGAAAGGCAAAGAAAAGTTAGGTGCCATCAAAATAGGTATGGACGTAAGGGCCTGCTTTATGTCACCAAATGCAGCGCCTGTCTTCTCAGTCCATACCACAATGTTCGGGGCCCTCTTCTTTGTTAAATCAGTCAAGGGCACCGCTCTCTCCGAGATCCGGGGTATAAACTGGTGGTAGTACCCGGCTAACCTGAGAAAGGCTTTGACCTGCCGCTTGGTTCGTGGATGGGGCCATTTCAAAATGGCATCAACTTTGGAGCACTGTGGCCTTACGGTACCCCGACCCACCAGGTAGCCTAAATATTTGGCCTCACTCAATCCAAAGAAGCAATTCTTGGGATTAATCCGGAGCCCGGCCTCACCAAGTGTCCGCAATACTGCTCGGACATGCTGTAGGTGTTCCCTCCATGTGCTGGAATAGATGACCACGTCATCCAGGTAGCACTCTATGAGTTATGAGGCCGGAGCACTTTGTCCACCAGACGCTGGAAGGTTGGTGGAGCCCCGTGTAACCCAAATGGAAGGACACGATACTGCCAGTGTCCACTAGGGGTACTAAATGCGTTATTTTCTTTCGCGGAGTCCATTAAAGTAACCTGCCAGTACCCTTTTGTCATGTCCAGTGTGGTCAAATATCGAGCCTGTCCAAGCCTCTCGAGGAGGTCGTCCACTCGTGGTGTTAGGTAGGCATCAAATTGGGAGACTTGATTAAGCTGACGGAAGTCATTGCAAAACCTCCAACTCCCGTCAGGCTTACCGACGAGCACAATGGGGCTGGACCAGGGACTATAACTTTCCTCAATCACACCTAGTTCCAGCATGCGCTTGATCTCAAGCTCCACTTCAGCCCTTTTTGCCTCGGGAAGATGATACGGGCGTTCTCGGACAATAACCCCGGGCTCTGTCACAATGTTGTGCTCAACCAGAGAGGTCCTTCCGGGGTTCTCACTGACTACCTCCCGAACGGTCCGGATAACTGTTTCCAGCTCCTGCCGCTGTCTGGGACTTAAGTCCGTGCAAAGTTAAGGCTGTGTGTGAGCGAAAAATGAGCGGGGCTGGCCGGAGGAGGGATCGGGGTTCCTGTCCTTCCACGGTTTCAGCAGGTTCACATGATAAACCCGCTCCTTCGGCCGACGATTGGATTGACTTACCAAATAGTCGACCAGTCCCTTCCTCTCCGTAACTCAGAGGGGCCTGCCAATGGGCAAGCAACTTAGAGTGGGAGGTAGGCACTAGGACCATGACCCGATCTCTCGGTTGGAACTCCCAAAGAGACGTGCCGCGGTTGCAGTAACGGACCTGTGCTGCTTGAGCCTCTTTCATGTGACTTTTAAGGAGAGGCCGAATCTTTCCAAATCTATCGCATAACTGCGCAATATACTCTAATATGTTTGTAGAGGAAAGAGCCTCTTCTTCCCATCCTTCTTTCAGAATATCTAATATACCCTGAGGTTGTCGCCCATACAGTAATTCAAAAGGGGAGAACCCCATGGAGGCTTGTAGGACTTCCTGATAGGCAAAAAGGACAAGGGGAAAGAGCTGATCCCAGTTCCTTCCATCCTCGCTGACCACCTTACACAGCATTTGTTTGAGAGTCTGATTAAACCTCTCCACTAATCCGTCGGTTTGAGGATAATACACCGCGGTCTTTAAATGCTTTATTTTCAGTAATCTGGCAGTCTCCTTGAACGTCTCCAAGGTGAAAGGTGTCCCCTGGTCTGTCAAGACTTCCTTAAAGATACCCACACACGCAAAGACCCCTAGTAATTCCCATGTGATGGCTTTAGAGGTAGCTGAGCGCAACGGAACAGCTTCGGGGTATTTTGTAGCATAATCCAAGAGGACTAAAATGTACTTGTGTCCTCGGGCTGAGGGCTCTAGGGGTCCGACCAAATCGACCCCAATTCTATGGAAGGGAATGTCAATTAAGGGTATAGGAACGAGAGGAGCACGGTCCCTTCTAGGAATTTGTCGCAGTTGACACTCCGGGCAGGAAACGCAAAAGTTTAAACCTCCTCACTGATCCCCGGCCAGTAGAAACGGAGCTTGATCCGCTCCAGGGTTTTTTCGGTCCCCAAGTGGCCACCTAGGAGGTGGGCGTGTGCTAGCTCGCAGACCTGCCGCCAGAAGGTACGCGGAATTAGCAGTAGCCTTCTCTCCTGCCCATCATGTATTGCTACACGATAAAGAAGGTCATTGTCTAAGACAAAGTGAGGGCCCTATGGCATCGACTGGTTTGTGCGCTGGCCATTGACAAGGACCACTGCATTTTTAGCAAACTTCAGGAAGTCGTCATTCCATTTCTCCCTTCTAAAAGACGCCGGCGTCTCTTTAAATTGGAACCGCAAAAGGGAGAGAGGGTCAACGTCGACCTTAAGGGGTGTGGTTTCCTCCCGCTCCATCTCGGTGTCGGTGGATGACGTATCAGTAAGCAACGGCCCAGGAGTTGCCACGTCACTCAGGGAAGCCGCTTTGTCTCTCTCTGCCGGCTGATTGCATGGCGTGGAGGCAGCCTGAGACAGCTCATTCCCGTCTATAACGAGGCCCAAATTAATCCCGGGAGTGGTATGTGTCTCACCGCTTTTCATTTCAGGCCAGTCCCGCCCCAGTATCACCGGATGTGGAGGATCAGGGAGGATTGCCACGGTTAATTTCCGAAATGATCCTCCGTAGCTGATGACACAAGCGGCGGTCCTGGTTGTACCGGCCTTAAATTTCAACCACTGTTGTGGTAGCACAAATCGGCGGGCAACAATGGAAATGTTGCTGCCAGTATCAAACAGAGCAGACGTTTTATACCCATTAACGATCACCGCGCCTGTGTGTGGGACCACCAACGGGTTTATCAGAGCATACCAACCCCTCCTTCCCCTCCACCTGCATTCCACCTTATTCCCAAGCGGTTTGCACGCCCGCAGCCCCGGGTACAAGCTCTGGGTTGTACGGGGGGAGCTAGGTTTTGGGATGTACCCCGGTTGAGTTTGGTCAAAGGACGGGTCAGCTCCCCCAGATTGTGAGGCCCTCCTTTGTCTTTCTATGAGCTCTATGTTTTAAAATTCTCTACCCCAGACCAGCTGGGTGAAGCCCCGGGGTAGTGTGTCCAGAAGCAGGTAGCAAGCCACCTGCTCTATTATTTGAGAGGGCTTCAGTTCCTGTGGCCGTAGCCACCGCCCTACCTTTGCCCATAGGGACCAGGCTTGTTGAGGGGTCGGCCGCTCTGGGTCGAACCTCCAGTTTTTCAGGATACTCACCTGCCAGTCTGGGGCACCCCTAGGTGGAAATCGGGGTTCTGGCTTCACAGGGAGGCGGGCACTCTCCTCCGAGAGAGCATAAACAACCCTCTTTGCCTCCCCCTTCTGAAGCAGCCCAAGTCTGTGAGCCCCTCCCGAACACTCCCTGGCCTGTCTAAGTTGCCTAGTAGCGCATGCCGGGAGTAGAGCCTATACCAGGCCACTCTGAAACCCGGGACACCCTCCCCGCCTGGAAACTCGGCCCCGGTACGCTCCCACCTGGATGGGTTGCAGGTCCTGTCCCCTTCTCTTCCAGGACTTCTTGATCCTGCCGGCTACGCCAATGTCACAAAGATGAGACATACTCATGAAGGTTTGGGGCAGCCATCTGTATATTCTGGTATCCTGGCTGCAAAAGTCGTTATTTCTCACAATACACAGCACTGATATGCATACAATTGAGTCCAAAACAAACTGAGGGAAAAGGGAAAAAGGGCAGGCTTTTAAAGGGGAAGACAGGAAGTGAGGTCATAAGGATCGGCCGCATGTTCTTCAATCATTGGATCGCGCCCGAACGTGACATCACAGGGGCCGGAGCTGGTAAGGTCTACTTCCATTGGCTTGGTCCCGGAAGTGACGTCAAGAGAGCCAGGTGGAATCACCCACGAATAGACAGGAAAGGGAGAAAAAGAGTCAGTGCACTCTGCCACATCCCGGCATGCCTCAGGACTGCCTTCACTCAAGTCCTTTAGTTGCCTTCCATGCGCACGTGTGTGACAATATATATGTGTGTGTGTATATGTATATATATGTTTATATATCTGTGTGTATGTATATATACTGTATATGTATGTGTGTAGATATGTGTATATATATATATGTATATATGTGGATGTATGTGTGTATGTGTATATATATATATATATATATATATATATATATATACAGTACAGGCCAAAAGTTTGGACACACCTCCTCATTCAATGTGTTTTCTTTATTTTCATGACCATTTACATTGGTAGATTCTCACTGAAGGCGTCAAAACTATGAATGAACACATGTGGAGTTAAGTACTTAACAAAAAAAGGTGAAATAACTGAAAACATGTTTTATATTTTAGTTTCTTCAAAATAGCCACCCTTTGCTCTGATTACTGCTTTGCACACTCTTGGCATTCTCTCGATGAGCTTCAACAGGTAGTCACCTGAAATGGCCCCCAGGACTGAGTTTGAGAAAACCTGCTATACACTATAATTACCTTTTGCCATCTTTTCAATCCTATTCAATCTTTAGCCTATGAAAAACGTTAGGGATTAAGACAAATAGACATCCGTTGCAGCTGCTGGTGAATAAGGCAGGATCAAGCACGGGTCAAATGCATGCCAAAAGAAATCTCCAAAAGTTAGTTTTAAAAGATTTAGTGAAAATTCAAAGGAAACAGTCCACACAAGAATAAAGAAAAAAGGTTGTTACACACATAGAATAAAGGCAAAAAATGTGAAAAATGTTTCTTCTATAAACTTAGCTTTTCTTGTCAAACCTCAGCAGTTTCTATACTTAATAATGCTTTACTTCGCCTTCAGAATGCTCTACACAAATGTCACTGTACGTTCAATAGAGCTTGTTAACTTTCATGTTATAGGGCACGTTAAGGCATGGTTTAAAAACGTGTGTCCTCCCAAGGCAGGCCACTAACTGTGATTAATTTATAGGCAGAGAGACAAGAAATAGTTAAAATATACCAATTCAATTCAGCTTGTGGGGGTTGTAAGAACCTCCCATAGACTATGCACAAATATATAGGCAAACATTTAATATGACTTAATATAACTTAAATAACTAGCAAATGGCTCGTACACATATGGCCCCTAATTGCTTATGCTAAGGGCAAAAATCAATTACTTTAACATAACTTAGTAAGAGCCTTAACTATTTAATGAACTTAAACCAAACTTTGGAAACTTAAAACTTAAATCTGGGCTTAAATGTAAACTTAAATTTAAATGTTAAACGATAAATACAATTAAGCAAATTAAGCATGCAAAATGTAAGATTAGTCATTTCAATAAATTGTTGTTTCTTGGCGCATTAACAGTTTGTTCATGGGTCTGTCCATTGCTGGTTTTCTTTAAGGATTTGCTGGAAAGCAAAAAGAGCAACATATGAGCATTTTTTAAGCATTTTGTTGAATTTATTAAAATCAAATAACTTTCTAAGCAAGTCAAGCTTTCCAAAACTAGGTTTGAAACAAATCAACCCCACTCCCCCCAATGAGAAAGAAAGCTAAGGTAACAGAGTAAAACTTCAATAGTAGGAAAAATAAACAAATAAATAAACAGAATAAAAAAGGGAAGAGAATCTGCTTACTCAATTTAAAATTCTTAATCTAAAACGTTATTAATTTGATCCTGCTAGGTTTTGAAAAAGGTTTGTACAGCTCCTTTAAGTGAGAATTATTTTTTTTCCAATTTCAGATAATATATAACATCATTTACCTACTGACTTAAAAGAGGTGAGTTAGGATTCTTCCAGTTGAGCAAGATAAATCTCCATGCCAATAGTGAAGTAAAGGCAATTACAGTTTGTTTGTCCTTCTCTACTTTAAGTCCATCTGGAAGTACACAAAAAAGGGAGGGACTTCAAAATGTTTTTATATATTACAGAAATGCTGTCTAAGTCCTCAAGACTAATCAATATTTTTAATGGAATAGAGTTACATTAGGTGGGAGGTGAGGAAATTTGGGCAAGTTTTGTTTAACAAAGTTTCTGATTTGGAGAATGAAATAAATATATTGCTGAAAAGATAAATTTGGAGTGTAATTGTTTGTAGGATGCAAAGATGTCTATGTACAGATCTGTAAGTGATTTAATCCCAAATGTTTTCCAGACAATGTGTTGATAAGCATAAGCAGCCATCAGCCCTCTATACCATCAATCTTAACCCTACCCCCCACCCCCCACACACACACTGCCGCAGAAAGGGCCAGAAGTTCTCCCAGTTTAAGCCTTGATTATCTTGGATTGAAGTGCTGGAGTTTTCGAGAGGAAATAACAGATCGTTATTTGGAATACATACATTTCATGTGTGTTCCGTTTCTATAACAATCTATGTGAAAAAATACGCTAACTTTTACAAGTACTATAAATTTACATCGGCTGTTACAGAAACAAATCAAATGTAAGTTTTTATTGTATAATATTAACAATAAGAGCAGCTCACTACTCAAAATGGTAAACTTGCACAGCACCCAGGATCAAACCCGCTGCCTTTTGATAGCAGTTCTTACCTCTGCACCACAGAAGCTGTTGTATTGCACTTGCACCTTTTGTGAGTGTTTATTTGATATTTGGACTTCAGCCACACATTATGCAGTTATGTCGACATTTTGTCATTTATTACTAAAACATGAAAATTGTTTCTGTTTTAACAGTGTTTTTACATAGATTGTTGTAGACACAGAACACACATGAAGTGTATGTATTCCAAATAATGATCTACTATTTCCCCTCGAAAACTCCAGCACTTCACTCCAAGATAAACAAGGCTTGAACTGGGAGAACTTCATGCTCTTTCTGTGGTGGTGGGGGAATAGTATAGCAGGCTGCTTGTGCTTATCGACATATTTACAAGGCAAAAGACACTGATGGAGAGGTGCAAATGGATTTAAGTTGGGCCGGATTTACAAGTATTTTCGTAGACTTTGGTAATTCTAATGTTAAAGAATGGTTTACTGATGTATATTGGAATGTTTTGAAATGAAAAAGCTTAGGAAGGATATCCATCTTGACAGTGTTAATTCTTCCAGCTAAAGTGAGATGAAGGGTAGACAATCCATTTAAGTCTTACTTAACTTTTTCCGTGCACACAGCAAAGTTTGTTGATAAAGAGCTTTATGTTTACTTGTGATGTTAACCCCTAGGTATTTAAACTGATCTGCGATGATAAAAGGGAAGGTGTCCAATCTAATATTGTATGCTTGAGAGTTCACTGAAATGAGTACACTTTTATTCAATTAATTCTGAGACCAGAAATCTTTTGAAATTCTTTTAGTGCTGTTAGGACGGCAGGTACAGTATTTTGTGGATCTGATATATACAGTACCATATCATTTGCATATAGTGAAAATTCCTGTTCAAGTCCTTTCTGATAATCCCCTTTATCTCATAAGCATTTTGACAGTGAATTGCTGGTGGCTCAATGGCAATTGCAAAGAGCAGTGGTGACAAGAGGCATCCTTATCTAGTACCATGTTCTAGTCTGAAGTAGTCTGAAGTAATGTTTTTAATACAAACTGAAGCTTCTGGACTGTTATACAGTAGTTTGATCCATACACAAATATTGGGGCCAAACCTAAATTTCTCCAATGTAGTGAAAAGTTAGTTCCATTCAACCATATCAAATGCTTTTTCTGCATCCACCGATAATAATATCTCTGGGGTGTTACACTTAGTTGGTGAATATATTACATTATATAGGCATCGAAGGTTAGAAGCTAAGTGCCTGCCTTTAATAAATCCAGTTTGTCTTGTGATGTTACCAAAGGAAGCACTTTCTCAATCCTACTAGCTAGGACTTTGGAGAGTATCTTAACATCATTATTCAGAAGTGAGATTGGTCTGTATGATACACATTGTAATAAGTATTTATTTTGCTTAGGAAAGATGGTAATTAATGATTGGCGAAAAGATTGAGGTAGAATTTTATTGTCTCTAGCTTCTGTAAATGTTTCTAATAAAAGGGGAGCAATTAAGATTTTTTAATAAAATGCGGCAGGTTAGCCATCTGGGCCTGCTGCTTTCCCCCTCTGAAGTGAAATTATAGCATCTAGTAATTCTGATAGTGCCAAAGGTTTATCCAATTCCTCTGCACTGAGAGTATCTAGTTGTGGTATCTGTAGTGTATCCAAAAGCACATTAGGTTCTGTTCTGTCTTGTTTAAACTGAATATAAGGAGTTATAGTAGTCTCTAAATGTGTGCATTACATTTTTATGGTCAATGATTTTGTCTCCATCTGTGCTGGTGATTGCTGGGATTGCATTGTGAACTTCCTGCTTGTGGATTTGTTGAGCTAAGATCTTATTAGTTTTCTCTTGATTTAAAAATTAGCTGTTCTATTTCTTTAGTTGTGAAGAGTTTGAGTTCTATATGCAGAGCCTGTCTTTTCCTATGAAGTGGCTCATTTAGACACCTGTCATGTTCTTTATCTATTCTGGTAATATCACTGATTAGCTCTGATACCTTCTTGGTTTCCAATTAATTTTTGTGGGAAAGATATGAAATAATTTATCCTCTTAAGAAATACTTCAGAGTTTCCCAGTGTATTCCTGCAGAGACCTCTGAGGATGTATTTGTCTCTAAAAAAATCAATTTGCTTGAATATAAATTCTGTACAGTTCTCGTCTTCTAATAAGAGTGGGTTAAGATGCCAACTGAGAATATGTGGGGCATAGTGATTTTAGTTCCATGATCAAACGGGCATGGATGGAGATTACAGTAGCGTCATTCTTACAAGATTAAATCGTAGGCAAAAAATTGATATCTATTAAGGAATAATCAATTCTTGAGTAGCCGTGATGCACTGGTGAGTAGAAGGAAAATGCTCTTGAATTTGGGGTTAGAAATCTCCAGGGGTCTGAGAAGTTGTGATCAGTTACAAACTGTGTAATTATTTTTGCAGTGTTATATGCCATCGCCCTTGTGGAAGAAAACCTATCTAGGTCTGGATTTAAAACACAATTGTTCAAGAATGGACAATAAGACTGCTTGGTCATTACTAACCCATTTGGTAAGGTGGAACCCTCCCTTCAAACACAGGACTTGAAGATTTTTGGCCAGTTTTATGGCTTGTTCTTCTGTAGCAACTGACTTTAAACAGTAATCAACATAGAAATTTTCAAGTACAGTGTTAACTGCTTATTCAGAAGCTGTGCCTGTGGCATCCTCAGCATTTCTTCGTAAAGCATAAGAAGCACGTAAGAAGTACTGTCATTTTGTATTCCTCTAGTCTATTGTTTAGACTACTTTCAGGCCACCACAGAAAATGAAGAAGATCAGTATCTTCATCTGGAACTTTCACTCGATAAAACGCTGATTTGATATCTGCCATGAGAGTGATTGGCTGCTCTCTGAATCTGTAAGAACTCTAATGAGTATATTAGTTATATCAGGTCCTTTCAGCAACTGTTCATTTAGTGCGAAGCCTTGGTAAGTGACTGTACAATCAAAAAACACTCTAATTTTATTTTTCTTTGGATGATATATTCCATTGTGAGGAATGTATCACACTCTCTCTTTTTTGAATGACTGCTGTTCTGTGGGTACCTCAATAGCATATTCTTTGTCTAAAATGTCCTTCATTAAAATTTTGTAATCCTCATGGAATGTTGGATTCCTTGTAAATTTTCTCTTGAAGCTAATAGGATGCTGTTCTGCAATGCAACGATTCCTTTCCACTTTAAGGGTCTCATCTTTAAAGGACAGATTAATGCAATAGTATCCATCCACTAACTTTGCAGACTCTGAGGCTATGCGCATGAACTTAATGTCCTCTTGTGACATTTCCTTCTTCTCCTGACAGCTGCACTCTGGAAAGTCTGTATTGTATTGCTGAAGTAACATGTGTTCTGTTTCTATTATTGACACACAATTGACTGAGTAACTCTTTCTCTGTCTGCCCCCTTTACTTGGCCATTAACAATCCAATTTTATTTGTTTAAAAATCCGTCTTCACAGCATAAAGAACATCGCCTCAACTGTTTATGACTTGCCACGGCTCCATAGCTTTAGGGACATTTGTACCTATTAACAAGCCTATTTCTGCCTCTATCTGGGGTAGATGCATGTCTTTGAGATTAAGCCATCTTGTGATATCTTCTTGCATAGGGATGTTCTCTCTTTTCACTGGTATAAAGTTCAGTGTGAAAACCTCTTGCAATTCAATAAATATGTTTTCTTCTACCCCACATACTTGTAATTCCGAAAAAAATGGAGCAATTTATTAATTTCTGTTTATTTACTTTGTCTTTTTCTACTGTGCTTATGTAGACTTGAGACTTTCTTCCAAGAAGATGTAGTTGCTCTTGCAAACCTTCTGTGCAAAATGTTGCCATATTGCCAGAGTCTATTGTTTATACACATCTGTCACTCATTTTAGATATAACTTTAACTGGGACCACAGCTAGAACACATTCTTTACTGGCCTCGGTGGCAGAGCATGTCTCTAGTGGTTACACAGAAACATTTGAGGAAGAAATGCTCCTCTTTTCTGACTTAGCGTGCTCCTTGTTAGGAGGTGTGGCTTTATTGTTGGTACCCATTTCCTTATTCATATGCAGAATGACTGGATGTACTGTAAATGAGAGCATATTTGGCATTTAATTTTTTTCTACAGTCATTACTAAGATGTTCTTGCTTAAGGTACTTAAAGCATAAGTCCTTAGATTTTAAAAAGTCAATAAAAAAAATTCAAGTCATTACATAATAGACAGGCTTACCGCATGCACAACCAGCCATCTCTGTCTTTTTGACTGAGGTGTCTGTATTCCCTGTTTTCAGCAGCAACAGCAAAGTTTGTAATAGAACTCATTTTTTTCTGTCCGCTTTTCAAAGGAAACTTCCCTTGATCCGTCTTGTCCTTTTCCATCTTGAAAGTAAGAATTTCGTAGATGTATATAGGATGCATGGCTATTGTAGCCTGTTTTACCAGAAAATCAACTAGTTCAGTGAGACATGGTCTTCTGTTTTCTTTACTTTCAATCTCCCAAGCTTTACATTGCCAACAACCCCGCATTCCTCGGGGAACTTTGAGGTTATAATGCGAAGATTTGTACTGTTGTCAAACTCATTTCTGTCCTTCAAACTGGACATAATGCTTATTCAGTTACAAAGAAAGAACCCTTAGACCTGCTACATCATCTGATCTTATTTGCAGCCACTTCTTGGCTTTCTTCATGTACGTATCGGTTATCTGTAGCTGGTTTCCATAAAAAGTCTTGAGCTTCTTCCTGGCCTTTCTGTAGCCTTCTGCTGGCGGCAGGTATGCACAGCATTCCAAAATGTCATGAGGTAAACCTTTGGTAAATTGAGCTAAGAATTCTAATGTATCTTGGGGGTTGTCCACCACCTCATCAACAGCACAGTCAAAGGCCCTGACAAAGTTCACATAGTCCAATGGGTACCCATCGAAGACTTGAATCTTTCTATGGGGTACATAGAGCACTTGCATCTTGTTTTGCTGTTCATTCTGCTGTTTATAATGCTGTTCATAATACTGTTGGTGAGACTCATACTTACTTTCATTTCTATACAAAGAGCCACATATACTTGCATCATATGGCTCTTCATTCCTCATGTCTGGTTTCTCAGGAACATTATAGGGATTTGGTTTACTTGGAATGTGGCTGTGTCCTTTAAAAGCTCTCAATTTTGCATTGGATTCTGCAATTGCAACTTCTAACGCCAGCTAATCTCATTTAGCCGTGCTTCTTTAAATTCTCTTTTGGCTCTGAACTATGCTTCTTCAGCTTCTCTATTAGCTTTCATCTGTCTTTGCATATCTAGAGCCTGCTGTCTTTTTGCAGCTTCAGAGCAGGCGAGCAATACTGCGTGTTCTGCTTCTTGTGCCTTGATGGCACTAACATAGGTAGCTGCTGAGTTTGCTTGAGTTTTAGCTTTTGCAGAGACTTGAGAGACACTGTCGGCAGGAGTAATATCGTCAATAAATTTGAAGCCCTTGAATTGGTTTTCAGAATTTGAATGTGTTTCCATAACCCATTCCATCATCTTTCCCATAAATCAAGTAAAGTCTTCAGTTTAGCATCAAGTCATTAACCTAGCCTTTTCTGTTGGTCTTTGTTGCTTTGCACAGAGAATAATTCATTGCTTAAACTTTTATATTCCATTTTGAGGCTGAAGAATATAATTTTTCACAGATTCATGTTTTGTAAATCCTTTACGTGCTTTATCAGGCTGAATAACTGTCTGTATTTTTTGTATATTTTTCGACTGAAGATCAACACCTGGTTCTGAGGGGCTGGCCAGTAGCATGCGCCCAGAGATTAACCTGGGCTGTGCTGGTATTGTGAAATGCATGCTGTCGTCATGGAAATGGTACTCCTCTGTTGCATCACAATTGTCAGGATGACCACTAAGGCCACTCAGGTGTCCGTGTGGATTCTGATAACCCCTCGGGCTTCCATGTAGAGATGTCATGTCGATTATGCACTATGATAGGTTCCCTTTAAGGTATTTAAGCTCCTTTATCTTAGTTTATACAGTCTCTCAAATGTTCAACTCTGATCAAATGACAAAGATTAAAAGTACCTGTCAAGCCTTTCAAATTGTCATTGTTTTCATCCGATGCCAGGCTTAAACAGGCCGGTTTTAAAAGGCTCTTACATCTGTATATAGACAAGATATTTGCATCCTATGAACAATTGCGCTCCAAAATTAAGTTTTAAGTTAAACACTTTTATCACATATATACAAATTAGAAATTTTGTTTAAAGCAACCTACCTGGTGTTCCACATTTCACAACCATATCTATCCTACAGGCTATACTGATAAGTTTTGATGAAGACAGCATTTCAACAATATATAAAAGCAATTTCAAAGAATCCCTGTGATTCTAGGGAATTTCAGGAAAGTGATCTTTCAATTAGCATCTAAGAAAAGGATTGGAACTCTGCCATACATGCAGTAGTATACGATCTAGTTCTACATGTGCCAAGCAGTTCATTGTTCAAATAACAATTTTTCATCAGTCACAGTTATTTCATTTAAAAATGTCTAAAATGTACCATAGGCAAGATCTAACCTGTAAGCATTGCCTGAACAGGTTTCTGACATTTACTGAGCCTTTATTCTATTTCTTTAATGAATGCTGTGTTACCCTAAAATTATTCTTCCACAGTACTTGTAAAGGTTAGCACTTGTCTTTTTATTATGCAGTTTTATTCTCTCAGTGACGTTCACGTGGTGCACCGAACTTGCCTCTCCCTCTCTGAGTTGATGGAATTTACCTCCATTAATTTCACAACAGCAGCATTCTGACTCATGCCTGCTCAGAACTATTTGTTGTACAGGAAAAATCAAAGATACGTTGTCCCGTGACCGCTGTCAGACTAGACAAAGGCAGGACCATAACAACAGACAGCTTCTTCACAGCGCTTTCACTGGCTAATAGACTGCTGCACTGCAACGCAACTCTGCTTGGCACCATAAATGAAATGGGACTTTCACCTGCAGCTATAGTCACTTCAGTATGCAAGCAATTCGCCATGCTGCTTTTTAGATGTGGCATTGTCGTGATGACGGTGTATGCGCCCAAAAAGAAGTCTGCCTGCATTCTCATTACCATGCACCATAAGCGGAGTACAGAAGTTCAGGATTGGTTGTGATGTATTGCAAGAAAGGACAATAGACCTTGGTTGGAAACAGTTGCTCAAACAGTAATATGTTGCCCTGGGTTGTAACTCAAAACACAGTTCTCAAGAAAACATTGCCAGATGTACGAGTATTTTTCACACATTCTGTATGGGTATTTTTGTTGTCAAAGCACAAATGGTGCATGATAGTATGATAGAGGCCACGGGTCACCGTATCTTTGATTGCTGGTAAAACAAATAGTTCTGATCAGGCATCAACAACAGAACCAACTGTGGTCATTGCTGTTCTTGAGAGGGAGAGGTAGGTTCAGTGTACCATGTGAATGTGACTGGGAGAAGAAAATAGAAAAAAAAAAAACCTAACTTTTACAAAGTAGAAAAAATTTACACTGGGTCTTACAGACTGAAATCAAATTAATGTACCAGTAACGGCACACTGCATGATAACGTGCAGTGAATACACTTGACCTAAAGTTTTCATTCTCTCTCTCTGTACGTTTAGCATTCGTTGGCTCAGAAGTTGATGTGCTTGCTGCTTCCTGAGCAGCTTTTCTTTCCTACACCCTAGTGGCTGCTTCGTCTCTTCTTTCGTTGGCATCTTTTCACGTTAAAACTGATTAAATCACTGTTTGTGTTGCAATTACTTAGTAAGTTGTCTTTAATTTTTCACTTAAACTGGCACTTAAGTCATCAATCTGCCTCAAGAATGATTTAAGATATGAAGAGGTAGGGCAAGTGACAGCGAAGGTGGTAGGGATGAGAATGGCGCCCATACGCATGCACCGCATGGCCGCTCTGCTGGCCGCTGCCGAGAGTTGATTCTACAATAAAATAAAATAAAAAGAGGAATAACCTTAGAGGTCAATCATCACCCCGAAAGCAGATAGTAGAGGTCACGTAGTATATGTGTACTAAATTTCAGGTCAATAGTTCAAAGGGCTTGCGAGTTACAGGTGATTTAAAATCCTGGACAGATAAACGGACAGCCACGGTAGTGTATTATATAAGAAGTACTAATAATAATAGCAGCTCACTACTGAAAGCACTAGTTGTGGGGTGGACCTGGGCTTGAACCCACAAGCTCTTGTTCACAAGGCAGCACTTCTTACTTCTTCTGCACGAGCCAAGTCTAATTTCTGTCGACTGATATTTGGGTTTGGGTTTTTACTCATTGACAGCAATTCCAGACATCTCACACCCAGATACACAGACTTGAGCTGGGAGAACTTCTGCTGCATCAGTGCAGGATGGAATAGCAGGCTGCTTGCTGCTTGTGCTGATTGACACATTTGTAAAACAAAGACGCTGATGAAGAGGTGTGAGGGAATTTAAGGTTGGCCAGGCATTACTACATTTTTCTTAGGCTTCAGGGATTCTAGTGTTAAGTGATGTCACTGGTACATGAACTCAACAGTCTTTGCCATTGCAAAGATATGAGATGCACACATGGCGACTTTTTCCCATCAACAGAGGAATGCTGCACGTTTTACATCTTGTGTATTTGTCAGCCAGGAAATTCCTTCCATCCAACAGCTGTGATCTTATTTTCCACCTTACTGGTATTTCAAAGTCTGTTTGTCACAGACTCCATAACCTCTTGTCCTTTTTTACTGATGTCTTCAAAACTAAATCATGTTATCAGGAATACTTAGCTGGACTTAAAATCCTCTTTATTCAGCAATTCTTTCACTTGGGATCAGGTACTTTTTGTGTTCACCAGCTGCAGTATATCATCTGGTATGTGCAGTAAATCACAAGTCATTGGTGCAGTCATTTTGAATCCTTGTAGAACACCACCTTTTCTTTGCTGATATAGCACTACCACTGAGCTGGAGAGGTTTGAACGACCACTAAATTAAGTGGCCAAACTAAAATATTTGCTATACTATTAGAGTTAGGAAGGGCGAAAGAGTAGAGCAAATACATAACATAAAACAACACATAATCAGTTATATGTATAAGATATGGAACAATATTGATGGAAATCCTAGACTCTCAGTTCCCAGTCTAATATCATACATCATGAATGACCACTAGATGTTTTAAACTAATGTTGAAATGTGTTACATTTTCAGCAGATTAGTTAAAATGTTTCTTCAGTATTGTAATGCACTACATAAAAATGCACACACTGTTATCCAACATAGATGTCTTAAACTATAACAGGATGTTACATATTTCTCCTTTGTGTTACCAGTTTAAATTAACTTATGGGTGTATTCATAGTATGGTGAGTATTCAAAACCTTTTAACTTATAACAAACCATAGCTTATCTTACCAAGATACAAATCTCTTAAATTTCTTTAAAATATTACAAATGAACAGTTTCTATAGACAAATGTTAAACGTCTGAATCGTTCCCATATGGTTTGTCACTGCATGATCCGCGTTGTCTGCCAGATCCGTGCTCCTGAGTATTGAAAGCCTACATATGTCAACCCATATGCTATTTCCTGTCTCAATTTATGTTGTTACGTTAGCTGCTGTCTTGCAATCAGGGGTTTAAACATAACACAAAATGAAATGTGTGCCTTGAATCTTTGAATGTAAACTAGTAATCAAAAAAGCATAATATTGCAATACTCAAGTGTATAAATGATTTTTTATACCGCTACTATCTATCTATCTATCTACATGAAGATTTCTGAGAGATTGGTCCTGTACTATATGAGTCCTATTGTGGTAGACTACTTGTTTTAAATGTGCTATATAAATAAATTGACATTGACATTGACACTAAGGCTCCAGAAAGTGTTGCTACTGTGGAAAGCATCCTGCATTGTTCCTGTTCCAAAGAAAGCAGGCACCTCTGTACGTAATGAATATAGACCAGTCGCACTTATCTCTTACATCATCACTGGCTGCAGCTCGAAGCGGGGTGCCACCATCGAGACAGATGTGGATAGAGCGAACCAAATGAACAACTTCTTTAATAGGTTTGACCACCCTAACCCACTCTCACCTTGGAGTACTGCATCCTACAACCATCCTTCTGCTGATACCAGCATAGGAGAGACATCTCCACCCACAGTTACAGCAATACAGGTGAGCAGAGAGCTGAGGAGACAGAGGGTACAGACCTGTAAATACCTGGGAGTGCAGCTGGATGACAAATTGGACTGGACTGCCAATACTGATGGTCTGTGTATGAAAGGTCAGAGCCGACTATACTTTCTTAGAAGGTTGGCGTTCTTCAAAATCTGCAATAAGATGCTGCAGATGTTCTACCAGACGGTTGTGACGAGTGCCCTCTTCTATGCGGTGATGTGCTGGGGAGGCAGAATAAAGATTAAGGACGCCTTGTCTCCAATCTTGTCTCCTTTTCTCTTCACTCTGTACACCTAAGATTATAAATATAACAGGCCATGTCACTTGCAAAAATTTTTGATAATTCTGCACTTATGGTGAGTATTGAAAAGGGAGATGACACATAATATAGGAGTCAGGTGAAGTTTGTTTCTTGGAGCAGAAAGAATCAAAATTGGGGCTGCTGTTCACTTCCTTCAATCATATTAATGCTTCTGCAAAGCAGAAATATCTCGGTGATTAATTTCTAATACAAAACAGTTTTATTTATCACTTGCCTATGCATATTAAATTATTTCCTTTAGTTTATTGAACAGTTTTGTGTAACAGAAACAATTGAATAAACAGTGAAACATTAATCAGTCAGATTCTCAAAGTAAGTTTTTGTTTATTTTGAGCCACATCACAATGCAAATTAGTCTAGCACTTTAATTGGTCCTGTCAATAAATCTGCCTTTAAAATGCTATGAAGATGAAAAATAAGATATTATTAATTTTCTGACTATTTATTCAGCCAGTTGCTTAGGCATACCTGTTTATTTGCACTGGTTGTTCAAGGGATGACATCCAGATATAGAAAACAAATGTTCACAAGGGACAAACATTATGAAACATTACTTTAAAAGTTAGTTACATTACTCATTACTTACAAAAAAGTAATTAAATATGTTATATAGTTACTTTTTATAAAATATAATGCTTTACAAACTGTGCTTTTCCATTTAATTTTTTTTTTTCTAGTAGAGATATGAAACCCAAACTTGTAATCAAAATAAATATATTTCCTTGAGCAAAGTGAAAAAAGAATATTTCAACATTCATTAGTCCTCCATTCCAGATCAAAAAAGATGGTAAAATAAATCAAGACAGACTGAAAAAAAAGTTTTAAATATGTACCATAGTTATGGATCAAACAGAATAGCATGATAGGGTCAGTCAGTCAGTCATTGTCCAACCCACTATATCCTAACACAGGGCCATAGGAGTCTGCTGGAGCCAATCCCAGCCAACACAGGGCGCTAGGCAGGAACAAATCCCGGGCAGGGTGCCAGCCCACCGCAGGGCACACACACATGCCCACACACAAAGCACACACTAGGGACAATTTAGGATCCCCAATACACCTAACCTGCATGTCTTTGGACAATGGGAGGAAACCGGCGCATCCGGAGGAAACCCACGTAGACACTGGGAGAACATGCAAACTCCATGCAGGGAGGACCCGGAACACAAACCCAGATCTCCCTACTGCGATGCAGCAGCGCTACCATTGTGCCACTGTGCTGCATGATAGGGTTATTCATTTAAATGTTTTAAATTGCACATTTTCATAGAATGTATCATGTATGATTGAGAATATAATTCTAATTAACTATCTTAACCTTCAGCCCAAATGGATAGAAATATTAGCATGATCAATTTGCACAATTAATTAATCAACAATATACCATGTCTTCTTTGGGAGATGTCTAAGTGAGGTACAAGGAATCAAGCGATTCCACTCTGTGCCATCTACTTTTTACCTGTTCGGACATGGGTAGCACCTGCAACATACTGTTTCAGGTCAGATATTCCACAGGAACAGAGCTGATCCGCTGACATTTTGTCTCCCACTTAGACCTATACCTCGACATCCTCTTTTACAGGCAGGTTTGGATTAGCAGTCATCACCATAGTTATTTTTACAGTGCATATCCTGTGTTCTCAAAGTTCCGCTGTACTGCACAATGTGACTTTTTTTACCGTCAAAGTGTGAATGCAGCAAAGATAACCTGCAGTCTCACCGAGCGCACAAAGCTTGTCTGTCTGTAGTGTTAGTACACAGAAATATTTTTAGGTGTTCATATGTTATTCTCTGCACCTTGAAAAGCTAGTGTGTATATGAAAGAAAGTGTACACAAATATGGGATGGACAGCATCTCTTACAGATTTGATATGGTACTCTGTATTTTATGTTCCAGTAGAGATCATTCCACATTATAAGTAACATGTGACAGCTGTACTGGTGGTGGTTTAGATGAAAATTATCAAGAAAGAACATAGGAAACAATCAAGCACCAGTGAACTGCTACTGTTATTAATAGACTTGGATTCATTCTGTGATTCTTCATTAACATTTTTTTTTTGTCAAATTAACTGGATTAAATTTATGCATTTAGGGGTTGCTTTAAAAGATGTAAGCACAGAAATGTTTAGTGTGTTAATTACTAGCATTAATAACAGTTAATCAGCAGCTCTAATCTAAATCTGTAACTTGACAATCAAAAGACAAACTTATCTTAAAGTAACAGAAACTTTAAACAGAGAGGATGCACAAAAAAGGATCTGAAGAACAAAGCTGCTTACACAATCAAATACCACAGTGATTTGCTGCATCATGATGGTGTCGTTTTTGTAAAGAGGGACTTGAATAAAGTACCGTCCGTTCTTTATGAAACAATGTTTAATTGTAAATTAGCGTAATACAACAATGAACAAGATCATTTAACCTTACAATCATGCTCTAACTTCCTTCTCCTTCCCTTTTTTTGAATTCTCAGTAATGCAGTTCCTATTAGATTTCAAATGCATTCGTATACTTATAATGCATAAAACCTATGTAACAGTTTAATGTTGCAGTTAATTAATACAGTATTTCTGTCTACATATTATGAATTGCATAAAGTTACAACAAGCTGTGTTCAAGGGTCTCATTTCCTTTATTTTCAAGTCTTTATTTACACCTTGGTTTGATTTTAGAGAATTAATTTCTTTACTAAAACTCTACTGTTATGACATTTTAATCCAATAAATCTCAGCTGAAAATAGTTCCTCTGCAGTAAGCTCGCCTTGAATTCTTGTGTCTGTCCGTGTATTATTTATGAACCTATTTATACAGGATGTTACTCTTAATACAACCTTCAGTTTACTGTATCTATCTAGGTCCAGTACAGGTTCAGCTACCTTGTCGCTGCTGATGAATTGCATTGTAACATCGAACTTGGGTTTTAGTTCCAGAGTAATTGATCGTGTAGAAAAACTGTATCAGTTTTTTTCTGTTTGACTGAGCAAATTCAGATTAGATCCATTCCACCATTGCTGGCTCTGAGTCAGATCTCTTGTGGGAAAGGTCAGCAGGATTGTTTTTCCCTTCACAGTGTGACCATGACTCTGAATTTGTTAAATTCTGAATTACTGTAACTCTGTTAGCCACAAAAGGCTTCAATTTCAGGGCTGAGCTCTGAATCCAGTGCAAGGTGATCATTGAATCTGTCCACATCCTAAGCTGATGCCTTCACAGATTTAAAGGCTTTAATAGACTGTTTCCTAGTCTTGCTCCAGTTAAAGCACCCATTAATTCAAGTCACAGCAAAGTAATTTTCTTTAGTGGTGCTATTCTAGACTTTGAATCTACCAAGCTTCCCCACCCTTAGTTTCGTCTTGGAGGTATGCAACTGCACTGTGTGCTTTCTCACTCACATCAAAAAATATGTGCAGGCTGTTAATAACTATTTGGCTGTATCTGAATTTGATACCATTGAGGAATGGCAACTAGGTGAAGTTGTGGCAACTCCACACAGCACTGATTCAATTCCCTTGTGAGATCAAACTGTAGCTCTTCATCCCATCTAAGTCCTCTTTCCCACATTTCCTGAAACAAACATTTTACTCTAACTGTAAAGGGTTTTAGGAACCCAACAGGATCAAATATGCGAGCAGAGCACCTCAGCACACTTCTGTTTGTGTTCTCCTTACCTTGCAAAATGTCCGGTAACTCTTTAAGGTCAAATACAATCGTTCTTCTCTGGTTGCCATACCAAGCCCAACACCTTTAGCATTGTCCCAGGGACATTAGAGTTCTTATTGTGTTCAATGATGCTTTCTTTCCACCTCAGTCTCAAGTCTGATGAACTGGTGGTCCATATACATAGGTTCATGCAACCCTTCAGTCTCCTTTGCATGGACAGCTATAGAGAAGGCTTCTTCCACATCACACAAACTTGCTATGAAATTGTCTACATAAAGCGATTCTCTTAATGCCTTAACAGAGTTAGGATGATGGAGCTCATATTCCTTGAGATGCCTTCTGATAGTAACTGCCAACAAAATTGGGCTTGGTGAGACTCCAAATACTACTTGAGTCATTCTTAGGATATGTAAATCATCCTCTGTGCTGTTAGTTAGAGAACCCTTTAGCCACAAAAATCTGAGAGCGTCCTGTGTCTTTTTCTGCCAGAGAAATCTGCAAGAAGGCCTTCGAAATGTCTGCTGTAAAGGCTATCTCATAGAGTTGAATTTAATAACCACACTCATCAAATGTGAATTCAGGCTGGGCCCAGTCGCCAAACAGTCATTTAAAGATTGGCAGCCCTCTTCATGTGATGATGCATCAAACACATCCCTCAGCTTTGTGGTTACCTTATCTTCCCTGACTACTGTGTGATGTGGGAGGTAATATTTTGCACTGGATACCTCCTTCTCTGTCCCATTAGCTTCTAGAACCTCCCCATAAATGCCCTGTTGCAGATAGTCCTGAATTATACAATTATACCTGGTGTAAAGTGTTACATTCTTTTTCAGTTTGCATTTTAGCCTTTCAAGTCTTTTCTTGGCAACTCTAAAATTGTCTGGCAGTTCCAGACCATATTGTCTCCATGGAAACTCCACATTGCTTACAGTTTCTTCAAATCTTTGATGTGCTTCAGTTTCTTCTGGACTTCTCGTCTTCTCTTGGGCAATACCTAAAGACTCAACCTCCCAAAATGCACTCAGATTGAGATTTTAGCTTCAGAACTGGCCTTCACCAAGGTGTCATGGATTGAAACTTGTCTGACTACCACCATCCAAAAAAAAGAACAAAAAATTCTCCTTCCTGCTGGTCCCTCCACCCAAGCCTTAGATGTCTGCAACAACACAGTGGTCTGGTTATTTGGTTTCATTTTTACTGTACTAGGCATAACTGAGGACACAACAGCATCTGATTTTTTTCAGTTGATGGCTTTACTTCCCCTCGAAGTTGCTGGATATCATGGCCAACCTGTACACTGGTACTGTGAGTGCTGTGCAGAGTGGAGGCAGGACCTCTGTGTTTTTCCCAGTTGCTTCTGGGTCTTATCATGGGTGTGTTCTTGCTCCTACACTGTTCAATGCTTGTATGGACTGGGTGTTGGGCAAGGTCGTGGGGTGCAGTGGCTGTGGGGCATCTGTTGGTGAAAAAAGATTCACGGATCTTGACTGCTGATGATGCTGTGATCTTTGTGGAGTCAATGGAGGCTCTGATCAGGACGGTCGAGAGACTGGGTGAGGAGTCTGAGTGTCTGGGCTTGCGAGTATCCTGGATAAAAACCAAGATCCAGGCCTTTAATGACCTCATGGGCACAGCCATCAGCAGTGTGTCTGTTTTCGGAGAGAGTGTTGACTTTGTTGAGAGATTTACTTATCTTGGCAGTGACATTCATGTCTCTGGTGACTCTTCCTATAAAGTCAGTAGACGGATTGGGAGAGCATGGGGTGTCATGAGGTCGCTGGAAAGGGGTGTGCGGCGCTCCTAATATCTATGCAAAAGGATGAAGGTCCAAGTCTTTAGAGTCCTGGTTCTTCCTGTCTTGCTATATGGTTGTGAGACATTGATGCTATACAGTGACCTGAGACAAAGACTGAACTCCTTTGGTATTGTGTCTCTCCGGAAAATCCTTGGGTACCTTTTGTTTGACCTTTGGTACCTTGGGTACCTTTTGTTTTGATCTTTGTGTCGAATGAACGGTTACTCATGGAGTCCTGAATGAGGCGCATTACCTGCATTGTGAGTAAGCATTTGTTTAGTACATGCAAGTGAGTCCTTTATGTTTGCAAAACTTTGCTATGCACTTGGGATCCAGGCAAATAAAACTTAATTTTTTAAGTTTTTCCTTTCAGGCAGCTATTGTATTATCTGGACAATGCTGTTCCTCATGATTTGCATTGTCACAAAACAAACGTACCTTGGGACTAGCTGTATGCAGTGAAGCTGCTGATGGCAGGCTCAGGTTCATTGGGTTTCATCTCAGCAGAAAAAGTGGCTTTGCAACTGGTTTCTGGCCTGACTGAATCTCTATCTGTGAGTTACTGAAAATAGCCCTTTGAACTGCTCTTTCTCTGCTTTTAGATTCCCTTTGAAAGAATTTTATAAGCTCAGGCACGCTCCCTTCACCATCTGAATTTTTCTGGCAAGTGGAATCTAGCGCTATGTCTTCAGGCATCATCTTCAACATTATTAGGCAAAAAAGACTTCCATACATGTCACAATGTACCCTTAGTGATTCCAAACTACGTATCTGAATTTCACATTCATCATACAGCTGTCTTAGTGCTGCAATGTTTGATGATATTTTTACAGGATTTAAATTTAGTAGTTTAGTCATGTGAGCATTTACTACAATGTCCTTTCTTCCAAATTTGTTCTGCATCAGAGCAATCGCTGCATCATAATTGCTGCTTGCTGTTGTGCCCATCAAATACAATTTGCACAGCGCATCATTGTTATGAATCGCGGTTTCATACTGGTTCCAGAATTCTTGCCAAGCGCTTACTTCGCCATTAAACTTGTCTATTATAAGCTTCAGAAGTTTAACTGACTGCCAGTGTGGCTCTCTCTCTCTTCCCGTTCTTCCATCACTCAGACACGTGCTGTTACTTGCTAATTTGTGTACCCTTTCTATCATCCTGCATGCACGACTTTTGCACGTAATTATGTACACGTTCCTGACATTCTTGCATGCTTGCTATTTCTGCCTCCAGATCAGCTATTAGAGTTTCCTCTTCGATTCTTTTGTCCTTTGTGGATCAGTGATAATTTGTTTTCAGTTTTTTCAAATGCTTGCTGAGTCTCAAGCATCTCATGACAAAACTTTTTATCTTTTTAAAATGATGATTGATGTAACGGCAGAGATGAAGTGCTTAACAAATCTCAATTAATAATATGCAAACCCCATTAACTATTGTATGTATTTTAATGAAGAAAGAGATCTCAATTTCATAATTGCATGTTCCTCTTTCTGATCCATACATAGCCTAATACAAGTGATTTGACAACACAGGAAAAATTATCAAAGATTTATGAAATTCACCTTTCCCTAACTTTCGAAATAAATGGTTAGTTCAAAGATAAGACATCTACAGTATTCATGTGAATATCATACATGAAGGTCAAAAAATGTTTTCTTCATTAATTTTCTATAATCAGTACAGGATTGAAGGGAACTATCTTTCTTCTTGATCCAAAAAAAAAAAAACCAAAGATCTGGCCACTATGTGACTGCTGGAAGGCAACATTAACTCATTTTCTGTATTTTCTTTGGTATTATCTTTCATGGCATTTGCTTCAGGCTTGAAGAGAGCAGTAATTTTACGTTTGACAGAGGTGCATTAACTCCATTGCTCAGTCATTTGGTTTGTTGGGAGTTCTAAGGATTTCTGCTTACTAAGACATCAATGAAGTTTGGAACTGCCATGACAGCCATCCTGTTGCATTGCTTAAGCCAGGGGTAGCCAAAAACATTCTTGATTGTAGTGCTTGTATAACAAAAATAATCCTTTCAAAATGTAAAGTGGCAGTTTGAAGAGTGAGGGTAGGTGTCATAAATTTAAAAGGATCTTTAAGAATAGGACCCATATTAACAGAAAACAGTCTTAAGTCAGTATTGGATTTTTTTTGTATTAGTAAGTAAAAAAAGCTAGCTAGTAAAATTCTCCATGCCACTGAAAAATGATGTGCAAGCCTCAGGAGGATGATATTGAGGGACTCAGACATTGCTTCACAGAATATTTGAACTTTTCTGTCAACACTGTGTTACCCTTAAAGACAATGTGTTGCTTTCCAAACAACAACTCTAGATTACTAGGAAACTAAAAAGTCTCCTGAATGAGAAAAAGAAGGCATTCAAATACACTGACAAAGAAGCTCTAAGGAACACACAGTGAGAAGAAAAAGCTGAGTGAAGGAAAAGAAAAATAATCAGATAATATGAAAGATTTCTGGAAAGTACTGGGTGTAATTACAGGAATAAAACAATCCAGGGTTCAGTTGCTAGAATGGACTCTTTAATAGATTTTCCCTCCCAGTGCAACCCTCTTCTAATGACCATTCCCTGTCCATAAATGAAGACCATGTAAGGAGACAACTGAGGAAGCTACACACAGGAGAAGCTGCAGTACCAGATAGAGTGAGTCCTTGAGTCCTTAAGTCCTGTGCTGCCCAACTTTGTGGCATCCTTTCTCACATGTTTAGTTTTCACTAAAATTAAAGCACTTTGGCCACAGCATTTCTATGTTGTTTTAAATGTGCTATATATATAAATTGACATTGACATTGACACTAAGGCTCCAGAAAGTGTTGCTGCTGTGGAAAGCATCCTGCATTGTTCCTGTTCCAAAGAAAGCAGGCACCTCTGTACGTAATGAATATAGACCAGTCGCACTTATCTCTTACATCATCACTGGCTGCAGCTCGAAGTGGGGTGCCACCATCGAGACAGATGTGGAGAGAGCAAACCAAATGAACAACTTCTTTAATAGGTTTGACCACCCTAACCCACTCTCACCTTGGAGTACTGCATCCTACAACCATCCTTCTGCTGATACCAGCATAGGAGAGACATCTCCACCCACAATTACAGCAACACAGGTGAGCAGAGAGCTGAGGAGACAGAGGGTACAGACCTGTAAATACCTGGGAGTGCAGCTGGATGACAAATTGGACTGGACTGCCAATACTGATGGTCTGTGTATGAAAGGTCAGAGCCGACTATACTTTCTTAGAAGGTTGGCGTTCTTCAAAATCTGCAATAAGATGCTGCAGATGTTCTACCAGACGGTTGTGGCGAGTGCCCTCTTCTACGCGGTGGTGTGCTGGGGAGGCAGAATAAAGATGAAGGACGCCTCACGACTGGACAAACTTGTTAAGAAGGCAGGCTCTATTGTAGGAGTAAAGTTGGACAGTTTAACATCTGTGGCAGAGCAATGGGCAATAAGCAAACTCCTGTCAATCATGAAGAATACACTGCATCCATTTAACAGTGTCATCTCCAGGCAGAGGAGTAGCTTAAGTGACAGACCTTTGTCACTGTCTTGCTCCACTGACAGACTGAGGAGATCGTTCCTCCCAAACGCTATGCAACTCTTTAATTCCAACCGATGGAGTAAATGCTAACATTACTCAAAGTTATTGTCTGCTTTTACATGCATTTTTATTACTATTTAATTTAATATTGTTTTTTTGTATCAGTATACTGCTGCGGGATTATGTGAATTTCCCCTTGGGATTAATAAAGTATCTATCTATCTATCTGTCTATTCTACAAAGGGCTGAAGGTTAATGGAGTTAATCATCAAGCACTTCAATGTTGAGATTAATGCTTTTTTAATAATGTTGTACAATACTGTCAGAAGCAGTAAGGGCAGCAATTCATGTATTTGAATATGGATTTTTTTTACTTTCAAAGCATGACCATCATAATAAAAACTGAGCCCAAAATGCAGTGTCTTTGAGAAATAACAACTAAACAATAGCCCAAAAATGAAGTCATCAAAATAATGAAAGTAATAACAACACTTCGAAAAACAATAGTAATAGTGAAAAAAAACTTAAAGTAAATCTAGATGTTCCCATATCTATTCATGACACCAGCATGAGTTGGTGGGAGCCAACGCGTGTAATGCTCTCCCTGGATGCTAGAGAGCTGGTGATTATACTGGTAGGATACATTGCCTTTTGTCTAAAAATGAGCAAAGCCAGGCAGAGAACATGAGAAATGACGTCCCTATAACAGAAAAGGCTGCTGATTCTTTAATGGTAATGGCTTAAGATTGTTGTAGTAGAGGTAAGGCAGCCTCTGACCACAGCAGTGACCAGTGTTGGGAGTAAAATGTTTAAAGTAATATGTATTATGTAGTCAGATTACTTATCAATGTAACAAGTAACCTAATGAAATACTAATTTACTGAAGTAAAAATACCTGAATTGCTTAAAAAACATATATTCTTTGATGCATTACTATGGAAGCTTATTCCCGGCATTCCAAAAACAAAATATATTGCTTTATTTCACAGAAGTATTGCCTTTGTTTGGAAAGGTGTTGCCTGGTGTTGTTGCTATAACATTGTGCATGCATGTGCTGTGGCTGTCTGGTGACTGCTGAGGAAGAGGTTAAGCGTGTGTATAGTGTACAACCACATCAAACAAACTAAACTAAACTATTAAGTATACAATTAATCCTGCATGAGCAGAGGAATTAATATATTCAGTCCAGGTATTGGTTACTGGAAACCAGTGATTATCACAGCAGTACTGCTTGTAAGGCAAGAAGCAAGCATGATTGAATGTACACTGGTTCTTTTTAGTGTTCAGTGTAAAGTCCAAGCAGAAAAGTGTGTCCTTTGTGTCAACTTAGTTTTAACCTAGTGTGGCGGACAGCTGGGGGTGGTATCCAGCTGGGAAGCCCAGGAGGACCGGAGGAGGATTTATGCCTCCTCCAGACCACGAGGGGGCGACCGCCCTGGTTGCACTGGGGACCATGGGGGCAGAGCTTGAAAGCTCAACCCTGTAGGGGCCGTGGTCACCGCCAGGGGGCGCCCCGGTGCCTGAAGAGTCCTGGACCTCAGCACTTCCAACACACCAGGATTTGTGGTGACTCTGTGCTGGTATTATGTGGGGATGTGTGAGTATGGATGCATTTTATTTAGGTTTGGTTTTTGCCTTCTCCCTGAGGTAGATTAGGCTGTAGCTCTCGAGACTCCCATGGATGGAGCATATTAATAGCACAAATTAATTAATATTTGTAACAGTTATTAAAGTTGTTTCAATCATTAAGTCTTCTAATTGAATAATTATTCAGGAATCTTTTGACATGTCACACTTTTTAATGTTTGGAATGGATCAAGTATCACAATCAGAATCTGTACTATATATGAAAATTGAAATTTTTTATACAAGAATAAATGTAAACTTAAAAACTTGATATTTTTTATCCATAGCATATCTTTCTATATTTCATGTAGCCTGTTAATCAGCATTAGATAAGATACCAATAAGTTGCGTCATTTGGAGCTCTGTTGATTTTAAATTAGTGAACAAACACAAAAGGATTTGTTAACAACTAGCAACTGGTACTTTCTAAATGCATGATGCATGCAAATTTAATTTCTTTGCTTCTTTAACGTGCAGCAGATATAAAGAGCATTAAAGAAGTTTACCCCATTTGGTTTCTTGAAGTGCTTCACTGTTTTTCTGTGTTTCTAAGTACAGTATGTTTCACAAATGTACACGTTTGCCAAAATGTATATACAGGTATATTGTACTGTACATACTGAAAGAACAAATTACATTTTATTATGTATTAAAGAATTGGGGTAAACTGAGCAGGTGATACTGTTATAAAGTCTTTCAAACACAATCAATTTTTTATTAATTTCCCATTCAGATTATCTGTACCAGTGCATTTTGTATCATCAGTGGCTGAAGGATTTCAAAACAATGAATTTATTGTTAACAAGTATAAATACAGGTTGAAAATTTAATAATAGCTAAGACATTGATTTTATATTATTATTTGACTTTCAGTATTACTGGGGCTCTAAAAATAATACATCCTTTTTTGAGTTTTTGATGTCCAAGAATCCAATGATAGTCCCAACTTTTGGTGCTATGATCCCTCTGTATTCTTTTAATTTTAGGAAGATACAAATGGACCTGGGGCCTCATGTATAAATGGTGCATGCACACAAAAATGTTGCGTACTCCCGTTTCCACACTCAAATCGCGATGTATAAAACCTAAATTTGACATAAAGCCACGTACTGTATATTTTCATGCCAGCTAAATGCTTGGTGTACGCAAGTTCGGTTTTGAAAATTGGCAGCACCCAGCGTCAAAGCAGTGCTTTTATTCAAGTGTGGTTTCCATTCCTGACACAGCTCTATAAATACACTGAAATTAACCACATATTGTTTATTAGCTTAAGGCATCTGATTGTAGTTAACCTGTAACAATATAATGGTCCATGGAATGGACAAAATATTCCAAATACCATAGCTGCTTTAGCGTTGTTCCTCTCAATGCACCACTCAGAGTATTTATCCCACTGTATCTGACTGTGGAATCACAATGCCTTTCCTGTAGGGAAATTGCGGTTCAGAAACAGTTTCATCCCATGAACTATAAATGCAATCAATCAGTCCATCAAGTGCTCCTTGTAGAACTGTTTGTACTTATTAGTACAATTACCTCACTGTAAACTTGTAATACAATTATAATATTGCAGAACGTGAGCCACTTTATAATGCGCGCATTTACATATAATGACAATATCATTTTTAAGTTGAAATGCAGCAAAATATGTTTATTACATTATACAGATAAAATGTTAACATCATTTAAATAATCTATATTGTTAATTGATTGTATGGCGATTGGCTACTTGGAGAAAGAAAAGGAAGGACAGGAATTGAAAGTTAGTACGTTTGTAAGAGACAGTACTGCTGCAATAAATTATTTCATTGAAGGTTGCAGAGCAAGCATCTTGCGGGATGCAGGAATAATCTGTGGACAGGACGCCAGCTCATCACTCTCACTGCACCACCGTGTTCCCATGTTTAATAACATGCTTTAACTCCTATCATCATAAAAATGATATCAAGTATACATTTCAGTATTTTAATTGTTCAGAGAGCTGTAATATCAGAAATGTAATGGATTCTGTGTCCTGTCGGAGGAAGAGAAAGCCCGTTTAAGAAGCACGTAGTGATTCATACACATAGAATAGAATATATATATTTTATAGAATAACATATACAAAACAAAGCATTTAAAGTGCTACTTTAGTTACGATGGTATTTGAGAAACTATTACATTAAATGATTTAAAGATGAAATTTATGATTTTCTATTTTAATGACAAAATAAACTTTGTGATTAAAGTGGAAATTTCAAGATTAAAGTTTTTTCTCACTGTGTCCCTATTTTTTTTTCTTTTCTCTGTACCCTGACACTCAGACTGTGGGCTACAACCCGCCTTTTCACGGCGACTTTGATATCTGACAACTTTTTTATTTCAGGCACTGTGCAACTTTGTGAACTTGAGCTTTTGAGATTCTCCAACACTCTAAGTCACTCGATCAACTTCCTTTTGTTATTTATACCACTGTTTAAACCAACAAATAGTATGTTTTTCTTTGCCTCCACTTGGTATTCGCTGAAATTCTTCTATTTTCGTGCTTTTGCCATTACCTTTTCACAGAACGCTGAGCTCAAGGGCCTTTTATATTGATTTGCATATTCAAAGAGGCGTAATTCAGGGAGGAGTTGGGGTGGGGCAGCTGGCGTGTGCATGTGCATTACTTTTTATGCTGACTGGGATTTATTGAGCGGAAGAACATGGGTTGGTGTTCACACAGATTTATACATCTGGATTTTTTGTGCGTATGCACATTTCCGCTTTTGTCTGTACGCCATGTTTTAGTGTGAATTCTACGCACGACGTTATGCATGAGGCCCCAGGTCTCCTTTGAAAATTAATCAAGTTTGGTTTCTGTCTTGAATAAAGACTAAAAGAATAGAGTGTTTTCTTTACAGAAGAGGTAGTTTTATTTAAGCACCTTTGATTCTGATATACAACAATGAATAGAATTTAATTTTAGAAACATATTATTTATTGTAGACAAAAGGATCAGAAAGTATGAATTCCATGAGGCTTGGACCCCCTACACCCTTCTGTTGCCACTGCCACTCTGACTGGCTCATTAAGTCTGGTAGAAGTTTCTCTGCACATCTATCAGATTGCCATCACCATCACTGCTGCTACTGAGAGGTCTCTGATGGATAAGTAGAGAGGTAGCAAAGTGGAGATCAGTTTACCAGTAAGAATGGAATAGAGGTGATGTGTCCTCCATAAACTCCCTGTAACTTAGCCTTACGCTCTTAGGGCAGGTTTATGCTTCACACTCAGAACATGTGAGCCCACACATCATTGCTGGCACGTGTTCCCAGCATTCATTTGACGCATCCTCAGATCACATCCTCGGAAATTAATGTAATGTGTGCGCGAGATATAATACCAGCAAGAAGTTGGGGGGTGCAGTGTGATTAAGTTGGAACAAGACATCAGAGTCTCTTTTACTATCTACATGTGACAGGAAGCCTCTTTGCAGATCCCACAGGATCAATGTGCGTGCTTCGATGTTTGATGAATTGTTCGATGTAGTGAAGCAAAATGCCGACATACAAATGCATCCGTGGTGCTTTTATATTCAAGTGTCACATATTCCCCAGCATAATGACATGATACATTTTAAAAGTCTCACATACCATCTTCTGTGCTGTCTTTTGTTTTCTGCCTTCACAACAGGTCCCTCTTCAGCTGAAAATGATGGCATTTCTACAGCACTTCCTGGTGTGGCGGAAGTGCTGCATGGGCACCCAGAATCACTCTGGGTGTACCTAGTTTCTATTCCGGCTGAACTTCCTGGTGTGGTGGAAGTTCTGCAGTCCATGACCCCATGGCCCCAATGCAAACCAGGGTGGCTCCCATTTCATGTCCCGGGGAAGGTATTGTCGCTCTCCTGGTCCTTCCATCATCAAGGTGACCCGACTGGGCAGGAGACCCCACCGTCCACCACAATATGTTTTTAAATGTAGACAAATATAAATATATTAAGTATATATTTATAAAATATGTGAGTGTGTGTGTTTGCCTGTAGTGAGGTGTAGTGATTAAGGCTTTGGACCTTTGGACTTCAAACCCTGATGTTATGGTTTAACTGACAATGTGTGACCATGACCAAATCATTTCACCTGCCTGTGATGCAATTGGAAAAACAAATTAACCAATAGCATTTGAGATGTTGTAAGTTGGGCAGCACGGCAGTTGGTAGCGCTGCTGCCTCGCAGTTAGGAGACCTGAGTTTGCTTCCTGGGTCCTCCCTGTGTGGAGTTTGCGTATTCTCCCCATGTCTGCGTGGGTTTCCTCTGGGTACTCTGGTTTCCTCCCACAGTCCAAAGACATGCAGGTTAGGTGCATTGGCAATTCTAAATTGTCCCTTGTGTGTGCTTGGTGTGTGTGCGCGCCCATTGGTGGGCTGGTGCCCTGTCCAGGGTTTATTTCCTGCCTTGCGCCCTTTGTTGGCTGGGATTGGCTCCAGCAGACCCCTGTGACCCTGTAGTTAGGATATAGCAGGTTGGATAATGGATGGATGAATGTTGTAAGTTATCTTGAATAAAGACCGTTAGTGAAATAATAAGTAATAATATTATTAAGTCACTGGAGCTGCTTACTTTTGGACATCATATATACAGTGCAATTGCACATGAGTAAAACATACCTGCTTTAGATGAATTTCTGCTTTATTCTGCTTTCCTTAGTGATTTGGCTTTTCTTGATGTTTATTGCAAAACACAATTTTACATGAAACCATATTCTTTTAAAATAAAAGGGGTAGATCTGTAGGAATAATGTGAGGTTTGAGTCTACATTTTTATCATAGATGCTTACAATTTTCACTTCCTTAAATATAGTTTTCGCATTTTTTGTTTTTCATGTGTACTTTTTTCCATACCAATAGGCAGACAATAAAGACAATAATACACTGTATTATTAATATTTTACAAAAAGTAATAACGTTTAGTGGCTGCACATTTAGGCACAACATTAAATGAAATTATTATTATTAGTTTTGGAAGAAATAACTTCCTGAACTTTGTTGTGGAGGCTTCTTAAATAATTGGGTGTTCTCCATTAAAGTCTGCACATTCTATTATATATGAAAATACAACACTAGATTCCCTGAAGCTTACGATAAAAGTTGTAATGCCAGGCCACCATAAATTCTTTGCACATCTTCATCAGAGTCTATGTTTTGAAAATGTGTTCAGCATTGAGTAGTCTGCAATCCCATTCTCCCACTGAAGCAGCTGAAGTCAGACACAAAATTCTCAGAGCTCAAGTCTGTTTATCTGGGTGTGAGATGTCTGGAATTGTATAGAGTAAATAATATATTGTTATTTGGAATATATATATTTCATTTGTGTTCCGTGTCTATAACAAACAGAAACTTTTTTCCTGTTATAGAAATAATTGACAAAATGCTAATGTGAAGTGTATAATGTGGTAAGACTGAAGTCCAAATATCAAATAAACACTTTCACAAAAGGTATAACGAAACAAGTGTGCTTTTATTCAAAGATATAACAGAACAAAAAGAAATTTTACTTTACATGTCACTGTCAATATGTAAAAACCGAAGGCCAAACATCAATCAACACAACCTAAACATGTCTGCTTGGCCAGTGTACAGGTAACAGCAGCTGGTTTATAATGAAGAGGTTCAAGCACATGTCCTTCTTGTATTTATTGTAAAAGCTTCTCTACCTTGAAGTATAATCTGCATTGGTTCCATGTTCAAAGTGATTGGTGGATAACTGGTTATTGGTATATTGACGAAAGTTTGTATTTACCAGGGCACAAACTGGTGTATGTAAGGAAGAACAGCAAGATTTATTTTCCATTGCTGACTAGTTTAGTGTACTGATTTCCAGGACTTAATAGCATGTATATTTGCTGCCCAGTAACAAATTTAATAGTTAGGTGATGCCATGCCACCTTCTACTTTGGTCTTAGTAGAGTCATCTTTTGAATGCATGGACATCTCAAGAGGTTATACTTAAGCCTAGTTTCTTAAAGAATGATTTGTTAATGTACAGTATATAGGGATGCTCTGGAATAAAAATAGAAGCTTCATCTACTTTAATGATCCTGAGGGAAATTTAAGCACCAAAGATTATTCCAGACTTTATACCAAGATTATACCAACCATTTAAGTACACACTATACAGTTTACATTAAGTACACTGCGGTTGTAATCTTATAGATTGTGCATACAATAATACCAGTGCAATGGGAGCTGTTTAAATAACATTACTACCAAAACTGACAGGTGGCACATAATATTAAAGTGACAGAAACTAAAGTGACTGTGGTATAGCGGGTCCACAACGCTCTCAGTAAGGGCCAGTTTTTAAATAAATAATCACTGCTCTCATAGCGGCTTAGCGAGGGGGCGTTGGGCCATAGCAAGCCATGGGGCGATCTGCGGTTTGGGCGATTCTCACCGCGTGCACAGGTGAGGAACTTAGGCCCCTCGCATTATAAAAGAAGCGTGAGTCAGTTGGAGAGAAAAAAAAAAAAGGAAAGAGAAAGAAGATCGGAAATGAAAATAAAGGCGGAGGTTATTGGGAAGCAGGTCGGTGTGCATATGAGAGAGAGAGAGAGAGAGCCGTGAAGAGCGGGAGAGCGAAAGAGCGCTCGTGGGCAGCTACGAGGGCCTGGGTGTTGGGCCTACACCCAGGCATTTGAGTTGATGTTGCTCCCGCTGAGTGAGCAGGTAGCAGGAGTGACCAGGGGATGGCGACGAGCCTCAGAAAGGCTGGAAAGGCAGCGGAAGTCGGGAGGCTTGGTGGTGGAGTCCCCAACGTGAGTGACCTGACTGTTGGTGGAAACTAAGGCTCGGGGACTGGGATGAGTGCCAGACCGAAGCCAGGGATCGGGAGGTCTCCAGTCTCTTGTGAGTGAAGGGAAAAGGGCAGCTGCAGAGAGAGAGTGGCTCCCCCATTGCGAAGCCTGGACAGGGAGAAGCAGGGGAGTCGCAAGTTAAAAGAAACACCGAGCTTGTTGTTGGAATTTAAAGATTGTTCTTGATGGATGTTTTAACCTCTGGTTTTAAGGATTGTTTTTTTAATTTATTGGTTTTAATCTCAACATTTCTTAATGGATTATTTATTTAAGGAAGAA
Organism: Polypterus senegalus; assembly: GCF_016835505.1. Lineage (NCBI taxonomy): Eukaryota > Metazoa > Chordata > Cladistia > Polypteriformes > Polypteridae > Polypterus > Polypterus senegalus. The sequence continues at coordinate 43,250,516 of NC_053163.1, forward strand.
TTAGAAAGCACTGCACTTTATTTAATTGAACACTTTGACTGTTTTTGTTGACTGTTTTAATAAAAGCACTGTTGCACTTTTTTTACCATCCCCTTGCTTACTTGTTGTCTTCACTGACTAGCTCACTCGGTAACATTATCGACGGTGTTGGGTTCAAGGGCTCCTAAACAGAGATGGGAGCGTGGAGCCAAACCCGCATCGTCACAGTGACTAATATTATAGTAAAAGTAAAATAAAGTTACTTGGCCTATGCTGATAGGGTAACATGTTTAAAGTGACACATTATGAAAAAAAGGTTATGCAGTAGTGACCAAGTAGTGAGATATGGGAGGTTGTGCATAGCTAATATAGCTTATGAGTAGTGAAAGAGCATCAGGCCCTGAACTCAACCACGCCTGCCCTGTTTGAGAGGAGTTAAAGAGGCTAATGGCACTAGGGACAAAAGATTTTTTTTTGTTCATTGCACGGCACCAAAGTAAATTTAGCAGGTGTATTGTTAGAGGGTCCAATGTGTGATTAAAGTACAAATAAAGTCCACAATATTTTTGATTCACAGAGAATTTGCCTGAGAGTTCATAAGCAACAAATACAAGTGCTAACAGATTTTTGTCATACAGAATACAATGATGCAGGTCAATCAAACATGTGCCACCAGCACACATACAGAAAACCAGCAAACAGCTCTCAATATTAAGTACTGTGCGACAACAGATTATAAAATAAAATATAAAAATGTAAAAAAAAGTAGTTCAGTGTACCTGTGCACGCCACTATACTCAGCTGTTAATACTTAAGTAACTTAAGTAAAACTGTATCAGGTTGATGCATAGTATCGCTTAGTATAAAGGCAGTTGTTAAACCACTGAACTTACCTTTTGAAGAGTCCATAAAACTGAACTTCAGCTAAAGTCATATTCTCAATATCTCTCTTTAATTTGTCCTTTTGTTGCAAGCACATGGCTCTTTCTTTGAGTGACCATCCATTTTTTTCTTTTGCGGCATAGTAACACATCAAATGTCTTACCTTATAAAAGACACCAACTCGGATCATGCTCTACCCACTTATATTTTTGTTTTAAAGTTTTTTTTATTTAAGCCTAGAATGGACAGAATTATAATTGTGAGGATCAAAATTGGGGTAGTGGTGGGTGGCAAACAGCATGTAGCTGTGAATATCTATAGTATTGGTAAAAACTTGGACATTTCTTGTCATTTTTTGTGGCACGTGCCAAGACCCCTTTTTGAGCAATGCCCCTGGTTGGGCATCTCAGTTACCTGGATGGTAAATTCTGCCATGCATAAACATATTAGTTTAAGATTATGTTTACATATTCTGTTTACAACAAATTTGATAATTAATTGTATAAAACAATAAATACATTCTAATTTGAATATGCGTTAATTGTATTGCATTTGTAAGATGAATGAGAGAATGATCAATGAATGAGTTTTCATTATTACATGATGATTTAGCTGTAAATAGAACAACTCATGAATCAGATGAGAACAACTTTCACTTGTGCTTTAAACCTCTAAATGATGTGTTCTTAAACTTTTTAATCTGCCATAGGGTTCAAAGCAGGAATGATTCCTGGGTAGTTTGCCTTCCTCTCACAGGGTGAACACACCCACACACACATACACACAGGCCAATTCAGTTCCCCCAGTCCACCTAACCTACATGTCTTTGCACTCTGGTAGGAAACTGGAGCACCAGAATGAAACCCACATGGACATGGGGAGAACAAGCAAACTCCATACAGAAAGCACCGGGGGCTTATGCCTATTATTATTATTCAAAACAGGAATACATTTCTAGTAAAGCTGGGAGAAAATAGTATGTAAAGCTAGGATATAATGATTTTTTAAAGCATAGTATCAAAGGTTAGTTAACTTTGTCATCTAACTCATGGCACCAGTTAAGGAATGAAGTAGTTAACAATTATTAATATTATTTACCTTGTCTTAAACACATTTCTTAAAAAAACAAAATTTTTAAGTGAGCTCCACCATTAACAATACATTTTTCTAAATTAGATTACAACTAGTTTTGATTTAAAATACCAATTTAAAAAAAAAGCCAAAGTATTCCTAAATATATGTAAACTGTGTGTATTTTATACAGGTGAAAGTGTACAATCTTGATAAATATTTCAGTGAACAGTGCATTTGAAATATTTAACTCTGTTGACTAATATTGTATTGTATTTGCTGTTATTCTTCAAATTCTGATTGTTTTACTATGGGAAGGAGGGTGGGAATACTTATAATATTGTATTTTAGTTCTGCAGAAACAAAAGCTCTCTGTGATGCGTCAACAGCATTCACATACTGCACCACCATGAATAGTACGATAAATAGCAGGTCTTTAATCAAAGAGTATAGAATTTGCTTTTGGACAAACAGCCATGTTTAAGAATCACTGCTGTACAGGATGTGTTTTTAGAACTCCTATGGAGATGTACTGAATTGATTCATTTGTGCTTATAAATTGACTATTGCTTATAATTCACTGAAAAGACTTGTTCAGAGAGGATGAACCATTCATGTGATTGTAAAATGTAATGCACCTCCATTTAGAAATGTAGAGTTGAGAAATGTGGAGTAGAATGTTGAGATATTTGCTGTAAACTGCAGTGGAGCTAAACTCTAAAGTATCCACAGCTTGATCTACTTAAGTACAGATACATGAAAAATATACTTAAGCACAGTAACAAGTTAATTCTACCTTGTTACTTTCCACCACTTGAAGAGTTAAGAAAAATATTTTCATAGTTAAGAGGTCTGAAAGTAGTAAAAATGCATGTAATTCCAAGTTAATATTTTAGCTATTATTTTCTGTATATAAATCTTGATACATCTTTGTATATCATAAACTTAGTAAAATAAGCTTTACTTAACTGAAGATTAAAATGGAAAAAAGACTCTTTACCTTTTATTGCATCATCTTAAATAAACTTGTTGAGGCATTTGCAACAAAAAACTAAATTACCTAAAATATACATTTGTGTTTTTTGACAAATTTGTATCATATTCTGAAACATTCCTCATTGCTGATCTTTACTTGTGCTTACCTGAGGGCAGAATCACTGGCAAGGTAATATTGAAAGATAGGTTTTGTGAAAGCCTGAATTATCACAGCTATTTATTTCCTTTTTGTTACAACTTGCAAGATACTTCTAAGCTAATATCGGACATTAACCCTCTAGCAAACCATTAATTGTACCTGTGGCCATATTATCTAATATACTACTTGTTAATGACTTACCTGCTATTTAGGCTTTTTAAAACACCTTTGGAGTATTCAGTGTAATGTCATTTTTAAGACGCCTTGGGAAAAGTTCTTAAAATCAGGCTCTGCTGTGCTATAATTGGGTCAAGTTAAAGGATGATAAAGTTATAAGGAATGGATGACGAAATACTTATGTGCATGGCAAAAAGTTTCCTTGCCTGTGTAAAGCAATATGATACAGCTCTAAAATTAATATTAGATGTGTGTACTTGCACTTTGCTTTCAATTGCAAGTAGCTGTCTGCGCCTCTTGGTATTAGAGCACAGATAAACACAGTTAAAAAGTTTGTTTTTCTGAAGACAGAACTGACCATAGGGTCCAAGGTTAGACTTTACCTGAAAGTTTATACAGCAAAAGTAAAAATGAAATTCAGAATAGAAAAAAAGAAAAGAAATATCATTCACAACTGCAAAGATAATTACACAACTCATTGCAGATGACAATCTATCAGATCCATGGAGATTTCTATATTCATATTCAAAAGAATAGTTTTTCTTCTCACTTGTACACCAAACTTACTGAAGAATTAATCATATATTCATTTATAATAATTTCTTACCCACTATCAATTCTTGTAAATACAATGCTATTGTCATTTCAAATTACTGTCCTCTTAATTTGGAAGTTACATCACTATTCCCTACATACTCAGCTCATGACTGGAACCTTAACCCCCTGTTATTAGCAGAAGAAAACTGAATAGAATTCATCTTCAAACAAATTGATAATTCTTTAGAGACCAATGCATTATCAGAAGTCTCTACAGGAACACTCTGAGAAAAAATGAAAGATGTTTTAGAAAGGACAAGTTATTTCAAGGCTTTATTGTATAAACAAACTAAAGACTAGGATGTCATCAGAACTGATTACGGAATTTTCAGAATAGATCATGAATTTGACTAATCTTCAAATGATGAAGTTCTCTGTAAAAAATAATGACCTTACATTTAGAATTTAAGCTCTTGATAACAAGAAGAACTGAGCAACTTATTTTAAATTTTGACATCATTATTATTGACACAAAGAGAAGGCGAATAAGATTCTAGCTCAACAAACTGACAAGCTGGAAGTTCACAATTCAATAACAGAAAAATGACCAACGCAACTGGAAATAAAATCAGGGTGCATACTGTGATAACTGACCCATTTAAGGAGTACCATAAATCCTTATATTCCTCTCAGTATAAACAAGACGAGACCCAAACTAAACAGATTTTTGATAAAATACAAAAATACATATACCATAGCTAGATTTTCACATTAAGAAACAGAAAGCCATAAAACTCATTTTTACAGTGAGACAGCTACAAGCCTAGATAACTATCCAGTGAAATTCAACTGAATTGACTCCATTTTTAAAAACAATGTTTATAGAAACTAATAAATGTAAAATTCTACTCAAAACATTTCACTAAGCATTAACATCTGTTTTTCTAAAGAAAAATAAATGCTTTTAAACAATGTGAGTGAAATAGACCAATTCCATTACTGATTAATGATGTTAAGGTACTAGAAAAAGTCTTAGCTAGAAAGCCTGACAAAGTGCTTCCCTCAGTAATATCACAAGGACATTATTAAAGCAAGACACCCACAAAATCTGACTCACCAGCAGTTTTGCTATATTTGGATGCAGAAAAAGCCTTTGCTAAACTTGAATCTGATTATCTGTTTACTGTGCTGCAAATATTTGGGTTTGGCCCCAAGTCATCTGTATGGGTAAAACTACTTTATACTAGTCCGTAAACTTCAGTTTATATTAATAACACAAACTTAGATTACTTCTTATTAAAGCAAGGAGCTTGACAAGGGTGCCCACCAGTGATATTTTCATAACGAAAATGAGAACAAGAACTAAAAACATTTTTTGTTTTACAAGCATGATGATGATAATAAAGCAAATGTAGTGTGCAAGAAGAAGAAAAAGAGTCTCAGAGTTTCACTGCAGGCCCTGTCCTGAATTTGTTCCTGCATTGCACCCTATGAGCTAGCTGAGATAGGCTCAAACCTCTCACACGACCCTGGTCTGGATTAAGCAGGTTAGAAAATGATAAGACTTACCAAAGTCATTTAACCTCTTTTTAAAGTATGAAAAAACCTGGAATCACAGATTTCACAGTTTAATAATTGGATTTTGTTTGTTTTTAATAGTTATTAAATTTAGTGATATTACTTAAATAACATTACTGAATAAAGAAAAAAATTGTATTTAGTGTAAGTGTTGATATAAAAAGAAATTTATTGCATAACATTTTATAGTCCAGGTAAAACATGTACTCATCCAAGAAGTAGCAATTTGCATCTGCCACCTAGCCCAAGAAATAATCCCTTTAGCAGCCCTGTTTTGAGTTGCACTTTATAGACACTCCCTAATGAACAATCTGTTTTGCAGTACTGTTATCAGTTATTACATTATTAGAAGAATCTTAACCACCAAGCATACTACAGTAGAAATTATGTATTATTTTATGTAAAAGCTGACAAATTCAATGATCAAAATGCCAGTGGCACCAAATGAACCAACAGCACATCTCAAAACGCAGTTCTCAACAAAACATTGCCAAATGTCTGAGATTGTAGCAAATCTGTTTTGTTCCACATGTTTTTCACGGGTGTCTTTGTTATCAATGCACAAATGCCGCATAATAGTCTGATAGCGGTCACGGGGCATCGTATCTTTGATTGCCAGTACAACAAATAGTTCTGACCAGGCATCAACCACAGCACCAACTGTGGTCATTGCTGCTCTTGTGAAAAGAATGGAGATAAACGCAAACTCAAAGAGGGAGAGGCAAGTTTGTTGTACTACGTAAACTTGACTGAGAGAATCTTCTTCTTTTGGCTGCTCCGTTAGGGGTTGATACAGCAGATCATCTTCTTCCATGTCTTCCTGTCTTCTGCATCTTGCTCTGTTACATCCATCACCTGAATGTCTCTCACCACTTCCATAAATGCCTCTTTCCTGGCAGCTCTATCCTTAGCATCCTTGTCCCAATATACCCAGCATCTCTTCTCTGCACATGTCCAAACCAACACAATCTCACTTCTCTGACTTTGTCTACAAACTGTCTAACCTGAGCTGACCCTCTAATGTACTCATTTTTAATCCTGTCTATCCTCGTCGCATCCAATGCAAATCTTAATATCTTTAACTCTGCCACCTCCAGCTCTGTCTCCTGTTTTTTGGTGAGTGCCACCGTCTCCAACCCATATAACATAGCTGGTCTCACTACCATTCTGTAGACCTTAACTTTCACTCTTGCTGATCCCGTCTGTCACAAATTACTCCTGACACTCTTCTCCACCCTTTCCACCATGCTTGCACTCTCTTTTTCACCTCTCTTCCACAATCCCCATTACTATGTACTGTTGATCCCAACTATTTAAACTCATCCAACTCTACTCCCTGCATCTTCACCGTTCCACTGACCTAACTCATATTTACACACATGTATTCTATCTTTTTCCTACTGACCTTCATTCCTCTCCTCTCTGGAGCATATCTCCACCTCTCCAGGATCTCCTCAAGGTGCTCCACACAGCAAACATCATAGTCCACGGAGTCTCCTGTCTAATCTCATATGTCAACTTTCCCATCACCATTGCAAATAAGAAAGGACTCAGAGGTGATCCCTGATCTAATCCCACATCCACGTTGAATGCATCTGTCACCCTACTGTGGACCTCAAGATCTGGAGGCAGTGGTTACCTTATGGCCTGAAGCCCTTGTGATGCAATAGTTCATGTCTTTAACCTTGATTATTCATTCAATGCATGCATATTATTTATTTTTAATTACTATTTTACAAAATATTTTGAAAAACCTAGTTATTTTTTATGATATGCATGAAGCATTAATGGAATAACTTGATTTTTGTAATTTTTCATTGTGATTCTATTACTTTTTTATATTCACAGGGAACAAAAACTTTTTTAGGTCCATGTGGAGGTCGAGACTGCATTGGTGAATGTCAGTGTTTTCCAGAAAAAGGAAGTCTTGTAAGTATTTATTAATTTATTTATTAAGTCATTAATATTTCATTTAAATATACAGAAAGTGATACTATAGTCTAGAACAATTTTCCTCCATCCCTTTAAACTTCATTACTGACCCTTCTCATCGCTGGCAGGCAGTTAACAGAAACAAAAACAAAAGAAAAATAGACTTCAGCTACAGAAGATTTAGAAAAGGTGCTAAGTTTAAGTCTGTTAAGGGTATATATGCAATCAGGGATAAATTGACCAATAAATGTTTCTATGCATTCTTTGTTATCAGACATGGTAATTTTTCTTAGTTTGTACCATTGGAATGACAGTGGTAAATATGAATATTTGATTGGTTTTGGGGATGAGAGCAGAACTCCACATGTCCTGAGCGCAGACCTCAGCTACAAGAAGAAAAAGTAAGAAGTGGATGCCTCAATTGAAGAGAATAGAATGCTTCTAGCCCTGACTCATTAAATATATCTCCTAGCAAAGATATACCAGACTGACACCAAGGAGAGCAGGAAATTGGACCGCCTCTGATATTTAGGGCAGAATTATGAAATTAAGGAGTGTGGAGGTGCCTTCTTGGCAGAGGACCCATCAATTCTTCCACACTATTCCAAGTCTGAAGGGCATAAGACACAATGGGGCCAACAACAGCAGACAGAGACTTTATTTTATTAGAAAGAAACAGAAATTAAGTTGCGGAATGGGGGAAAATATATTTTGTTTCAATGGGCAACCAGCTAGGGATGGCAGACCCAGCTCCCAACTGTCCTTAGAGCCAGAACTCAGGTGGGATAGAAAGAGGAAGCAGAGAGCTAACAACGTTAATTCTAGGGAGCAAAATCATGTTAATATCTGGATTGGAATGAGAGCGGAAGGTGGGACCAAGAAGAAATGGAGTCTGCTACACCCTTCAGAACATAGTGGAAGTTGGGAGCTGCAAGCTCCTGGACCCCGGCATAGATGACCAATTCCAGGTATCTGAAAGACACTAACCAGGGAATGAATGAGGGAAAATCCTTAGAGATGACAGGAAGAATTTAGTGGCAGAAAGATTTAGACCAGCTAATCTTATAACTGGACAGGGCTTCATAGATATTAAACAGATCAAGGGCATGGGAAAGATCAGCAGGGGCATTACCAAGGCAGAGATAAACAGCTGCATATAGTGAAACTTTTTAGGGTATATCTTTAATTAATATGGGACTGATATTGTCTGAGTTGCTACTGCCAGGGGCGCTAATGAAAGAATAAAGAGAAGTTGGTAAAGAGGACCGTTTAATTCAAGTTGATAGCAGTATAGTGTTTTGGAAACATTTTGACATTCTTTTTACTTTTTTAAGAATTTAGTTTTCCCTATAACAGAAATAGCTAATAAACTATTGTTTCCTGGTGCTCCAAAAGCTGATCAATGTATTACCTGTTGTTTTACGTCTTGTGCATACTTGTAAATCATATTCACAGTATACATAAAGGATGCTAAAGTACATTCATTACTATACTTGATGGTTAGTAGATTGGTTATCGCAACTTTTTTTTAAATTTAATTTCTTTGCTTTCGCTACAACACAAATAATAAAATAATAGAAGCAAAAACAACACTGCATTGAGCTGCAGGCCATTTCTGCATTGCTAAAGGTGATGTAGAGTTTCAAGTATAGTTTTCATTGATTTGATGGAACGTTTGCTTTATTTGCATACACTTGTGAGGCTAAGGCAAACAGGAATCATTGGTTATTACTAAGAGCATTATTTTACCAAAATTTTGTATAATTTCTTAAATTATTTTAGACAACTCAGTTTATTTCAGTGATCTAAATTAATTAATGCATAGGAGACCGAGTATACCATGTATATCCATCACTGTGAATTATCTATTTTGCTTTTGAATAGACATTTTAGATTTTCAGATTTATTGAATGTATTTACTAGCATGCAGCTGCACATGGCTAATTTGCTATGAGGTTAAACAACTCTTACATGAGCTCTCCCCCTCCCCTTCTCAGAAAACGCAAGAGACTCTGTGAAATAATATTTTATATTGCTATTTACAAAGTGTGCCCTCCTTTTTCGTGTAAGTAAAAAGTGTAAAGTATATACATAGATAAATTAGAAACAAAACTAATGTCCTTGCTTCAACCAGAGCCACATCAAACAATGAAATAAGCCAGACCCACGCTTTGTGGTAAGCCAGTGAGTGCCCTTAGCTTTTGAACTACATGAGCACAATGATATATATTTTTACTTATGACTAGTTTGTGGCCAGCAGTTCCATTTTGTTTGTGATTATTACTGTGGATCAATGAATTTCACCAAAGCATTATTTGCAGTGAATTTGCTGTATTTGTTTTTACCCTTGTTCATCAAATTATGTACTGCTAATTCAGCCAGTTTAGGAGAACTATTTTCCTCAGAGCCCCATAATGCTTTGTGTGGCCATTGCGACATCTCCCTGAGTTGTAACAGCCAACATGTAATGATAATCATCTGCATTACAGACTCTGTGGACCTTAGTGGTAGAACAGATAAGTAAATAATCCAGATTCTCAAAATTTTATTTTTATGAAACATTTACAGCATACGGTAAATAGCAATTTATCAAATGTGCAGGTTTATCTTCAAGTTCCACGTCACTATAAGAGAAGGAGGCGTGTGCCCTATGCATGCATAATTAGCCACATGGAGATAAAAACAAACCTTGAAGGAGCCTGATGCAAATGAAATAATAATAATAAAAGATTTATTACTATTCACGAGAGGTTTCTATCTTTTTCATAGAAGAAAAGTGCAAAACATGAGCACAAATGGTTTGGAGAGCCTTTGGTGTGACTTTAAAAAATAGAATGAGCCAGCGGCTTCAATCATGACATGTCACTTTGAATTTTCTGCCTTTAATAGACCTTCATATTTTTTGTGACTTTTGGCGACGATTTTGGCATCTCTGCTTTCATGAAATATATTTTTGTGTTTCTCTGTGTTTTTTCTTCTTTGATCTCACAGAGGCACAAATGTGCAGTGGTTGGTACTTCAGCCGCACTGCTCAGATCTCCTTTTTGGCCACAAGAATCGGTCCAGTATAGTTGGGAGATGTATCCCTAGCCCTTAGGTACACTTTAAAGATGATTGCATCATCATAATCCAGTCAAATCCAGTTCATTTAGTCTTTCCCATTGACTTCAATGCATTTTGCTAAGTTCAGTGATATTTGCGAACACTTCTGTGATTTCTCCAAACTCGTGGTGAAGTAAACACCGTGGAGTTCGCTCATCACTAGTGGTTATCATTTCTTTTGAGTCTTTTGTTGTTTAAGGTATGGTGGTGCAGTGATTAGCACTGTTGCCTCACAGGTTAGATCACATTATTTGGTCACAATAATTGGTTTAGCAGGGTTGTCAGATGCTTGCCTAGCACACTAGGACACTTAATATTAGAATTCCTGAAGCCCATGTAAAAAGTCCCAACATGGGCCACCTTAAATTCCTTCGCACCTCTCCATCGGCATCTTTGTTTTGCAAATATGTCAATCAGCACAGGCAGCATGCAGCCTGCTATCCCATCTCCCACCAACACTGCTGAAGTTCTCCCAGCTCATGTCTGTTTTTTCTGTCTGTTGCCTTGAAATATATAATGTGTGAAGACTAAACTTCAAATATCAAATACTTTAACTAAAGGTATAACAAAACAAGACTGCCTTTATTCAAGAAAGTAATCAAAGAAAACTAAATTATTCAATTTACATTACAAACCGAAACCCATTTATCAATACTCAAATCAAATGTATGTTTTTATTGTTAAGTAGTAACAATAAGAGCAGCTCCTGTTCAAAATAATAATTCTGGAGGGCGCTCAGATTTGATCCCAGTACCTCTTGATTATGAGTCAGCAGTTCTTACTTCTATGCCACCAAAGAGGTCATATCTGTGTTGTACACTAACCCAATTTCTTTTTATTTGGTCATATTCTTGGATTAAAGCGCACTTGTTTTGTTATACATGTACCTTTTGTGGCAGTGTTTATTTGATATTTGGACTTCAGTCTTCACACATTATAGACCCCATGTCAAAATTTTGTCGTTAGTACTATAACATGAAAAAGGTTTCTATTTTAGGTATTTGTTCAACATTTCTTGCGTTTCTCGCATTTCCCGTCATCCGATCATTGTAAACATGGAACACACATGAAATGCATTTGTTCCAAATAACTATATATTATTTACCCAGAGCAACTCAAGATAAAGGAGACTTGAGCTGGGAGAACTTTTTGACTGAAATGAGCTCCAGTGGTAGTAGGAGGGGATAGAAGGCTGCTTCTTGCTTTTGCTGATCGACACATTTACAAAACAAAAGAGACTGATGGAGAGGTGCAAATGGATTTAAGGAGGGCCAGGATTACAAGTTTTTCGTAGGCTTCAGGGATTGTAGTGTTAAACACTGCGCTCCACATTGCAAAGTCTCACCTAGAGCAGAAAGGAGGATATGTGAGGCTGCTGTTCATGGATTATAGCTCTGCCTTTAATAGAGTTGTCCCCAGGATACAAGTCAGGAAGCTGCAAAACCTGGGCATCCATGAACATCTGTGACTATGGATTAAGGACTTCCTGACTAACCACCCACAAACAGTGAGACTTGGTCCCCACACCTCCCCAGTCCTGACACTTAGTACAGGAGCACCGCAAGGGTGTCTGCAAGCCCTGCTCTATACTCTCTTTATACTTATGACTGCATGCCCATTTATCCCACAAACACAATCATCGAATTGTGGGTCCCAACTCAAATGAGACCGCTTACAGGGATGAAGTTTCTAGACTGACAGGATGGTGTGCGGTAGATAACCTGTCCTTAAAAATCAAAAAGACAAAGGAGCTCATCCTGGATATCAGGCGGAAACAGGATGTGTCCCTACCATTCAGGATAGGAGACCAAGAGGTGGACCAGATGACCATTTTTAAGTTTCTAGGGACCCACATCAGCAGTAACCTAAAATGGTATAAAAACCACTGCTCCAGTGAAGAAGTCCCAGCAAAGACTGCACTTCCTTAGGATACTGGGGAAAACCACATCTCTGCCACTTTGCTGTAGACTTTTTATCACTGCTTATCACAGGCTTACTGACCTACTCCATCCTAGCATGGTTTACAAACTGTTCCGAATCAGACAGGGCAGCCCTCCAGAGGGTGATCGACATAGCACAAAAAAATCATTGGATTCTTCCTCCCCCCTCTAAAAGACATCTACAGGTCACGCTGTTACAGCTAGGCCTGCACAATTATCAGCGACAATACTCATCCTTTTCATGATGTCTTCACATTGCTACCCTCTGGAAGGTGCAGCAGGGCCCTGAAGTGCCATACCACGAGACTGAGGAACAGCTTTTACCCCTCAGCTGTCCAAGAACTTAATTCTTGGCCCTCTGTTCCCATTGTCCCAACTTTCACTTTCACCATCTTAATAGCCTTGGACTTGTTTTCATGTGAGAAACTGTGTGTAATTAGTGACATGGACTATTAATATTTTATGCACTTTAATTATAATTTTTTACATTATTTTACAAATCCAATCAGTTTTTTATCTGTGTATGTGTGAGGATATGTGTGTAAGTGATGAAAGCATGTCTGGGAGAGCCGTTTTAAATTTCATTGTATTGTTCTCAATGTGATGACAATAAAAGATATTCTATTCTCTTCTGTAAAAAAGTAATGTGTAATCACTTTAAACTTATCATTCTTGCAAAGATTCATTCCTGTTATTCAGTCTTATAACATGTCTTAAAATTATAGGTGTTATATATTACAAATGTATTCAAAATTGCTAACCTGTCATGGCAGCATTAGGCACAAAACAGAAACCAATCCTGAGCCAGGGATCTGTCCTTCATTAAGCACTGACTCACACTGGACCAGTTTAAAATTACTAATAATCTTTAACATGCCTTTTTTTTAGTATGCAATTAGTTTTTCCTTTACAAGATATATGCAGATGCAGTTTTGATATTTCTTTATAAGTGAATAATGTACTCATTAAGCAGTTTATTGGATTTCAGATTTTTATCATGTTGGGATCTTTTTTAAGCTATTTACATTTAGCAGAAAAAAAAGTGTAATTTAGTCTTTCTGTTATACTGTTAAAGCAGTTGGCTTGTTTTCTCCTTTTTACATCTGAATAAGAAAACATGAAAAAGCGCTAGGGTTTTTAGTTATGGTTTTTGTTTATATTGGCACACAAAGACACTTTTCCTTCAAAAAACAAATACTGACTGATGTGGTAAGTATTTGTAAACATTACAATTAACATAAGCAGCACCCTCTACATTTTGACTTTAATTGTGATTTGTTTAAAAATGTTTATCTGAAGACTGGATGTTGTATATTTCAACTATGACTCACATGTGTTTATGTAGCCTTTAAAAGATTTATACCATAAAACCTGTTTAAGGATGTTTATTAATACAAACATAGAGAAGGAATCTCTGCTGATCATCCAACAGTTTTAGACTACATGTGTGTTCTAAATATAAACAATTCATAATATTGGCTTAGATATATCTGGAATAACCCATGGTGAGGCCCAATATGCTTTTTGACAACTTAAGCATTCTAAATATATTTAAGACTACATTTTAAGTATTTAAATTAAAACCATTGTCTGCTTGGATTAGATTTAACAAAATTATGTTAAATATTTATTATTTCAAATACTGTACACTATTTTGGCAAAATCATTTCTACCCAGTTGTCTTAGCAAATTCCACTCCATTAATGCTTAAATTCATTTGACAATATGTGAGGGCGTATTAGTGTATGATGTGAGTGTGCCCTGACTAAGGTTAGTTCCTTCCTTGTCCTAATGCTGTCAGGATGCACTTTGGCTCAGTAAGACCTCCAATTTCAAGGTGTTTAGAAATTGATGAATGAATAATTGCATTTTCTGATCTTTACTTACATTGAAAATCAGTTACAAAAGTTAATGGCTGATTACATTGCTAGTATGAAGCTGAGACTTGTTATAAAGTTTAAAATTATATACAGTTTGAATTGTTTGGGTAATGATTTATGTGCATTGATATTCTATAATAATTAGAACATGAGATTCTTTTTTCCAATTTCCAGCTTATTCTTAAGTGTACAGTACAGCAGTTTTTGTATTTTTTGTAGTTTTGGTGTACATAAAATATAATATACCCAGTTAACTTGTCAACTATAGTATAACTTAACACTTATACTGTTGTCCTGATGTTTTTTGTTATTGCATCTGTTGTTTTAAGAGTTGTTTGGATGAAAAAAATCTGCTGAATGAATACAAATTTTGAAAATTTAAAGGCAGCATCACTTGTGTTATTCAGATTATGTGTGTTCCTTGGCTTTTCCCTACTACTATAGTCCTACTACCAAAACCATATTTCTCTTATTTGTTAACTTGTAGAAATATTCAGTATCATTAGTTTGCTTGTTTAATTTAACTACTACAATCATATCTTACTTTCTTTGTGTTCTTTCTTAAAAAAATCTTCATTTAGAGATCTGTGGATAAAAATTGAGAACTTGGTGGAGTAATGTAATATTTTGTAGAAGGCCACTTAACATACTTCACTGTTGCATTTTTTCTTAATTCCCTGCATTTAAATTCTTACTTAATAAAAGGAAGCAGCAGTTCTCCTTCATTGAGTGGCTTTGGTAAGTTATAGCTTCCTTATTTCACACTATGAAGATTTCAAATTGCTGATGAAAACTCCCCTTACCTAACAAAGGCATTTTTTTATTAATAAGGTAGATACCAATGGACAGAAGAATCTAATGTTGCAGCAGACATCAATTCTGATTAGCAAGATGCAAACTTTGATGACTGAATGTAGAACAGAAATACAATGATGAAGTTTCAGGGGGTGTTTTCATGCTTTGTAAGTCTTTTCTTCATGGCATGATGGAGAATTAGAAGCGCTTTAAAAAGAGTTTTCAATCTTGATATTAAAGGTGTGTGATATGAAAGATGTGCCTATAACAGTGGTTATCAACCTGTGGTATGTGTCACAGTAGAGGTACTTGAATATTTACAGAGTAGTAGGCAAGGAAGCACAGAAAGCAGATTTTGGTAAGCATGTGCAAGAAGAGAGAGAGAGAGACACACACTGTACAAGATAAAGCAAGAGAAGCTGTCTTAATTGCCATTGCAACTAAAGAAGTGCTTCTTGATTTGAATATCACTATGAGATTATCTATTAGATAAAATTCCTGCATGGTTTCATTTAATAAAGTAAACAGTCCTGTTATGATTTTAAGGCGAAAAAGGGTGAGGTTCTTTTATTCCATTACAGAATTACAAGTAATTCTGAACACTTTGTACATGCTTTTATAGTGTGATGTCTGTTAAGCAAAATAAGTGAGTGGGGATACATTTTGCTTTTTAATGCAGCACCATACACAGCAGAGATAAAATAAAGAATGCTTTGCATTTACCCTAGGTTTGTTTTGATCATAGCTATACAGTAGTTGTCCATCCAGCTACTCATTTTCTGACCGGTGTATCCAGTTCAAGGTCACTGAGATTCAGTGTCTCACCCAGCAGCACTGGTTACAAGATCATTTAGTTAGTGTTTCAAGACTTCCACATTGCCCTAATATTCCTAATGTTTTAAAGCACATGACAAAAAAAAAAAATAGAACTCCTATACAAACTAGAATATATTACAATTTGTATCTATTAAGACCATCTGCCTAAGATATTGCTTACAGTGATGGTAATAATACAATTGCAATGTTACCAAAACAGTCCTGTGCACATAAATATATAAGTTTAATGTAGGTGCCTTAAATAAACTGACTGGACTAATAATCATAAAATTCAACTAAATTAAAGTATGAAGATTTTTTTAAACATTTACCTGTGATTCCTGTTTACATGGGATTGTAAGCAAAGAGTACAATACCACCATCCAATCAAATCATTGTATTGTAACAGTGCGGATTGGCCCCATGCTACTTCTTCTCTTTGGGGACCTCTTGAACCTGAGACCATCGATATTCATGACTGGGATGAGCTTGGCAGGACAAACACACACAAAGCAATAGGTATGTGCAAAAGTGTGCTAGTGCTTTTATTAAAATTAATCCATAACCAAACCAGTGATCCAAAAAGCTCTGATTTTAAATGTCAATTAATAAATAATCCAATAAAAGAGTGGAAATCTATGAGATTAAAAAATTTAAAAAGACTTAAAATGAGAATAAAAGCCATCACAGTCATTGATTCAGTGCTCCTTTCACTCCTGGATGAGCCCAGCACAACCTCCTCACCTTGTCCCCACTCCTCTGAACAATCAGTTTGGATAATCCTCCATAGAGTGCCGGTCCTTCGCTCTGTCACACGACCAATGACCACGCTGCCTTTCCCCATACTAGCTGGATGGTGCTGCCTCTCCATCCCAATGCTGCTCTTTTGGGTTGGTTAAAGTTCTCTTTTTTCTCTCTCCTTGGTTTTCCTCCCTTCTCCACTCCTGCATTTTTATACACTGCAGAGAGTTGCATGTGCGATTGCCAAATTGCTACCCTGGGCTGATAACAAGACAATCAGACCATCCGCTCAAGCTGGCAAGGCAATGCATTGCCTGGCATACCACCTTGCACCAATCCAGACACAAGCTGTCCTTGCAACAATTGCTCACAGCTGCTCTACTCCTCAGTGTACAGTAAGTATGTCCATTATTTATTTATTGATAAAGCCACACAGCGCCATGAACCACTCTTCACATGCATCACAGCTTTTCCAGCTAAAGACCAGCTTTGGAGAGCCTCAAAGCAACACAGAAACAAATGTGAAGAGTGTCATTAATCTAGACATAGTTGTTGGAGAATGATATATTATTATTTGTAGTAGTAATAGTACTGTTGTTATTATTCTTGTTATTGTTGTGTTACTTTTTATGTTGTAGTCTATCATTTTGACCTCTGAATTTTTATGATAATTTGGGTCCCATGAAAGAGAAGGAAGGTTCTGAAAATAGTGATAAATCACAATACAATCAGTTTTTAATTGTTAATTGTTATTAATAATAGCATCCTGTATCTAAATATATAAAAAAAAGGCCAAAAAATGTATAGTTCCAGTTTTACTCACTGCTTAATTTGAATACTTATCTCTTTCCTTTAAAATAAACAGGTAAGTTTTAGACTATTACTTCAGCCACTGTGCTATTTAACCAATGTAGCTGGAATAGAAAAGTAGCAACTGAACCTATGAAATTCATGCTCATATTTGCAAAGAAACTATATTGTAGTAATACTTTCAGTGCCAACACTCTATACATGCATACCATATTTAGATCCTTGTAGATATTAATTTATTTGGATCGGCAATTCTATATTATAATTCCTATCAACAGGCTTCTAAAAAGTGTTTCTCCACTGTGATAATAAGAATAAGCATTCAGACAAAATGTAAAACATTGTAACTTTTTATAAAGTATATAAACTCAATATGGTCAGAATTTACACTATAAAACGTTTTTGAAAATAGTCATAGCAAGTAACTTAGTAGCTGTAAACTCCCTATTAAATGGATTTAAATGTGTACAGTGAGATATTAAATGAAGCAATCTTATCACTAACAAATAATACATCATGATGCCACATTTTAGTCATTTTTGTTATCCAAGCATGTAACAAAGTAGTTTGCACAAAAAAAATCTGCAAGTTGAGGTTGCAGTCATTTATCATGACTGCATCATTACAGTAATTTGGAGATGCCAGCTGAACTATATCTGTTGGGTTGTTTAATATCAATATTATTAGGTTTTCTAATTAAAGTTAAGGGTTATAAATATCTGCTGGCTGTTAGGAGGGCACACATCTATTAAAAGGTGTTCTGGGTTGCTTAATGACTGCAAAGAGAAACAGGAAATGCACACATAGGAGAGAAGGAGACTTTAAGGAAGGAGGGGGACATATGTGTAGTTGGAGAGTAAGAAAAAGGAGCTTCCAGAGTTAAAAAGGTAAAGCAATTAAGAAGTCAGTGTACAAGAGATGAAGTCTTGCATCTGTTGATCTCCATATTTCAAGAACCAGTATTCTGTGTCACTCTTTTTAGTCGCTACAGTAACTTTTTTAAGTTTTATAGGACCGGTAACTGAAGTGTCTTACACATACTGTAAAGTGACTCATTCGGAAACAACAGCAAAATGTTTTGTTAAAAGTTCTTTTTCAAAAATATTTGTTTCAAAGCAAATATATAATTGATGTATACTGCTCAAAAGAATTAAAGGAACACTTTTTAATCAGAGTATAGCATAGTCAATGAAACATGGGATATTAATCTGGTCAGTTAAGTAGCAGAGGGGGTTGTTAATCAGTTTCAGCTGCTGTGGTGTTAATGAAATTAACAACAGATGCACTAGAGGGGCAACAATGAGATGACCTCCAAAACAGGAATGGTTTAACAGTTGGAGGCCACTGACATTTTTCCCTCCTCATCTTTTCTGACTGTTTCTTCACTAGTTTTGCATTTGGCTACAGTCAGTGTCACTACTGGTAGCATGAGGCGATACCTGGACCCTACAGAGGTTGCACAGGTAGTCCAACTTTTCCAGGATGGCACATCAATACGTGTCATTGCCAGAAGGTTTACTGTGTCTCCCTGCACAGTCTCAAGGGCATGGAGGAGATTCTAGCAGACAAGCAGTTACTCTAGGAGAGCTGGAGAGGGCCATAGAAGGTCCATAACCCATCAGCAGGACCAGTATCTGCTCCTTTGGGCAAGGAGGAACAGGATGAGCACTGCCAGAGCCCTACAAAATGACCTCCAGCAGGCCACTGGTGTGAATGTATCTGACCAAACAACCAGAAAGACTTCATGAGGGTGACCCAAGGGCCCCATGTCCTCTAATGGGCCCTAAGCTCACTGCCCAGCAGCATGCAGCTTGATTGGCATTCGCCATAGAATACCAGAATTGGCAGATACACCACTGGTGCCCTGTGCTTTTTACAGATGAGAGCAGGTTCACCCTGAGCACGTGACAGAAGTGAAAGGGTCTGGAGAAGCCATGGAGAACATTATGCTGTCTGTAACATCATTCAGCATGAGCAGTTTGGTGGTGGGTTAATGATTGTCTGGGGAGGCATATCCATGGAGGGTCACACAGACCGCTACAGGCTTGACAAAGGCACCTTGGCCGCCATTAGGTATCAGGATGAAATCCTTGGACCCATTGTCAGACCCTATGCTGGTACAGTGGCTCCTGGTGCACGACAATTCCTGGCCTCATGTGGTGAGAGTATGCAGGCAGTTCCTGGAGGATGAAGGAATTGATACCATTGACTGGCCACCACACTTTCCTGACCTAAATCCAATAGAACACCTCTGGGACATTATGTTTTGGTCCATCCAATGCCACCAGGTTGCACCTCAGACTGTCCAGGAGCTCAGTGATGCCCTGGTCCAGATCTGGGAGGAGATCCCCACAACACCATCTGTCATCTCATTAGAAGTATGCACCGATGTTGTCAGGCATGTATACAAGAACACAGGGGCCAAACAAAGTGCTGCATACGATTTTGAGTTGCTGCAATTAAATTTTGGCAAAATGGACTAGCCTGCCACATCATTTTTTCACTCTGATTTTTGGGGCGTCTTTGAATTCAGGGCTCTGTAGGTTGATCATTTTCATTTCCATCAAACAATGTGGCATCCTTTCGTTCCTAACACATTACCCAGTCTATATCAGTATAGATATCCAGGAGGATTTCTTTTTCCCATTGAGATCTGATGTGTTTTCAAAGTGTTCCTTTAATTTTTTTGAGCAGTTTATATATCACTTATTGATTTTTATACCTGCAATTAAATTCATGATACGGCATTTCAGCCAAGGAGAAAAATGTTATTTTATAGTTATTGTCAAAGTTACAGTAATAATATTACATTAATCTACCACCTGTACTAAACTCTCATTGAATTCCCAACCCTTTCTTTTTCCTATACGTTCAATAATTGACAATTTAGTGTAAAAATAGGACATCTTACAGATATAAACTATTCCATTGCATCCTACACCAGTGTAAAGAATAAAGTATATGATAAAATTCAGAATCTGATTGTTCTACATTCAGTAGGAGAACCGAACAGTAGATTTTCCTCTTTCATCAATCACTGAAGCAGTCATTCTTTGAAGTGAAGCTGTTTCTTGTTCTTGATAATTCTGAATTTAACTTCATATAAAGTCATTAAAAGTACTTACTGTATACTGTATACAAGGCAATACATTGAAAAATTACAGTCATTTTGGGAAAGTACTTCCATTTATCTTTGACAGATGTACATATCATTAATTGAAAATATACTACATAGCTAAAGTGAAAAGAAAGAAACTAAATTAAATTTAGTTTCAGTTTGCTTGTCTTTGAACATATGCGTATGATCGTACTGTCGAGATATGTAAATATATGTGAAACAATTAAAAAAAATATGATCAAATCAAAACTTTCAGATGAAAGTTTTCATAGTAAATTTAGTCTTTTCTTCTGTTGTGAAATAGAGCATGACATCAGACTCCAGATTTTTTTGTGCCGCTTCAGAGCTTTAATATACTAGTTTAATCTGAGCTGTGAGTCCTGTTCAACTTGTAACGCACATCAAATTATTCTTCAGTTCAGGATGCACCTGCACTTGGTACCTTTCCATACTATGTTAAACTCCATTTACTATTGCCCCTTAACCACCAGAAGAAAAATAAGAATAAATATTTTAGACCTATATTTCACAATAAATATTCATAAACAGCTTCATTAACATTAAGTCTTCTTAAAAAATCCCATTCACTGTTGATTTTACATATAATGAAAAATAATTTGTTGAGCAGAATCTAGAATCCAGAACGCAGTGTCTGTAAAAAGTATTCACATTGTATTGTTATACAATTTTGAATCAGTGGATTTAATTTGACTTTTTTGAAAGTTATCAACAAAAGAAAACTGATTAATTTTAAACTGAAAAAGTGATTATTATTAATTACAAATATAAAGCAGAAAATAATTGATAGTATAAGTTTTCACCCTGTTTATATACAATATAATGGTAATAATATTGTTACCTCATTT
This sequence comes from Polypterus senegalus, assembly GCF_016835505.1. NCBI lineage: Eukaryota > Metazoa > Chordata > Cladistia > Polypteriformes > Polypteridae > Polypterus > Polypterus senegalus. Next base: position 43,271,875 of record NC_053163.1, read on the forward strand.
ACCAATAATGGTAAATAAGGATAACTACTTTCTGCATTTCCATCAACCAAATAGGCTGTTTATTCTGTAATTCAATTATATAAAATAATAACAGAATAATACAAAAGTCAGTCCCAATTTGAAATATGCTCTCTGTTCCTCAAAAGTCTTTCCAAATTTGAAACTCAATAAGGTTATTTTAATGGTATGTAGGAGAAAATACAACCAGTCAAAACCATCAGTGCGGAACAACAAGCAGCCAATGACTGAACTTAGGAAATGTGCAAATTTATGATGTCCTTATTATAAGACTGACAGCATTCATATTCTCTGAGAAAGCGTGACAAAATCATTACTCATTATAACCACTGATAGTCGCTTTGGAGGGACTGGTTAAAAATTCAAACATAAGAGAACATATTTCCTGAAAAGCATGGAAATTGTTCTGCTAACAGAATTTTAAATAACTTAGCACAAACATGACTTGTATACAAACATAAATTATCAAAATTGGTGTGTAATTGATTTTATACTTACTAACAGGTTAGTCCATCCATCCATTATCCAACTCACTATATCCTAATTACAGGGTCACGGGGGTCTGTATGATACAAAATTTTGGTTACTTCAGAAAGACTAAGGAACATAATTGAAAGGCCTATGGAGAAAAACAAAAATAAAATAAAGAATAATAAAAATAATAATAACAAATAAATAACATTTTCTTAATGTATAAAAAGGCTATATGGACAGAAGACCAACAAATCAAGTTCAAATTAAGAATTTTAGGTACTTTGATTTAGAATTCAATGCCCATCAGCAGCTAAATTTATTTATATCATAGTTTACTAACAGGTGAGACTGGGGCTCTGTTTTCCGTGCAGGTATTGTATTATACAACATGAACTCCATTCATGAGCAGCTTTGCTCTAGCCAGTCATAGAAGGCACATTAGCTTGGGGATAGTGTTTGTTATTATTAGCGTCATAATATTATTATATTGTTAGTATAGGTCTGATCTTTGCATTTATGAAATAGCTTGCTCTTTATATATAAAATGTATTCTTTTATCTGATTCTTAATCTCAATCAAATATTTTTTTTTCTGAATTCAGAGTTTTTTCTCAATTAATATAAATAGCTAAAAAGATTGATTATAATATATCATTAATAATACATTATTTTTATTATTATTATTATTATTTCTGTAGATATAGAATGTTTCTTTCTTTAGTGTTGTTGTTAAATATATGTATTTTTGTATTTAATACAATATGCATATTTACTTTGCCTAATATATAATTTCATGAATAAAAATAAGTCATTACTAAAGGTATTGGTTATAATAATTTGTAGCTTTTTGTGTCTTTGCATACTTTTTTTAATTACTCAGAGTCAAAGATGCACATATAGGAAATCTTTTGAACATGTATGATCACATTATACAACAAAAGGTTTTTTGACTAACCTAATATTTCTTTGGACTGTAATTTGATGTTTCAGAACACATTAGACTATTTAAACAGCAGAAACAGCATACTATTTTTGCTTTGTTTAAATTGTTATCTACAGGCAGTCCCATGGTTTTAGCAAGAAGAATTATTTTATCAAATTCAGAAGATTAAATCTTTACAGCTACAAAAGCTACCATTTCTCTGATCTTGAGCTGAGTTTTGCATTCTGCCATGTATCAAAGTGCAGTGAGCAGTAAATCTGACAAGTAAAATCCATCCAGAGACCGCAGCTCCTCTCAAACAATAGATTCAGTAAGTCACACGAATTAAGTTAAGTTAGGAATCTGTCTACTCATGAAGTCTTCAGTTATGTTAGCAGGAGGTCTGATGCATTTTTGATTATTGTTCTACAGGCTTGAAATCTGTTGTTTCATTGAATATAAAAAAGATTCTTTGAAAACAAAGGAACTCATGTGTATGCGTATTAATCCAAAATGGAGGCTTAATTTATAAAGAAAATAAAAGTACTGTAGAACTTGGAAAGGAAATTTCAGAAAGTGGGCATACGCAAAATAATGTGCACATTGATCATCCACAATTGATTTAAGTCTTATTTCGGATGAGTTTTCCATTTGGTAGCATGGTGGTATAGAAGGTAATGTTACTACCACCTGTACTAAATTATTAATGAGTTCCCAAAACTTTATTTTACTTTTATGTTCAATAATGTGCAATTTAGTGCAAAAGTAGAACAGCTTACAGATAATACAGTACATTTCATACATTTCTTGCTGTCAGTGATGCTAGTTATGGGTAGATAATGTGAGTTATGAGCAGCATTGTTTGCAAAGCAAAACACAATACTTCATAAAATGTCATCCCACACTCTTTTATGCCAGACCAAGTAGAGACTTTGCCTCTCCCCATCATACATTGGTCAAGAGTCCTGTCTTCCATGATGAAGAATAGTATTATGGGAATTTGTTTCTTGTTTATGATGTGCACTGATATTTCCAGATGTATTTCATCATATTTTATGAAAAAAAATATGTGCTTTGCATGTTTTCAAAGTATGACTTGATAAAATACGTGAATTATACCAATTTTTCTCTTTATTCTATGGACGTTTTCACTTTTATTGCCATTGTTCAAAATGGGTGACCACCTATTATATCATAATGTTTGAACTTTTAATCAGTCCCTCCTCTCATTCTGCATAAAAAATGAGATTAACAATTATTCTTGGAAATCACTACAAACTACATGGGTTAAGTAACATATAAAAAGATTAAAATTTTTGGGTGGAGTATTCCATTAAGATGGAATCCAGTAAGCTCTTCTTCATACAAAGGCTCATAGAAATCTAAAATAAATCTGCAGAGTAGCTGAAGCACAATCCTTGATTCATTTTAAAAAGTATCTTGATAATTTGTTGGGATAACTTGCATATTAATTAACTAAGCAATGTCAGTCAGTCAGTCATTATCCAACCCACTATATCCAAACAGAGTCACGGGGGTCTGCTGGTGCTAATCACAGTCAACACAGGGCGCAAGGAATGAACAAACCCTGAGCAGGGTGCCAGCCCACCAACTAAGCAATGTTGATAAGTTAAATGGTCTCTTCTCATTTGCTAAACTTCATTTATTTCTTAATTCAGTCTTGCATCATAACACAGAATTTGTTGGATAATATAAATAATAACTATTTCCATAGTTCTGTTCTGATAACAAATGAGCATTATTTATTTTTGATTCAGTTTAAATTCCATTGGAACACCTAAGCAATCAATTGTGTATTCAGTAAGTTAGTGAAAACAAATAAATTGCCAATGACCTACAACCAGCATATGAAAGAGAAACAGGCGACCTGCATTTTAAAATTATGTTATGGTAGAAAATATGTGAAAGAAATACCTAACACTTCAGAGCTGTTTTGTTAGTCTTTTTTAACATACTTTTTAAAAGTGCCCTAAGAGATTAACAAAGAAAGCTCAGCAGTATGGAAACATGAGTAGAAAAACACCAGAGAATAATGCCTACAGATTATTCTGTCAGGCATTGAGCCAAACTTGAGTGAAAAGCCAAAGTTGTACTTAATTACTCACATTGTTTAGGAATGAGCCACAAACTAATACAAATCTTCCCTCAGGATAGGATAGAATATCACTGCACTACAAGAATTTAAGGATACAAATGTGCAAAATGTTCCTGCAACTGTGCTGGAAGTACTCTTCTAACATGAGAGTCTCCTGTTGAGGAAAATTCTAGACATTACAGAGAAACAATGTCAGGAGGTTACCTGAAATTGCGGGCTGTTTATGTCTGTTATATGCTGGTATCAGGCAACTTTCTTTTCTCACTCAGATGAATAACCCTATGGATATGCATTTTTGTTTGTTAGTAAAAATTAAATGAGGCCTCAGTTGCACACTTAAATCCTGTTCCTAAATTCTCGAAACCAACCACTATTTAGTTTTTTGCATGAACATTGTAAGCATTAAATATTCTACTATATATATACACAAGACACTTCAGTCAAAAATCACCAGCCTCCTTTTGCTAAACACCCCTTTGCAGATGGAATATGCATACAAAATTGTAATTGTAGAACATAAGAATAATGTTTAACAGCCTATTCATACCAACTGAGCTTGTCAATCCCTGTTCACTATACTTTTGCTGTGTTTCTTCCAGTCATGTTTTGAAGATCTTGAAAGTAGTACTATCTACCATCTTACTTGGTAGGGTTACTTAATTTATGTATGGTGACCTCTGGATCTCTGGGCTTGGAACTCCCTCCATCTTCCGCACGTTTTTGGGGGCAGGTCTGTGGCCCTTCACACTCACTATTGGATGCTCCTATAGAGAAACCTTACACATACAAGCGTGCGTACACACACAGGTGCTCACATGGTGATTTCATAAGTATGACTTGGACATCTTCAGCACATGATCTAAGGTTGTGGTGGCCCTAAATGCCTCAGTAAAAATTACTGTATGATTGTCAGCAAACATTTTTACTTTTATATATCTTCATGTAGCTGATGCAGCAATGTTTTTGTCTTGTGGTTTTTTGTTTCCCTCTCTTTCTGCAGGTCTAGAAGCGGATTCTGGTTCATTTATTGTTTATTCTATACGAAACCCCCCCCCTCCCCCTTTACCTCCATCTGTTCCTTCTCTCTCTTCTTTTCTTTCACTTTTGTCTCCGTGTCCGTTCGAATCTTAAAACATCTAAAAATATTTTTAATAAAGTTTTGGTATCAGGCGTGACGTCAGCAGAAGCTGTAACGCTCCACCTGAGAGAAAAACTGTAAGGCTAGTCGCCAGCATTCAGACATCAATTCTGATTGCTTCACAGCCGAACAGGACACGGTAAAAAAAAAAAAAATTTATGTATGGTTCTCTAAATGAAAAAAACTTTCTGCCATTTGTGCAAAATTTATCCAATATCTATTCTGTAACGTTGTGTTTTTGTTGAAGAACACATTTTTAAATAACATTTAGAATACACTTTACTAAATCCTATCATAATTTGAACACTTTGACCATGTTATAACAATTTAATGTAAGATTTTCAGTTCATATACAGTAGTCCTAGAATCACTGTAGATGCTCTTCTTTGAAAATTCTAGATACCAAAACTGTACATAGTATTCAAGATGAGGCCTCACTAGTGCACTGCAGCTTAAGAATAACATTGTTTGATTTCTATTTCACAGATAGCACTATGCAACTTAACATCTTATTGGCCTTCTTAATAGCTTCCATCCATGTATTTACGGTCTTGAAGTGGACAGGGACAAATCCTTCATAACTGCTTAGGTGTATTTTAAGTTTTAGAACTCTCATTGTGCATTCAAATCCAGATTTTCAAATTTACTTTCAATATCTAATCGTTTATTTTTGCTGTCATTGCATTTCATCTGCCACATACATGTCCACATTTAAATTATGTCCAGTTTCCTCTGTAGCATTTCTGCTAACTCCAGGGTATTTGTTATTATACTTAGTTTAGTGTCTTCAGCAAACTTAACCAGCTTTTTCGTGACATTTTTATTTACATAATTTATATTAATTGCAAACAGCAGCGATGGTAGCATTGATCATTGATTGCTGTCACATTTAATAATGCCTAATTCAGATAAACCTAATATTTTGCTTTCAGTTTTAAGCCAGTATTACAAACATTGGTACAGTGTGTCTTCAGTTCTCATGTTTTAGTTTCTTTACTGGCCTCTCATGTGGTGCCTTATCAAAATCTTTTTGCAAATCAAAATAAATGATATCATAGGTACCACTCTCATCATATGCTTTTGTTGCTTTTTGATAGAATTTGAGCAATTTACTTCTGGTACTGTCACGAGTGGCTACCTACAACAGCAGCTCCCATGTATGTTTGTTTGATTACGTTGTTATTTTGCTGCTATTTTTTGCTACTTTTTTGATAACATAACTAACTAAAAATGTGAGAATAGGCCAGCACTCACTTACACGTGACAACAGCTGTTGGACGTGCACCAAAGTACTGGAGCTAATCACTGTGCTGCCAACAGAGCTACTGTACATCAGAAACACTGGGGGAAGAGAGAAGGTGCCTGACATTCCAGTTAAGGTAGAAGGTACAGACCTTATCTGCCTTTGATTATTTGGGGAAATATAAGATTTCTGGTAAATAAAATGGATGAGCTCTCACTGCTGATCAGGAGCCAAGGTGAACACAGACTCAGCAGTCTCATGTGCCTCACTGAGATGTGGGTTAGAGCAGAAACACTGACTCTCTGGTTGCGCTGGTTGGATTTAAAAATGTGCAGGTGGAAAGTAGCAGGCCCAAAAGTGTCAAAAACACTGACTGGGACATGCTTTGTGAATCACATGGCCAGGATATTGAGGGACTCAAACACTGTATAACAGACTACATCATGTTCTGTATGTATAACATAGACCCCAAAAAGATAACGCACTATTTCCCAGACAACATAAAATAGATCACAAAAGACTTGAATCTCTATTGAATAGGAAGAAGAAAGCCTTCAGGTATGGAGATAAAGATGATAAAGTGAAGAAGCAGCTCCAAAAGAGGAAAGTCTTCTACAGACCAGAGCACAAGTTACAACAAAACAACTTGAAGGAAGTGTGGAATGAGTTGAGGACTATCACAAGCTTCAAGCAGGTTGTAAAACATGGTGAGGAAGGGAGCAAGAGCATAGTTAATGAACTGAAACAGTTCTTCAACAGGTTTGAATCATTCTTGTTAGTATAGCCCAGACCTGCCTCAATACTGTTGGCCTTGTGAGTAAGCTGAAGAACTTCTAGAATGCTCCCCCACAATGACATCACACCTATGGCCTCTGGCTCCCATCCACTCTCTGGACTTTGTGTCTCAGTTGATGAAGTGAGAAGAGAGGTTGGAGAACTTTGTGTAAACAAGGCTTCACAGCTTGATGGGATTAGCCACAGAGTGCTGTAAGTGTTCTAGCCAACTCTTTGTGGTTCTACAATACCTGTTCTCCCTTTCCCTGAATTTTTAGAAGATTCACCAGCTGTGGAAAACATCCTGTGTGGTCCCAGTGCCAAAGAAAGGTCATTCCAGTGATCCTAAGGACTTTAGACCAGTTGCTCTTTCATCATGTATTATAAGGAATTATGAAAGGCTGGTACCAAAACAGCTATGTCCCCTGGTTTCAGAACATGTGGACCCTCTGCAGTTTGCCAGTCAAACATATATAGGTGAGGAAGATGCTTTCATGTATCTGCTCCAAAGAATCTAATCCAACTTGGACAATCTAACTCGGCACCACAATCAAGATAACGGTCTTTGACTTTTCCAGTGCTTTTAAAATGAAGCTGTGGAGTAATCCTTGATTTTAGGCCTTTTCTTTTTATTAGTGCTTAATGTGTTTATACATATTTGAATATATTCATTGATTGATCCATTTTAGCAGTGAAAATCATTATAAGATACCATAGGGGTGAATATATTTAAAATTGCATGCCAAATATATAAACTGTTCAAAAAAATTAAAGGAACACTTTGAAAACACATCAGATCTCAATGGGAAAAAGAAATCCTCCTGGATATCTATACTGATATAGACTGGGTAATGTGCTAAGAATGAAAGGATGCCACATCGTTTGATGGAAATGAAAATGATCAACCTACAGAGCCCTGAATTCAAAGACGCCCCAAAAATCATAGTGAAAAAATTATGTGGCAGGCTAGTCCATTTTGCCAAAATTTAATTGCAGCAACTCAAAATTGTACGCAGCACTTTGTATGGCCCCTGTGTTCTTGTATACATGCCTGACAACATCGGTGCATGCTTCTAATGAGATGACAGATGGTGTTGTGGGGGATCTCCTCCCAGATCTGGACCAGGGCATCACTGAGCTCCTGGACAGTCTGAGGTGCAACTTGGTGGCATTGGATGGACCAAAACATAATGTCCCAGAGGTGTTCTATTGGATTTAGGTCAGGAAAGTGTGGTGGCCAGTCAATGGTATCAATTCCTTCATCCTCCAGGAACTGCCTGCATAATCTCATCACATGAGGCCAGGAATTGTCGTGCACCAGGAGCCACTGTACCAGCATAGGGTCTGACAATGGGTCCAAGGATTTCATCCTGATACCTAATGGCAGCCAAGGTGCCTTTGTCAAGCCTGTAGCGGTCTGTGTGACCCTCCATGGATATGCCTCCCCAGACAATCATTAACCCACCACCAAACTGCTCATGCTGAATGATGTTACAGGCAGCATAATGTTCTCCATGGCTTCTCCAGACTCTTTCACTTCTGTCACGTGCTCAGGGTGAACCTGCTCTCATCTGTAAAAAGCACAGGGCACCAGAGGTGCATCTGCCAATTCTGGTATTCTATGGCAAATGCCAATCGAGCTGCATGCTGCTGGGCAGTGAGCTCAGGGACCATTAGAGGACATGGGGCCCTTGGGTCACCCTCATGAAGTCTTTCTGGTTGTTTGGTCAGAGACATTCACACCAGTGGCCTGCTGGAGGTCATTTTGTAGGGCTCTGGCAGTGCTCATCCTGTTCCTCCTTGCCCAAAGGAGCAGATACTGATCCTGCTGATGGGTTATGGACCTTTTATGGCCCTCTCCAGCTCTCCTAGAGTAACTGCTTGTCTCCTAGAATCTCCTCCATGCCCTTGAGACTGTGCAGGGAGACACAGCAAAACTTCTAGCAATGACACGTATTGATGTGCCATCCTGGAGAAGTTGGACTACCTGTGCAGCCTCTGTAGGGTCCAGGTATTGCCTCATGCTACCAGTAGTGACACTGGCTGTAGCCAAATGCAAAACTAGTGAAGAAACAGTCAGAAAAGATGAGGAGGGAAAAATGTCAGTGGCCTCCACCTGTTAAACCATTCCTGTTTTGGGGGTCATCTCATTGTTGCCCCTCTAGTGCATCTGTTGTTAATTTCATTAACACCACAGCAGCTGAAACTGATTAACAACCCCTCTGCTACTTAACTGACCAGATTAATATCCCATAAGTTTCATTGACTTCATGCTATACTCTGATTAAAAAAAGTGTTCCTTTAATTCTTTTGAGCAGTATATATATATATATATATATATATATATATATATATATATATATATATATATATATATATATATATATATATATATATATATATATATATATATATCGACAGTTAGGAGGTGCTGTCGTCCCCTGAACCTTTGGACCAGACGCCACACACCAGATAAAAGTCCAAATTATGAATTTATTTAGACAACACTGTGCACAGAGCACCCTACACTCCACAGTACTCATAGACTATATCAATAAACAATAACAATAATCAATCCTCCTCTCCCAGACGCATTGTTCCCTTCCACCCAACTCATGGTAACCACGGTAAGGAGAAAGGTGTCAAGTTTAGTGGCTTTGAAAATGCATCACTGCTTTTTGTCCTGTTGGCTTCATCGAGCTCCAGCACCAATTGGGATGGTGTGCAATCAAGTGTGAAATAGCAGGGATGAGGATCAGTACCTCTAAAAAGCTGAGGCTATGGTCCTCACTAAGAAAAAGGTGGACTGCCCTCTATGAGTGTTAGGTGAGTTACTGTTTAAAGTAGAGGAGTTTGAGTAGGGTGGGGTCTTGTTCATGAGTAAGGGGAAAAGGAATGGTAAGATTGACAGGTGGATCGGGGCAGTAAATGCAGTTATGCAGTTATTATATGATCCAAAGTGCTGAAAAAGGAACAGACCTAGAAGGCAAAGCTCTTGATTTACCAGTTGATCTACATCCCTACCCACACCTATGCTCTTGAGCTTTGGGTAATGACCGAAATGATAAGATATATAAGCATATTCAAAGAGGCGTAATTCTGGGAGGAGTTGGGGCGTTACATAAAGCGCGTGCACAAGCGTTAGTTTTCACGCTGATCGGGATTTATGTAGCGGAAGAACGTGGAAGTTGGAGTACGCACAGATTCCTGCATCTGGATTTTTCTGTGTGTAAGCACATTTCAGCTTTTGTGCTTACGCCATGTTATAGTGCGAGTTCTACGCACGGTGTTATACATGAGGCCCATGGTCATCGGATGGGGCCATTTCAATATGGCATCTATTTTGGAGCATTGTGGTCTGATTATACCCCGGCCCACCAGGTAGCCTAAATATTTGGCTTCAACCAATCCAAAGTAGCAGTTCTTCGGATTAATACGAAGACCGGCTTCCACTAGTGACCATAGTGCAACTTTAATCTGCTGTAGGTGTTCCTTCCAGGTGCTGGAATAGATGACAATGTCATTCAAGTAGGCAGCAGTATTAGAATTATGAGGAAGGAGCACTTTGTCCACCAGACATTGGAAAGTCGCATGAGCCCCATGTAATCGGAATGGAAGAACATAATACTGCCAATGTCCACCAGGGGTGCTAAACACCATCTTTTCCTTTGCTGAGTCCTTTAAGGGAACCTGCCAGTACCCCTTTGTCATATTGAGGGTAGTCAAAAATTTGGCATGTCCTAGCCGTTCAAGGAGGTCGTACATTCGTGGGATTGGATAGGCATCAAATTGGGAAACCTGGTTAAGCTGACTACAGTCATTGCAAAACCTCCATCTCCCATCAGGCTTTCTGACCAATACGATAGAAGTGTACCAGGGACTATAAATCTCCTCTATCACACCTAGGTCCAGCATTCGTTTGATCTTCAGTTCCAGTTCTGCCCTTTTTGCCTCGGGAAGCTGATATGGGTGTTCTCTGACTATTACCCTGGGTTTTGTCACAATGTCATGCACCACTAGGGAGGTTTGTCCGGGTTTCTCATTCACTACCACTGGGACAGACAGGATAACTGCTTCAAGCTCTTGTCGCTATAGGTGAGTCAGATTGTCAATGCATTTAAGGTTAAATTTTTGAGTGAAGAGTGAGCTGGGCTGTCCAGAGAGGGGATCGAGATCTCTTTCCTTCCACGGTTTCAGCAAATTGATGTGATAAATCCGCTCTTTAGGATGACGATTCGACGGTTTAACCAAATAATTGTCCAGCCCCTTCCTCTCATTAACCTCATATGGGCCTTGCCAATGTGCCAGTAATTTGTAGTGCGAGGTAAGAACTTAAACCAAGACCCGATCTCCCATGCAAAATTCCCAAAGAGACGTACCTGGGCTGCTTGCACCTTTTCCATGTGAGATTTTAGAATAGGTCTAATTTTAGCAAATCTATCGCATAATTGAGATATGAATTCAATTATATTTGTAGAGTGGAGGGCCTCCTCCTCTCAACCCTCCTTAAGTATATTCAATATACCTCGGGTTTGTCATCCATATAATAATTCAAAGGGTGAGAACCCCGTGGAGACTTTTGGGACTTCCCGATGTGCAAAAAGGATGAGGGGAAGGAGCTGATCCCAATTCCTTCCACCCTCATTGACTACCTTACATAGCATCTATTTGAGAGTTTGATCAAACCTCTCTACAAGACCATTGGTTTGAGGGTTTTTAGTAGCTTTGCGTTCTCCCTGATCGCCTCTGAGGTGAAAGGCATCCCTTGATCTGTCAAGATTACTTTAGGGATGCCACCTCGCGCAAAGACCCCTACTAATTCCCATGCAATAGCATTTGATGTTGCTGAGCACAAAGGAACAGCTTTGGGATTTTGGGTAGCATAATCTACCACGACCATTATATACTTATGACCCCTGGCTGTGGGCTCTAGGGGTCCCACCAGGTCCACCCTGATTCATTCAAAGGGTACATCAATTAAGGGTAAAGGGACTAAAGGAGCAAGGTCCCTCCTAGGAATCTGCTGCAATTGACAGTCTGGACAGGACATGCAAAAGCGGCGGACATCCTCATTAACCCCAGACCAAAAAAATTGGAGCTTAGTTTGCTCTAGTGTTTTGTCGGGTATGAGCCAGTTTGTATACTTGTTGGCAGTAAGTCCGCGGTACTAACAACAGGGACCTCACCTCCTCCTCGGGAGTCATCATTCCATTGCTCCCTTTTAAATTAAGCCAGGGTCTGCCTAAACTGAAACTGCAGATGGGTAAGAGGATCAGTTCCGACTTCAATGGGTGTGGTTTCGGTCTGAGCTGGAGCAGCGCCTGACAATGATATGTCATGTTGCAATGGCCCAGCCTCCTCCATGTCATTATTAGTGGCTTCATTCTGATTCTCTTTGGGCTTTGAACATTGCGTGGAGGTAGCTGAGGATGCTGCTTCAGCATTCATGACAAGACCTAGTACCCTTGTAGGAGCAGCTAGTGTTATACTGCGGTTATTGCCTGACCAATCTCTACCCAGTATCATGGGGAATGGAGAATTTTCGCATTTTCCTCAATACACCATCCTGGCAGATGTAACAGATGGCGGACTCTTATGATCGGACGATGATACAGGTTAGACTGGTCTTAACTTTAAGCCATTGTTGCAGCAACAGTAGATGGCGAGCAACATTAAAAATTTTACTGACAGAATAAAACAAAGATGCAACCATGTGGCCATTGACTAGTGCTACTTCCGCATGTGAAAAGGCCAGAGGATTAGTGAGAGCACACCCCCCCCACCCTCCTGCTTCTCTCCACAGACTTCAGTGTCACCTCGCGAAGCCCTCCACTGTTTATCAAAGTTCACCAAGGCATGTTTCACAGTGTAGGAATGGGACTCTAAATCAGGGGCACAACTTCGTCGGATCCACAGGGATTCCATTCTGGATTTCCCAAGTAGGTTTCCGCCCATATGTTGTTAATGATCCCTACTAAGGAAGCCATGCTACCATACAATTGTCTCCAGGTCAGCTTTGCAAGCTTAGAGGGGAGACTGTTTATTAATATGGCACACAACACTTTTTCCACTATTCATCAGGCATTTTTGTTGTATGGCCTTAGCCAACAGCTGACTTGCTTTTTTTTTTTTTTTTTACCGTGTCCTGTTCGGCTGTGAAGCAATTGATGTCTGAATGCTGGCGACTAGCCTTACAGTTTTTCTCTCAAGTGGAGCGTTACAGCTTTTGCTGACGTCACGCCTGATACCAAAACTTTATTAAAAATATTTTTAGATGTTTTTAAGATTCGAACCGGACACGGGGACAAAAGTGAAAGAAAAAGAAGAGAGAGAAGGAAGAGATGGAGGTAAAGGGAGGGGGTTTCGTATAGAATAAACAATAAATGAACCAGAATCCGCTTCTAGACCTGCAGAAAGAAGGGGAAAAACAAAACAAACCACAAGACAAAAACATTGCTGCATCAGCTACATGAAGATATATAAAAGTAAAAATGTTTGCTGACAATCATACAGTAATTATTACTGAGGCATTTAGGGCCACCACAACCTTAGATCATGTGCTGAAGATGTCCAAGTCATACTTATGAAATCACCATGTGAGCACCTGTGTGCGTACGCACGCTTGTATGTGTAAGGTTTCTCTATAGGAGCATCCAATAGTGAGTGTGAAGGGCCACAGACCTGCCCCCAAAAACGTGCGGAAGATGGAGGGAGTTCCAAGCCCAGAGATCCAGAGGTCACCCCAGAGCTGGAGACCCCAGGGAGGCCGTCACCAGAGAAGCCCCAACCCCCACTCGAGAGGCGCAGAGGATCACCCGGGGGTCACAACCAGCAGCCGGCAGAGTCAGATATCAACGGCAAGCCCTCAGGCCCGCCCGCAGCCGCTCTCCCCCGAGTCGGCCGGGCCCGGAACCCAGCAGCCCGGGACCCAAGGGCGACCCACCCCGCCGAGGACCCAACAGAGCCCAGGGAACCAGATCCCACCAGGCAGCCACCGGGAGCGACCAGACAGATGCTTAAGGCAGGTGGAGGGTAGGCAAAGATGTTGTAGTATTGCCAGATGTCCCAGGAGAGGGGAGGAGTCCAAAACCCCACCTGACATATACAGTCACACACAAACACAGTCATACACTCCCTCCCTCATGCTCTCACATACACATACAACCCAAGACTTACAAGGATGTACGCCAGACACCCATTCACACTCCCCACATACACCCTACCTAACTCTGGTCCCGGTGCTGCCGTACCTGAGGTACAACCATTCCTGGACGTCATAGTGAGCAGGCACCCCCGTCCAACGCAGAGTAAAGCAACCCACCACTCCAGACCACAGGCAGACGGCCAGCTCCCACTCCTAGCCTCCAGCCCCGGGCAGCTAACTGAGAACAGAGGTGTAATAAGACCTCTAGTCTCCCTCCGCCTGCTCTAATGTAGTGTTGGTGTGTGTTGATAAGGTGCATTTTGTGGTTGGGGGGGCGGGCAGTGCCGGCACCATGTGGCCTACACCAGCTGATGCCAACACACAGCCCCACCTCCCCCCCAAAACTCTCCGTGACTAGGTGCAGTTTAAAATTGGAAGTGGACACCGGCACTCGGAGTGAGGCTGAAATTTCCCCCCACCGGATGCCGTTGAGTGTGCCCACTCCCAAGGCCCTAAGTGTGCATTTGTGTGGAATGTTTTTTGTGGAAGTGTTTAATGTGCAAATAAAATTGGGGGGTAGGCTGCCACAGGACTGCGGAAATGGGATCCATACCCGCACCCCCTGACTTACCCACACCCCAAGGCCCTATGTGCATGTTTGTGTGATGATGTGAAGGAGCAGGAGGAGGGAAATGTCTGAGGATGGGGAGGAACGGCTGAGGGGCCTGAGCCCTCCAGGGAGCCAGCTCCCCTACTGGCCCCAATAGGCACCTCCGTTCCCAAAATCCACCCGGGGCATGGAGGCCCCAGCCTATCTAGCCATGGCCCGAAGCAGCAGCATCACAGAGCCCCACGGAGTCTGAGGCCACCAACCCACACCACCCCAGCAGAATATTTACTCCCATCCCCACATTTACTCAACACCTAGGTAAAGCTGGATCCCCCCCTCCTCCCGGACAACCCCCCCCATGGTGGAACTGCCACACGTTCCGGCCCTCTTCCCGCAGCGTATGCCAGGACCCAATCCCCAAGGCCCCACCCATATCCCCATCCGGGACGGCCGCCCCATACCCTAAGCCACCAGGCCCACACCCAGACCAACCCAGGGGCATTGCAGCCACTAGGCAGCGACCGCAGCCACCGTCAAGACCCCCTAAGGCCCCACACACAACCACCAGAAGCCCACCCCCGGAGGTAACCCAAGCACCACCAGAGTCGGGCAGCAGCCCCCCAGCCCAAGACCCCCCTAGTGAACCCACCCCAGGGATCCTCCAGATACTCCAAGCTCAGACTCTCCACCACATCAACCACAGCATCCCGCAGGACCATATCAATGACCCTCCATCATCGCTATGTGATGGAACCGATCAAAGGAGCCCAGAGAGATTGATTTGAAGTGGAGGCAGAGGCTGTCTCAAGTGTAATATGATCCAATAAAAGATTTCTATACTGGTTAATGCAAAGATTATCTTTTTTTTCCAGTTTATGAGGATAGTTTTCTTAGCGATGCATATGGCAGTGAGAACCACGTGAACCAAATTTGTTTCAATCGGGACATCCTCTAGGTTCCCCAGCAAGCAAAATGAGGGGGAAGTTGGGATATCACATTTCAGACACTTTGACAGGTCTTCACATACTCTATACCAGAATCCCTGAACAGGTGGACATGACCACAGTGCGTGGATATAACTGTCAGGAATGTTGTCTGTGCAGTGTGTGCAGGTGTCAGATGGCACAAATCCCATCCTGAACATCCGATGACCTGTATAGTGTACTCTGTGTAGAATTTTGTATTGAATTAGTTGTAAATTGGGGTTTCTGATCGTTTTAAAAGTTTTTAAACAGGTTTGGGACCAGAAAGTCTGATCAAAGCTAACTAATAGATCCTCCTCCCATTTGCCTATAGGAATTGCTATTGTATCATCTATTTTGGTCAATGTTTTATATACTTTAGACAGTAATTTGGGGTGTTTGAGATTACAGAAGTCTAATACCCTTGATGGTGTTTGTAATTCTACTTTAAGCTTAAATTTTTCTTTAACTACTGATTTAATTTGGAGATATTCTAAAATCTATTCTTGTCTATCCCAAATTGGGAGACTATTCTGTTAAATGGAATGAAATCCAATCCTTCAACTATGTGTTCCATGTATAGAATTCCTTTACTTTTCCAGTATGGGAGGTTCATCATTTTATTGTTTTGCAATATGTCAGGATTATTCCAGATGGGTGTGCGTCTGCATGGAATTAGTGAAGACTCCGTCATTTTTAGATATTCCCACCATGCTGTCAGTGAGGTACTGATATTAATACTTTTAAAGCTTTCATGCTTTCTTATTTTTGAGCTAATAAACGGTAGGTCCGAAAGCTCTATAGTATTGCAAAGTGTCTGTTCTACATCTAACCAGGACTCATCCAGCGGGTTATGTTGCAACCATCTTGGTATATATTGGAGCCTGTTGGTTAAGAAATAATGATAGAAGTTGGGTAGATCCAACCCTCCTCTATCTTTGGTCTTCTGTAGTGTTTTTAAGCTAATTCGTGGAGGTTTATCCTTCCAAAGGAATTTAGTGATGGAGGAGTCCAGGGATCTAAACCAATCAGATGATGGCTTGTTTGGGATCATAGAAAATAAGTAATTGATTCTTGGTAAAACCATCATTTTAATTGTGGCAACCCTCCCCATAAGTGATATCGGTAAGGATTTCCATCTAGCAAGATCATCTTCCACTTTCTTTAATAGTGGGATGTAGTTTAGTTTAGTTAGATCTGCCAGCCTGGGAGACACATGAATGCCCAGGTATGTAATATTCCCTGATTCCAATTGTGTATTAAGGGAATTGACAAAAGAGAAATTAATTGGAAGAACTGTGGATTTTAACCAGTTTATTGAATAATCTGAAACTCTTGAAAAGGAGTTTATTAGTTCAATTGCCTGGGAGAGAGAGGATTGAGAATTCTGAAGATAAAGTAACACGTCATCTGCATAAAGACTGATTTTATGTTCTATGTTCTTACACTTTATGCCTTTAATAACTGTAGTTTGCCTGATTGCTGCTGCTAGTGGTTCAATAAAGATAGCAAATAGCGAGGGGGAGAGAGGGCATCCCTGCCTGGTCCCCCTCTGAAGACAGAAGCTATCTGATGTTTGGTCATTTGTCCTGACGCATGCTGTTGGTGAACTGTATAAAATTTTTAACCAGTTTATGAAGAAGTTTCCAAAACCAAATTTATGTAAAGTTGCAAATAAGAACTTCCAGTTAACTCTATCAAAAGCCTTTTCTGCATCGAGAGATAATATACTGGTTTCCATGTTTCTGCTATAAGAAAAGTCTATTAAGTTGAGTAATCTACGTGAATTTGTGGATGAATGTCTCCCCTTAATGAAACCAGTTTGGTCTGGATGTATTATGAAAGGGGTTACCTTCTCTAATCTTTTTGCAAGGGCTTTACAAATTATTTTCAGGTCAACATTAATAAGAGAAATTGGGCGATAGCTGGTAGGAAATATAGGATCTTTGCCTGGTTTTAACAGGAGACTAATGTTGGCTGAATTCATGTTTGGCTGTAGTCTACCATTTTCTTCTATTTCACTCATCATTCTGAAGAATGTTGGCCAGAATGATCCAGAATTCTTTGTAGAACTCTGCTGGAAACCCATCTGGACCTGGAGCCTTCCTATTAGGCATGGAGTTAAGAGCTTCCTGAAGCTCATCTGATGTTAATGGCGAGTCCAGGACTGTAGCTTGGCTATCTGATAATTTAGGAAGTATTATCCTGTCTAGAAACTCATTGATCTCATTATCTGATGGGTTAATCTGTGGTGAGTACAAGGTTTTGTAAAAATCTCTGAAAGTGTTGTTTATTCTTTCAGGGTCATATACTATATTCCCAGTTGAGTCTTTAACAGCAGATATGGCAGTTTTCTCTTTGTTTATTTTTAACTGGTTGGCTAAAACTTGCCTGATTTATTACCGTGTTCAAAGTTTTCTATTCGTAGTCTTTGTGCTAAAAATTGTGTTTTTTTGTCAATAATTCCTTTAAGTTCTAGTTTACTTTTACGCAATTTGTTTTGTAATTCTTCTTCTGGGGATGCCTCTAGAGACTTAATGATTTCTTCTAATTCCTGAATACGTTTGTTTTCTATTTTTTTCTTATGTGATGAGAAGGAAATTATTTTACCTCTCATCACTGCTTTCCCTGCCTCCCAGAGAACAGATGCTGATGTTCCAGGAATGTCATTGTGTTCTAAATATAAAGCCCACTCTTTTTTATAATATTCCACAAAACCTTCATCTTTAAGCAGTGACGTATTAAACCTCCAGTTTTACCTGATGGGATTGTTTTCTTATTTAACAGAGTTAAAGAAACTGGAGCATGATCGCTGACAACTATAGGGTGTATCTCCGTGTCTGAAATGTCAGCCAATAATGAGCTGCTGACTAGAAAATTAAGAAAAAGTATACTCTCTATGGCTGGGATAAAAAGATCGCCATGCATCACAAAGCCCATAATCACTCATATACTGTTTGACTATATTAGTGGAATGCCAATTGCGCTGAGTCCCAGCTGTACTGAGCCTGTCTGAAGAATGATCCATCCAAAAATTAAAATCTCCGCAAGTATAAGTGGACAGTCCAAGTGTTCGAGAGTACAGAGAAAAATTATGAAAGAATGCGGGTCATCTATGTTTGGACAGTATATGCTAACAATACATAAGCTTTGATTTTGTATAGATAGTTTTAGTATTATAAATCTACCATCTGGATCTGAGACTGTGTCCAATACTTTGAAATTTGTATTTTTGTGTATTAAAATAGCTACACCTCTTTGTCTAGAGTTATAGGCGGCAGAGAACAGTCTGGGAAACTCAGATGTTTTAAGTTCATCTGCAACTGTGGCAGACCTATGAGTCTCTTGTAATAAGACAACATCTGCCTGCAGTCTTTTAAGCTGATCAAAAATCTTTAATCTCTTCTCCTTAGAGCCAGTTCCGTGAACATTCCAACTGACAAACCTTAGTGTACCCATAGTTGTGTGTGTGATTAGCTAATGTATGGTGCCTTCATGTGAGTTAGTTAAGTAAATAAATGTATAATTTAATCTGAAGAAAAAATATAAATAAAAATAAAGCGATAAATAAGTAAATAAAAAATATATGTATAATAATGCTAATAACAATAATATTATTAATGCTGATGATAATAATAATATTAATGCTGAAAATAATAATAATGCTGAAAATAAATAATATTAAAATGCTGATAATAATAATAATAATTCTGATAATAATACTAAAGCTGATAATAATCAGACAATAATAATAATAATAATAATAATCAGACAGAACCAAAAGTGTTTGTGGTTGTATGATAAAATGTAATAATTATAATCTAGTGTTTGTATGCGTTGTGTGTGTGCTGACGAGTGTAGGAAAGTTGTGTGATTGTGTCATGCGGATGTAAAGTTCCAGAAGCAGGTAAAAGAAGGAAATGAAAGAGTGATAAAGGTTAAGAAAAGAAAAAAAGTAAAAAGAAAAGGTGTTAGAGGTGTGGGGTGGTGAGAGAACAGGTGATCCCATCATCTAAACACGGATATAGCATTTTTTTTTTTATATCCTGACATGCTCATACCCAGTGAATCCCGATAAGAATAATAAACTTGTGACCTGATGTTGGGCTAATAAAGCCAGTCTGTCACTCCTCGCTCCTTGTACAGCCTGTTGTTGACGTAGAGCTTGTCCACAGAAATGACAGCGTGGCTCCCTTCTTGGATGAATTTTTTACGTATTGGGAACAGAACTCTGCGCTGATCCAAAATTTCTTTAGGAAATTGATCATTCACGCTGAAATATTTCCCTTTGAGCTCTTTCCCGTGGCTCTTAACAAAATCCTTCTGTTTAAAATGCTCAAATTTAGCCACGATGGGACGAGATCTTCTGCTGTCTGCTCTCTTGGCTCCAAGGCGATGTACCCGGTGAAAGGTGAGGTATCTTCATGTGGGTCTGGAGAAAATACTTGATTGTTTGTTCGCAATCCTCCGGTTGTCCTCCCGTCTGCTCCGGCAGGCCTGCGAACACCAGATTGTCTCTCATGCTGCGGGCCTGAAGATCCAAAACCGTCTCCTTCAGGGTCTTGTTGTCCTGGGAGATCCAATCCCTCTGTCAGGGAAGACACAGTCTCCCGCAGAGACGCGTTTTCAGCAGCAAGCCGCTCCACCTGATCCTGGCTGAATTCCAGAGATTGTCGGAGGTTCTGGAACTCCTGGTGTAGAATTTCGAGCAGGTGGAGTCGTCCCTCAAATCCCAAAAGCCTTTTATC
Organism: Polypterus senegalus; assembly: GCF_016835505.1. Classification (NCBI taxonomy): domain Eukaryota; kingdom Metazoa; phylum Chordata; class Cladistia; order Polypteriformes; family Polypteridae; genus Polypterus; species Polypterus senegalus. The sequence goes on from NC_053163.1 coordinate 43,292,023, forward strand.
TATAGAATCTAATAATTCTAATATATCCTTGCGGGGAGATGAGGTCACCTCGGGGGAATCCTGAGGACGGCTTCTCTTGGTAGCAGGTGTTTCCGTGTTAGCTGCTGCTTTCTTAGGCCCCATGACAACAGACTCAAAAACTTGATCAATATAATTTTGTAAACTTTCCAAATTTTCTTCACTTACCTCCAGGTTGAGTGAGTTATACTTACCGGATTAATTGCGTCGTCAGTAAATAAATTTGGCGTAAATGTGTCTTAATTGTTTAGAATGTTCGCTAAATAGCTGCCATCTGCGTCAAACGCTGCCGAGAATCCGTGATCTTCCTAGCCAGCACTTCTCTCTCCCAGCATGCTCCTCAAGACAGCTGACTTGCTGTCATAGTGCCAATGCCTGTTTTTGGAAGGACTCCATTGGGTTATATTCCCAGTTATATCCCTTGTCTGCCAACCCAAGGTGCCCCCACCTTTCTCAAAGGAGTTTTCTTTTGTGGGTTTTGTTGGGTTGGTCCCCATCCTGAGGAGCCCATAATAGGTCTCCACTGCGTTCCTTTGTAAATCTGGCCCTTGCCTATAGGTCCTCTGCCTATGGTCCTAGGTTCTCTTTAGGGAGGACTGGGTCGGAACATACTCCATAACCACCCAACACACATCGTCAGACCCCACCTCGACAAAATGAGAACAGTACTCTCCTACCTGATAAGTCTTACCTTGGTTGGGACGAGGGTGTGTTGAGACTTGGTTCTGGTTTGACTTATGGTTCCACAAGGAGGCCATCCTGCCAACTATGCCACTGTAAAAGAATGAGTCTCAACACACTGGAAAGCCACCAGTATATTGTATAGTATATTGTCCCTGGCTGCAAAAAGGGTTTTGAATTGAGCAAAGATGTGCATGGGTTCAGTTCCAGACTGAACTGAATTAGTGGTGGAAAAGATGGTGTCTTCCGAGTCCGGAATCGGAAGTGACGTCTTTCTTGGTGCCGGAACCAGAAGTGATGCCATTCTTGGCACCGGAACTGGAAGTGACACCATTCTTGGAGCCAGAACCGGAGATGACACTGTTGTTAAACCAGATAGGTTTTCCCGTATTTGGCTTGCAGAGACAACAGAAGAAGGTTTAAAGCACCCTGTCACCCTCTGGCCTGGCGGATAATTACCTCCACTTGGTCCACTCTGCCTCTTCCTAAAAGTGCGTGACAGCATACAGTTTTTAAAAGTTTATAAAAATATCTTTATAATCAGAGTCTGAATATTAAAAGCCATTTGTGGATATTTAAAGTTAATATAAATTTATAATAAATTTAAATATATTGAGTGAAAAGACTCTGGCACATTTCTAGTAAACTCAGTGGGATCCTGACACTGGATATTAAATTAAGTTTCCCCATGCTTACCCGTGTAGTTTAGGAAATGAATGGATGGATGTGGATGATTACTTGTTTTAGAATATAACACTAGAAATGTGTCTTTAATAACTTTATTCCTGCATGTACTGTGAAGTAAGTTATATCTTTCCAGTTTAAGGTCATGCCTGTGATCATCTTAGTAACACTGGTTGCAAGGCAGATAAGAATCCCACTGGTAGGGACACCAGTCGTTTTCAGGGCATAATAACACACCCACTGAAGCAGAAAAGAGACTCAGCAAGGGTGCTGCTTTGTAAATTGTGGAAACAGAAATTTTTTGTTAAAGTATTTAGCTTTAGTCCTGTTATTATCTACAAATCATATTGGTGTTGCTGTTGCTGGCATTCTCAGTTTTAGTGGTCAGGTTTAATTCCAGCCTTGTCGTAGACTTTCTATTTGATTGAGTTCATCACTATGGATTGAAGCATTCATGTTCAGTGAAATACAGGGACAAATTTCACAGACAATTTCATTCCCAGGCCCAATCCTACAGTCATGGATTTTCTTCCTATTTTCCTAAAAATATTTGGAGAACAGTTTATTGCATGCCTATATGCACCCTGCCTGGAAAAACATACACTAATCCCAGTACACTTGTAGCAGTACAACGTATAGAATTAAGGGAGAGAATGCAGTTAAAGTTGCTAATTGAGTAAACAATGTGAGGTGTTTCCAATATAGACATACAATATATGACACAAATATGCTTGTACAAATGTATAGAATATATTGAAAATGTCCTATAGATTTACTATGAACATAGTCTGAAAGTTTATGGAAGAAGTAACTGAAGTAAGAATTTCTTGAAAAAAATACTCTTTCAAGATTTGGCAATTTTAAGAACAGAGGACATTTTCATTGTCGGTAAATAATAAGAACAAATATATATGTGTATGTTATGGCACATGAACATTAAAAATGTTTCATTATATTGTTAATGGTCATTTTCAAGGTTAAAAAAATAGCTGATGACTACAATGAGTGGTCAGCATTGCTACCTTACAGTTGCAGACTCTCGAGTTCAATTACAGTGGAACCTCGAATCACGACTGTAATTCGTTCCAAAACTCTGGTCACAACCCGAAGTAATTTCCCCCATAGGACTGTATGTAAATACAATTAATCCGCTCCGGACCGTAAGAGCTGTATGTTAATATATATTATTTTAAAGATTTTTAAGCACAAAAATAATGCTATAGAATGCACAATGCAATAGTCAACTAAATGTAAAAACATTGAAAAACACCAAGAAAACCTAAAACAGAGAAAACTAATCTTGCAGTCTCTTTAAAAGCAAGCCCAAGTTCATTCTTTAACTGCTGTGGAACGAGCCCCGGACACAAACAGGCAGACATGTTGTAAATCACCACCACATGTTTATTTACAGTTACTATTTACTAGTTCAATAAGTGAACACACAGAATCCCAAGACTTCCCCAAAGTCCAGGCCTCTCACACTCTCTGCCTTACTTCGGACTGCCTCCACTCTCTTCTCCAAGCTCTAGTCCTCTCCTCACCTGACTCCAGCCCTGAATGAAGGGAGGTGGCCCCTTTTATAATTACTCGGATGTGCTCCAGGTGTTTCCCGGCAATCTTCCACCGACACACCTCAGTGCGGCGGAAGTGCCGGATGCATCCCCGGAAGCACTCCAGGTGTCCCTGCCCCTCTTCGCCCCAGCATTTCCAGGTGTGGCGGAAGTGCTGAGGTCCAGGGGCCCCAAGGCATTGAGGCACCCCCTGGCGGTGACCATGGGGTCCTACAGGGTTTAGTTTCAAAGCCCTGTACCCATGGCCACCAAAGGCACCAGGGTGGTCGCCCCTACATGGTCTGAGGGAGGCGCAAGCCCTCCTCCGGTCCTCTGAGGCATCCCGGCTGGGTCGCCCCCCCAGCCATCTGCGACACTGCCTTCTTTACTGCCTTGTCACGCTCTCTATCTCTCTCTCGCTCACTCTCTCGCGCTCTCTCTCGCTCGCTACACAGGGAGAGACTGAACACGTGCAGAAATCATCGGCACGTACGAACCGGAAGGGAAACTGGCTTGTTCATCAACTGAGTGTGTGGTCGTGAACAGATGCAACAGTTTGGCGAACTTTTGGTCATAACGCGATTTGTACGTGGTCCGAGATGTTCGTGACCTGAGGATCCACTGTACTAGCTTTTCACTGTTTGTATGGAATTTCCTGGTCACACAGTTTATCAAGTCTAAGGTCAATACAAAGGTAATGTGGGTGCATGCCCACTGCTCCCTGGTCCTGCCTTGAGTGTCCCTTGGATCCTGTTTTGTTTATGAAAATTTTGTGCTGGCAACCACCTGCTCAAACCATTTACTAAGATGGCAACACTCTGAAAGAAAACTAATAATAAGCCATTTAATTAAAACTAGTAGAAATCATTTGTTAATGTACAAATTCAGTTTAGTTTCAATAATTATACTATTAACTTTATGTGGAAAAAAGCTAATTAGCTAATCAATTTCAAAAGATATGAAAACATGAAACAAAGTCATTGTGACAGAATTACATGTCAATAAATATATAAAAACACATTAAAGGATTTATTTCAGTTTGCAGTTTCAGTATGTTGCTAGGATGTGTTGCACTTTGGCTTTCTATGTGCCAAGTAAGGCTGTAATACTCGAGTATGTTCCTAGAATTGTCTTGAAAACTGGGGCTGTTTGTACTTGGACTGGTCCTGGTCTTGGACTTGACAAATGTCATTTTATTATTATTATCCACTTATCCGGGGTCGGGTCGCGGGGGCTTAAGCAGAGTGGCCCAGACTTCCCTCTCCCCGGCAACTTCTTCCAGCTCTTCCGGGAGAATCCCAAGGCGTTCCCAGGCCAGCCAGGAGACATAGTCCCTCCAGCGTGTCCTGGGTCTTCTCTGGGGCCTCCTCCCGGTTGGATGTGCCCAGAACACCTCACCAGGGAGGCTTCCAGGAGGCATCCTAATCAGATGCCCGAGCCACCTCTTCTGACTCCTCTCGATGTGGAGGAATAGTGGCTGTACTCTGAGCCCCTCCCGGATGACTGAGCTTCTCACCCTATCTTTAAGGGAAAGCCCAGACACCCTGCGGAGGAAACTCATTTCAGCCGCTTGTATTCGCGATCTCGTTCTTTCGGTCACTACCCATAGCTCATGACCATAGGTGAGGGTAGGAACATAGATCGACTGGTAAAGTAAGAGCTTCGCCTTACGGCTCAGCTCCTTTTCACCACGACAGACCGATGCAGAGCCCACATCACTGCGGATGCCGCACCGATTATTATTATTGTTATATTATTCAATTATATTATATTATTATTAAATATTATATATATATATATATAATATATTAAATATAAATTAAATATTATTATTATTCAATTCAATTCTTTATTGTCATGTGTACAAGTACCATGTACAATGAAATGCTTGTTTACATGTGCCTCCGCAGACAGTAAACAAAGACAAAAAAAAAACAAACCACACACAATAAATAAATGAATATAAATAAGTAAATAAATAAAACCAGAATCCTAGGAATAAATAGAGACAGTGGCAGAAGTGTATGTGCAGGTAGCAGTGGAGGTAACACAAGGTTACTGATTATACATGAGTCTGATTGCAGTTGGGTAGAAACTGTTCCTGAACCTGGAGGTGCACGTCTAAAATGACTTTAGTTGCTTCCCAGATGGGAGTAGGGTGAAAAGTGACAGTGTAGGGTGGCTGGGGTCCTGCCTGATACGGTTCACTTTCCTGAGACAGCGTGTAGTGTGGATGTCATGGATCGCAGGGAGCTGTGTGCCAGTGATCTGCTGTGCTATATGTACCACAGGCTGCAGAGCTCTGCAGTCCTGAACTGTCCTAAACAGTCCTGATCAGTTGCTGTACCAGGATGTGATGCATCCTGTCAGGATGGATTCCACAGTACACCTGTAGAATCTGCACAGGGTTGTGGGGGACATCCAGGCTTTACTCAGTCTCCTGAGGAAGTAGAGGCATTGTCAGGCTTTCTTGACTACTGCCGCAGTGTGACTTGACCATTTAAGGTCATCAGTGAGGGTGACTCCGAGGAACCTAAAGCTGCTGACCTGCTCCATAGACTCACCTCTGATGTAGATGGGGCTGTGCTCTGTTGCTTGTTTGCAGAAATCCACAATCATCCCCTTAGTTTTGCTAACATTGAGGGTGAGGTTGTTGTCCTGACACCATTCTGCCAGGAGTCTGACCTCCTTCTTCTAGGCTGGCTCATCGCCCTCGCTGATTACACCTATTACAGTGGTATCATCTGCAAAGTTGAAGATGGTGTTAGAGCTGTACTTAGCTACGCAGTCATGGGTGTAGAAAGAAAGGGGCTCAGCACGCTGCCCTGTGGGGTGCCAGTGTTGATGGGGATAATGGAAGAGGTTTTTCCACCAATACGCACTTGTGAGGAAGTCCAGTACCCAGTTGCACAGTGAAGAGCTAACCCCCAGATCCAGCAGTTTAGCGATGAGCTGGGATGGAATGACGGTGTTAAATGCAGAGCTGTAGTCCACAAACAGCAGCCTGACATAACAGTTCTTGTTCTCCAGATGAGACAGGGTGGTGTGAAGTGTTATGGAGATGGCATCCTCAGTGGACCTGTTGTAATGTTAGGCAATCTGGATGGGGTCTTGACTGTCAGGGATGATATCCTTGATGTGTTCTAGCACCAGCCTCTCAAATCACTTCATGGCTATGGGAGTATGTGCTACTGGGTGGTAATCATTAGGGCAGACTACTTTATTTTTCTTTGGGACAGGGATGATGGCTGTGTGACTGAAGCAGCTGGGGAAAGAAGAAACTCTCAGAGATGTGTTAAAAATATCCGTAAAGACAGCAGCTAGATGGTCGCAACATGTTTTTAAAATGCGTCCTGAGACTCCGTCTGGGCCGGGTGCTTTGCGGATGCTGAGTCGGGAGAAAGTCTTCCTCACATCATCCTTAGAGAGCTTCAGGCTAGAGTCTTGCGGCGCTGTGGGGGGTCGTACACGCCTGTCCGTGTTAGCGAGCTTGAATCGAGTGAAAAAAACACATTCAACCCAAATAGTGAAATGTGTGAAAGTAAAAAGCTAAATCTTAACATCAATGTGGTTTTTAACAGGGAGTCAGTAAAGTTTCTGAAGGACTGGAGTTATGTGTTTAATGGAAAGGCTTCTGGTAATGATACAAGCAGCAGCAGCATTCTGAACCAGTTGGAGTTTGTGGAGGAATTTGTGTAGGAGACCAAAAAGGACAGAATTACAATAATCAATATGAGATGTAACCAGAGGATCTACAAGAATAGCAGAGCTATCAGCTGTAATACAGGGGTGTAGATGGCTAATATTATGTAGTTGGAAATTTGAAGACCAAGTGATATTATTAATATGTGCTTCATATTTTAAAATACTATCGTGAATAACACCTAAACTCTTAATTATAAATAGTCAAAGAAATATAGTCACAAAACAGTTTTAGTTCCTACCAGAAGAACCTCTGCTTTATCACTGTTTAATTTGCGAAAGTTAGCAGACGGCCATGTTTAACTTCCTGCAAGCAGTCAGAGAGGGAAGAGGGTGGAAGAGTGGAATCAGGATTAGCAGACTGATAAAGCTGGGTATCATCAGCATAACAGTTTAATGAATATCTGATTTTCTACAAATATGACCAGGATGTAGAAGGTAAATAATAAATAGAAGGGCGCATAAGACAGAGACCAGGGGAACACCACTGAAGACTAGGCAAACTTGTGATTTAAACAAAAGCTGTGGAATGTGGAATGCCAATGATACCAATTGATTTTAATCTCTCTAGGGCAGTATCATTGTGTCAAAGGCAGAATTCAGCTCAATTAGGACAAGTATGGTTAACAGCCCAGAGTTAGCTACCATCAACAGATCAGAACCAGGGATATCTCTGTACATGAAACAAACGAAAATCAGACTGAAATTGTTAAACAAATTATGGTTTTCAGTAAGATGAGAGTAAACCTGCACTGCAAGAATAAAGAGTAGGCAAACAGGATTTCAATACATGAGTAGGAAGTGGATCCAACTGACATATTGAGGGTTTAGATTTTCTAATAATACCAGATATTTCATCCACAGTTGTGAGTTTAAAACTAGAAAGAAAAGAAGATTGGAGTCATAAAATGTTCCATGTGCAGAGGTTCCTAAAGAGGTCAGATGCTGGTGGATATTTCCAACATTAGTATTAAAAAAGATCATAAAGAATTACATTGATCAATGCAGTAAAATTGAGGTGGAATATTGTCAGGTAGCAGTAGGATGTTGTTTACAATAGAAAATAAAGCCCTAGTAATCCCTTCACCTGACCTAATTAGTGTTGCATAATATGTGGTTTTTGCTTCAGACAGAGTATCCTTATACTAACATATGTGTTAATCATTCATATTCTTATGGACAGCCAGGCCTGTCTTTGTATAAAGGCATTCTAAGCGGTGACATTTAGATTTAAGTTGATGTAGTTACAAGGTAAACCAGGGGGCAGAGTGGATGAAAGAGAAAGACAGATTTTTTAAAGGAGCAAAGTTATCTAAAGACTATTTAGTTGTTCATTGTAGTGGGAAACCAACTCATTTGGGTAAATAAAGTGTTGCTGCTGGGTAGGCAGTCAACTCCATTGGAGAAGGCAGTTAAATCAACATTCTTAACATTGTGAAATGAGATACAACAAAGTGGGTTTGATTTATGTACTATTAAATTGACATTAAAGGACACCAGTTTGTGGTCAGGTATGGACAGGTCAGATGCTGTGCAATTATAGGCATTAACATTAGAGCAACAGATAAAATCAGGAATATGGCCTTTAGAGTGTGTAGGAAGTTTTATATATCCCTCATAAAAGTATTAGTAACAGTGTCCATATGTATATTAAAATCACCCAGCAAAATAACAATACAGGACATAGAATAAAGGGTATTTGCAAATTCAGAGAGATCATTTAAAAAGTCATTATTCAGCTTGGTTGGTCGATAAACAGTGGAAAGTATAGTTAGAAAAAGTCAGTTGAGTTGTAAGACAGTGGACTCAAATGAGGCATGCTGAGGCATAGTTTTAGAGAATACTTCTCATTGTAGAGTATTGTGAGACTGCCACCCCATCCACAGGCACAGGGTTGACAGATGTAAACAAACCCAGGAGGAGCAGCGTGATTAAGCTGAAAAAAATAATTGGGTTGCGGCCAGGTCTCAGTCAAACAAAGAAAATCAAACTTACGGTCAGTTAGCAGATCATAAAGTAGAGGACCCTTACTGGTGAGTGAACAGATGTTGAATAGCCCAAAGGCAAGCTTGTTTTTCCCAGGTGTTGCAGTAGCTGACCTTATCTGTTTTGCTAACACATTATGGGTCAACAGCCCGTCCAGGTCTCTGTGAAGGTGGAGGACAGTTAGACCAAAAATATTGTACAGGCTTTTACTAATGACAGATAAAGATCCATCAAAAACCACAGTGAATGTATTTCCGACAAGAATGATGGAGAATAGCCAGGTGCTGATACAGTGACAATGATGGGGTAAACCAGAGTTAAAGATATTCACTGGATGAAGTATGAAAAACAGGATAATTCAGGTAATCATGCTCCAAAGAAACAGTCTGTTAATCTGCATTGTGGAAAGCTTCCAGCTGGAGAAGGCAGGTCATTAGCAACCAGCAAACACCGTATTTATCAGATATCATTAAAACAAACAAAACAAAACTCAACCCAAATTATAAAATCCAATGTTGATTAAATGAGAGAACAGCAGATTAATGAAATAAACGTAACTAATAAAATAAAACTAAACCAAGTCTCCAACAGAGCAGCGACAGCCAGTAGCGCTAGTGTTCATCCACGTTTTATAGGTTCAAATTCTTTGAGCAAACTGGAATTTAAGGTATGGCTTAATTGTACTCTTGGCAACTGAAATAAATAAAAGCAGGTTTCTTCTTTAAAAACATAATTTTTTGCTTAATCACACATCAGTCTGTTCCTTTCCTTATCTGTAACTCTTGAAACAGCACTAAAAAGCCTTTTACTGACTATACTGGTGCTGACAGACTCTTTCATTATAGTCAGATAAGGGAATCAGACTGTACTGCTTGCCCAGTAGTGCAGATCACTGCTAGGTCTCTACTTTTAGTTCAAGTTCATGTGTACATAGTAGACTGCAATTCTAACATGCATGTCTTCTCAAAATCACTCAATACCAACAAAAGGCACACACATTAATTTTTGTACTGTATGTGCATTTTATGTATTATGAGTATTTTTACTTTTTTTGTTTCTGGTGTGTCTGTAAAGCATGTAGTGCTTGTAACTTGCACATTGCTGACTGACATGTGATAACAGCAGTTTTAACGAGTTGACACTTGAGAAAATAACCCTTCACAAAAACATTAATGTCTGCATGTGCAGTGACTTAAAGAGTACATATTCTGACATTCTATTCTGCTGCCTGCAGCTGTTATACTTATCCTAATCAAAAAAGTTATTTTTCGTCATGATATTTCAACCATCAATAGTGATGCATACACACAAATTGAGAGCAGGTTGCATCATAATGTAGAGTCATATATAAACTGAGACAACAAGGATTTGTATATGCTTTACAAATAATATATGAATATGCCAAGGGTTGCGTCATTATTTTGTTATGTATCTCCTTCATACCATTATTTATTACTATTGACAAGTATTGATTGCCAAAATTTGTCTCATTGTTTTTTGCAGCCAATATGCTGTGTCTGTCGGTAACCCTGTTTGCCAAATATTTTCCTGGAAATTTCCAGGGAGGCCAGTTTAGACAAACTTTTTTTTCTTCCTGGTGCCCTATAATGCTTTTATCACAGAATTGTAACAGCCAATGTAGCTGCACCAACCACTCACTGTATATACTGTAATGTTGATCATAGTAATGGGGCAAAAATGAGCAGAAAACTTGCTATTACATTTAAACACAAAACATGTACGCAGAAAGAAACTTGAAATGTGTCAGTGTATCTGTATCTTAAAGGTAGTATCTTTTTGTATGGGGTTGTATGTGACCTGTATGTAATACTGAGCATACCCCTTTAATGGTACTACCCAGAGTGTTTTGCAGTTTATGTAAACAGAAAAGAGTGAAGAATCCACATTAATGTGCTTTTTGCAGCAGCAGAAAATCAGGAAACATACTTCCGGTTGGGAGCACTGAAGGTTTTGGTTGGAGAGAGATGTGTTCGTTCTATCAAATGTGTGAGGGCCAAGAATAGTGAATCTCACTGTTCTGATATTTAATGCTGTTAATTTTATCTGAAGAAGTTATGGTGATGCCAATTGTGGTGGCTAGCAATGCTGACTCACTGCTTAAGGTCACATTTTGGTCACACCAATCAGTCCAGCAGAGTTGGTAGATGTTTCCTTAGCCATCAGAGGCACTTAAAAAGCCATTGCACCATTGTAATCCATTCAAAACTAGCTCAGTTTCTCCTTCTGCATTGATTTTAAGGCGTTTCCATGATGTTGCAGAACTTAAGGCAAAGCAAATTACTCAGAAATACAAACTGAATTAACCCTTGTAGTGACTTCATGTTTAGTTTTCTGATGTTTAGATTGCTGGTGTTGTACCTCCCCATGTAATTTCTCCATCACATAAGCAACATTTTGAAGAGCTGTTTGCTTTGTTTTTATTTGAAAAAACGGAAAACTTTCCAAGCAGCAGTGTGGCTTAGTTTGGATTTAAGGTTTATTTGGAGACTACAGTGTATCTACTGTATAGTTCTAATGTAAAAGGATTAACTTTGATGCAAGTCAATTTTATATAGCGTTTGAAGCATCAAGATGGGTGCCTTTAAAATTCAATTCAGTTTGTCAGTAGTAAATAAGTGCAGTTATGTATTATATGCAAAATGGTATGAGATCTCTCTTAAATTGAAAGATTTGTCAATCATTTCACTTATGGAGTTGGCATAGTCACATTTTTTGATTAGGAAAATTAATCTATATTATATATTATTTTCAATTGTACTGATAGTGTACATATGTAATAATCACTTCCTGAAACAGTGGTTTGTAATAACTTTGATTTAAATACAATAGCTTGTGGTTTACCTATTTAAATATTTGGACATACTGGGCTAATAGAGCTTTTTTTTTCACAGCCACTGCCCTTGTTTTCCCAGCAAAAACAATCATCTTGTGTTTCTTAAATATGACATACTTTTCACAATTTCAGTTACTAATTTACTTCCAGACAAATTTTTGTGTTTAAAGTCTAATTGTTGTTTAATTTTTCCACTGGCCAAATTTGTCTACTGTTGATACTCACAAAAAGCCAAAAGACAGAGTTGATCGGAAGTCAGACTACCTAGTGATGGTATCAGACCAATACTAGTACTAATGATTAGAACTGGTGCATCTTTAGTCTTCACTATAGAAAAGAATCACTTGTAGAAATCACATTGCATCAGTTGGTCCTATTGCTTAGTGGCTGTGGTGGGTGTTTTAGAATTGTAGGTTAAAACATGCTTTACATAAACATTCTGTAAGAATTTTTTTATGAGCCTAGGCCTTTGTCAATTCATATTTATTTAATGTATTCAAAATAACTGAGAATTGAAGGTCCCCAAGGTACAGTCTTTAGACATATTAATAAAGAAGATTATCTGTGAAGAAACGGTTTATTTTATATTTGTGCAAAACTCACACAACCATATTTTGTATCAATAACATTTGTCATTAAGAAATCTTTTTGTTTCCATTATCTCATAGAGTGGTATAATGTCTTCTCTCAAATTCAGCTTAGTTTAGACAAAATGGACAAAATAAGCTTCTTCAGTCTTCTTTCTATCTTTAAAACCTCTGTTATATATTTGTAATTAATATTTCCTCTTAACATGAAACTACATATACTGCAAGTGTTTATGTTAAACTCTGAATTAGGTCCATTTGTAGTGATTTAGCCAGCTGTGGGATCTGCTAGCCCATATCGTTTTAGTTTCAATCACAAAGTTATACAGTATTCTTATTTAAAATTATAAATGATCTAAGTCTAAGTTTTTGATTTTTATCTAATATAAAAGACAAGACTTATATACTGTATGTTTATACAGTAATATGTACTGCTGTTGACCAGTGTTGACTCTTATCTAAAACAGCTTCCATTGTAGAAAAGATCTGTATTGTTAGATAATCTCATTCAACCTTTGATTTATAGTTTACTGATCAGAGGCTACAGAGATTACTTTGTTGGATTTGAATAATTTATTTTTCACTTGGTGTCAAACCTGCTAAAGTAAAATTTAAGTTTTTTAATGTAACATTATTATATATAATTGTCTGGACTGTGAAAGTGCAATTGCCATTATTTTTGCATACCTTTTAAATATTTAATTTTACACACATGCTGTAATACTTTCATTGCAGAATGAAGTTTGTGTATTGGGAGCTGCAGGAGTTCCAGTTCTTTAATAATGTGTAATCTTAACAAAACACAAACATCACTTTTAACAAGCAGTTAATGATTTAATAAGATGAACTTTGTAATTTTAGGGTCAACCAGGTCCTCGAGGGCCACCGGGACTTCAAGGTGCCCAAGGATTTCCTGGTTCTATTGGGTTAACAGGCCTAATAGGTGAGAAAGGCAGCCATGGCCTACAGGGACAGACAGGAAATAAAGGAGATAAGGTAAGTAGTCTTAGTAAAGTTGTTTATACTAATAATGCAAGGTTTTTGATAACAATTGTAGTTGGTTACATGTGTTGCATATCAATTACATTTTATGTGTTTTAATATAAAAATATACTGGATTTTTCTAAAGCAAATTAAGAAGTGAAAAGTGTTCATAACAAAGCTGTCTACAGAGGAACTCTCTCAGCCCTTTCTGAGAATTAAGCACTATGTAATTTTAGTAAGATCAGCAATCATACTTTTTCTTTAGTTTGGTTGTGTTGCATAATCCTGAACAATAAAAGTTATTAAAATTGTTTGTATCATACATTTTATAACACACGTGTGAAAAATAAGAAATATTTACACAAAAAGTACAGCTAATTAAGGCTATACAACCAAAATAGCGTCTTTTTGTTACAGGCCTGATTAACCTAATCGGCATGTTTTTTGGGATGTGAGAGAAACCCAGTATACTCACAGAGAAAATGTGCAAATTCCATACTGAAAAAAGCTGGACCAAATTGAACCTCCAACTCTGACCACTGTGACACTTGTCCCTAGACTTTGATATTGGCAGTATTTACAGTGGTACCCCAGTATATGTCCTTAATCCGTTCCAGATCCTTGGACTTATACCAAACAGGACATATACCAAACAAATTTTTCCCATAAGAAATAAAGGGAAAATGAGTAATCCGTTCCCATGAAAAAAATTCTATTGTTATTGGCATATTATACATTGATGAGGTTGTATAAAATAATTTAAACACTGCTTAATACTAAAATACATAAATACAAAAGCAATTAGATGAAATAAATGAAAATTTAACCTCACTTTACTTTTTAATAATGTCTTTGTTTTTCACAATCATAGATACCAGCCAAGTCCCGGATACGCATGCCACCTTCATACTTTTCAACAATCAATTCAAATTTACGCGGAAAAACATAATCACACAAAAATTCACAGAGAGTTATAGCTCGTACTGACGCTTGTGGGCAGTTGTGGCTTTGTCTCAAGAGAGGTAAACAAGGGTAGTGTGCGGTGTTCTAGCACAAGAGTCATATTTTAAACAAAGGTCATATGCCAAGCAAAATTTTTTACATCCAAACAGGATGTATACCAAGTTGGACTTATTCCAAAGCGGACATATACCAAGGTAACATTGTATACCTAAAGAATAGAATCATACCTTGATAGCTTCACTATGATTGCAACTGTAATGCTACAATAGCAGACTCTTTTGGTAACATATACTAAGCTAAACTAAGCTTAACATATACTAAACTAAGCATATACTAATACGATGCACATTTAAACAGACAATGCAGATTCTGTACATAAAAAAGGGCATCCACTTGACACTCACGTTTCTCCCTGCTAAGTAAGCAAAAGGTATTGGCGTTAGGGTGTTTTATGTTGTTCTTTAGAAATGATAAAAAAAAAGTGTTCTAGTTCAATAAGAACTGAAAACACAAGGAAAGTCAGTTCTGTGTTGGAGCAGAGGCATGTGCCCCAAACTACAGACACAGCAATACCTAAACACAAATCCAGATTCAAATAAATAATCTTTATTTGACAGAATGTCTTCCACATACAATTATCAGCTATTCACAATTCCTCCTTCCTCTTCCAAAACAGTGTTGTCCATTGTCTCCCGACTCTGACTCAGTTTAAGTGAGACAGCGGGCTTCCTTTTAAACTAGACCCGGGAAGTGCTTCCGGTCTCCTGTCCAGGTCATCCAGAGCATTTCCGGGTCGTACAAAAACGGGGCAGTCTTACACCAGCAGTGCCCTCTGACGTTCACCCAAGACCCCAACAGGATTGTGTTTCCGGATTCCAACTCCCATGCCACCCTGCAGGTGTCCTGATTGGGCTTAGCTCTTTGGGACTTAGCCACCTGTGGGGTAATGATCTGCTCCCGATTAGCCTGTTTACCTAATTCTTTCATTATGACCTCCTGGCCTGCCATGAATCCTTCCATTATTCCCGCCAGGATGTCTGTCCTTCCACTCTGGCACCTGCACCATATTTTATACTTACCCAATTAAGGTGAGATATTGAGGCATTGTAAATATAAAATATGCATTAGATTTTCTTTTTCGGACTCCTGAACTCTCATAGTTCCCTGATGACTCGTTGCAATTAAAACATTAGTATAGGATTCTCCACTTCTCTGATATCCAGGAAAAGAAACTTTAGTTGCTATTTAGCCACAGGGTTTTTGGTTTTCACAGCTTTGCTCAACTCTGACCACCTGTCTTGATACTCCCCTTTCCTGTATACAGATTTTCTAGTTGGTTTTTAAATAATAATTATTTTATTTATTTTTTGTAATCAGATTTTTATTAGCAATATTGTGCAACAAACAGATCTCCTAATAAATAAAACATGATGTATTAGTCTGGATGACCTAATTTAACAAAGTATTCAATTCTTTTAATATTTTAAATGAAAACATAAATAACAGAGCACCCCTAGCCATCCATTCTACCATGACCTCATCTGAGAGAAAAGCCCAGGAAAATAGAAAAGAGGAAGAGAAAGATATATTAGTGTGAAGACTGGTTAAATCTTTTCGCCAAGTGTGGTTAAGGAAAGTAGATTTACAATGGGTAACCTAACCTGTGTACCTTTGGTTTGAAGGACTCAGAATGAATCCAGATTGACACAGAGATAAACTTTAAAGTTTAAATAGACTTTGTCCAGCCTTTGATTTGTAACTGTGAGACAGTAGAGATGAATCAATAAATCAATATACCTCAAAATTAGGTGTGGGAAAAACAAACATTCCATTGTATATCTTATAGTGAATTCAGGAGTTTGTCTCAGGTCTTCATTCTAACAAAGATCTTAATTTTTAAGATATTGATATATACTGTATATAATAAACCAGACTTCCCACCAAGTTTTACAGCAACAGCTTGTAAGGGTTCCCATCCATCCTTTTTCACCCACTCACTATTTTAATTTAATAAACTTCTCCACCATGGCCCACACTATACATTTATTACTTTCATTGGTCCCAAATAATCAATATCAATTTTACCACCTAGTAATACTAGCATACATATTTATTTAGATGAATTCTTCCAGCCGTTAATACATACATATTTACATAAATGAAATCTATTGCCAGCCATTCAACATCTGTTGTACTTTTGTTTAGATTGTCTTCTTCTAGTATAAGATTGCAATTTTGATAAGGCCTATCCTAGCAGTAATGTGCTGCAGGCAGGACACAGCCCTGAAAAGTATGCCAGCCCATCTCTAGACAATTTAATGCAAATACCCTCTGTAGCTGTACTTAATAATCTATATATAATGTATTATACTCACTTTCAGGGGTTTTGCTCTAATGACACAGCCTTTTAAGATGTTCAGTAAGTGGAAATAAATGTAATAAGTAAAATATTATTACAAACTACTAATCTTATTGTACTAGCTGTGAAAGATGCTTTATACTATAAAAATTCTGCAAGTCTAAGGGCATGTTTATACTTCACGCTCAGAACGCGTATGTGCCCGCATTATGGCTGCCATGCGTTCCCAGCATTCATTTGATGTGTCCTCTGAGCAGGTCCTCAGAAATTAATGCAATGTGTGTGCGAATTGCAGTACCAGCAAAAAGTCAGGGGGGCGCAGTGTGATAAAAGTTTGTGACGTCAGAGTCTCTGTTTACTAGGGCGCCTGCCCACCACAGGGCACACACACACCAAGCACAATTTAGAATCGCCAATGCACCCAACCTGCATATCTTTGGACTGTGGGAGGAAACTGGGGTACCCGGAGGAAACCCACACAGACACGGGGAGAACATGCAACCTCCACGCAGGGAGGACCCCGGAAGTGAACCCAGGTCTCCTAACTACGAGGCAGCAGCGCTACCACTGCGCCACCGTGCCGCCTACTTTTATATTCAAGCATTGCATAGTCCCGATTGTAATGACACGATACATTTTAAAAGTCTTACATACCATCTTTTGTGCAGTTTTTTTTTTGTAACTTCACAACAGCAACATAATGTACAGTACTTGTTTTTCTCTGACATTTCAAAGATGTATATGTTAGGTTATTTGGCAATTACAAATCAACCCTGCATGAATGTTTGTGTAAGTGAACACTATGATGGACTGGCATCCCATTTAGGTTTTGTTTCTGCTAGTTTTTCAATGTTTTTGGCACAAATGGTGGCTATGTATGATCGAGCTGTGAAATCTCCTGTAAACTCAATGCTGAACTCAAGTAAATTAGTATGTAAGATATAGATTTTTAAACAGCATGAAAACTTTGGTTACTCTTTTATGCTGCTGTAAGATGTATACAATTTTATAACAAAAAAGATCAGTTTAAATTATGGTAATGTAAAATCCAACATTAACTATTGTGTTTTTTCCTTTTTCTGCTTCTACACCTGCATTCTTTTCAAGGGGCCAATAGGTGTCTCTGGATTTCCTGGAGTCAATGGGATTCCGGTAAGAAGCCAACAGTTATTTGTTTTTCATGCTACATTTTTTGTTTTTGTCAGATCTCTAAACACTGTTCTCTCCATGATGTTTGGGAGAAAGATACATTTGTTGTTGTTTTACTACTCTTCTCTACAGTTTAAAATTACAAGTCAAACAATTCAGATGGGATTAAAGTGCACAATTCAGACTTTAAATTAAGGTAGTTTGAATAAATTTCTGTCACACTATGTAGAAATGACACTTTGTCTACATGGTCCTCTCATTTTAGGGCACCATAAAGTTTGGAACAGTTGGTGTCATAGGTGGTTATGATTGCTCAAGCGTGTTTCACTGCTATATTAGTGCAGGCATACAATACCTAGGTTTGCGTCTACCTTTTTGTTCCTGTAGATGCCATTGTTCATCAGGAGGACAAGAGCTGTGCCAATGAAAGTCACAAAAGCCATTATAAGGCAGCAAAAAAAGAACAGAAACATTAGAGAAATCTGTAAAACCTTAGGAATACCTAAATCAAATGTCTGGAGTATTATTAGGTGGAAAGAATGCACTGGTTAGCTCAGTAATCTAAAAGGGACTGGTAGGCCAAGGAAGACCTCCACTTCTGATGACAGAAGAATCCTCACTATGGTAAAGAAAAAGCACCAAACCCCTGTCTGACAGATCATAAGCAGTCTTTAGGAGGCAGTTTTGTATGTGCTGAAGACTACTGTATACAGAAGACTTCATTAACAGAAATAGAGATATCATATTACAAGATGCAACCCACTAGGTATCCAGAAAAACAGGATGGACAGATTACAGTTTGCGAAAAAGTACTTAAAAAGCCTACAGAATTCTGAAAAAGGGTCTTGTGGACAGATGTGACAAAGATTAACCTGTATGAGAATGATGGCAAGAGCAATGTATGGAAAAGAAAAGGAACTGCTAAGGATCCAAAGCATACCACCTCATCTGTTAAATATGGTTACAGTTCCTCCAAATGGTGCTTCATCCTACAAGAATATAATGATCCCAAGTATACTGTTAAGCACAGTTTTTCAAAGCTAAAAAAATGGGAAATTCTTTAATGGAGAAGCCAGACACCCAAGAGAAAACTTAAGGTAGCAACAAGCAGGAGCTGAAAATTCCTACATTAGAATTGGTAGAGCATCACCAGAGAAGATACTTAGAACCTGGAGCCTCATGCATAACGCCGTATGTAGAATTCACACAGAAACATGGCTTACAGACAAAAACAGAAATGTGTATAGGCACAAAAATGTCCAGATGCATAAATCTGTGCGTATGCTAATTTCCACATTCTTCCCCTACATAAATCCCGGTCAGCGTGAAATGTAACACACGTGCATACACAAAATGCCACATCCCAACTCCTCCCAGTATTTCACATAATTTAATATGCAAATTGATATAAATATCTTTCTTTTCAGTGTTCAGTTAAAAGACAATAGAAAAAGCATGTGAAAAAGAGAATTTCAGAGAATGCAAAGTTGAGGAAAGGAAAAACTTACTTTGTTGGCTTAAGCAGTGGTATAAATAACAAAAGGAATTCGATCGAGTGATACAGAATGTGGAAAAACTCAAAAGTTCAAGTTCAGAAAGTCGCACAGTGCCCGAAATAAAAAAGAAGTGGTCAAATATCAAATTTACCGAAAAAAAAGCGAGTCGTTGCCCACTGTCTGAGTGTCATTTGGAAGCGTATTAGGGTACAGAGAAAAGAAAAAAATAGGGACACAGTTAAAAAAGGTCAAAATGTTCACTTCAGTCTTGTAGTTTATTTTGTCATTAAAGTAGAACATTGTAAACTTCATCTTAAAATTGTTTAATTTACTAGTTTCTCAAATCCCATCGTAACTAAAATAGCACATTAAATACTTTGTATTCTAGGTGTTCTTCTATGTACTCTGTGTGTGAATCATTACATGCTTCTTAAACAGGCTTTATCTTATGCTGACAGAACACAGAAAACATTACGTTCATGATATTACAGCTCTCTGATCAATTCAAATACTAAGATATATACTTGATATCATTGTCATGATGATAGGAATTAAAGCATGTATTAAACATGAGTGCACAGTGGCGCAGTGGTGGCAATGTACTGGTGCCCCGTCCAGAGATTGTTCCTGCCTCCCTCAAGATGCTTGCTGTGCTATGTGTGACCCTCAATTAAATAATTTATTGCAGCAGTATTGCCTCTTTCAAACATACTAACCTCCAATTCTTGTCCTTCGTTTTCTTTCTCCATGTAACCAATCGCCACACAATAAGTTCTTTAATAAAATGTAAAACCATATCAAAGCTTAGAATGCAGATTCTTCAAAACTCTTACGGAACATTGAAATATCTTTATAGTACATGTTTAATTATTCCATCCTTCTATTCATCCAGGGTTTTGCCAGTCCCAGCAACCATATAGTATGAGGCAGGAAAAATCCCTGAAGGGGGTGCCAGCTCTGAAGTCAAAAATGTATCTGTATAATGTAATACATTCTTTATTGCATTTCATCTTAAAAAGGATATCAAGAGTTCTAAGCAGAAAGTGCTTGGAAATCTAAATCGATTTAGAAGCCAGTTGTCATTATCTGTAAATACACTCTCTGTTCTATTGAATTGAATTCCCTTATTGTTATTGTATGGTTCAATGAGATTCAGTATGTGAATTCTTCATAAACGTATTTTCCTGTGCAATGATAAAATAACAACAACAATAATAACAATAACAATCACAATAATAATAATAATAATAATAATAATAATAATAATGCAATAAAAACTGTAGTTCAAGTTTAAAGTAAGGTAATTGTACTTATAAATACAAACAGTTCTACTGTGAGCACTTGATGGACTGATTAAGTGAGTTTAGAGCTCAATAAAACTACTTTTGAACTGCCAGGTTCCAACAGGAAAGGCTCCGAGGTGTTTTCCGTATGTTGGAATTTCAGATAGACTGTGTGCATGGCTGAGGCAGCGTGCGCTAGATTCTGTATCCCAATAATCCTTTTTTCGATCAGCTGCTGTTGAGCTGTGATTCCAGTGGGTTAAAATACTTCCTTTTTCCCTCTAAAATCCCACCCACTAACATTCAACAGGAATGTCAATCAGCATCGATATAAATTTAACTTTGTACTGACCATACAAATACACAATACTTCTTTCCCCCAATTTTAAATAGCTCTACGGGGCCTTAGTGACACCATAGGCTGCGGGGTCTTAACATTCACAGGTTTACCAGTTTCAGGGGTTGGTGTCACTACTGTATCATTATCATAGTAGATTCAGAAGAAGTTTGGTATTTTTGCTTAGCCGTAGCTGGCTGCTGCATTGACTCTGCTTCGGGCACTGGCCCTTCATCCATCATCCGCTCTCGAAGCTGATCAACATGGCGACGGCAAATGTGTCCATCTTCTGTTTGCACATGGCAAGACACAGGGCCAGTTACCTGTTGCACTACTGCTGCCATCCAACATGGTTCTCCTACAAAATTGCGTGCATATACTGTCTGTAAGGGTTGAAATTGCCTAAACACACCCCCATGCTTTTGTGTTTAGTTCCCGTTTCTTCATATGCATTTCAGCTTGAAAGTCTGGGCGAAGGTGATCAAATGCAGTGGTAAGTCGTCTTTTCATTAGCAACTCTGCAGGACTCTTCCTTGTGGAAGATTTGGGCATGGTGTGCTGAGATAGTAAAAATCTTGCAAGGCGTATTTGCTAATTACCAGCTATGATCCTCCGTAGAGCATCCTTTGTTGTCTGTACCATTCGCTCTGCTTGCCCATTTGAGGATGGATGATAGGGGGCTGTTGTCGCATGCCGGATCCCAATTCTTTCTGTGAACTCTTTGAATTCAGCAGATGTAAATGCTGCACCGTTGTCCGAGACAATAATATCTGGCAATCCATGTGTAGCAAAGATAAGGCACAAAGTGTTGATGGCAGCATTTGCAGACATGGAGCATAGAAGAGACACCTCCAGCCACTTGAAATAGGAATCTACTAAAATAAAGAAGACCTTTCCTTGAAATGGTCCAGCAAAATCAATGTGGATCTGAGACCAATCCTTAACTGGCCATTCCCAGGGGTGAAATGATGCCCTTGATTGTGCATGCTGTGACTGTTGACATGTTGTACAACAATTTACAGCTTTCTCTATTTGTCCATCCATTCCTGGCCACCATACCTAACTTCTAGCTAGAGCCTTCACGTGGACTAGGCCAGGGTGGAAGTCATGATGTAGTTTAAGTACATCCTCCCATGCTAGAACAGATACTACAACACGGCTACCCCATAAAACACAACTCTTCTGAGTTGAGAGTTCATTAGGTCTATTGGCAAAGGGTATAAAATCTTCACCTGGGACTTCATGGGGCCAGCCATGCAAAAGCCAGTGCAGCACACAAGACAGAACTGGATCCTTCTGAGTAAGTGCAGCAATTTGCTTAGCATGAATAGGTGCGTTAGGCACAGACTTCAAGAGCAGGACCTCAAGAGGAGGGGGTGTATCAGTCACAGGGTGTGTTATAGGCAAGCGGCTCAAGGCATCGGCGGTTGTCAACTCTTTTTCTGGTCTGTAGCACAACTGATAGTTGTATGCACCCAACAAGAGACTCCAGCGAAGCATACGAGGTGACAAGATCTGTGGCATGGGTTTAGAATGATGTAGGAGACCAGGGAGCGGCTTGTGGTCTGTGCAAATCATAAACTGACGCCCCTGCAAGAACTGATGACATTTTTTACACCAAAAATAGCAGCAAGAGCCTCCTTATCTATTTGAGCATAATTGCGTTCAGTGGCCGACAGTGTCCATGAAGCAGAACTAATTGGGGACTCCATACCATCAGGCTCTACATGGCTCAGTACAGCTCCAAGGCCATAAGGAGAGGCATCACATACCAATAAAAGAGATTTCTTAACATCATAGTGCAGAAGTAGTCCATCTGCTTTGAGTAGTGCTTTTGTCTGCTTATAAGCTGTGTCATGAGCAGCAGCCCAGTGCCATGCCGTTGACTTGTCAAGAAGTCTGTGTAGTGGTTCCAGAATGGTGGCCTTGTTTGGAAGAAAACAACTGTTAAAATTCAAAAGTCCCAGAAATGCCTGAAGTTGTGTCTTGTTGCGGGGAGCTGGTGCATTCATGATAGCTTCCACCTTCTCAATGGTGAGATGGATGCCCTCTTCATCTACTCTGAATCTGAGAAACTCCACTTCAGTAGCCTCAAAAACACATTTGCCCTTTTGAAGACTTCAGAGATTTGACATAACTTCTCCAAACGTGCATCGTACTCCTCTGGAGTTTTCCCAGTGATTAAAATGTCATCCAGGTATGGCTGTACACCTGGAATACCTGCCAGCAGAGTATCCATAAAACGCTGGAAAATGACAACAGCTGTAGAGACCCCAAATTGCAGCCGTTGAGCACAGTACAGCCCCCTGTGCGTATTAATTGTCAGCAGTTCAGCTAAAGGTTCATCAAGAACTAGCTGCTGGTAGGTTTGTTTAAGGTCTAATTAAGTAAACATGACACCCCCTACCAGTGTGGAGAACATCTCTGCAACAGTTGGCAAGGGATAAACATCAGGTTTTACTGCTGTATTAACAGTACATCTGTAATCACCACAGATTCTTAAACTTCCATCCCCTTTTGTGACAGGGACAATGGGTGTTGCCCATTTTGAGTGTCGCACTGGTACAAAAATGCTTTGCTCAACTAGATCATCTAATGCCTCATCAATCCTCTTCTTACAGTAAGAGCAAAAGGTACAGGTCGAGCCTTAAAGAATTTTGGTGAAACTATAGGGTCCACTTCAATTGAAATGGGTGTACCTCTACATGCGCCGATTTTCTGGAACACTTCTGCATCTTTTTCCAGGAGAGCTGTCACGTGGTGCTGATGTGCACCCCTGTTAATTCTGTTCCAAGTGCTTCAAACCAGTCTCTTCCTACAAGCTAGTACCCTGGCCTCAAACAACAAGGATAAGGCGGTCTTTTTATGGTGATACTCAACCTGAACTTTGATCTTAACTAGCACTTGGAGTGGGGCCTGAGACCACTGCCGCAATATACCATCTGTACTTACCAGTGGAGGTGGGTTATTTAGCCACAGCTTTTTGTAAGTATCATCGCTAATCAAACTGCAGACAGATCCAGAATCAACTTCCTTCCTTAGTTGCTGGCCATTCAGTGAAACTGTAGTCTTGTGGGTTGTGTGTACCATTTGTGTACTATGTACCACATTCTCATAATAGGCATTTACTGTAACTATACTGGTTTCTTGTGTATGTAATGCTGTAGTTTCTAGATCTGAAAGTAGTTGAATAAAGCGTGCCTTTTTAAAACACACGCGAGCTAAATGTCCTCTTTTTTTACAGTAATGGCACACAGATGTTAAATTTACATGCTGTAGCTGTATGAGTCGAACCGCATCGGAAACACTTTCTGCCATCACTTTCTTGTAATACAGACGGTCTTGTATTCTGAGCTGTATTCGATTGAATCATTTTATGTACCTCTTCCACATCGTTAGCAAGTAGAGTCTTCTCAGTCCTCAGCTTTTGAGCATTCCGGTTCGCCATTTCTGCTACTAGAGTGTGCTCCTCGACTATTTTGAATGTTAAGTTCAGCTCCGCTAGTAGCTGACGCTGCAGTAAAGCATCTGTTCGAATTGTTCACCAAAGTTACAATGCACTGAAAGTTTTCTCAGTTCAGCAATGAAGCATGACATACTTTGATTAGGCAGTTGTTTATAATTGTGAAAATGAAAATGTTGTTCAATTTTCAATGGTGTAGGATTATAATGATGCTGAAGACACTCAACTATGTCCTTATATGGAACAGCGCTTGGTGGATGAGGGGCCAACAGCGAGCGCAAGGTGAAGTACGTTGTGGATCTGCACACACTTAGTAAAACTGACCTCTTCTTTTCTGGATTATCAATGTCATTTGCGTGAAAGAAGCACTGAAGTCTCTTTGCGTATTCTTTCCACACCCCGGTCTCAGCATTGAATTCGTTGATACGACCCAACGTGGCCAATGTGAAAAACCAGTAACAAAATACAGCTAATACCAAAACTTCGGCACCATCTTCTCTTTCTTTTTTCGATTCAGAGCTTCATCTCCTCCTTTTGTCACCAGTATAACTGTAAAATCATGTTAGTTTCTCATTCGGTTCTCTCAGTAAAAGACCAAAATACCCTTTTTTAAGAACTTCCTTTTTCCTTCTAAAATCCCACCCACTAACATTCTACAGGAAATTACCAACAATTGGAATGTCAATCAACATCAATATAAATTTAACTTGTTACTGAACATACAAATACACAACACTTATGTATGAGGCTGTGACATACAAAAAAAACACAAATCAGTACAAAGTTGTTTCGGAATAGTTTGGGTATTACCGTGTGGTCACGTAGGCACAATAGAGAGCGAGAGAGCAAGCGAGAGTGAGAGAGAGAGAGAAGTTAGGAGCACATGCCGATACAGCGCATTGCCGCACCCACATAGGAAAAAAAGACAGTGTGCTCCATGGTTACTCTCTCAGGAGGGTGTTAGCATATCGTGATCCCTTGTACCGATAGCGTGAGTTTTCCGGATTCGACTTATACGACTGCCATAATAAAATACCAGAAATTATGCTGCAAAATCATGTCCCGGCTTATCCATGGGAGAATTTATCTGCGAGTATATACGGTAGGTCTTGGGGTCCAATGGCCCAAAGCAAAGGATATCAATAACTGGAACTCTTGATCTGATGAATGAGGCTCTGGTCTAGATGCCACACAGGCTTCCCTTGAAGATTCTGGATCCACGATGATCGTTCAGCATCACCAGTACAGTTGAGTTGTTAACAGAAGGGACCCATAATCCCTTGGAGTGGAATTTGAATATGTTGACTAGCAGTTAGTTGTGGGTTGAAGGCCTGGTCCACAGTTTGATCCCTGTTTGATCTCTGGTATGGCTTGTTTCCCCTTGGAATTGGACAATTTGTTCATTTGCAAACCTTTGTTGCAGATTAGTCTCCAGGTTCAAATTCAAGTGCTTTCATCTATGATATGCTAGGAAAAGCAGTTTGTAACTACAGGTGTAAAGACTTAAAAGTTTTGTTTAAAATTAGTGAGTATTGCAATACTTCATATGAAATTTGTGAAAATAATATCAAAATAATAATGATAGCAAAAATAACACTAGTGGTAAAACAGATGGTCACTTTATCCGGTTTCTGCTTGTATGCTGGCCAGTTTTGTTTTTTAATGGTCCATAATGAATTGTACAGGTGGTAAGCACAAGGCACACGTTTCCATTCGTTGTATCCATTATGTTCAAAATAGATCCCTCAATAAAAATTTTCCACTATAGTTGTATCTAGCTTGGCCATTGTTGCAACTCCACTCAACTGAAAATATATCCATCATAACAAGTGACTAATCACAATATATAATAAAGTCTAATCTTAATATATAAAAAGGCATTTAATTTGTCTCACAATATACAAACTATTGGCACGTAACCTTTACTGTTATGAAATATAACTTCACAAACTAAAATTAATCTAAAATTAAGTAACTATAAAACATCATTAACTCCTGCCTTATTGACACTTGTGTGAATTTTGCTATTATTTTATTTTAAGAGGAAGTGTGGCGCAAGAGGGTATCAGTATAACAACTTGATAAAAGCTGAATGCTAGAACTCTTTTACAGAGACCACAAACATGTCCAGAGATGGGAAACCGCAACAAAAGAAATGAGAAGGCAGAGTGGTGTGGAGGTTATTAGTCAAAGAATAATGTTCTATGGAGGTTCTATAGAAATTAAGAAAATGCAGTGACATCCTAAAAATTGGGTTTGTATATGTACATGCTAACCACATTAAGAACTCAAGGGTGGTCCTGGTGATTTGTTTGATTTTAGCCTATTTAATCTGAGAAGTACTTCTCCCTATACAATTTCCAAATCACTCAGTACCTCCTTAATAGTCTTTTTTACCTCAGGGAGGTTACTTGCTTCTTCACATTTCAAGACCTCAAGAAGATGCAACTTTAGAGCATCTGCTGTTTCACTGTCTGTATTTTTTTGATTCCACTTTACTGTTCCTAAAGCACTGCACCTCCTCCTGTTCTTTTACCACTAAAATACTGCAAGAATCTCTTTGGGTCATCTTTTTCTTTATCCTCTGTAACCGCTTATTAGCCTTCCTAATACACTTCTTAATGGTTGCCCTCATGTTCTCATACTCCCTATGTGGTTCACATTGGAGTTATCAGTCTTAATCACCTTATACAGCTGTTATTTGCAAATTCTTTTCCAACGCTTTATTAACCCATAGTTTTTAAAATTTTCTTGCCAATTCCAAATGTAGATATGTACCTGTCCTGCATTATATGTAAAACATATTTAAATGTGTTCCACTGATCTTCAACTGTCTCCACGCGTAAGACCTTATCCCAATCTATTCTCCTTAGGGACTTTGATGCATCTGCTCAAAATTTGCCCTACCAAAGTTTTTTTTTTTTAATATACTGGTTGTGAATAGTAACGAGCTTCCAAGGATTTGTAATTCTTTTCTGATAATCCATACTTTCTAACTATCAGCAGCCAATTTGTATTTTATTTCTGGTAAATGTTTTGACATGTATCTAATACACACCCATTATGCAAATCCAAAGCAGCAAGACCCAGGAAACAGGAATCAATAATTGATGGGTTACCTGTTCATTTCAAGGAACTTGGTAGCAAAATCAGATTTTATTTTATCTGGGCATATCAGACAAAGTGCAGAACAAACTAGTTAAAATACAAATATGAATGAAAGAAACATTTTAGTGTTATACATCAAAGGCACATAAAGCAGTGTATTAGGACGGAGGCCATTGTAGAAAAGTAAACATCCATTACTGTCTTACTGGTTCACCTTTTATCATGGTTAAGTTTTAAAAAGTAAGCACTTGACTTTAATTGCAAAATAATACAATGTTTTCTTCAGGTACTGTTAAAATGTTTAATTCATGAATTGTGAAGAAGAGTATACATTTAAAAGCAAATTTCCTGCTGCAGTAAAAAATAGATTTTCAATCCTTATATGTTCTGTACCTGTTACTTAAATATTTGGCAAATATATTTCAGGGACATCCTGGTCAGGCTGGACCTAGGGGTCTACCTGGTGTAGACGGATGTAATGGAATCACAGGCGATATTGGTCTAAGTGGATTGGATGGCCTACCAGGCATTCAAGGACCTGTAGTAAGTATATGACTAGGTTTTTAATGTTGGCATATTGTTAAGAAATACCTTAAGAAAGTAAGAGAAATGATTTTATAAAATTTTATTTTAGATACCTTTAATACTAATATTTCATTCATCTCTCTCTTGTGTCTCTGTTTTGTTGAGCATTAACATTTCATATTTTCTTTGTAAGCATTTGAACTCTGTTGTTTTGGTTATTTGAAGAAAAAACTGTTAATATACTTTATGTGAAGGCTTTCTTTTTGGAACCTTTGACCTATAAAGGCAAGCACTATATGTCTGATTAACAATAAAATACTTTAGAAGAAAATGCATTTTTTATTTAGGAAGAAAACCCCATTACTTATCTAAGGGTGATATTTTTTTTTTATAGTGGAAAAAGAGCCAATCAATAATCGTAATGTTTAGAGGAAATACAACTAAAAAACAATTATACATTTAGCAAGAAAAAAACCAGTAAAAGACAAATTGCCTAATTACCATTGAGAGTGACTGAAGGGATATCAGATTTCTTGTGTTAAAGGGGAACCAGTAGTTAGGGAAAGATAATAGAGGCAGTTGTAAAGCTTGGCAGGAAGAGGAAAATATCAACAAATTTTACATTGAGATAGTTTGGCAGTTCAGATGCTAGGAGAATAAAAGCTCTTGAGTACAATAGATGCCTACAGTAGACTACACGGAAAGGCAAAGGTGTGAAAATGTTTATTGGTAATAGTGACAGGTACAAGCTTTCGTGGAGAAGCAGTGATGGCAATGGCTAATAAAATGTTAGTTAATTAATAAATGGTTAGTAGACCCTTTCCAGAATAATAGTCACTCAAAGTAGTTGAGGCAAAAGTCTTGTTGTGGTTATAAAAATGACTACTAAGAATGTGAGGGTTAGCTGATTTTGGACTTTGTTGATCCATTGGAAATGTTTATGTGAAATACCATATTTAAGAACAAATCAAGTTGTTGACATATGTGTCTGGGGGTTTAAGAAGCATAACAAAATATTTGTTAAAGAAAAATTCACTGAGATACAGTGAAAATTGTGAAGGTGATTCCTTAATGTAAAACATTGTTTGATTGAAGGGAAGCTTTTAGACAGAGGCATGAAGAAAAGTAAAAGTAAGTATGTTCTAAGGCTGAAGGTCTGAAAATTGAAGTAGGAGAAATGTTGATAGCTAATATTTATGAAGCAGGTGTAAATGAAAAGTGGTAAGCAATGCTTAATATGTATAATGCTGTATATATCTGAATTTCCTCATTGGATTAATAGAGTTTATATAATCTCTAATCTAATCTAATCCAATGGAGAATGTCTTGTTGAAAACATCAGAAAAGAGGGGTGCAGTTGGACAAACAGAAAAACAGGACACATGGAAACATGGTAGTGGAATGTTGAGTTAGAGATGACAATTTAGACAAAGAACAGATACTATAGGTTGTGACAGAAAACAAAAGAAGAGGAATTTGTAAGTGAGCTGCAGAATAAGGAATGGAAGAGAAATAGGTTCAAGGTCATAAAGCAGACTGGATGTACAGCCAAAGGCATACATTGCTTAAAAAGCAATGAAAGCATCATGATTGATAGTAATGGGATTAAAGCATACTGGGAAGAAGTACAGGGATACTTTGTTAAATAAGGTGTATAAATAGGATAATGATGTTCTTTGTGAGAAGTCAGAAGAACCAATGTGTAGGGTTTTTGAAAGACATCACAAAAGTGCTGAAAAGAAGTATACTTATTGAAATATGCAAATTAAATGGGTGATATGTTCAAGTTTGGGTAATACTAAGCTTTTAGAGCTCCCAATATCTATGCAAAAGGACAAAGGTCCAAGTCTTTAGATGCCTGGTGCTTCCTGTCTTGCTATATGTTTGTGAGACATGGGCACTATCCAGTGACCTAAGATGAAGACTGGACTACTTTGGTACTGTGTCTCTCCGGAAAATCCTTGGATACTGTTGGTTTGACTTTGTGTCGAATGAGCGGTTGCTCATGGAGTCCCGAATGAGGCACATTACCTGCATTGTGAGGAAGTGTCAGTTACGGCACTACAGCCATGTTGCGCGTTTCCCAGAGGGTGATCCAGCTCATGGGATCCTCATTGTTGGGGTCCCAATTGGCTGGACAAGGCCAAGGGGTCGCCCACGTAACACCTGGCTGCGGCAGATGGAGGGTCATTTCTGGAGGGTAGGACTGGACCGCGTGTCTGCCTGGGGGGTTGCCAACTGGGATCCCGAGTTGTATTTCCGGCAACATGCTGTACCAGTGCATGCTCCCCAACTTGACTTGACTTAATAGATGATTATAGGTCTGTGATACAAAGATATCATTGGTATAAGAAAGTATTTTTCTCTTCCAGGTTTTCCTTTATGATCCTCTTTATATCTGATTGCATTTAGAGATGAATAGCTAATGGTCTGATGTTAATCACAAATAGCTTTCATGATAATGTACTCCCTTGCCTGGATTCTCATTCTAATTTAAAATAATTCAAGTTCATATTATTAGTATGGACAGAGGTGGCTGGACTAGTGTGGAGAAATTTAACACCTGCAAATATATTGAAGCCAAAGCCAATTTGAGACTAAGAGAAGGGTCTTGGAAACTGAGACATACTTGGCCACCTTATATGTACTTTCTTGTACTTGTTCTTATTATTTGTATTCAAACAAGCGTCAGCTAGGTGGGACAGTAAGCAGTACCTGACACTGGTGGTAGCTGAAACCAGCAAATCTGTAAATGAATAACCAAAGTCAAAGCTATGAATAGTTAAAAGTAACAGTAATTCCTTACGGAGAAAAAGTTAAGGCATATAAAGAATGATTGGATAGAGCACCATATAGCCATATAACTCATACTGTAAAGATTACAATACTGATAGAAAGTGAGGCAACGTGTGTTTATAAGTAAGAAAACATTAATTTTAAGTACGGGTTGGCACGGTATGCCGCTGATCAAGTGCAAGCAGCTGTAGAAACAGAGAAGAGAATAAGGAAAATAAATAGCAGTGTTTATTCAGTAAAGCAGTTTTTTTAGTAAGAAGGAAAAAGTATGTAAAAGTTATGCTGAACTGTTCTTAGCGGGCAGGAAAGTAAAGCAGTTAAGAGAGCGGCAGAATAAAGATAAATTAATAAAATGAAATATAAACAATGTGAGTAGAGAGCTTTTATGTAAGAGATGAAAGTGTGCAAAGTTAGGAGAAAAGACAGAGAAAAGTAAAGTTAACCTCAAAGAAAGACAAATAGCACGCAGTCAAGGGGGAGAATATTACAGAGGCTCAAGGGGACAGAAGCTATAAAATAACTTTAGCAGTTCTTTAATCAGTTTTTTTTTTTTTTGCTTAATTTTTAAAAATTTTTACCCTTTAAGTTAAATCATTTAATTTACTTTTAAAACTTCAAAAACAAACAGTTTTATGAGGCGAGTTCAATGCAAGTTCTTTTGGATGTTGGACTTTTTTGTACCACGTGAATGTGATGGAGAGAATAAAACTGAATAAAAAAAAAACACTAAGTAGCAAAAATTTACAATAGATACTACTAACTCAAATTAAATGTATATTTTTATTTTATAATAGCAATAATAATAGCAGGTCACTACTCAAAACAGTAAATGCAGGGAAGACCCTGGATTGAACCCACAACCTCTTGATTTATAAGCAGCCGTTCTTACCTCTACATCAGCCAAATCTATTTTGTATCGATTGATATTTGGGTTTTTGTTTTTACACCATTGACAGCAACATATAAATTGTATAATTTCTTTTTCTTCGGTTGTTCTTGAATAAAGGCGCACTTGTTTTGTTATACCTTTTGTGAAAGTCTTTATTTGATATTTGAACAGTCTTTACACATTATACACTTCATGCATCATTTTGTCATTTATTATTGCAACATGAAAAAAGTTTCTGTTTTAGTTATGTATTAAGTATTTCTTGCCTTGTATTTCCTGTCATCCTGTACTTACCCAGATCATTGTAGTCGCAGAACACACATGAAATGACATGCTTCACCCAACCACTTTCTGCATCCAAATGTTGCCATCTTTCACCTTTTTTAGTCTGGTGCCGCTGCAACATTTACACAGATCATTGTAGACACGGAACACACATGAAATTTATGTGTTCCAAATAACAATCTATTATTTACCTTATACAATTCAAGGCACCTCACACCCAGATAAATAGATTTAGCTGGGAGAACTTTGCATACGGTGTCGCAAACTTGAAAAAGAGCCATAGCAAAGTTTGGGGCAGCCACCAGTATATTGTGTATCCTGGCTGCAAAATTGAAAAAACAAGTGGTAGCACTGGTGTGCACAGACCAGAGTCCAAAACAGAACTGCCCTTCTGCGGAGGGGAGTGAGGTTTTATAGTGAGTCTTGAGGAAGTGAAGTTGTCCTCGGGGCCGGGACAGAAAGTGACGTGTTCAGGGTCAAGGCACCGGAACCTGGTGGGATTTCCCGGGAAAGGTCTACAGGAGCTCAGAAAGACAGTTAGTGCACCCTGTCGCCCCCAGGTCAGGTTAGTCAGTACTATTCTCTAAGCCCTTTAGCTGCCTCGTATTTACACATGTGTGACTACGGGTAAAGCGTGGGGGGATGGGATAACAGGATGCCTGCTGCATATGCTGAACGACACATTTGCAAAACAAAAGATGCTGATGAGGAGGTGCGAAGGAATTTAAGGGGTCCTGGGATTACGAATTTTTTTGTAGGTTTCAGGGATTCTGTTGTTAATAAAGAAAAATGCATAGTCCCTATAACATCCAACATCATGCACTATTTTTGTGACATCTGCCTATATCAGTTAAAAATAAAAGTGCCTGCAGGTTTCTTACAGAAAACATTAAACAAATGTAAATAAAAATATTTACAGATATTGATCATTCTCAGATCCTTTTAAATCGAATTGCACTTATTATTCCAGTTTGTATGTATGTCAGTGCCTATTTTATGATGTCAAGGTTTTTGTGGAGGATGATGACATCATTTTTCAGGACACTGCTCTGTCCAATAACAATGTCTTTTGTGGTGGAGATAACTCTCTCCACAGAGACACTTGTGCCAGGAATGCATAGGAAATGCTTTGCTACTCTGAATAGCTATGGTTGCTCATGTTTGTGATCCTTTTACAAAAACTGAGAGGATTTCCTGGGAGTGGTAAAATGGGTTTCTTCTCTTAACTTCTTAATTTGAGCTGCAGCAACATCATGTGCAGATTTTGGTGCAGAATTGTCTTTGGCAGAGGCAAACATAGCACCAAGCAAGTCAGCCAGTGCACATTGAGCTCCTTGGTCTTTTCATAAGTGGATAGGTGGTGTGAGCACACCCATCCTCATAGTGTGGTTGGGAATCAACCTTCTCTGACTGGTGATTCTCCTCCACTGGACTGTTTACCGAATCTACACCTAAGGATCTACTCTGGAATCTGGAAGGTTGCCGGTTCAAATCTTGTTACTACCAGAAGGGATCCTACTCTGCAGGGCCCTTAAGTAAGGCCCTTAACCTGACAACTGTTCCAGAGGTGCAGTGCAAGGGCTGACCCTGCACTCTTGACTCCCAAAGGTCACGTGAAAAGACAAGTTCCCTTTGGGGATTAATAAAGTATATTAAAAATAATTTAAGAGTATATTTACATTAACTACAACAACACATAATCTGATCCCAAATTCATCCTATTGTACATTTCTACTTTTGTTTATAATTATAGAAGTCCAATTATTAAAACTAAATGGTCATTAGTATCTTTCATTTGCATTTATTTTCTATGATGGATGCAGTTATAACCTTTAATGTAATAAAAATAAGAAAGCCTATTTTTTAATTTATTTACTTACATTCTGTTGCTTTTTTATGGCAGCCACCACAACATCAGTCATTTTGGGGTAGGATTCATTAATCTTTGCTACAAAGAGAAAGGGTAAATCCTTAAACATAGGATCAAGAGCTGATGCCATGCACAGTGCCTCCCTCACATTAGCCTATCTGTATTCCACATCTTGGGCTATATTAACCTTGATGTCTGTTACTATCTATATATCATCCAGGCTTTCTTCTGTGCTCACAACCAGCTTGGCATAAAGTGGTGCCATGATGAACAGAGTGGGCATGCTCTACTGTGACATTGCCAAGGTGGCATGCTTCATTTGCTTGAGTACCTTGAGCATTTCCTTTGCACATTTGATGTTAGACTTTCGCAGTCTGTAGATATCCTTTTTCTGATCTCATCATGTCATAAGAGCTCTTACACCTTGTGATAATGTCTGCGATTAACCTTTTTTTGTAGCTTGAGTAGGTCTTGTTTGTGTTTTAGCTAGGGGCTGGCTATGATGCTACAATTAAAATAGGTTGTAATATGGCTTATCCTGCTGAGTAGTTGCTCCACTGTTGGCATTTGCAGTGCTTTCAGTGAGGTGAGATTCATGCTGTGTGCAAAACATCATACACGAGTCATGTCTGTAAGTCCAGCTGCCACATTCCTATTGGATGCATTGTCTGTTACAGTGACTAGATAGATAGATATAGATAGACAGATATAGATAGATACAGATAGATATAGATAGAGAGAGAGATAGATAGATTATTTTTGAGCTCTGTTTTGGGAAACCTTTAAGATCTTTTCCATTTGAGTAACAACCTGTAGATTTTTAATTAAATTTTTAAAATATCACAACTAATTTATTACGTTTTACTTTAGAGTTGACTTTTATTTCTTTTACTTTGTAGGGTGCACAAGGTGTAAAAGGTCAGAAGGGAAATCCATCATATTCAGGAGGACTCCAAGGACCAAGGGTAAAAGATAATCAGTATTGTAATGGATTATAGAAAAATCCAGTATTTCTCAAATAATAAAATATTTTAGAGAAAGAAGGGGTTGGGGTGTGTTATTTAGATGGGTATATATAGTATAACCTATAGGTTTTTAATCACTGGTCCACAAATAGCCTTCCTGTAGTATTTAGGGACAAAATCTACTTATGATTAATATTCTGCATCCATTGATCTAGTTAACCTTAGAACAGCTATTAATTTGAATAAAAGCTAAACAAGAAGCATGTACACAAAATGTGGGATTCACAAAAAGCACACCCTTTTAAATTTTATGTAAATACAGGATTACTATTGCTCCACCAACAAACACAAATGCAAATGAGAAAAAGTCAATGAAAAATACCTTTGAATCTGAAATTCAAGTGTTTTCCATGGAATATTTAAGTTTATACTTTTTGAAATACTACTTTTCCACCATTACTTTTAAAATAAAACTAATACAACAATAAAAACCAGATAGTAATAATCAAGAAGGTGTAAAAAATTATTTTACTAGTGTAGGTAACTATGTAATATTCGGTTCAGTTATTTGTATTTCATGTTTAATACTATCTCCAGTGTTAGACAGAAGATAGAATTATAACACATGTACAGATTTACATATATAAATCAGTAACAGAAAATAACACAACCATACAGCATTTGTCTGTCCAGGATTTTAAATCACCTGTAGCTCGCAAACCGTTTGACCTATTGACCTGAAATTTGGTACACATATACTACGTGACCTCTACTATCCACTTTCAGGATGATGATTTTTATTACTGTTTTTATTTATATTTTATTTTATTGTAGAATCAACTCTCGGAAGCAGGACGGGCATGCGACACATGAGTACAGGCGCCATTCTCATCCCTATCACCTTCGCCATCACTTCCGCCACTATAGTGGAGAAAACAAGAGCTGCTCATGAAGCAGAAAGCGCATCAACCTCTGAGCAAATGAATGCTAAACGTACAGAGAAAGAGTATGAAAACTATAAGTCAAGAGTATTCACTGCACGTTACTGGTGTACTTATAATTACTAATATCATCTATTTAAATGCACAGTGACAAAAATCCAAACAATATTAATTTTTACTGCCCTAACCAGATATACAGTAAATAGTAAGTAAAAGTTTAGTGACAGCAGCTAGTGCAGTTTACCGAGACACTGAATCTACCACACAATCTATACTAAATTGAT
Organism: Polypterus senegalus; assembly: GCF_016835505.1. NCBI lineage: Eukaryota > Metazoa > Chordata > Cladistia > Polypteriformes > Polypteridae > Polypterus > Polypterus senegalus. The sequence continues at coordinate 43,327,782 of NC_053163.1, forward strand.
GACTGAATGGTAGAAACCTAATTTAAACCTGGAGTGTGAGGTTACATTTTTTTCAAAAGGAAATTAAATACTTGCAATGGTGTGTCCACTCCTGATGTGCAAAAATAAACTCTTTATTGTTTTAGGCATTATTTCAGAGATTTTATTTCCATAAATATGCACTCAATGAACAACAGAAACTTCAGTTTATCATTCCATGGCACATACTTTATGATCATAATAGAATACTGCTACATTCAAGCACAAAGCATATGGTAATATCGTAATATTTTAATTTTCAAAAATAAAACTGAAATCAGTCATACATTGCAGAGTCAAAAACCAGATGACAGATGTGGTTGAAGACACTCTCAATTATTAAGCTGCACATACCCTGCTTCCCTTGTCAGTGCTGTGTGGGGGGACAGACATTTATTGAACTGAAGTGCAAATCATATAACTCGTGTTGCCTTAAACTGTCTTAGCCAACTAATAGTGTTATTGAAGATGAGATAAGCTTTATTAATCCAAAAGGAACATTTAGATGCATAATCAGCAAAAGCATAAAAAACAAACAAAGACTCACAGGTCATATAATACAATCAATCACTATATATTTAGACAAATACAGGAATTATTGAGCAGAAATTGGAAAATTAAAGAGTATAAGCATTTAGTTTGCAATGTCAGGAATTGCCTGACAGCATTGGGAAGAAAAGATCCCCAGAGGCGATTCTTAGTATACATGGTGGAATGTGCCTATGGCTAAAAATGCTCCGCCTTACCTCCTTGTCATGATGGCATCCTATGTAGAGAGCACTTTGAATAGTGAGAAAAGCACTATATAAATGTAAAGAATTATTATTATTCAGTTTTGCCACCATCCTCTTTTCTACAAACACTTTCAGTGTGTCTAGAGTTAGACCTATGATGGATCAGGTTTTTCTGATGAGTTTGTTCAGGCATTGTGTATTTTCTGAACTCAAGTTGCCTTCTCAGGAAACCACAGCAAAGAACAATACACTTGCAACAATAGACTGGTAAAACATTTCCAGCAGCTTGCTGCATTCATCAAAAGACCCGAGTCTCCTCAGGAAGTAAAGTGTGCTCTTGCCTTTCTTGTACAGTGCCACTGTATTATCAGACCAATCCAGTTGGCTATTTATGAGAATCCCTAGTTTCTGCAGCTCTGCACCATTTGAGTAGCATACCTGAACTTTAAGTGTAATATTTCCAAAGTTGCTCCATTTTTTTTTCACAAAAATGTTATTTCCATCTCCTTTCTTCCTATCACTTTCACTCTTGCTTCTGTCCACCAGTACGATTTTAAGTCCATCTAATGCAAACACAAAGTCTGGAGTATCAACTCTAAGCCACATCTCTGTGAAACACATGAGACTGCTGAATTTGTATTCCCTTTGGTCCTTTGGCTCATGACCAGCAATGAAATCTCAACAACAACATTTATTTATATAGCACATTTTCATACAAAAAGTAGCTCAAAGTGCTTTACATAATGAAGAATAGAAAAATAAAAGACACAGTAAGAAAATAAAATAAGTCAACATTAATTAACATAGAATAAGAGTAAGGTCCAATGGCCAGGGTGGACAGAAAAAACAACAAAAAAACTCCAGATGGCTGGAGAAAAAAATAAAATCTGTAGGGATTCAAGACCATTAGACTGCCCAGTCCCCTCTGGGCATTCTACCCAACATAAATGAAACAGTCCACTTTGGATTTAGGGTTCTCATGGAAGGACTTGATGATGATGGTCACGTAGACTTCTGGCTTTTGATCCATCCATAATTGTTGGAACATCATGATGCTTTGAGTAGGTGGTGGTGGCGCAGGCCACCACCACAGAGAAAACGGAAAAAGAAACAGGAGAGAGAGTAGGGGTCAGTACGGATTTTAGAGCCACCATGAATAGTTATTATGATGAATTGAACATACAGAGTATCAGGATTAAGTTAAAGTGAAGTTATAAAAAGGTCATGTTAATATAATATGTTTTCAGCAGTGTTTTAAAGTGCTCCACTGTATTAGCCTGGCGAATTCCTATTGGCAGGCTATTTCAGATTTTAGGTGCATAGCAGCAGATGGCCGCCTCACCACTTCTTTTAAGTTTTGCTCTTGGAATTCTAAGGAGATACTCATTTGAGGATCTAAGGTTACGATTTGGAATATAAGATGTCAGACATTCCGATATATAAGATGGGGCGAGATTATTTAAGGCTTTATAAACCATAAGCAAAATTTTAATCCAGAAAGTTAATCCTGAAACCATTTTATTATGAATTTACTTTACATTTGTTTTTTGTGTTTCCAGGGAGACCCTGGGCTGCCTGGATTAGATGGACTGCAGGTAAGTATTGCTCTTTGAATAGTGTTAGAAGTAGTTATACATTGCCAAACCAGCTTCAATATTAATAGATATTAACTCTGAATACCCTTAATCACTGTATGGCTAAGTGTACAAAAACCTCCTTACCTGTCTACTATACTTTTAAGCTTTTTATCATTACCTTTTGTACTGTTGTAGATCCAAAATTCTTACCTGACTAATTTACAGAATATTCACTGGACCACTTGGAAAAAAATGTCTTTCTTTAAGCAAACTCTTCATCAAGTCAATCATAAGACATATGCACTAGAAGAACTGTTTAGCAGTTATGTTTATTGATTAAATCCATCAATCCAGGCATGTGTCCATTCCAGCAAGCACTGGGCACGAGTGAGAAACAATCCCTGGACGAGGCCTCAGCTCATCGCAAGGTGAATACAAGCACTCGCATACACTTGCGTCATTTTAGCGCCACCAAATCCCCAAATCTGCATATCTTTGGAAGGAAACCGGAGCACAGTGTGTAATATAAGCAGGAAATACCAGCAACATAACTCCCTGTGAGACAGCAGTGCTATCACTCCACCATCGTGACACCCCCATGTGTGTAATTATTAACAGTATTCATTATTTAAACTAAATGATATTTAAAATGTAACATACACACTTTAATGCATTTCATCATGAAAGTGGTATCAAGTACAAATCTAAAGAATCTAAATGTACAGAGAGTTGGAATATCATACATTTTATTTGTTCTGTTTGGTGATTTATTGCTGCTTGCCGCTGCTGTCAGGTCCAAGAAGCTCGTAGCGATTAAAATCTGGGATGACGTTTACGATGGTTTGCATTAATGATAAAGTAAACTAGGAGGTTAAAGTGGACATTTCGAGATTAAAGCCGAAATTTCCACTTTAATCACAAAATATACGTTTTCACCGTGTCCTTTATTTTTTTCTCAGTGGCTGAAATACTGTGCTATACATTATGTTGCTGTTGTTAAGTTGCAAAAAAAAAAAAAAGAGCACAAAAGAAGGTATGTGAAACTTTTAAAATGTATCGTTTCATTATGATCGGGAATATGCAACGCTTGAATATACAAACACCACAAATGCATCTTTATGTCGCATTTTGCTTCACCACATCGAAGCATCATCCCGTAGGATCTGCATAGAGGCTTTCTGTCACATGTAGATAGTAAACAGAGACACGATGTCATGTTCCGACTTTTAGCACACTGCGCCGACTTTTTGCTGGTACTGCAACTCGCACATGCGTCGCACTAATTTCTGAGGACCTGCTCAGAGGACTCGTGAAATGAACGCTGGGAACACGTGGTAGCCATGATGCGGGCGTGTACGCGCTCTGAGCGTGAAGTATAAACCGGCCCTTAGACAACCAGAAATGGACTTGCAGGAGGATTGTTTGATATCTGCCTTTCTTAAACAGAACGAGGATGAAGAATGTTTATCTTTGCCTGCTTGTCAGTCTACTGACATTTTTCTAGGAATAAATTTGGACTCTCAAGTGGAAGTATGTTATCCACCAGAATCTGACCATTGCAATGCAAGTGAAATAATTACCAGTGCACAAGTGGCACCTCCTAATATTCCCTCAAAGGATGTTGGTGTAAAACTGCAGGGTGATTGCACATCACAGATTCCTACTGCCACTGCAGCAAAGTTTATTCATAGAACGTCATACACTGCACCTAAGGACAGTAAGGATTTAAACTACTATATGCCCTTAAGTGACAAGATGCAGCAGCAGCAGCTAAAATGATCACCATCAGGTTTGAACCCAAATGCACCCCCTTATGGGGTGACTCACTTCCCAGATGTCAAACTAAACAGACCTGACTCAGATAGTAAGAGGCCTTATTGTCAACAGCCAGATTTGCAGCCGAACACTGCATCTTCATTATTTCATCATCCAGTGCACACAGCTCCAAGTACAGCATTTGTGTATTTTCCTGCAGCAAATATGATGGATTTATTAATTGCCTCATCGCATGGTATTCCAAAGCCAAATCTGCCTTACTTTGAGAGTGGTAAGGAAGGTGACTTTGCCCTTCTTATGATGGCACTTGACAAACTTATTAATAACCATGCACACCTTACTGAACAGTATAAGTATCAAGTGTTACTTGGACAGCTTAAACTGCATAAAAGTGCATACAAATTAACCAAAGCATGCATGCATGATGCAAACTCATACACCACAACATTAAAAGCTTTAAAGGATAAGTATGGACAGCCTCGTCAACTTGTCCAGAGTGAAACTGGAGTGCCGATGAGTACACCTTCTATTAAAATAGGAAACGCTGAGACATTTGATGAATTTGCTGTCTCAGTCCACTCACTTGTTGGGATGTTGAAAACACTTGAAGGAAATAATGGTTATGAACTGAAATGTGGCTCACATGTCGATCATCTTCTCTGCAAACTACCTTCTAGTTTTTGAGATGGATTTGTAGAGTACTACATAACACAAGGCATATTGAACGCAAATGCTAACATAACTTAAACGCTGCAGGATCTCTCCATCTGGTTACAGACCAAGTCACGAGCAAAATAAATCTCAGAGCGAGCTGTTTTTCTTTACCAAGGTAAGGTTATGAAGTCAGAGAGAAGAACACCACCCTCTTACATCCAGAAGAAAGAAAACCCCATCTCAGTGCATTACTGTGCTAAGGCAAAACCAGCTGTAACAACAACATACCCTACACCAGGGGTGTCAACTCCAGGCCTGGAGGGCCGCAGTGGCTGCAGGTTTTCATTTTAACCCTTTTCCCAATCAGTGACCAGTTTTCACTGCTAATTAATTTCTTTTCTCTTCATTTTAGTAGTCTAGTATGTTTCTAAGGATTCAGTCCTTTGAATTATTTTCTTCATTAAATGACAGCCAAACAGAAATGAGATGTGAAACGAGCCAACAGATGACAAGCTAAATTGGGGCTTCAAACTCCAACCAATTTCACTCTGACCAGTTTCTTAATGAGAAGCTTATTCTTGTTGTTAATTAAACCTGTTATTTAATTCAGTGGCCTGTTGCTGCTCCCATTCTGCCACAGCAGATGTTTCCAAAACTTGATTTTTCTGTTTTTTTCTAAGAAAACCGTCAAAATGTTTTGGTGACCTGACAGATCGACTTTACTGAGACCATCACCTTTCTTTGTTTTCAGATACTGTATTGTGTGATGGGCACAGGTGAGCTGGTCATATGGTGGCTTGTTTTGTGTCTCATTATTGTTTGACTGCTAATTAAGAAAGAAGAAACAACTAAGGGGCCTGAGCAAGTTAATTAAAACTAAAGATAAAGAAGTTAATTAGCAGGAAAAACTGGTCACTAATAAAAAAGATGGTTAGAACAAAAACCTGCCGCCACTGCGGCCCTCCAGGACTGGAGTTTGACATCCATGGCCTACACAGACAAAAGGTAAACCAAATCCTATGTCATACTGCCCCATAATGTGATTGTAAAGAACATTACCATAATAGCTGTGCAGAATTTAAGAAGTTAAGCACTGATCAGGTTTTAAAATGGATTAAAGACAATAACCACTGTTAGAAATGTGCACATTCACATAAGCCTGAAGTTTGCAACTTAAAGAAGCCCTGCAGCTCTTGCAAGGAGCTACATCTGACCATACTGCACGAGACAATTGCTAACTCGAAGCAGAGTGTCCTAATGACAGTTGTTGAGCCAGAAATTATATTATATTATATATATATATATATATATATATATATATATATATATATATATATATATATATATATATATATATATATATATATATATATATATATATATATATATATATATATATATATATATATATATATATATAAGCAAAAGACTACATAATTGCCACAAAATAGGCAATACTACCTAACCTACAAAGCACTGAACATCGTCTTCCTAGGAACCAAGAACTAGTTAATATTTATAACCATCAAAACCAGCAGCTGATGGATTCTGGGAATATAAGAGTTCTAATTCAAGCAGAAATTGAAGCCACGTAGGTTCCTAAGGTCTCTCCTGTATCTGGAACATTGTCCACATCAGTATATTCATATCTGACCACTCACAAAATCGACCCACGACCACAGACTGAAGCTTTGGACCCAATGCAGATATCGCATATCCTTAAGCTTTGATCAGCTACCAACATCCTCATCACTTCCTACTGAATCACAGGCAAAAGTGTTTGAGGCTGTTCTAAACAAAACATTCCACAGTAGTGGAATTAATGTCCACATTTAAGTTCCATTCCAGTCAATGCAGACAGTGTTCAAAATGAATGAGAATAGTTTAAACTTTCTTTCTGTTTTCAAATTTGTTGCACAAATTTGGGGGCGGCTATGTAAAAAAAAAATGTTTAATGAGGTCACACCCTCAACCAGAAGTGGTTGCCTGTTCATGACAGGCCTTTCTTTCCACCATATTGGTTTATCTACAGCATGTTTGTTTGTTTATTGTTTCAGTTGTTTTTTTACATTAAATAAATATAAAATACAGTGGAACCTCTGTTTGCGAGCATAATTCGTTCCAGAAACGTGCTCGCAATCCAAAGCACTTGTATATCAAAGCGAATTTCCCCATAAGAAATAATGGAAACTCAGATGATTCGTTCCACAACCCAAAACTATCCATATAAAAATGATTAATACAAAATATAAAGTAAAAATACATAAAACAAATTAACCTGCACTTTACCTTTAAAAGAATCATGGCTGGTATGAGTGAGTTTATAAACTCTTGTGGGATTCCTCCCAACGGGACGACACGCGGAAGAGAGTCCCAAAGCAATCGCAGTCTCCCAGCGCTGTAGCAGTTCGCCGTACAAGCACATCCAAAAAGATGGCAGACATGCTATAAGCGCCTGCCATCAATGGGTCATACAAGGAACATTATAAAGATCCCGCTACAATAAATAACAGTGCTGTTGCTGTTTCAAGCTGAATAAAGCTGGTGTTGTTAAAGTACTGAGACTCAGCTTCGTGTTTTGGGGAGCAAGATGGGGACTCGCACTTCACAGCACACACCTGCGCGCGCACACACACACACACACAGTCACAATGCTGTAGTAAACAATACACGCTCGTATGGATGTTGACTATATGAGTGAGGCACACAGACTCAGACGGAGAATAGGAGACGATTGTCCTCAAGAGAAGAGAGAGAGAGAGAGAGAGACGAGCGAGCGAGTGAGATAAGGAGAGAGAGACGCGGGCGAGCGAGAGAGATAAGGAGAGAGAGAGAGAGACGGGTTAGCAAGATAAGGAGAGAGACGTGGGCGAGCGAGAGAGATAAGGAGAGAGAGAGAGAGAGATGCGCGCCATCAGCTCAGTTGTGATCACATGACGCTCAGCAGACAAAGTGTATCCATACTACTCGTATTGTAAGACATCGCTCGTTTATCAAGTCAAAATTTGTTAAAAAATTTTGCTTGTCTTGCAAAACACTCGTAAACCAAGTTACTCGTAAACCGAGGTTCCACTGTACTGGAATTCAACAGTCTCATATCACCAGTCATCTGACTGTGACTCCTGCACTCGAATTTCTGTTAGCTAAACCCTGCGAATTAGTGCATTTCCAGAGGTCCCTAAGACCCCTCTTTTACACCAATGGTGGACCGTCCAATTCTGGGATTGTATGGCAAATGCCAATCATGCTCCACGGTGCCAGGCAGTGAGCACAGGGCCCACTAGAGGATGTCAGGCCCTCAGGCCACCCTCATGAAGAGTGTTTGTGATTGTTTGGTCAGAGACATTCACACCAGTAGCCTGCTGGAGGTCATTTTGTAGGGCTCTGGCAGTGCTCATCCTGTTCCTCGTTGCCCAAAGGAGCAGATACTGGTCATGCTGATGGGTTGAATGACCTTCTACTGCCCTGTCCAGCTCTACTAGAGTAACTGTCTCTTGCAATCTCCTCCATGCCCTGAAACTGTGCTGGGAGACACAGCAAACCTTCTGGCAATGGCACGTATTGATGTGCCATCCTGGAGAAGTTTGACTACCTGTGCAACCTCTGTAGGTCCAGGTATCGCCTCATGCTACCAGTAGTGACACTGACTGTAGCAAAACTAGTGGAAAAACAGTAAGAAAAGATGAGGAGGGTAAAATGTCAGTGACCTCTACCTGTTTAACCATTCCTGTTTTGGGGGTTGTCTCATTGTTGTCCCTATAGTGCACCTGCTGTTAATTTAATCAACACCAAAACAGCTGAAACTGATTAAAAACCCCCTTTGCTACTTAACTGACCACATCAATATCCCAGAAGTTTCATTGACGTAATGCTATACTCTGATTAAAAAGTGTAAACAGTTTATATTTATACTTAGATTGTAGTTGATGTTGAGAGAGCGGGAAAATACGTGATTGGTGTTGGCCTTCTTTTTGAACATTCATCCACGCAACTTGCATGGTGAATTATATCTAGTTAGCCCGTTTAAGAGGCCAATTGTCACAAGTGTGTATCTGGGTTCCTAGTTATTTTAATTTCAAATACTGTTTGGTTCTTTTACTGGGATACCCTATCCTGATTAGTTTTGTATTTCATCATTAGCTTTTTGAACTTTATAGTTTTTTCTCAACTATATACAGGTAAAATTCCTTTACAACAAACTGCAGTGGACCTAAAAATATTTTGTTGTAATGAAAATTTCATAATAATTAGATTCTGTTTTTGTTATTATAGTGCTTTCATTAACTTGCATCCAGGCGTTTGCAATCATTTCAATAGCTTCTTTCACGTTAATTTTAATCTCCTTCTGTCTACAACTTATGCTGACGAGAATTTTTCTCAGCATTTTCTTGTGATAATATACTTTCAGGATGTGAATGATGCCCCAATCCAATGGCTGAAGCACTGCTGTGCAATTGAGTGGGAGGAATTCAATGCAAACATTATCTAAATGTGGAAGCATGTTGTGGGGAGCACAGTTATCAATCTGAAGCCGAATCATCCTTTTCTTTCACTTCAAACTGTGAGGTTTCTGAACTCTTTTGGGAAACCACCCCCCACCCAACGGGACAACACGCTGAAGTGTGTCCCAAAGCAACATTACTGCGTCTGTGTAAGATTGTCTGTTGCCGGGGCAGGGCAACAGTAGGCTCACAGTGCTGCAGTGAATTGCCAAAGAAGCAAATCTTAAAAGATTGGGGTCGCGCTACAAGTCCCTGTCTTGCACCCCAAAACATGAGGCTGAGTCTTAATACTTTAGCAAAACCAGCTTTATTCAGCTTGAAACAGGAACAGCAAGGTTATTTATTGTAGCGTGATCTACCACCCTCCTATACACAGACACAGCAGTATATATTTATTTTTCTAATATGAACTGTTGTCGTATTTTCATGTCTGCCATTTCTATAGGAGGGCGACAATGAGTTAAATTCCAATGGAAAACCACAGAAAACAAAAACAGCACAAAAACAGTATGAGGAAAATTTACAGTGTTTCTTTTGGAGATTTTTGTGCACAACTGAGATGCGACCACAGAACTAACTGCTCTGTGGATGATTAATTCAGGCATTTCAAGGTCTTTTGGGCACTTTGTTGTAATGAAAGTATCTGCTGTATTTCATAGTATCAAGATTTCTATAGACTCGTGTCATATGGGGAAACTGTCAGGACCATAAAAATACTTTGTTGTAATGAAAATTTCGTTGTAAAGATATTTGTTGTAACAGAATTTTACCTGTATTTGTATGTTTTCTTTATTATCATTCTGCATTTTGTTAACAACCTGCCTTTCTCCTCAAATTTAAACAGGAAGTGACTATACTTTTTGTCTAGTTCCCATCTAGTTCAAGTGTAGCCTTTTAATGATGCCACATAACTTTTACAGATCATAAATACCCAACATACCTGACCTCTGTGCAGGTTTTCCAACCACAAATCAGTGCGATTTATTTTTGTCTGTTGCAGTCGACTTGTATATTGTATTAATAGTATCTCTGCAAAAAACATTGTATTTATGCTCCTCGGGTCTTTGAATCTGAACTTTGCCAAAAAGATTGTCAAAATTAGTTCAGAGTTTTTTGCTTTTGATAGCACGTTCAACAACGTAGACACTGCCACATTATCACACTGCCAACACCCCTCATGTGCCCAGCTTTAACTCTCCCAAATTTGCAAATAAGTATACGAGTGAGAAAAAATTTAAACAGCATCAACATCAACCTACTTAAATTTTTTTTTATAGAACTAGTAAAATGTATTCAATTACAACATTCCCATAAAAACTGTTTAAATGTATTACATATGCAAAACGTTTGAGTCAAATGATTTTGAACGGTTATGAAAAATATTTTTTAATGACTCATTATCAGTAAATTAATACTTATAGATTTCATATTTGAATTTATAATTTTTATATTTCAGCCAATATTCTGTCCCTATCTGGGGTTGAAACCTTTGTTTTATGTCCTTTTTGTTAATTTTTGAGTCATTTATTTATGTAAATTTTTTCTTTTTGCTCATCTGCATTGTGTACTATACCTTGGTTATGTTCAGTGTGTTTTGTGGGTAGTCCACTTAGAGGCAGGGCTACCTGTCAATTACCACCAGGAACTGCTGTCTGCCCTATAAATCCAGAAGGTCTCCCATAGTTTGAATGCACTATGGAGTTTTCATGAGTTCCTTATTTTGCTTGACTTCTCACTTCATTCATAATGGCTAACAAGGTACAACATCCTAGTATTACTGTGCTTTTGTGAAATTCTGGATTTTGGACCCTGTCTTACTCTATTTTTTGACCGTTCTCTGGAATTGTGATTTGAGACTGTATGCTTGGGTTGCCTTGTGTTTTATTCAATTCCATTTTGCCTCTGTGCTCTTCAGAGCTTCACAATATCACATTTGTTTTTGGAAAGTTTATGTGTTTCCCCATTTATCTACTCAGGGTTTGGCAGTGTATCCCCCTCTAGGTACATTAACAACAGTACAAAACAACAATAATGTTTTGTCATTTTTACAGTGTTTTTAGTTAATCCTTTATTTTTATCAAGGATGTGCTTCAATGTAACACACCTGTCTTTAATCTCTGGCTTACAGGGCCTAGAGGGTTCCATAGGGTTACCAGGTCGGAGTGGTCTACGAGGTCCAAATGGAATTCTGGTAAGTATTTTTGTTTCTCTAGATATAATTCAGCTATTTTGAGCTAAGATTTGTGTAATTTTAATTACTTTACTACAGCAAGCATTAATGGTCTAGTATATGTTTTTGTTGATATACAGATTGTGATCCATGTGCTGACATTATCATTGTTTGGTAGACTGAAATGAGCATTGAGTGCTGCATGTTGATCTTCTGTATGTAAATTGATTAATCTATGCTAGTGTTAGCTCCTAAAAAAGTTTTTCTTTTTTTTTTTATAACCAGAAAGGAGCGAGTCAGCACAGTTTATAATTTTTTCCTCTTTAGAACATTTTTGCTGGTTTTTTTTAGCTGTTCAGGAGCAAAGGCCTGTTGTAAGGGAAGTAAATGTGTTCAAAACAGCAGTGCATACAGACAAACTGCTGGTGGCTGTAGTCATAAATGTAGAACAGTGCAGCAGAAACAGTTGGACTAAAGTAAATAATTCACTGGATTCTTATTTAATAATAATAAACAAGTAAGTAAGTTTCCCAATAAGGAAAGAATTAAAGGACAGAAATAGAATGCTAATTTAATGAGGTAAATTTCCCTTGAGTTCACTCATCACTACTACTGTCAATCCTGCACCTCCTCATTGCCCATTTACGGGTAATCGTGGTCTAGAAATGACTGTTAAATATGATTATCTGAACTATTTGAAAGTTTTTGATTATAATCTGATGGAGAAAATTGTAAAATATACTGCTATGCTGAGCAGTGTCAGAAAGGTCACAGTAAACTATTTGCATGTCAAAGTTGCTGGCAGCCTGCCACTGCAGACAACATGTGGGTGATTTTCTGTCTCCTGACAATACAGGGCATAGTGGGTGAAGCAGTTCAGAGATGGTACTGGTCCATAAAGCTGTTGTGGAACACACACATTTTCAGCAGCTATGAATGAGTTTTTTTTTCACTCATTGTGAAATATCTGCATTTCACTAATTAAGATGACTATTGCGAATTTAATCACTGAGCACCAAAAATGTGAGATATGTATCAGGCAATCATCAAAATAAGGTATATGTTCCCACTCATGACATAAGTACTGATGAAAGTCTTATGGATTACAAGGGAAAGCTGCCATGGGTATAATACATCACATCTAAATGGACTTTATTTGGTATCAAGTTCTACATGATGTGCAAATCAATCTCTAGATACATCTAGAAGAAGATACTTTACATCAGTGCAGGGATCAAGTGGGATGTTAAGTATAGTCAGTTTGGTGCCACTACATCATCTGCGCTGTCACCGGCGGTCCCTTTACTTGACCGAGGTTATCGTATAATGATGACCTGTTTCTATACCTCACCTGTGAGGTTTCACTTCAAAGGAAAACTGATGCCAATGGCACTGTAAGACTGAACCGCTGTGATATGCCACTGTGAACGCTTCAAGATACAGTATGGTTTTACAGTGCTGTGACAAAAAGGCAAAATGTTTGCAGTTAAGTAGAAGGACGAGAAAAGTGTCTGCCTTCTAAGCACTGTTCACTGTGCAGCAACAGTCAATGTTCAAGTTAAGGGAAATGTGGATGTCACTAAGCTTTGCACTCTGGTAAGCTACAATAACTCAATGAGAGGTGTTGAGTAATGCTTGTGTGGCCAAGCACTGACATTCTACCCTGTGAATCACAAGCAACAAAAAATATTATAAAAAATCTTCTGACATTTGCTTAATAGTGTGACTGTGCACTGGTGACAGTTTCAAAACATATCATAAAAAGGATGTCTACTAAATCTGCATCGGGACAGCAGTGGCCACGAGGCATACCTTTCCTACTGTGATTATGTTGATGCTTTGGTATTTACATGTTTCTGGTACACCTAAAAACGTGTTTTGTTTTTGAAAAAAAATCAGTGCTTTTGATTCATTTTTCTAGAGGTAAACACAATGTTAAGGAGGATAACCAGTGTTATCTTACCTTACATAAGTGTTTTACAGTTTACAGTTTAAGCATGACCTCCCAAAAACAGCATGCTGTGTAATCCAATCATCTTGTGGACTAAATATTTTCTTCTTTAAACTGTCTAGTCATGTAAGGAATTTAGTTCATTACAACTAATAAGCCTTTCTCATAAAGTGTACTTTCATGTTTCAGATGCTCTTTTCTCCCTCATGAAATATTTCAGAATTTTTAACTGTTATGTATAAAACTCTATAGTAACAGTTTACAGTAAACCTCCACCTGCATTTATATGCAAAACCTTTAATTCTGTCTGAATCCACAATTGAGCTGAAGCTATTGTAAACTGGTGAGTAGAAATTCTTGTATAAAGTGTCTAGTATAACATAAAGAAAGAGATAGTTACAAAATCATGAAATACTGCTGAGAAATACAGTATATTGTTCAAAACACTTTTTATTATGCTGCACTTGAATACAACTTCTGGCAGCACACCAAGTTATTAACTGAAGGAAAAGCAAAAAAAAAAAATTAATCTCAGCCATCTCCAATATAGAATAAAGACCATTTCCAACAAATGTTATTGAGTATTATTTTGCTGATTTTGCTACTGTTATCATTCTGTCATAAACAGAACTTCAAACAATCATTAATATCATTGTCAAGGTTTCTGAGTAAATTGTCTTAAGATGGCTTGGATTTTCTGCCAATAATTTCCTACCATGCCAATTTAAATTCCAATGAATATGGTCTACTCTGAATTTTTTAGTTTCATATTTATTTTAATATCTAAGGATGTTACAATAACAGATTTTTGCAATAATAGCATTATCATTAACATTTCATGATAATCAATTTCCATTTGATACCACCAGTGCACCAGTAATTAGTGGCACTTTATACCAGCACTTTTATGTTTTGCTCTTTGGATCACCTGGAGTTTCCCTTGCATACCTGCAGTGTTTGATGTTACCCAGTGCTCAATAGTATCCAGTAATGGCACTTCATATTTTACTCTTTGGATTTCATTAGAACATTAAAAATATTGCAACAAGAACAGATCATTCAGCCCAAAAGCTCAATCATAAAATAATATCAAATTGAGATCTAAAGGTTCCTTGAGTCCTGCTGCTCACCACACTACTTGGAAATATATTACACGTGTCTATGGTTCTTTCTAACTTTTGTGTAAAATCTGCCCTTATTAAGTTTTGAACCATAACCCATGTTCTTGTAGCAGATTTTATTTTACAGTAACAGCACAGATCCATTCTACTAATTCTTTACATAATTTTAAACACTTAAATCATATTTCTTCTTAATCATTTTTGCATAAACTGAAACATATACAACACCTTTAGTCTCCCCTTGTAACTCAATTCTTAGGACTGGAACCAGCCTAGTAGCTTTTTTCTGGACTTTCTCTATCACTGCTATATCTTTTTTGTAATATATAGACAAGAACTGAACAAAGTACTTCAAGTGAGATCTCACTAGTACCTTAAATGACTTAAGCAAAAAACTCCAATGACTTATGCTCCACACCTTGTGATCATTTCAGTACACTGTCTGGATGTAGATAGTAGTGAGTCCATTGTGGCTCCTAGGCCTTTCACATAATTGGTACTTTTAAAGTTTCAGACCTCCCATTGTGTGTTCAAATTGAATATTATTGTTACCCTTTGTCATGATTTAGGATGTAAACTGATGCTTTGTAGCCTTTTTCTTTAGGAGATGCCATATTGTGTACTGTTGTCAGGGTCACATCCCTCTTCTCTAGGGGCATGTTTCCGGAGTTGTGACTTTGACTTAATCACAATCGGCATAAAAGGTCAGCCTTTCGTTAGGCACCTTATCTGAACAGAGGTTAAAATTCCTTACTTTCATTTAGATATTGTGTGCTTTCTCTTCTTGTATTGCCTAGTTTTGACTGTTACCTGTTTATTGACTTTCATCTGGGTTACGGTCGCTACGGTTTATTTTTATTTTTTTTTGTTTTGGCTTTTTGCTGCTTCTCCCGCTTTTACTCACAAATTCAGCTCTCCTGTTTTCCTGCTGTGTCAGGATACCTATGTTTAATACCCTACATTTGCTTACATTATGTTTCATCTCACACTAGTTCCCTCTGTAACAATTTAGCTCATTCTACATTATCTTCCCTTCCACCTAGTTTGGTATCATCTGCAGACTTAAACAGGTTATTGATTATTTTAATATTCAGATATTTTGTGTTTATTAAATAAAGCAGTGGCCCCAGAAATGGTCCCTGTGGGACACCACTTTTAACATCATCAAATTCTGAAAACGTTTCCCTCATATTAACCTTTTGTGTCCTGAGTTTGGGAAAATTTCATACCCAGACTGAGCCATAAATTCTTACTTGTTTTAGTTGGATCACCAACATTTCATGTGGTACTTTCTCAAAAGTCTTTTGAAAATCAAGATAAATAATATCACATGTACCTCTCTGATCATATTGTTTTGTTGGTACCTCATAGAAATTCAGAACATTAGTGAAACTGAACTTAGTCTGAACCCATTTTGAGCATGTGCTGCTAGGTCTTTTCCTTAATAGATTCCATTAATGTACCTGTGATGCATGGTAAGCTTACTGGTCTATACAGTAGTTACTTGGATCTGCCCAATCTCCCATTTTTATGTTTGCTAGCCTCCAGTTTTTAAAATTTTCCACAGTGTGCAGAGGTTTTCGAAAATCAATGCCAAGGGTTTCAGCCTATTTAATCAAAGCAGTACTTCTCTGTTTATAAAGGTCACTTTAGAAACGTTATTGATTTCTTCATATGAATAAGCTGAATACAAGCCATAAAAACCTTCTAAAAGTAATACAAAGCTGGAAAAACATCTACCTGAACTCTTAGTGGCATCCAGCATCAATGTTTTAGGAGCATGTGACAGTGTTGGTTGGTTCCATGTTCCTGTTGCGTCCAGGAGTCTTTTGAACCTGCCACTGTCAATACCATAACCAAGAGGAGACGGGCAGAGGATGACACATACATCCACATAAAACTCTCAAAACAAATCAGTTTCCAAATAGTGCAGTGTTCCAAATCTGTTAAATAAATAATCCATAAAAAGTCAAAGTGAACATGGAAGTTAAAATCCTATAAGTAAATTCATAAATTCAGGGTTAAAACATGGCAGGAATTACCTTTATAAAATCACAGTTCCTGGTGCTTCTGTTTAAAAACTGACGTCTCTCTGGCTTACCCTTCTTGGGTCTTTCAGCACGGAGAGATGAAATCCAACAGGTGCAGACAACCTTCTGATTTGCTTATGGCAATCCATGGGGTGCTACCGAGCATCCACTACTTTGATTCCCACTGCCACCTCTGGCCTTGTGGCAGAGTCCTCCAGGTTAATTGCATTGCTCCTGCTCCCATGCTTAGCAAAAGCAACCTTTAGCCCCCTCAAGCGGCGGACACGTGTTCCTCTCCCGAGACCCACATTCTCATACATCTGCTTTCTCTCATTGCACCGGTTCTCGCTCGCTCCTGCCCTTCTCTTCCGTTCTCTAACCTCCACTGTCTCAAACTTTTTGTACTTTTTTTTTTCTTTTTGCCCCCTTTCATCCTGTGCAGGTTTCTCATGTACACTGCTGCCTAACTGGGACACAGGTGCGAGGATCCGCCCCTTCTGTAGCATCATTGAGGCACCTGACTGATTCTTGTGCCTCTGCACATGGATGTGCTGTGGCCAGCCAGGTATCTCAGTTAGAAGCAGAGTGAAACCCAATTGGCGCCTGCACCTTCTTGGGACACGATTATTTATGTAAAATTAGGTACCTACTGTTAAGCCACAGACCCTCTATAACACACAGAGCAAACACTCAATTTTAATAATGCTTTACACTGTCACTTTGACATTTCTCAAAACCTCCCGAATGCCTGGCATTCTGACCTGCCATTGTTTCAAGGGACTGTACACCAGGTATATATTTACTTCATTGCCCAGGACACACAGAGGCAGCGCAAGAAAAAGCCGCGCCACAGACAGACAGAGGCACACACACACAGGCAGCTGGTGGGCAGCTCTCCGTGAGTTTCTCTTGCGAGCGGACATATGACCAGGCGGTGTGTATGCTTCGAGAACGAGGCTGGGCGGCTTGCGACGGGCACATGAGCAGGCATTGTGTATGCTTCGAGTGCGAGGGTGGACGCGACAGGACCATCTAGGAAAAATCATGTCGCGGATGTGATTCGCTGTATGCGGCATGTAGAACAGTTTGCGAGGGGTGTCCCTGTGTCTTTCCAGAAGTGTTCAACCATCAATAAATAATTATGCATGAGATTGAGCGTGTGTCTAGGTGTGGGTAAGCCGTTGAACCCCATTCGGGCTGCAAACCGTGGAATTGCCACTAAGTGCGACTCATACGCTCCCACTGTTTTCGTCCCTACCCTTTGTACACACCCCCCTCCCACACGTTGACTGTTAATAGAGGCATGTTTCTCGCGGAGGTGAATCGCCATATGCAGCGTGTAAAACTGTTTGCGGTGGTATCCCATGAGATCATTAAAACATTCCTTTACAACTGAGGTTAAAACACAATGAAGTGAGCAGTCTTTAAAAAACGAGTTTTCGGTTACGACGCACAACCGCGTGCAGCATAGCAAAGTGTTGTACACGCTACATGTAGCAATTTGCATCCGCGACAAACATGCGTCTTCTTAGATGCTCCTGCACTTTGTACACACCCCCTTCCACCTCGCTACACCGCACGGACGATTGTATGTTGGTTAGTTCCGTGCATTGTTACAATGTTGCTTTTCTTGCTGATTTATTACATTACCGATTTTGCAAATTTTAAATTTTCTCCCTGTGCTTAAAAATTATTAAAAAACCAGCCTGATTATGCGGCGTATGGTACGCTGCGGGTTGGCTAGTTACATATAATGCTTTTATATACCACTAGACTGGAAATATTGGATTGCGTTTATATTAACTTCATAATCGTTTGTTACTGTTTATCATGTACTTTAATTTCTACATACACTACACCAGAACCCTGATTTACCATTCCCATGTTTAAGTTTTTCCCACATTTTACATTTTTCAATGGTGAGTGGTGGTGATGACTATTTTTTCAGAAGGAACATTAATTTTGTAAAAATAGGAGGAATATTTGTCTTATACTTAAATGTTATATAACTATTTTACTGTATTTAAACAGTAGCACCGATCTTATAAATATATCTTTATTGTAGCAAATAAAAAAGAAACATTATTAAACACTAAATTGTTTATTTTTTAACTAATCCAGCATTAACAGTTTCATATTAAGTTTTCAGTTTCTCCCTGAATAACAATGCTTGTACTGTGCTGTGTTAGAATACAGGATATGCAGTTGGCAAGACAAGGTGCATTTTTAATTATACCATTAATTGAAATTAATAATCGCATAATATCAGACAATAGTCATCTATCATAGTATCCATTATGGCTAAGGTTCAAGTTGTCCCCTTCATTACAACAAAAACATGAGTTTTATACAGTATAAAATACTTGCATGCTATTGCAACACATTCTGAACTTCAAGATCTTTTTCTGCCAGAACAGGATTGGCAGAAAAATTGTATGCTATGGTGCTGGCATGCCTTATAGATATTTAGAGACCACTGCAAGAACTATAGCATGAACCACACACATTAAAACTGCGAATGTGAGACATCATTCTTCCAGAGCAGGTGATCTTTAACTTCTTCAGTCAAGGCAAACATGGCAAAAGAGAGTAGATAAAGAAATTTAAGGACACCCTCAAGCTCAAGAACAAAATAAAGAAATGCAATATGGACATCACCCCTTGTGAAACCATTGCCACAACCTAATGCTAAGTAATCCAAAAAGGAACCCCATTTTGAAGATATCTTGACCCATGTCACTAATTTGTAATGACTACTCCTCCTTGAAGGACATGCCTAGGATTTTGCAAAGTATGTAATTTTTTTCCTCAGCCACATTTTAATTTATAAATATGAAGCATAATTATGTCCCCTTGTAAGAGGTAAAGTTGATTGTGTTCATGATGATCAGGACATGCATAAATAAACTTTTTGCTATTTCATTATGTTTATGTTTTTAAGACAAGATAAATATTATGATATATATTTCTAATACATATATTGTAGATTTTTTGGTATGTTTCTTCTTTTTTATTTTCACATTAAATTACCACTGTACACAATGAGTTCAGTAATACTCAACATGGTATCACAGAGAATTGTTGCTTATAATAAAAATAATGCTAAACCTAATAATAATTGAATTCGAAGAGTTAACATTTGAAATGCCTTTCTTTGGTTTTCTGGATATGTTATGCTTTAGTAATATTCTAATATCATTTCTTGCTATAATACAGAACTTTCTAAAATCATTATAAAACAAATATTGTAGATTTATTATATTTTTATTTTATTTAGGGTTCTCCAGGCCCACCTGGCCCACCAGGACCAATGGTAGGTTGTGTGGTTTGTTTCTGTTTATTTCTCAGTAAGAAATACAGTACATTTTTTTTTTTAATTTTCAGGTGTACCATAACTTTTATAAATTTAAAATATGTTTTGTTAATGATTAACTGCTTTTAAGTAATATGTTAGCAAAAAATGTGCTGTGCCAGGACAAATATTTTCATCTCACCTTAACCTCAAGAAAATTTACTTAAGAGTCTAAATGTACAACGTATGTTTTTCAAAGTGTGAAAGCAGTTACAATTTTTATTATGTACAGAAAGTTAAATATAATTAAATTAAAGATGCTATTTATTTGAAGTTTATTTTGAACATTAGAACTTCAGAAATTTCATCTTTCAGTATTTTAATTAGAAATGTCATCATTTATTTTCAGAAAGAATACTATTACTATTTAAGGCAAATTTTCTCTTTTTCATTAAAAAACATATTTTAGGGAAACATGGGTCTTAGCTTCCATGGAGAAAGAGGTGAAAAGGTAAGTTGTAACAAATTCAGAGACATGTTTATACAATTGTATCTTTCAAAAATGATTTTTTGTTCTCATATTTCAACTCTCATACTCAGGAGGTGAAGGTAGTGGTGCAATGGTTAGTATTACCGCACAGTTCCAAAGTCAACCTTGCAGACTTCCTTTTTCAACTTCCACCATTTGATCGTTGCCTCTGCCCTCACTCTCTTCCTCTTCTTGATCTCCAACGTCATCCTACAGACCACCATCCTATGCTGCTTAAGTACACTTTCCCCTGCCACCACTTTGCAGTCTTCAATCTCGTTCAGCTGAACTCTTTGCATAGGATGTAATCTACCTGTGTGCATCTTCCTCCACTCTTGTAAATAACCCTATGTTCCTCCCTCTTCTTAAAATACATATTCACCATAACCATGTCCATCCTTTTGGCATAATCCACTATCCTCTGACCTTCATTCCTCTCCTTGACACCATACCTACCCATCACCTCCTCGTCTCCACTGTTCCCTTCACCAAATGCCCACTGAAATCCGCTCCAATCACCACTTTCTGTCCCTTGGGTACACTGTTCATCACTTTATCTAATTCACTCCAAAAATCTTCTCTCACCCATTGTACTGCATATGCACTAACAACATTCATCATCACACCTCCAATTTCAAGCTTCATAATCATTTCTCTGCCTGACACTCCTTTCACCTCCTAAACACTCTTGACATACTGTTTCTTCAGAATAACTCCTACCCCATTTTTCCTCCACTCCACGCCATGATAGAAAAATTTGAATCCACCTCCAATCCACCTGGCCTTACTCCACTTCCATTTAGTCTCTTGCACGCACAATATATCAACCTTCCTTTTCTCCATCATATCTGCTAACTCTCTCCCTTTACCAGTCACACTGCCAACATTCAAAGTCCCTACCCTCAGTTCCACTCACTTTACTTTCCTCCTCTTCTCCTGCCTCCGGAAACATCTCCCCCCTCTTCTTTTCCTTCTTCAGCCAACAGTAGCCCAATTTCTGCCAGCACCCTGTTGGCTAACAATACTGGTGACTGGTGGCAGTCATTGTTAACCTGGGGCTTGACCGATCCAGTATGCAAATTTGTATTGTTGTCCGCATATTGATTTGGCAAAATTTTACACTGGATGCCCTTCCTGATGCAACCCTCCGCATTTATCCGGGTTGGGACCAACACGAAGAAACACTGGTTTGTGCATCCCGTGTGGCTGGGTTACTGTAGTATTCCATATAATCTTCATAAATTTTCGACCAGGTACTTCAGTTTTCCTCCAACATCCAAAGGATAACTGCTGAATTTAAAATTCCCATATAGGAATAAGTACATTAAAGTAAAAGCTGATTCTGTTAAAGTCATATTCTACATTTTTGCCTATTTGACTAAGTTTACTGTAGATTTGTTAATGAGTGTGGCTTGTAATTAACTGGCTCCTAGTTCAAAGTTTGTTCCTGCCTATCACCTGTTGTTTAAAGAAGGACAGTAAATGCATTCAATAAAAAACACATATAAGAAATAAAAAAATAATATATGAGAACATGTATTACCATAGATCACGGAATATAAGCCGAGAATTTCGTCCTAGATTTTTGGCTTGGAGTTTGGGGGTCGGTTTATACAACGAGTATCGTTTCAGATTCAAGATTTCCAGTGCAATGCCGGTTTTGCCGATGAATATGTAAATAATGGAGAAACCACAGAGCCATCTTTCAGATGAAGAAGTAACTTTGCATGCCGGTACTTTAAATTAAATAAAGAATTTATTCAATAAAGTGTTTTAGTTGTTGATTTTATTAATAAAATTTAGAATAAATTATCGTGAAGTTTAAAATAAAAATTAGTGTTTTGATTTACGACCAACATCTTGCGTTACGACCTGAATGCGGTCACGCGTATCTGCTTGCGCAATTGTAAACAAACAACCGAGAGCGTTAGCATCAGTTGGAGCCCAGATACATGTGTTTGTGGATGTAATTTCGGTCATTGCAGTGATTTACCTATATATATAATTCACTAAGACCATGCAAGCAAGACACATAATTGCTAAGGAAGAAAGAGAAGGTAGAGAAAGCGATCACAATCGAAACGAAGATGGAAATTGTGTGGAAATATGAGAGTGCTGTTCGTGTGACCAATCTCGCTAATATGTACAGCATGTCGAAATCCACCATCTCGACAATTTTACAAAGAAAAGATTTGCATAAGGAGGATCCTTCTAAACAATAACCACCTTCCGTTTCATTCTCCTCCTTCTCCCTTGCTGCAGCCCAAAAATGTCAGATTAAATGGTGAGTACAGTATGAAATTGTTGTTTCTAGAATAGAATGCCTTTTATTGTCACTATACACATCTACAATGAGATTAAAAGCAGCTCCTTCAGTGTAGAAAAAAAGTTCTGTATAGGGCTTGTATGGTTGTTTTTTTAGCCTTAGCATAACGCCGGATCTGCGGCCCCGCTTCTGCTTTATTTCCTTCCTCCGTCTGCGTTGTCTCCTAGACCCGACAACAATCCATGGAGAGCCCGCTGGTCTAGCTATGTTGTGCGGGATATTGTGCATGTGATGAAAAACACTCAAAACAGATGTCTGGCTCTGGACACCGATGTCTATAAGGTTCTGACGGGTGTAGCGGATGTTCGCCGAACCGATCGTGCACAAACAAGGGAAAAAAAGTACAAAAACAACAAAAAAGTGCACTGAAAAGGAGAGCCCTGAGCCACTGCGGCCATGCACGCCGCCATGCTCCTAGCTTAATCTAGCCTACTTCTGGTAGGCTAGGCACTTTTTATAACTTTTTGGTTAGTACATTAGAAAAATTATTGGTGTTTTGGTAAATTATGCACATTATACAACCCTTTTTTATTATGAAAAGGTTAAGTAAGTGTTGCAGTGGGAGGTTTGGAACGCATTATGGATTAGCCTTCGCGAACGAATTAAGTTCATAAGTCAAGGGTCCACTATATTGCGTATTTAAGTTAGTAAAATTTATAATGAGTCTCCGGAAATCCACCCCCCGATGTACCGTATTTCCGTATATAGTTTCAACACAAAGGTTTCCTTTACAGTCAATAATGTAGGGTTACATAAAAACAAAATATTATACTCCAGCAAATCCTGGTAGCTTTCAGGGAAAAGACTATAGAACTCTTGAGGTTTTGGACCAGAAAAATAATGATCCTCAAGTGTCAGATTGGTTATCTGGTCAATATTCTCATACAATTCGTAAACCAGCTAGAATAAATTTTTAGAGAAATGAAGTTATATACAGTATATCAAATATAGACTCACAATGGCAGATGGATTTAGCGGACATGATAAATGTGTCAGAGCTTAGCTGTGGTTATAAATATTTGTTGACCTGTATAGATACATTCTAAGTATGAATGAGTACACCTGCTGATGAACAAAACGGGCAAAGAATTGGTGAGAGCACTAGCAAGACATTCTGAGCAGTCGTAGAACTTCAAAGAAACTCCAGACTGATAAGGGGAGATTTTCAAAAGCTGTTAAAGAGGAATGGAATAAAACATTCCACCACATTAAATGAGTAAAAGACTTCCGTGGTGGAGAGATTTAACTGCACACTGAAAACTAAAATGTGGAAATGTGGAAGAACCTACATTGATAACTAGTATATTCTTACAAAAAAAGTTATTTTCAAAGTATAAAAATGTCTTCATCTGATGTAAACACATTAAATTTCTGGAAAGTTTTCAAAAACTTACATGACGATGGTAAACCCTCAGGTTCTCCTCTGTTTAAGTTCAAAGTAGAGATACAGTTAGGGTTTCTAAAACCAGACATCCCTTTGTGGAAGGTTACAAACAAACATTTGCAGATGAAATTTTTATAGTCTCTCAGCTTGTGCCATATAAAACCTGAAAGATTACATGAGATCATAGGCTCCTTTTATGATACGAAACTGCAAAAAATTTAAGTCAATTCCACAGACGTTTACAAAATTGAGAAAATATTTGATAGGAAAGTTAAGTATAAAAAACAATTAATTTTAGTCAAATTCTCTGTTAGCCAGAAAAATTTAACAGCTGGACACCAGAGAGCCACGCCCAAGACGTGAAATAAAATCCATACCATCCCTAATTTGACCATCATTCTCAAACAGTATACAGTATACATATGGAGCCCAAAAATTGCCTAGCAGTGCTTACTCAGTCATTTTCCCTAACAACACAATTTCCAATTTCAAGACAAAGCTTGCTAAACCTATAGCACTAGAAGGTTCTTGGGAAGTCGGCCTAGCTGAAATACAATAACCACATACATGGCACACTAGAGACAAAACAAATAATGAATTCTATGCTTCAGGTCCAGGGATAAAAACATATTACTTCATTCCTTCTGGATATTACAAAGGTATTTACCACCTATTGTCTTATGAACTCAGACGTAACCGCTGCAGCTATTCCTTCTGAGAGTCTTCAGTGATAATGCTGTGGAAAGAAGAATCTATGTGATCCTGGGCAAAAAGAATTAAATTGTACACTTAAAATGTCAACTGGGTCGAATATTAGGAGCATATCCTGATCAGACTTGGGGGCTATCTTGCAAGGCCCCTTACCCTCCCAACATCAGGGCTAGTTTTTACATTTTGTACGGCAACATGGCTTCTTATCAGAGAGTCTGAGAAAGCTACATCCCCGTTTTGAGATGCATTCATATAAAGGATCAAGCAAATAAAAATACCACTATAATATGCAACAAACCTCACTATGCACTAGTTAGTGAGTATCATTTTGACACAGTGACTATAGAAATAAAGACAGACCAGAAAAAAAATACAGTGGTACCATGAGATACGAGTTTAATTCGTTCCATGACCGAGCTTGTAAGTCAAAAATCCATTTTCCCCATTGAAATATTTAAAAGGAGGTTAATTCGTGCCAGCCCCCAAAAACCCACCCCAATTTTTTGTTAAATGTTTTCAACATAAGAAAAATGTGTTTATAATGAACAAGTATTGTATACAAACAAAATAAAAACATAATACGTAAAAAAGAATCTAAAGAAACTAGATTAGCGTATTGTAATGTTTTTTTCTTTCACTTCACTTTTGCTTAACTTAATTTTCTTCATTAGTTTTTTTCTTTTTTGCCACGCTTTTGTCACTTTCATTCTCAGGGCGTTTCAATAGAATCCTATCCAAGGAGCTTTGTTTAGTCCTCCCCTTTAGAATGTTTCTGAAATGAGTTAGGCAAGTGTCATTAAATAGCCCCGCTGTGCGATCAGTTGCAACTTTTTCAGGGTGTTTCTTTTCAATATAGTCTAGTGTTAGGCACGTGTCATTAAATAGCACAGTCGCATGACCAGTTGTAACTTTTTCAGGGCGGTTCAATAGAAACCTGTCCAAGGAGCTTTATTTAGTCTTCCCCTTTAGAATGTTTCTGAAAAGAGTTAGGCAAGTGTCATTAAATAGCGAGGCGGCACGATCAGTTGCAACTTTTTCAGGGTTTCTTTTTCAATAAAGTCAAGTGCTAGGCAAGTGTCATTAAATAGCACCACTGCATGATCAGTTGCAACTTTTTCCAGGTTTCTTTTCAATATAGTCAAGTTTTAGGCAAGTGTCACTAAATAGTGCCAGTCTACTACGACCAGTTGTAACGTTTTCAGGGTGTTTCTTTTCTTTAAAGTTCAAAACCTTTTCCCACATTGCAAACACTTCCTTTATCTCACTTGAAGAGATAACCTCCTCCGCCTCTGGTTCCTCTGTGATACCGATCTCCTGCAGAACCTCCGTATGTTGCTGCATCTGTAGTTCCATCAACTCCTCTGTCGTCAGTTCCTCAGAATGTGCGGCGACAAGCTCTTTGATGGCTTGTACGAATTTTGGCTCGTAACTCAAGACAAAAAATTGACCTAGTGACGGCTCAGCTATCTTAAAAAACTCGTACGTTGGGGCACTCGTATCTCAAGGTACCACTGTATACCATTTCAGTTTGATAAGATTATAGTGAAGTTGCATTTCAGACCTGTCAAGCATTGTATGCATGACTGAAACAATAAGGTCTTACCAGGACCGAATACCCTATATCCAATATTACCAGACCCAAGTGGGTAGATTCTCTGGCTCCCTGGTAATTTATGGTGGTGGTATTGTAGGTATATTTCAGCAGTTGTTTAGAAGAGTTTTACTTCTCCTGAAAAAAAGGTTTTGACATAGAAAAACCACATATCAAATCTGCTGCTAAAAATATTGTAGAAGTTGTTCAATGGTGTTCACCACTGAGATTTCAAGTGTGGCCAGTGGCAGCCAAGAAAAACAGGAGGGTGTGGGATTGATGGTGATGAAAAAGTTATAACAAAAGAGACCACCGGGGTTACATGAGGGCCCGACAGTCAAAAGACAAGGCACACTTTTTACAGTATTTTCTAAATATAGTCAGAAGAAAAACAAGGCTAAATCAAGCAAAAAGAAGAGAGACATCTTTTTAATGTGTCAGATCTGAACAAGAACTGCTTTTCACAGAAACGAGTGTAGATAAAAGTATATACATTGAAGTCCCACCTCTCTCGGCCCTCTCTGAAGTAGTGCTGCTAGAATTTCTAAGCTGAAAACGGGAAGGATTACCTTGACTTGAATAAAACTCAAGTCACACCTAAGTTAGAAAATAGTGAAAGATGATGGGACTAATGTCGTGGCGACTGCAAAGGTTTAATTTGTTAACTACCTGATAGCCAGTTTGCTCTGACAAGTTGATGTCACCCTGGGGGACCGCCTAATATCACAAGTTCAAATTGTTATCCATAATATGTAAAACCATTTTACAGTCCCTCCCTTTCAAAGATTCAAGAGTACAGTGAGAAAATGATCTTTCACTCAACATCTCAGAAAAGGAGTGGAAGGTAGCAATGCACAGAATTCAGTCAAGCTCCATATGCACAAAGCGTACAATTATTCACCTTAAAATTATATATCGAGCACATCTATCTCATTTAAAATTGTCCAAAATGTTTCCAGGGCAAGATCCAATCTGCAAATGTTGCAATCAAGTTCCAGATTAACTGGGTCACATGTTTTGGGTGTGTACCAAATTAACATCATTTCTGACCAAAATCTTTAAAGACAGCCTTGGTGTCACAATCTCTCCTAATCCACTCACAGCTGTGTTTGGTGTACTTCCAGTGGAGAAGGACAGACAAACTCTAATTGCCTTTACTACACTATTATATATTGCACGTAGACTTATCATGCTCAACTGGAGGAATCCTAACTGTCCTATTTTAAGTCAGTGGATAACTAATGTTATATACTATTTGAAATTAGAAAAAATCTAATTCTCACTTAGCGAATCTGTACATTTTTAAAACCTGGCAGGAACTAATCAATAACATTTTAGAATAAGCATTTCAATTGAGCAGATTCTCTCCCCTCTTTTTTTCTCCTTTTTTTACTATTTATTTTTAATTATTTATTAGTTTATTTATTTACTTATTTTTACTAGCTTAATTTTTTTACACTGCTGGCCTAGCTCTCTTTCTTATGGATGGGGTTGATTTGTTTTTAACCAAGTCTTGTAAAAGTTGACTTATTTGTATGGAATGTCATTTGTTATTAAAATCAATAAAATAATAAAAAAAAGATTTATTAACTGCTTTAACTTCACTCTTGGCATTTTCTTCTTTTTGTAACAGACTGTTAGTTTCTTTATTGGCTTTTTTTAACTAACATTAGATATTACTACAAAATAGAAGTGTAAAGCTTCACCTTCTTGTTATTCCCTATATCGCAATGTTGCAGGATGTTTCTCATTTCCTTGTCCAGTTCACTTTTAGTAGCACTGAAGAGGTCATTTGTGTTAGCATTCTTTTGTTGAAAAAGCCATTTGATGCTGCAACACCAAAAACATTTTCTGAGCTTATTCCTTGTTTATACTCTACTGTAGATGCTAAAATCTGGTGATGAAGGGTATGGCTGCACTTAAGAGACCCCAAAAGCCTCCTTTCTGGTTCCAAATAGCTTTCTTCTTTTTTAAGGATAACTTTCTGTCACTTATTTTTCAAACAGATCCTTTATGCTTCTTGAGTTGTTTCAGCTGCCCGGGTGAAAGAGGGATATTGCCTTTTATTAAGTATTATAGGCTCTTTCAGGTAAAGATTTTATTTAAATCATTAAATGTCAGTTCGGAATGTAAAAAACTCAGAGAAAAACTTGGAGACAGACTGGCTGCTTTAGAAGATGGGAGTAGAAGGTATAATGTCAGAATTGAAGGCCTGCGGAGAATCGAGAAAGTTTAAACCCGTGAAATTCAACTGAACTTTTTCTAAAATAATCGGGCGACTTTAAAGCAGAATCTGAGATAGCAGCGGCTTACAGCGTCACGTGATCAAACACCGTCAGACCCGACCAAGATCTTTTATAGTTCGTTTTGAACGATTATCATTTAAGTTAGAAGTGATGGCACTCCTCAGAAAAAAGGAAGATATTATATATGAAGATTGCCACATTCGTCTTCCCTGACTTCTCTCC
The DNA here is from genome assembly GCF_016835505.1 of Polypterus senegalus. Classification (NCBI taxonomy): domain Eukaryota; kingdom Metazoa; phylum Chordata; class Cladistia; order Polypteriformes; family Polypteridae; genus Polypterus; species Polypterus senegalus. The sequence goes on from NC_053163.1 coordinate 43,356,616, forward strand.
AGCAACAGCTATTAAGCGCGCCTTCTATAATATTAAACAGCGGCTACGGCAAGCCAGTGTCAAATACGGCCTCCTGTATCCGGCAAAACTGAAAGTGGAATGGCAGGGTCATTTCTATGTTTTCGCTAGCAAGGAGGAGGCAGAAAATGAGTTAAGAAAGCTGATCCGGGACTATTCTGATACATAATTGTGAGTCATGACGGTAAATGATAATGCTAGGATTAATAATCTACTGTCTGATCTATTCGTTTTAAAATACAGGTTTTTTATCAGCATATATTCTCATATGCTTATTATTACTTACTTATTACTTATCATTACTTAGTATTACTAGGGCTAAATGTTTATGTTTTATTGTGCTTAATTACGTTTTCCTCCTCTTTTTTTTTTCTCTAATTATTTCATGTGTACCCTAAATGAGACTGTTCAATATCATACCCTTGGTTTGCTGTTATTGCTATTACTGCATTAAGACTTGTTATGCTTGTTTTGGACACATCTTTAACACCATCACCTGGGTTTATTATCTGGGGATATCATCTTAATGCACTAAAATTGATGAAGATTATATATATATATATATATATATATATATATATATATATATATATATATATATATATATATTAAGTGCAAAATTCTTTTTTTTTTTTTTTTTCCTCTTTTAAAGACTATATTGGTAACAGATATCTCTATCTTTTAACCTTAAAGCGCCACTGCATGGGGGCTTGATGTGCTTTGGGCGTGCTCTGTCTCTGGGTATGTCAGAGGACTGGGACTGCATGAAGTGGGTTTTAGCCTCACCTGGGAGGCAAAAGGGAGGGTGGGGGTTAAGGGGAAGAGAAAGAGAGCAGGCTTGATCTATATCTAATCTATCATCTCAATCTTTATAATTATAACTATCAACGTAATAATAAGCTGCATGGCAACAACTCTTGGGGGAATAGGAAATTAAGACCTAAACTATTTCACTTCCAGTTAAGACTATAATATGACACCAAAAACTCAGAATCAGTGTCTCCATGATGGGACAGTTAACTCGTAAGCTGGAATGTTAAAGGCCTGAATCACGAATTAAAGAGAAAGAAAGTACTTTCTCACCTAACAGGTCTAAATGCTAAAATAGTATTTTTACAGGAAACCCACTTACTAAGTAAGGATCAGTTCCGGCTGCAAAAGACTGGACTGGCCAAATGTTCCATTCTAGTTTTACAAAGAAAACTAGAGGGGTGGGAATTCTCATACATAGAACAGTACCATTTGTAGCATCAGATGTAGTATTGGATCCTGAAGGGAGATATGTGATGGTCATGGGAGACTTATCTAACTGTAAAATGATTTTGATAAATGTTTATGCACCTAATGTTGATGATAAGGAATTTATACAAAATTTATTTGCATCCATTCCCAATCTGAACACTCATAAACTTATAATGGCTGGGGACTTTTAGATAAGACTTCCTCCACAGGGGGAGCGGCAACTAACACCGCAAAGATAATTACAAAGTTTATAACTGATCACAACTTATCAGATCCCTGGAGGTTTTAAACCCAAATTCAAGAACATATTCTTTCTACTCACCAGTACATCATTGCTACTCAAGGATTGATTACTTCTTTATAGATAATAACTTCTTGCCTAAGATTAAATCTTGTAAATACGATGCTATTGTTATTTCAGACCATGCTCCGATGATCTTGGAGCTGAAATTACTAAGCCCCATACACTCACCCTCAGATGGCGCTCAATCCGCTTCTATTAGCTGACGAGAATTGTACTGAATTTATATCCAAACAAATTGAATTCTTTCTAGAGACAAATACATCCCCTGAGATCTCTGCAGGAATACTCTGGGAAACTCTTAAGGCCTTCTTAAGAGGACAGATTATCTCATATCTTTCCCACAGAAATAAATCCGAGCGAAGAAAGTAGCAGAGATAAAAGCGAAATTACTAAAATAGATGAAGAACATGCCAGACTACCAAGCGAGACTCTACATAAGAGGAGGCAGGCTCTACATTCAGAATTAAACCTCTTGACAACTAAAGAAACCGAACAACTAATTTACAAATCCAGACATCATTATTATGAACATGGAGAAAGCTAATAAGCTTTTAGCGCAACAAATTCACAAGCAAGATGTGCATAGCGCAATCTCGGTAATTACTAACACGAACGGAGATAAAATCATCGAACACAAAAATATAATGTACACTTTTAGAGACTACTATAAATCCCTATATACTACTGAGTTTAAAGAAGACAATATACAATCTAATGCATTTCTGGATAAATTACAGATACCACAAATTGACGCTTTTAGTGTGGAGGAGCTCGATAAACCTCTGTCATTATCAGAATTACTGGATGCTATAAAGTCACTCCAAGGTGGAAAAGCAGCAGGCCCTGATGGCTACCCTGCAGAGTTTTACAAGAAATTCTCCCTCAGCTAGCTCCCTCCTATTAGCAACATTTACAGAAGCCAGAGATAACCAATCTCTTCCACAAACCTTTCGCCAAGCACTAATCACTGTCTTTCCAAAACAAAATAAGGACTTATTACAATGTGCATCATACAGACCAATTTCACTTCTGAATAACGACGTTAAAATACTCTCTAAAATCATAGCTAGAAGGATGGAGAAAGTGCTCCCCTCAGTAATATCACAAGACCAAACTGGATTTATTAGGGGCCGACACTTATCTTCAAATCTTGACGCCTGTTTAATGTAATATACTCACCAACTAAATCAAACACCCCAGAAATATTATTATCATTGGATGCAGAAAAAGCATTCGACATGATTGAATGGAAATACCTTTTTACTATTTTGGAGAAGTTTGGGTTTGGCCCGAACATTTGTGCATGGATTAAATTACTGTATACTAACCCAGAAGCTTCAGTTTGCATCAATAACATTTGCTCAGACTACTTTAAACTAGAGCGTGGCACAAGACAAGGATGCCCTTTGTCACCACTGCTGTTTGCAATTGCCATTGAACCACTGGCAATACATTGTCGAAATACTGATCAGATAAAGGGGATTAGCAGAGAAGGACTGGAACAGAAAATCTCATTATATGCAGATGACATGGTACTGTATATATCGGACCCAGAAAATTCTGTGCCTGCAGTCTTAGCAGCACTCACAGAATTTCAAAAGCTCTCTGGTCTCAGAATTAATCTGAATAAAAGTGTACTCTTTCCGGTGAATTCTCAAGCATATAATATTAGATTAGACACCCTTCCTTTTATCATTGCAGAACAGTTTAAATACCTCGGGGTAAACATCACAAGTAAACATAAAGCTCTTTATCAACAAAATTTCGTCGTCTGCATGGAAAAAATTAAACAAGACTTGCATAGATGGTCAACCCTTCATCTCACACTAGCTGGAAGAATTAACACTGTTAAGATGAATATTCTTCCTAAGCTCCTTTTTATTTCAAAACATACCAATATACATTAATAAATCGTTCTTTAAGCAATTAGATTCAACAATAACCTCATTTATTTGGAATTCTAAACATCCACGCATCAAAAGAGCGACCCTACAAAGACAAAAGGCAGAAGGCGGCATGGCTCTACCTAACTTCCAGTTTTATTACTGGGCAAATATACAGTCGATAAGAACCTGGACACAAATAGAAGAACATACACAGGCATGGACCGCAATAGAAGTAAAATCCTGCAGTACTTCTTTGTATTCCTTGCTTTGTGCTCCAATAAACACGTTATCGGCAATACACTAATAACCCAATTGTGCTCCACTCACTTAGAATCTGGAACCAATGTAGAAAGCATTTTAAGACGGAGAAGCTTCTTTCTGTGGCACCTGCAAAGAACCACCTCTTTCAACCCTCACAAACATATGCAGTTTTAATATCTGGAAAAATTTGGAATTAACTTGCTTAGAGATCTTTATATAGACAACGTCTTTGCATCCTATGAACAATTACATTCCAAATTTAACATTTACTTTCACTATCTTCAAATCAGGAACTTTGTTAAACAGAACCTTCCAGATTTTCCTCATCTTGCACCCTCATCCACGCTGGAAAAATTATTGCTCAATTTCAAGGAGTTAGACTCCATCTCTACAATATATAAAATCCTTTTACAATCCCTTCCTTTCAAAGATCCAAGAGGACACTGGGAAAATGACCTCTCAATTAATATATCAGAAAAGGAGTGGAAAGTAGCAATGCAGAGAATTCACTCAAGCTCCATATGCAAAGCATACAATTATACAACTCAAAATTATATATCGAGCACATCTGTCTCGACTAAAACTCTCAAAATGTTTCCAGGGCATGATCCAACCTGCAACCGTTGCAACCAAGCCCCAGCCTCACTAGGTCACATGTTCTGGGCCTGCACCAAATTAACATTATTCTGGACAAAAATTTTTAATTACCTCTCAGACAGTCTTGGACTCACAATCCCTCCTAACCCATTAACAGCTGTGTTTGGGGTTCTTCCAGAGGGGCTTAAAGTGGAGAAGGACAAACAAATTGTGATTGCATTCACTACACTGTTGGCACGCAGACTTATTCTGATAAACTGGAAGAACCCAAACTCTCCTCTTTTAAGTCAGTGGGAAACTGATGTGTTATACTATTTAAAATTGGAAAAAATCAAATACTCAGTTAGAGGATCTGTGCAGACTTTTTCAAAACATGGCAGGATCTAATCAGTAATATTTTGAAATGATTTATAAAGCACAGAGAATTTGTTGATTTAGGTATTTTTTTAAAGCCTTAAATTTTACACCGTTTGGCTTGCTCTCTCTCTCAAGGGTGGGGATCGATCTGTTCTTAGCATAATTCTTTTTTTGTAAAAACTTGATTGCTATGTATTGATTGTAATAAAATTAATAAAAAAAAAAAAAAGTTTTAATTAAATCGTCAGAAGACACATTTATAAGGTATTGTCTGCAACAATACAATGCAATACAAGGAAAACTCCCCAAAAAATCCCTTCTAGGGAAAAAATGGAAGAAACCTTGGGAAAGGCAGTTCAAAGAGAGACCCATTTCTAGGTAGGTTGGGCATGCAATGGGTGTCATCAACAAAAGCAACGGAGTAAGGCTTTGAGATTTCTGCTTATTCTGGCCGGCATGCTGATAGAATGCAAAAGTTGAAAAAGAGCAGCTTCTCTTATCATAGTGTACACGCCGGGGCAATCGGATGGAAACAGAATAGTTCTTAATCGTAGTTCATCAGGCATCTGAACTTTTAAATCCAATTGAGTAATATAAGTGGTGTCAAGATTAATCGTCTGGCTTTTCTGACCCTGAAAGAATAAATTCTGAACCAAGTAAATGATAAGTGTATTTCATGAAAGTTTTTCTATCTCCTTCCCTAAGCAATTCCAACATATCATCTATAATGACCAAATTTATTTTCTCAGATGGGAGACGTTCATGTTCATCATCATATAAAGACATTAGGACCCCACTCAATAAATTTTAACCAACTTCTCTTTGAAAATTTTCTGCCAGCAACTATAAAACCAAATTATGCTTTGAAAATGATGAGGCACAGCATTCAAGTGTTTCAGTAATGTTTTCTTACATAATAAGATATACTATAATAGGATGGCCCTGAGATAATTTTGGCAAAGGGATGCTGAAGTATAATATGAAAATCTCTTTTAGTATCCATATGGCAATGTACTGTACTGTAAGCCTTTTAGGAGAACCTTCTTGTTATACGTATGTATGTAATTTTACTTTGTGAATAGCCTGTTTTGTAAAGTGAAGCATTTTTTATCTCTACAGATCTAATTACAGTGAACCAAGAACTCTTGAGGAATAGGTTTATGAGATGTTGCAAAATTCTAAACTAGTTTGGTTAGTGATTTGAGGATTACAATTTTACTTGTTTCATGGTTAATGGTAATGCCTTTCACCTTCATACATGTTTTGCCTTGTATGTCTTTGGACCTCCTGAAACAAATTTTGTTATACAGTCACTAGGAGTTAACTCATCATTTCAACAGCTTAAAGAGGCATGATTGTAACATTGCGTATTTTGATAATCTACCACAACAACCATAAATGTATGTTTTCCTTTGTTTTCCCTTGTTGAAAAAAAAAGCGAAATCGCCTACCTTTTGGAAAGAACACCAATGTGCATCTATGCTGAAAAGTTTAGCATATAGTATGCCGCTAAAGCAGAGCTTTTTATGCAGTCCGTCTTTCTTTGCCCAACCTGGGAGGGCAGAGTGACATACCTGTATGTTTGCTGATGTCCCACCTCCCTGGGGCAGAGGCACTATGTGGTGGTGTAGTCTGCTCATTCAAACGCTGTTGTCGGTAGGTGTAAGATCTAGGTACACTGTGTAAAAGCATTTACCAGGCTAAAATGCTTTGTGCATCGCTAACTTTCAAGTTTTTTAAAATGAACAATCATTTACAGTTTAACACTTGCTAGGATGAAATGCTTTTTTAGATTAGTACATTACTTTAGTACATTTTTAGCTTTCAATTTTTTAAAATAGATGAGTGCTTACATATTTCTTAGAATTATGTGTGTGATTTAATAACATTCCTCACAACCTTTGTCTTCTTTAATATAAACAGCGGGAGAGATTCAAATTATTTTTAATAACTGAAGGATTTTTATTCAAAATGTAACCCGCGTCAGCACCTTTTTTGTTTTTTCAAAAGAAGTTAAGGCTTTTGCAAATTTTTAACCAGAAACTCCTGAATGTAAAACAAAGTCTTCCTTGGGATATTTCTTATGATATTTAAGACTTGCATATTTCTTAGACTTACACGTGTGCTTTAATAATATTCCCTACCACCCTTGTCAATTTTGGTATGAACAATGGGATCCGTTCAAATTATTTTAATAAGTGCTGTAACAAACCATGGGCTTTATTCAGAAAATATCAATAGAGTGAGCAGCTTTTTTTTTTTTAAATAAGGGCTACAAAGAGTCAGGTTCTTTATTTGGAATGTAAACAGCATGAGAACATTTTTTTACTAACGGCCATAAAGAGCTGGGGGGCTTCGTTCAGAATGTAAATGGAGCCAGCGCATTTTTTCAGAAGATGTTAAGGCTTTTGCTAATTTTAACAAGAATCTCCTTGGGATACAGAATTTTATTTCTTATGATATTTAAAAGATAAACACAGTTTAAGACTTAAATATTTCTTAGTTTAATACATGTATTTTGATGTAATGAAAGGGACACATTCCAATTAGTTTTAAAGGCTCTTCAAAGAGTAGGATCTTATGAGTTCTAAAGGCAACCTATATTTGTTATTTTAATATTTGTTTTCAGACCTGCTAAATGTTGTGTGGGGTGTTTTGAAAAAATGTGTTAAGGCTTTCATCAGTACAAAAAACGTATTCCTTCGGATATTTCTTTTGATAAACGAGCCTTAACTTAATTTTGAGTTTTGGATATCTTTGATAGTTAATACTAAAGTATGCCTGGTTCATTATAAGATAATTTTAATTGTATGATTTTAAATGTAGGAGACATGTATTTTCCAACCTCATCAAAAAAGGCTTCATTACTGTAAATGATTTAACATTTGCATGCTTGGTTAAGGCTTCTTGTGTCTTGAAATTTTGTAACGATTCGTGACTGTTTGTTTTAACAGCTCCAGACTTAACACTAAAGTCTCTATGTCCCTGTGACTGTGTTTTAACAGCTGCGTGCTTAGTTAAGGCTAATATAATTGCACTGGATTGCTGTGGCTGTTTTTAACAGCTGCTGGCTTAGTGGCTGTTTTCATTGTTAAGGGATAGCAAAAGATCTTTATCTCATTTTAAAATATTTAATAGCATCCTTGATCCTTTTATCAAGAATAAAGGAGGTATGCATATTTGAGAATCCTAATATTTTCTTAATATAATTACAGTAGAAAGTATAATAGTAGTAGTATATACTACAAGGAAGTGTATTTTTAAATGAGGCTCTTATTATTAGTTTTGAATCCGGTGTTTTTAAAATGATGTTATGTTTCAGGACAGAGTATAAGTATCACAATTTGTAATTCGGGGGTGGGGGATTAATTTCGTAATTTATAAATTGGGGTGGGATACATCTCATAAATCATAACTTGGGGTGGGACTACATTACATAAACCACATTTCATAATTCATATTTTTGTAAATCATGATTCATACTTCATAATTTATGGCGGACTTAAGGTCCTAGGTGATCTGTCTTTGTTTACCAGTGTGAATTATGGGCAAAAGCCTGTCTATTGTAAATAAAGGCCTGAGGTAAGTGTAATACTGATGTGGAAATTATCTTTTAAATAAAAGTCGAGATCATCATTGTAATATTTCAATGAACTTCTTTTATTACAACAAGCCTGAGGAAGTCATTGTATAAGAACTTATTAAATAACAACTTCTTATATGTAATGCTACAGTTAAATGTTTAGGTGTCATATGCTCTCATCATGTTCATGGTTAATGTGTTGCAAACAAAAGGTACTGAAAGTGCAGGAAAGACACACTGAGAATACTTCACAATCTCACATAGAAAGTTTCTTCTGGTCCTCTTAAATCTGTACCCATGTTTTAGTCCTAATTTCAAAGAATAGCAGTCCTTGCAATTTTAACATTGGCCATTAATTGTCTAAGTCAACAGCACAAGTATTACTGTCAGCAATACGACGGGATGGTAATCCCTAGAATAACAAAAACTGTATGAGGCAATCTGTTAAGCCAATCCACTATTGTATTTGATCAATAAACAAGATAAGGGTGTCTGTGATAAAACCACACAATAATGGCTATGGCTATGGCTATAATGGCTATGTCCATTATATAAGCAGAAGGTCAAAATTGCCACACTGTGATGTAACTGTTATATTTATCTAAATAATAATTATTACAGTAAAAAAGCAAACTGTGCCAAAAAGAATCTTGACACGCATGTAATATCTGTCAAAACTTTCTGTAAAACATAAAGTACTTGTATTTTGATGGAATCAAGTCAATTAAATGTATTACATAAAATCAAATATCCAAACATGAATTCCAAGTAATTAATGTATCAGCTCTCTAAAATCCACAATAAATATGTAGGATATTTGACTTCTAAAATTTACAAAAAAAGTTTCACTTTACAAACAAAATTCAAGTTATTAATCTTAAAAGAAATCTATTAACTAGTAATTACAACATTATTATACAGTATATTATATTATGGACTTTTGTGAAAAATGCTGATAGTTGTCAACCATCAAATATGTAGCAAAGAAGTTTTTCTGTAATGAAAATTGTGCTTTAAATATTTTTAATGAAGTAGACATACAACAATCTTACACATAATATTAACTTGGACATCTCCGTTAAATCCTTCAATCTGCACAGTTCAAATTTATGTACTGTGCCTAATTACCATTATTATATAATGACAGGACATTTTCTAATTGGTTTGAAAATGTTATGATGTTTTAGAATATTAAAGTACTTAATTATTTCATTATATTTTGTATATATTTGTATTGGGGAAATTTGATGTTTACCTGTGAGGATAACAACCATTGATTGATATTTTCTTCAATATTAGGGAGAAACAGGACCTCCAGGACTCCCAGGCCAACCAGGACATCCTGTGGATAGCCCAGGAGAGAGCATAATTTTAAAAGGAGACAAGGTAACTCAGACTGCAACACTGGCATAAATAACACTGGTCAACAAGCATTTTGCTACTGGGAGTCTTTCACCTTTACTTTAACAGGTTTCACTTGCTGACTCCAAGTCTGAAAACCGTTTTCATCCAGCACGTCCTATTCTTTAGTTATGATGTTCCAAGTCTTGGACAACTAAGGTGACTGAACAGTAAAGGCGGATAATCATTTTGATAAATACCGGTAATACCACTAGGGATGCCATTGAGATAAATGATTTTGCCACACATTACTAACAGCTGTAACCTTTACCTTGTCATTATTAATTTATTTTTTAATTATTAATTTTTAAATTAGCACAAAAAATATTTGTTACTGATTACCAAGTCTTATATGACTTTAAAGCATAATGAAAACTCAGACACGACACTGCAGTAGGTAGTGGTTTTACTGTTAAACATAACATTGTATTTCAGGACATTTCGTTTTTTTAGATTCACCATTACTTTGAAAATTCTGTCAAGACGATGGACAGAAACAGAAATGCATTTAAGAAATAAGTTTGGTCTTGAGAAAAGTAAAGATAAAATTAAGGAAAGTGTTTTTGTTGTTCCTGAAATCCATGAACTGATGCTTCACGATGAATTCAAAAGGAAACTGAAGCTTACTGAATCAGTAGCATGGGAAGCATTCGTGCAGGTTGTCCAGAATTTTCTTGGCAGTCACAGAGCAGAGAATTATGCTGAGCTTGTGAAGAACCTGCTGAAAGCATATAAGCTTATGGAAGCCAGAATGTCACTGAAGATGCATTTTTTACATTCTCATCTCGACTTTTTTCTACCAAAACTGGGTGATGTCAGCAATGAGCATGGGGAAAGATTTCATCATTCTAAAGGTGATAGAAACCTGATATCAAGAAAAATTCACCCCGAGCATGATGGGTGACTACTGTTGGTTCTTGCAAAGAGAGACAGATGTGCAGTACAAGCGCAAAAGCAAATGCCTCAAATATTTTGGAGCATGCTGCCCTCACTTTTATATTGATGTAAATTGACATAAATATACTTTAACGTGTCTGTGGTATTGTCTTCTGGTTTGTTTTCAGAATAAACACATCAAAACAATTTTGGTGGGACATAGTCCAAACTTCAGATATCGTGTTGATATATTATATTGATATTCAAAAGTGTCAAAACGTCAACGATGTGTATTTAAAAAACCTGACATGCTAGCTTTATTCTGATTTCATATATGAAATCAGTGTAAAAAAACATAAGAGCTGCTCTGAAGTTCCCAGTAGCAAACAAAAAATATTTTTTTGTAAACCACAGTAATTTAAGAAAAATGGTTACATTTTGAAAAGCATCAAGAAGTATCCTCAAACTCTATCAATAGTTATACAGGCATAATAAAATATTTTACTATGTCAAACTTATAAATCCACCCATCAATTTTTTGCAAAATATTGTTAATGGTTTTTATTTTCTATTTATCATTTGCAGAAAAACGTTCTTCTAGGCAAGCTATACTATAAAGAGGGTTTTTTGGGATAGATTGTTTGCTACTACGCAAACCAATGAGGAAAAAAAGTGTAAAAATTTGTATTATTCCTAGTGGGCCTGTTCATTTTAAAGTACTGTTCCTAAAGGAGATGAAAATATCTATTGAAACCACTCAACTTGATTAGGATGTACCATCCATCCATCCATTTTCCAACCCGCTGAATCCGAACACAGGGTCACGGGGGTCTGCTGGAGCCAATCCCAGCCAACACAGGGCACAAAGCAGGAACCAATCCTGGGCAGGGTGCCAACCCACCGCAGTTGATTAGGATGTAATTTTTACTAAATATTAAAATGATTGGAAAGTAATAGTGTCCTCACAGAAATATTTTATTCTGATACCATTTTTGCTGACTTAAAAGATCTAGAATGCTGAGGATTAGCGTCTCAGATGTGGCAAGAGATATCTAAAATTTTACCATAATACCACAGGACAGTAAACATATAATTCTACTTCAAAACTGTAATTAAGAAGGAGTAATATCCATCCATTATCCAACCCGCTATATCCTAACTACATGGTCACGGGGGTCTGCTGGAGCCAATCCCAGCCAACACAGGTCGCAAGGCAGGAAACAAACCCCAGGCAGGGTGCCAGCCCACCGCAGAAGAGTAATTACGGTCAAAATTTAAAATCATGCAATATAAGTATTTATTGCCTGATCTTAAGAAAAAGTGTTTTTTGAACAAAAAAATTACAAAATGAAAATGCTACAAACACATGGCTCCACCTACTAAGTTTAAAAACAGAAGAATCAGTTATGCAAATGCATGGCTTTCTAGTGTAATAACATACTGAATTAACCAGACGAAATCCATATGGAAACCAAAAACATGTAAGCTGTATATAAAAGACAGTATAGTGAAGGAAGAAGCCAGTGTGTGTGAATTATGACATTCTTGTTTGCCCCACTTTTTTTCGTCACTCACAATATATAAAGACCTGTTTACCTCTTTTTCTTTTCAGGGAGAACCTGGTTTCCCTGGATTTATGGGACTTCCTGGACTTCCTGGACCACCAGTAAGACATTTTTTTGAGTCCTGTACGAGTTGTTATTAAATCAGTTAATGCTGTCACATGTTGGTTTATGTTTAGCACTTAATTAACAATCCTTCCATATAATGCATCAGTTTTGCATTTTTTGGGTCAGATTTATTATTTAACAATCACGGTGGACCTTGGGTTGCTATGGGAAATTGTTTTCTAAACTGAAACATTTTTTATACATTTTAAAAAATACAGTACTTGTGTTTTCAGTTTAAAATGGAGTTCAAATGGCACAATAACAAAAGCCTTAAAAACTGCATGCAGTTGGAGATAGCAAAAGGTTTGTCTTCCATGTTCCAGAGGTATGTTTTGATTTTTTTTGACAATGAATAGACAGTGCAAATGATATATTTTATGATGGTTCTTGGCACTGTTTCCTGATGTAAGTGCACACTTTGTTTATATGTCTGTTCAATGGTGAGAAAGGTGAAGGTTTTCATTTAAACAAGGAAGGAAATCAGGAAGTTGTAATAATTTGAGGTGACCTCATTAGTTGTCTGAAGCTTCCCAGTAGCTTGAGGCTACATATTTTCTTCCATTGGTATTTCAAACTCTGTCTCTCCCTCTTTTTAGTTTCCTTATTTTGCAGTCTGTTGCAGCTTCTCATTGGTTTACTCTTGATTGCACAAATTTGTGCTATGATCGTAGAAGATTAAAGGAGGTAATGCAATTAAAAGACAGCATGAAATGTGAAGGAAGTAGGCAGGGGGCTTTACACAGAAGAGCATAAGCTGACTATAAAGAAATAAGTACCAAGGTGATAGTGAATTGATAAAGAAAATGTTCTAGCACTACAGTCTTATTGGAAGTACATTTTATCTTCTCTAAAGAAGGTGCCAAAATGCAAACCCAAGATACCGATCATCAAAAGCTGAAAACACAGTTGTTGAAAGACAGTAAACAAGAAAGCAAGCAAGAAAAGTCCTTGTGTTGTGTAGATTTACTTTCCCCACCTGAACTACAAAAGACTTTTGGTTTGATTTATGATTCAACAGATAAAGTACTTTCTGTGCTGTATTTCAAATAATGAGTACATGATGAAGTCATATATAACACTGATGTCCAATCACAAGACTAGCAGACTTTTACAGAGACTCTCTTTCTCTTTCTGAAATTTATTTAGAATTATTTAAAAAATAATATAAAATTAGTAATGGCTTTAATGTAGTTAATTAATTAATGTTATTAATGGTAATGTTAGGATTTGGACTCTTGCATGTTACCATACATTTTTTAATTAATTTTTAACTAAAATGAAGAGATTCAATTGTCAACACAGACCCATGCATCAGCCTGCCTTAACTGCTTCTTAGACAAGCTGTGAACTTGAGGATTGTCACATAGTGAACACAAAAAGTCTGGTGGCTGCCTACATCTATAACATCAGATAATATAAAAAAAAATATATATTCTGTGTTCCCATATTTACTTATTAACACTGCCATCACCACTGCATAAATTTCCCCATTATACCGTGTTGGAAAAACTGCTTATCAAAAATACAAACAGTGGATATCCATGGCAAGGATAAAAGTTAAGTTACAAGCTTTTCTGGAGATGGAAGAAACCAAGAATTGTAGCAAGGACTAATGTAAGGTGTAAAGGATTCAGACCTGGGGCCTCATGTATAACGCCGTGCGTAGAACTCGCACTATAACATGGCGTAAGCACAAAAGCCGAAATGTGCTTACGCACAGAAAAATCCAGATGCAGGAATCTGTGCGTACTCCAACTTCCACATTCTTCATAAATCCCGATTAGCGTGAAAACTAACGCTCGTGCACGCGCTTTATGTAACGCCCCAACTCCTCCCAGAATTCCGCCTCTTTGAATATGCAAATCAATATAAATCACCCTTAAGATCAGCCTTCTGTGAAAAGACAATGGGAAAAGCACGGGGGAAAATATAAGAATTTCAGCGAATACCAAGTGGAGGCAAAGGAAAAACATACTATTTTTTCAAATAAACCGTGGTATAATCAACAAAAGGAAGTTGATCGAGTGACATTGACAGTGTTGGAGAAACTTGAAAGCTCACGTTCACAAAATCGCGCAGTGCCATAAATAAAAAAAGTCACATATCAAAGTCGCCGTGAAAAGCCGAGTTGTAGCCTACTGTCTGAGTGCCATATGAAAGCTTATTAGGGTACAGAGAAAAAAAGGCACACAGTGGGGAAAAAGCACGAAATGTCAACTTCAATCTCGACATTTCCACTTTAATCACGTAGTTTATTTTGTCATTAAAGTAGAACATCATAAACTTCATCTTAAAATTGTTTAATTAACCAGTTTCTCAAATCACATCGTAATTAAAGTAGCACGTTAAATGCTTTGTTTTGTATTTGATCTTCTGTATGTGAATCACTACTTGCTTCTTAAACCGGCTCTCTTCCTCCAACTGGACACAAAATCCATTACATTCGTGATATTACAGCTCTCTGAATAACTAAAATACTGAGATGAATATGTGATATCATTTTAATGATGATAGGAGTTAAAGCACGTTATTAAACGTGTTTCACTAAGATGAAATAATTTATTGAAGCAGTACTCAAGGGCGGCTCTAGGCTTGTGGTGGCACTGGGCAGAGGAAGAATCGGTGGCTCCTTCGCCCGCCAATGTCAGTAAGGTAGCTTATGCACGGTGGATGGCCACGTCCGTTGCAGACACTGCATAGCCGCCTCGTGTTCATGACACAAGCATTTAACATTTGCCGAAATTTGTCGCTGCGTTTTTAGCTGTGTTGTTATTTTCTCTTTCTGTTTTATATTCAGTATATATTGGCGTAGCCGTCACTGCAATCAGTGCTTTTCTTTCCCCAAGTAACTGATCGCCACACAATCAGCTCTGTAAATGAAGTTAAGCCATCTGTAAGCTTAGGAAGAAGAAGAAGAAGAAGAAGAAGAAGAAGAAGAAGAAGAAGAAGAAGAAGAAGAAGAAGAAGAAGAAGAAGAAGAAGAAGAAGAAGAAGAAGAAGAAGAAGAAGAAGAAGAAGAAGAAGAAGAAGAAGAAGAAGAAGAAGAAGAAGAAGAAGAAGAAGAAGAAGAAGAAGAAGAAGAAGAAGAAGAAGAAGAAGAAGAAGAAGAAGAAGAAGAAGAAGAAGAAGAAGAAGAAGAAGAAGAAGAAGAAGAAGAAGAAGAAGAAGAAGAAGAAGAAGAAGAAGAAGAAGAAGAAGAAGAAGAAGAAGAAGAAGAAGAAGAAGAAGAAGAAGAAGAAGAAGAAGAAGAAGAAGAAGAAGAAGAAGAAGAACACTAAAGCAGTTATGGTATTTGGAATGCTATGGCTGTTCCCTGGACCATTATATTGTTACAAGTTAATTACAATCAGATGCGTTACACTAATAAACAATATGCGGTTAGTTTCAGTGTATTTATAAAGGCGCGTCATGAAAATGATGAGTAATCACACAGGAACAGTAGCACTGCTTTGACGATGGGTGCCGCCAGTCTTCAAAACCAAGCGGAGAACTTGCGTACGACAAGGCATGAGGTACCGTGGAACAGTGCGTGGCTTTACACCAAGTGTAGGTTTTATACATCGCGAATTGAACGTGGAAAAGTTCTTACACAACATTTCTGTATGTACGCACCGTTTATACATGAGGCCCCTGGGGTGACTTCATATAATGAAAAATGTTCAATTGCTTTCATATAAGTTGTTTGAACTGTTATATCTTATAGCAAGTTACAGCAGGTTCAGGTACTGCAGAGAACCAGCTTATACCTCATATTTCAGATGATATTTTATTGCTTGATGGGTTTCATCAGACTGAGTGAAAAATATTTTTGTGAATGTGTATGTGTGAAAGTTTCATGTCAATAGCCCCATTAGTTATATATATATCCAGGAAAGCGAGAAAAAGAATTAGTGCAGTCTGCCACATCCCGGTCTGACTTGGAATTGCCCTTACTCAAGCCCTTTAGCTGCCTCCCATGTGCACATGTGTGACCCATCGGGTCTGGTGACCCTGACCGAGAGGTCATGAACCAGAGAAAGAGCATCAGCGTTGGCATGGAGAGAGCCCCGATGATGAACAAGCGAAAACTTGTACGGCTGTAGGTCAAGAAACCATCGGGTGACCCGTTGATTCGACTCCTTGTGCAGGGCCATCCATTGTAACGGTGCATGGTCCGTGACAATGGTGAATTCCGGGCCCAACAGGTAGTACCTCAGCTGCGTAATCGCCCATTTAATTGCCAAAGTCTCTCTCTCCACCGCTGCATACCTGGTCTCTCATTCCAACAGTTTCTGGCTGAGGAACATGATGGGGTGTTCCACACCATCGACGCTTTGGCTCAGCACGGCCCCCAGGCCTGTGCCCAAGGTGTCCGTCTGGAGGATGAAAGTTAAAGAAAAGTTATGTGCTTTCAAAATAGGTGTGGCCGTAAGGGCCTGTTTCAAGTCACTAAATGCAGTGCCTGTCTTTTCAGTCCATACCACAATGTTTGGGGCCCTATTCTTTGTCAAATCAGTCAAGGGCGCTGTTCTCTCCAAGAACTGGGGCACAAACCGGCGGTAGTCTCCCGCGAACCCGAGAAAGGCTTGGACCTGCCACTTAGTTAGCGGACGGGACCATTTCAAAATGGCATCCACTTTGGAGCACTGTGGCTTCATGGTACCCCGACCCACCAAGTAACCTAAATACTTGGCTTTGATCAATCCAAAGAAACATTTCTTGGGATTAATCCAAAGTACGGCCTCACCAAGTGTCTGCAATACCGCTTCTACCTGCTGTAGTTGTTATGTCCATGTGCTGGAATAGATGACCACATCATCCAGGTAGGCAGCACTATATGAGATACTAGCAAAATACCCGCGCTTTGCAGCGTAGAAGTAGTGTGTTAAAGAAGTAATGAAAAAGAAAAGGAAACATTTTAATAATAACGTAACATGATTGACAATGTAATTGTTTTGTCATTGTCATGAGTGTTGCTGTCATTCATTCATATATATTAATATATATATATATATATATATATATAATATATATATATATATATATATATAAATATATAAATATATAAATATATAAATATATATATATAAATATATATATATAAATATATATATATAATATATATATATATATATATATATATATATATATATATATATATATATATATATATATATATATATATATATACACACACACACACACAAATATAGATACACATCTATCTATCTATCTCTATCTATATCTCTTTCCATCCATCCATCTATTTTCTAACCCACTGAATCCAAATACAGGGTCACGGGGGTCTGCCGGAGCCAATCCAGCCAACACAGGGCACAAGGCAGGAACCAATCCTGGGCAGGGTGCCAACCCACTGCAGGACACACACAAACACACCCAGCACACACTAGGGCCAAATTAGAATCGCCAATCCACCTAACCTGCATGTCTTTGGATTGTGGGAGGAAACCCACGCAGACACGGAGAGAACATGCAAACTTCATCAGGGGAGGACCGGAAGCAAACCCGGGTCTCCTAACTGCGAGGCAGCAGCGCTACCACTGCGCCTCTCTCTCTGTGTATATAGAATCCATTGAGGAAGAAAAATTAAAAACATTATTTGTACAAAATCTTAATTTATCTATCTATTCCTAAATAATTAAATGGGCAGGCTATTTCGTATTGGTGCAATACGCTGCTTGTTAAAACGGATGACTCCTGCTCTTACGTGCACTTAGTGCTGCATGGGTATTATGAACTATTGTATCTGTTCAAGTTCTATTTAAATTTTAAATATAAGTAATTTTTATTTGGTCAACATAAATATGTTTAGTAGGAATGTAAGTAAAATTTAGTCATCATTGCATACATTTTTCTTCACCATAGAAATTTAAAGACTAAATTCAACTTCCATTCCTACCAAAGATATTTCTGGCAACTAAATAGAACCTGCTTATATCCAAATTCGAGCTATTGAGCTGTCACCTGCCTGTCTGAATAAGTCACCCTCGCTTCGCTCTTACTCTTTTACCGTTCATTTAATCATGGCTAGTCGCGGAAAAATTATAACATGGAAGGAGGATTACACTGAGTATGGCTTTACCAAAACAATTATTGATGGCGATTAAAGTATCCATTATTCATAAAGCTTCAATTGGTGATCTGTTTTTCTGAGTTAACCTTATATTTTTTCATACTTCTTCTCAAACCAAGGGGTGCAAGGGTAAAATGAATCGGGAAGCGAAACACGTGCCGCGTACTGCTTGCATTATTTGACAATAAAACTATTTCAATATATTCAATATACTGTATATACAGTGGGATGCAAAAGTTTGGGCAACCTTGTTAATAGTCATTATTTTCCTGTATAAATCATTGGTTGTTACGATAAAAAATGTCAGTTAAATATATCATATAGCAGACACACACAGTGATATTTGAGAAGTGAAATGAAGTTTATTGGATTTACAGAAAGTGTGCAATAATTGTTCAAACATGCATAAATTTGGGCACCGTTGTCATTTTATTGATTCCAAAACTTTTAGAACTAATTATTGGAACTCAAATTGGCTTGGTAAGCTCAGTGACCCCTGACCTACATACACAGGTGAATCCTATAATGAGAAAGAGTATTTAAGGGGGTCAATTGTAAGTTTCCCACCTCCTTTAATTTTCTCTGAAGAGTAGCAACATGGGGGTCACAAAACAACTCTCAAATGACCTGAAGACAAAGATTGTTCACCATCATGGTTTAGGGGAAGGATACAGAAAGCTGTCCCGGAGATTTAAGCTGTCTGTTTCCACAGTTAGGAACATATTGAGGAAATGGAAGACCACAGGCTCAGTTCAAGTTAAGGCTCGAAGTGGCAGACCAAGAAAGATTTAGGATAGACAGAAGCGACGAATGGTGAGAACAGTCAGAGTCAACCCACACACCAGCAGCAAAGACCTACAACATCATCTTGCAGCAGATGGAGTCACTGTGCATCGTTCAACCATTCGGCGCACTTTACACAAGGAGATGCTGTATGTGAGAGTGATGCAGAGGAAGCCTTTTCTCCGCCCACAGCACAAACAGAGCCGCTTGAGGTATGCTCAAGCACATTTGGACAAGCCAGCTTCATTTTGGAATAAGGTGCTGTGGACTGATGAAACTAAAATTGAGTTATTTGGGCATAACAAGGGGTGTTATGCATGGAGGAAAAAGAACACAGCATTCCAAGAAAAACACCTGCTACCTACAGTAAAATATGGTGGTGGTTCCATCATGCTGTGGGGCTGTGTGGCCAGTGCAGGGACTGGGAATCATGTCAAAGTTGAGGGACGCATGGATTCCACTCAGTAACAGCAGATTCTGGAGACCAATGTCCAGGAATCAGTGACAAAGCTGAAACTGCGCCGGGGCTGGATCTTTCAACAAGACAACGACCCGAAACACTGCTCAAAATCCACTAAGGCATTCATGCAGAGGAACAAGTACAACATTCTGGAATGGCCATCTCAATCCCCAGACCTGAATATAATTGAAAATCTGTGGTGTGGTGTGAGTTAAAGAGAGCTGTCCATGCTCGGAAGCCATCAAACCTGAATGAACTAGAGATGTTTTGGAGGATGGTCCAAAATACCTTCAACCACAATCCAGACTCTCATGGGAACCTACAGGAAGGCTCCCGGGATATTCAGGCACTGGGGTGCCGCCTGGTGGTGGCCACGGGTCCCTACAGGGCTGGGCTTCCAAGCCCTTGACCTGAGGCCAGGACTGACGCCTCAAGGTCTGGAGGAGGCATTAAGCTCTCTCCGTCCTCCTGGGCACGCTGGGACCACAATATATATATATACTCAGCAAAAAAAGAAACGTCCCTTTTCAGGACTGTGTATTTCAACAATAATGTTTTAAAAATCCAAATAACTTTACAGATCTTCATTTTAAAGGGTTTAAACGATGTTTTCCATGCATGTTCAATTAACCATAATCAATTAATTAACATGCACCTGTGGAATGGTCGTTAAGACCTTAACAGCTTACAGAAAGTAGGCATTTAAGGTCAAAGTTCTAAAAACGCAGGACACTAAAGAGACTTGTCTACCGACTGTGAAAAACACCCAAAGAAAGATGCCCAGGGTCCCTGCTCATCTGCATGAACTTGCATTAGGCATGCTGCAGGGAGGCATGAGGACTGCTGATGTGGCTAGGGCAATAAATTGCCATGTCCGCACTGCGAGACGCCTAAGACAGCGCTACAGGGAGACAGGAAGGACAGCTGATCATCCTCACAGTGGAAGACCACGTGTAACAACAACTGCACAGGAACTGTACATCTGAATATCACACCTGCGTGACAGGTACAGGATGGCCACAACAACTGCCCGAGTCACACCAGGAACACACAATCCCTCCATCAGTGCTCAGACTGTCCGCAATAGGCTGAGAGAGGCTGGACTGAGGGCTTGTAGGCCTGTTGTAAGGCAGGTCCTTACCAGACATCAAAAGCAACAACGCCGCCTATGGGCACAAACCCACCTTCGCTGGACCAGACAGGAGTGGCAAAAAGTGCTCTTCACTGATGAGTCACGGTTTTGTCTCACCAGGGGTGATGGACGGATTTGTGTTTATCGTGGAAGGAATTGAGCACGTCTGGGACCTGTTGGATCGCAGGGTGAGGGCTAGGGCCATTCCCCCCAGAAATGTCCAGGAACTTGCAGGTGCCTTGGTGGAAGAGTGGGGTAACATCTCACAGCAAGAACTGACAAATCTGGTCCAGTCCATGAGGAGGAGATGCACTGCAGTACTTCAAGCAGCTGGTGGCCACACCAGATACTGACTGGTACTTTTGATTTTGAGCCTCCCTTCATTCAGGGACACATTGTGAAACATTTTTAGTTTGTCTTATGGTGTTGACTCTTTTAGTGTTCATACAAATATTTACACATTAAGTTTACTGAAAGTAAAAACAGTTGAAAGTCAGAGAACGTTTCTTTTTTTGCTGAGTAATATATATATATATATATATTACTTTTAAGAATGCAACGTATAGTTTTGTCCAGGAGGAAAGCAATGTTACCTCAGATCAATGGCAACCTTTTGTAGGATGTGTCCCTGAGACTTATTAATTGTCATCGGGAAGCAGAGCTTTACTGGAAATTTGAGGCATTTCAATTGAAATGGGAGATCAGGTGGTATAAAGGTGATGCCAGGAATACATTCAGAGTGTGGCGCTCTGCTGTCTTTTTGTGTAGCTGCCTTCAGACAGCTTCTCCGCTGCTTTATAAACGAACGCCATATAAGGCCATCGTTTCTCCTTGCTTTGCGGTTCTGTACTGTTTTATTGTTTGTTTATTACGATTCTTATAGTTATTGTGTAGCTATTCGAGACTTACTTTACTGTTCAAGTACCCATTTCCTTTATTTAATCCGCGGCTTGTACGTTATTTTTTGCTCGTTTATTACGATTATATAGATATTTACTGATTCCCTTCTTTAGCTGACTGCCTGCTCATATAAGACGCTCCGCTGTTTTTTTGTGAAACAGCCTTTACACAGCTTCTCCACTCTTTTATAAACGAACGACATATAAAGCCATCACCTTGTCAATTGTGTAATGCATTTTTTGAACAGGTTTGATGCATGGAAGTGATCACTCGTACTGCGTTCAGTAAGTTCACCTGAGCTGCTCTCTTGTGTGATGTTGTGATGTCCACGGCTTAATTTAATATTAGCTAAGACCCGGCACTTAAAAGTTTCTGGCTGCACTTCGGTTGTAATATGACGAAGCTGCGCGAGCTCACTCTTGAGAATGCAACGTATAGTTGTCCAGGAGAAAAGGGATCTTGCCTGAAATCAATGGCATCGTTTTGTAGGGTCTGTGCCTGAGACCTATTACTTGTCATCGCGCAGCAGAGCCTTACTGGAAATTGGAGGCATCTGAATTGAAATGGGAGATCAGAGGGTATAAAGGGGACTCGAGGAATACATTGAGTGTGGAGAAACTCTAGCGACAGCGTGTGTATTAACTTGTGGATTTTTCTGTGAGTAGTTGGTGGCAGCGTGATGAAGTTGCGCCTGCAAGACTGTGTTAGCAGCTGAGCGCAGCTCAGAGCGAAATGAGGTGAATGGGAGGGGAGATGATGACGTCACTCCCCCACCCGCCTTAAATGTCAATTCCCCACAAACACAGTCTCTCGGAATTTGCATAAGCACAGCCCTTCACCAGCAATTTTAACTTAGTTACAAAGTGATCAAAACTGTCATTTATACCCTGCGTCCTGTCATTAAACTTGTATCCCGCATTACCCGTGGGCATGACAAACACCAGCAGCAGCCTGTCTATGAACTTAATTTAAACTTTAGGTTTACACCGTGCTTTGTTTCCGAAGTAGCTGCACTCATGAATATGCTTGTATGTGTCACTCACTCGCTTCTTATTGTTTCGCTGCCTTCTCAATTGTATAATGCATGTTTTCTTCAGCTCTTTTTGGAGCTCTTCCTTGTTTTCTACGTACTGCGTTGACAGTCAGTTCACGTGATTACGTGGGAGGCGTGATAATGTCACACAAAACTCCGCCCCCACTGCCATCGAGCTCAACTCCATTACAGTATATGGAGAAAAATAGATTCCAGTTATGACCATTACGCGTAGAATTTCAAAATGAAACCTGCCCAACTTTTGTAAGTAAGCTGTAAGGAATGAGCCTGCCAAATTTCAGCCTTCTACCTACACGGGAAGTTGGAGAATTAGTGGTGAGTGAGTCAGTCAGTCAGTCAGTCAGTCAGTGAGTGAGGGCTTTGCCTTTTATTAGTATAGATGAGGTCTGAGCACTTTGTCCACCAGACGCTGGAAGGTTGCCGGAGCCGAAATGGAAGGACACAATATTGCCAGTGTCTCCTAGAGGTGCTAAATGTGGTCTTAACCTTTGCGGAGTTCGTTAAAGGAACCTGCCAGTACCCCTGTGTCATGTCCAGTGTGCTCAAATATTGAGCTTGTCCAAGCCTCTCAAGGAGGTCGTTCACTCGTGGCATTGGATAAGCATCAAATTGGGAGACTTGATTAAGTCATTGGAAGTCGTTGCAAAACCTTCAACTCCCGTCAGGCTTAGCAACCAATAGAGTGGGACTGGACCAGGGACTATGACTTTCCTTGATTAATCCTAGTTCCAGCATGTGCTTGATCTCAAGCTCCACTTCAACTCTTTTTGCCTTGGGATAGAGGATACGGATATTCTTGGACTATAACCCCGGGCTCTGACACAATGTCATGCTTAATCAGAGAGGTCCTTCCGGGGTTTTCACTCACTACCTCTGGGGCGAACAGAATAACTGTTTCCAGCTCCTGTTGCTGTCTGGGACTTAAATCCGCACCAAAGTTAAGGCTAGCCGTGTGAGCAAAGAGCAAGCGAGACTGACTGGGGGTGGGATCAGGATCCCTATCCTTCCATGGTTTCAGCAAAGTTGCATGATAAACCATCTCCCTCGCCAACAATTGGGTTGACTCACCAAATAGTCGACAAGTCCTTTCCTCTCCTTTACTTCGTAGGGTCCTTGCCAATGGGCAAGTAACTTAGAGTGGGAGGTAGGTACTAGGACCATGACCCGATCTCCTGGGCAGAACTCCCAGAGAGACGTGCCACGGTAATATTGGACCTTTGCTGCTTGTTCCTCTTCCATGTGACTTTTAAGGAGGGACAGAATTTTACCAAATGTATTGCGTAATTGCGCGATATACAGTAATCCCTCCTCGATTGCGGGGAATGCGTTCCAGACCCCCCGCGATAGATAAAAATCCGCGAAGTAGAAACCATATGTTTGTATGGTTATTTTTATATATTTTAAGCCCTTATAAACTCTCCCACACTGTTTATAAATATTCCCTGCACAGTTATACAGCATAATCCCTTTGTATTCTCTTAGATATTAGGTAAGATTCATTGAAATTATGTATGTAAACACACTGTTTATATACAGTAAAACCTAAATGTTATTTTAAAGATATCGAGGCGTCTCCATATATCACATATGTTACAGCCATTACGATAGACAGGCCACCAGCAATAAATACGTACAATGTAAGAAAAATTGTATACAGTAAATGTGTGTACAGTCACACTAAATGTACGTACATGTACTAAGTACTGTAAGTAGAAAATTAATTATGGTTACTCACCAACAATGACACGATGACTTGTCCGATAACAATGAGTTTAATTTTACTGCACAACAAAGGAGAGAGTTACAGCCCTTCTAAAGGAGCCTCTTCAGGCGATTGTGTAGCTTTGTCGTTGTTCTTCTTCTGGCAGTCTTCAATCCAAATCCCTAAAGTAGATTCCATCCAGACTACTGCCTTATTACATCCACCTACAACTCGTTTTGCACCCTGGTTAAAAGGACACTGCGGCCGTAGATCTTATATTCCTTTCCTACTTTTTAAATAAAAAGAAGCCTCATTGATGCTGTAATGGCATCCTACAGCGGTGTAACTTTTCCCTTCCTTCAACAAATCCAAAACATTTACCTTTCGGCAATCGTTAAAATCTTCCGCTTGGGCACGGCCCCTGAAGCAGTAGCAGGAGCAGATCATTTTGGAGCCATAATAAAGGGCTTGACTATGCACAAAGATAAACACAAAAGAGCACAAAAGTTAACTCTTTACACAGCGAAACACATTGATGCTGAATGAGCGAGATGAGACTTCCTGGTTAACACCGCATTCAGCACACAGGAACTTAACTACGTGCTTTGATTGGTTAGCTTCTCAGTCATCTGCGAATAGCGTCCCTTGTATGAAATCAACTGGGCAAACCAACTGAGGAAGCATGTAGAGGAAGTAAAAAGACCCATTGTTTGTAGAACCCGCGAAGCAGCGAAAAATCCGTGTTATATATTTAGTTATGCTTACATATAAAATCCGCGATAGAGTGAAACCGCGAAAGTCGAAGCGCGATATAGCGAGGGATTACTGTATTCCAATATATTTGTAGAGGGAAGAGCCTCTTTTTCCCATCCTTCTTTTAATATATATAATATGCCATGGTGTCGTCGCCAATGCAATAAATCAAAATGGGAGAACCCCGTGGAGGCTTGTGGGACTTCCCGATAGGCAGTACACTCCTGTACACAGGCCAGTACACAGTACACAGGCCAGTACACTCCCTGGCCTGCCCAGGCTGTCTAGCTAAGTGTGCCGGAAGCGGAGCCTACACTGGGTCTCTTGAACCGTGGGACACCCTCCATGCCTGAAAACTTGGCCACGGTACGCTCCCATCTGGGTACTTTGCAGGTCCTGTCCCCTTCTCTTCCAGGATCCAACCATCCTGCCGACTACACCAATGGCAGAATCTCCACACAGAGCCATAGCAAGGTTTGGAGCAGCCACCCATATAATTGGTGTCCTGGCTGCAAAATCATGAATATATTACACAGCACTGATGTGCACAAAAACAAATTCAAAACATAACTGAGGGAATAAGGGAAAGGTGGAGGCAGGAAGTGAAATTCAGATGGGTCGGGCTCATAAGGGTCTTCAGCCATAGGCTCGAGTCCGGACGTGACATCAAAGGGACCCGGAAGTGACGTCAACAGGGCCAGGTGGAATCTCCCATGGATGGTCTGCATGAAAGCGAGAAAAAGAATCAGTGCACTCTGCCACATCCCGGTCTGACTCAAAATTGCCCTTACTCAAGCCCTTTGGCTACCTCCCATGCACCCGTGTGTGATAATATATATACAGGTACGATATCTTTACAACAAAATTTTCATTACAACAAAGTATTTTTATGGTCTCGATAGTTTCCCCATATGACGCCAGTTTATAGAAATCTCATTACTACGATGTACATTCAGCAGATACTTTCATTACAACGAAGTGCCCAAAAGACCTTGAAATGCCTGAGTTCTGAGGCCACAGCTTTTTTTTTTTGTGCCTTTTTTGTTTCCTGCAGTTTTCAGTAATACCTTTTGCTTATTGCTCATCAACATTTTAAAAACATCCATTGGAATTTAACTCATTGTCACGGCAGACACGAAAAAACGATAACAGTTCATATTAGAAAAAAAAATACATTTTTGTAGTTCTCGATTGCGGCAAAAAGAAAAAAGACGTGCTAGTGAATTTGGAATTTCACCACTGACGCTGTAAACTTTCTTGAAAGACCGAGCAAAAAAAGAAAAAATCTCGGGTTGCAAACGTATGTGAACTGCTGCATTTGAAGACGTTGAAAAAGCAGTTTTTATGTGGTTCAGTGATGCATTGAATTCCTCCCACCCATCATTCGCATCGCATTTCATGTGCAGCGAGCAAGCGAGCAAGAGAGAGAGCGCGACACACACATACACACACAGGCGCGCGAGACAGAGGCATACACACAGGCGCGCGAGACAGAGGCATACACACAGGCGCGCGAGACAGAGGCATACACACAGGCTATGAGACAGAGGCATACACACAGGCGCGAGACAGAGGCACACACACAGGCCGAGACAGAGGCACACACACAGGCGCTCCAGGCTCGCGAAAGAGAGACACACACAGGCATGCGAGAGAGACACACGCACAAACGAAAGAGAGATCGAGAAAGGGAGGGCTGGACTCAAGGTAGAAAAAGCTTGTTTTTGTTTTCAGTTCTGTTTACAGTGATCGGTTCATATCGTGCGTTGTGGCAATGTTACTTTTCTTGGTGGTTTATTAAATTACGGATTTTTCAAATGTTCATTTTTTTCCCTGTGTTTAAAACTCATTTAAAAAAAAAAAAAAAAAGTGTTTTTAGCGAGCGGTTCCTAGCACTATAGCGCGAACTATTGCAGTGTTACTTTCTTTTTTTCAAGGTTTTCTCAGTGTTATTCAATGTTTTTACATTTAATTTACTATTACACTGTGCATTCCATGGTATAATTAACTATATTTGTGCTTAAAAACTAAAAAAAATATATATTTACATACACTTTGTATGGTCTGGAATGGATTAATTGTATTTACATACAATCCTATGGGGGAAATTGCTTCAGTTCACGACCAGAGTTTTAGAACGAACTATGGTATATATAGTCGGAGATGGCCGGGACGCCTAGGAAGACAGGAGGAGGGCTTACGCCTTCCCCAGACCATGTGGGGGCAAAAGCCCTGGTTAATTTGGAAGGGCCGGGGGGGAGAAGTATGGGCACCCAGAGTGCTCCTGGGTATGTCACCGGCACTTCCGCCACACTGGGGCGTGTTGGTAGGAGGTTGCCGGAACACACCAGGTGCTTATAAAATGGGCCGTCTCCCTTAATACGATGGCTGGAGTCAGGAGAGTAGAGAAGACAAGGTCTTAGGAGGAGGCAAAGAGGTGGCCTGAAAGAGAAGAAGGCACTGTGTTGTGGCCAGGACTTTGGGGTTGTGTGAGCACTTTTTGTATATAATGGGCCGTGTCAATAAACGTGTGTTGGGTGACATGAACATGAATATATATTGTGACAGATAGGGGGCGCTATCGCTCCCTTGAATCCTCGGACAATACGTCAGACACCAGATAAAAGTCCAAATAATTATTTTATTTGAACTATACAGTGCACAAAGCGCCCTCCTCTCCACAATACTCATATAATAACAATACAATAACCAATAATCAATCACAATCCTCCTCTCCCAGACACGTTGCCACCCTTCCACCCAGCTCAGCTCGTCGTCTGGGGATTTCCCACAGCCTTTTATAGTCCCTGACCCGGAAGTGTTTCTAGTCCCTCAGTCCATGTGATCTCCTATCACTTCCAGGTCAGATAAAAATCCTCTTCTTCATCCCAGAAGTACGTCGTTGCTCTTGCCCATGTGACTCGGACGTACTTCCGGGGCATAGGGCAAATAGTCACTGCTCCTCCCTGCAGCGCCTTCTAGCGTCCCCTGTGGTATCCAGCAGGGCTGTAAAGGAAAACTCCAATGTCCATAATTCCCTGCTGGCATTCGGGGCACCTCCATGCTGCAGGGAGGGCTCCACCTGGCGGCCTGGGGGTATTGGCCTGGATGAATGGCCGGCCATATTCCACAATATATATACAGCGGGATGTGTATAATGTTATTGACTGCTCAGCACCCTTACAACTTGTGAGTAGAAACTGTCCTTGAATCTACTGGTGCCAGTGCAAATGGTAATTTGCCAAAAGGGAGGAATGAGAAAAGGGACAGTGCAGGTTGGCTTAGATTGCTAATTATACTGTTCGCAGGAAAAATGTTACATATGTCCTAAAAAGAAGCCAACTGGGTGGAATTTATATTCTGTGTCGCCTTCACCAAGTACTCTCTTCAGTACTTTTATGTTCTTGATCCAAGTAGGTGCTAAGTCAGGGTGTTATGCTGTCTGTGCGTGGACTGTACTATATATCTGTAAAAGTTCGTAACAACAGGTGGAGAAATGCAAGCTACTCTCAGATGTATGAGAAAGTATACACAATTATTGTCCTTTTTGACAATAGTTCACTTCAGTTTGTCAGTTATGGTCACTCCAAGAAATTTGAGGCTGTTCATTCTTTCAGAAGTATCCCATCTGAAGTAGATGTCGTGTGGTCTGCCTTGTGCTTTAGAAGTCACCAGCTTCTTGGTTTTGCACTAAGGGTGAGATTGTTGTCCTGGCACCACTGAGTCTCCAGATAGACATCTTCACTGTAAGTTGTCTCATCATTGTTGTTGATCAGGATTGTGATGATGGTGCCAATAAAAATGTAATGATGGCGCCACATAGTCTGAGGTAAACAACGAGTAACAAAGCGATCTCGGCACACTGCCCTGTCCAGTACCTGAGGTGAAGGTCAGCATGAAGGATGTGCAGCTACGAATCTGCAAATTCTGAGGTTAGTTGGTTAAGAAGTCCATAATTCAGTTATGGAGGACAGTGCTGTAAGAGCAATTTGTTAGTTAGGTCATATTAAATTGATAGAAGTATTTTCTTAGTGCAATGCATGCATTGTTTTTTATGTTCATTAAGCTCTATAGCTGCTAAGATCCTCACAGCAACTTGCTGAGTAAACCAGAAGCAATGTTCAATATATACCTGGAGGAGTTTATTTTATGATTTATTTCTTATTGAACTTTAGGGCACTTGCATTAATAGTTCCTGTCAACACACTCTCTCATTTCTTGAAACTGAAGTTCAGCTCATTAAGAACTGTTTATTTTGCTTTAATTGGGATGTGTATACCAATGTGTGCTTTCTTAGATGGCTCTTTCTCAGTCATCTCTGGTTTAGATTTAAGGGTCGGGGAATTTTCTTTTGTCCAGTTTTGATGTTTGTAATGTTTTTTTATTTGCTTGTTCCCATGTTTCTTTAAAATCAATAAAGTACAAAAAATGTTGAAATATTATATATTTACTGCTGTCATGTTTCTGAACTGGATTAATTGAATTTAGTATCAGATAGATATATACTTTCTGGTAATAAAAGTGAAATTGTATGTTTGGAAAAGAAGCTAGCTGATTTCTCAGTTTGACTGATTTGTGAAAACTTTTCATTTTCAGATATTATGGTTACACCAATTAGTATCCAGAAAAGAAACTTATTCATCAATCATTCCATCTTGATCAAATAATGCACATTTGTGTTTACAATAGTCCACGATCGCTTCTATTTAAATATAACATCCAAAACAGAAAGGAATTTGATAAAATGTTTTTATAAGGCACACAAACTGCGTTTCCCTCTTTCTATCCAGCATTAGTCACCTGAGAAGTTCTTGGACTCCCAGCTTCTCTTAAGAGATATATGCAAGCTTTTTTGGATTTTGTAAGAACACCTTGGGCAGGGTGGAGTTCTGTCTTTCTAGAGATAAATTAAAACAAGCACTTCTGGCTGTCCAGGAATGATTCACTATTCATTCTTGCTGATCAAGTATGAATAGAGCTAGTAAAACTCTGCATAAACAAGGCTTCAGGGCCAGATGAAATCAGTCCCAGTGTGCTGAAAACATGTGCCAGCAAACTCTGATAAGAACTGAACCTGCTCTCCCTTTCCCTGAGTTTGCCGAAGGTTCACCAGCTGTCTAGAGCATGCTTTGTGAACTCAGTGCCAAAGGAATGACATTCATGTAATCCCAATGACTTTAGACCAGTTGCATCATACATCATGAAGACTTTTTAGAGGCTGGTCTTAAAAACAGCTACAAAAACTATTTTAGACCATCTGGATCTTCTGCAGTTTGCCTATGACACATATAGTTATGGAGGATGCTCTCATCTACATGCTCCACAAAGCCTATTCCCCACTTGGACAAAGTTGGCTCCACAGTCAGGGTATTGTTCTTTGACTTGTCCAGTGCTTTTAAAACTATTCTACCTCATGATGCTCCCACAGTCTCCTGGATCATGGACCAACTGACCAATAGACAGCAGTTTGTGAGGCCTAAGAACTGTGTGTCAGAAATGGCGGTAATACTGGAGTACCTCAGGGAATTGTCCAGTCTCCCTTCTTGTTTTACCCTTAACATGACAGACTTCTAGCACAATACCAGCACTTGCCATCTCATCCATCATAGGCTGCATTAAAACTGGAGACGAGTAAGAGTACAGGAAGGTTGTGGAGATCCTTGCTTTGTGGTACAGGGATGACATCCTGCAACTCTGTCATAAGACAAAAGAGCTGGTGATAGACTTCTTGGTGGCAAAAAGCCTCTGAGACCAGTCACCATTCTGGGCAAGAACATGGAAATAGTGCAGAATTACAAGTACATCTGGGTTCACATAAACAGCAAACTGGACTTGTCTGACAATACTGTGGCTTTGTACAAGAAGATCCAGAGCAGACTGTACCTGCTAAGGAGACTCAGATCTTTTGATGTCTGCAGAAAGCTCCTAATCCATCCCCTCCAGGGTTGCTTTCTTGGAATTCTTTTAGCCACAGACTCATTCCACCACAGTGTGCTAAGAAGTGCCTCTGGGGGTGTTTTGTGCCTACTGCTATCACAATTCAATGCTTCCACCCAATATATTTATTAACTTTAATTTTATTTATTCACTTATTATTTGATTGACTAGCTGTATTATTTGTAATGTGAGTCTGCATTCTTGTATTTTTGTTTTTGCTGCTCTAATAAAGTTTATCTATTCTAATCATGCCCAGAGCATTCACCTTCTGGGGCATGTCCTTCTCCTACTTGTAGTTAACTGTAGCAAACACTATAAATGTGTCATAAATATTTTAATGATACGAATAGTAAAGGAAGAAAGGAATAGATGAATACTAGCACAACTAAATTTTCAGATAAGGTTTTGTACTAAAAACATTACATGAAAATAATATTTTCACTGAAATTTAGCATGTGTCTCTTTTAGGGGTCTTATGGTAAAAGTGAGAAAGGAGAAAAAGGAATTCCTGGATTACCAGGACCCAGGGTAAGACGCATTATTGATTTTATTTATATAATTGTGAACTTTATAAGGATGTATATATTACTGTATTTAAATTCTTCTCATTTTAATGAAACACTTATATTAAAGCATTCACTTATGGAATGCTGTTTCACCACCTTTTAATTTTATAATTGTTCAAATGTTAATTATTTAATGTTTTTGCCTTTATTTTGAAAAATTTGAAAGGGAGCAACAGCACTTGATGGGCAGCCAGGTTTTCCAGGTCGTCAGGTCAGTATTTTGTTTTTTACAAATATATTAAAGGTGCATACAGTTTTTTAAAATTGTGGATATTTTTTAGCTGTACAAAAATTAACTACAGGATATAAACTATGGGATTATATGTGTTTAAAAAGAATATTGTGTGAACAATAAACAACAACAAATAATAAACAAAATGGCAACAGGTTAGGGTGATAAAGGATAAACATGGAAACATATTCAGAAGTGAGGAGGGTGTATTGAGCAGATGAAAGAGTACTTTGAGAGGCTGATGAATGAAGAGAACGAGATAGAGAGAAGAGGTTGGATTATGTGGAGATAGTGAATCAGGAAGTTCAATGGATTAGCAAGGAGGAAGGAAGGACAGCTATGAAGAGGATGAAAAATGGAAAGGTTGTTGGTCCAGATGACATACCTGAGGAAGCATGGAGGTGTTTAGGAGAGATGGCAGTGGGGTTTTTAACCAGATTGTTTAATAAAATCTTAGAAATTGAGAGGATGCCTGAGGAGTGCAGAAGTGTACTGTTACCGATTTTCACCCACATAACTGTAGAAGAAGTTGCTAGAAGTAACAGTGCAACTTTTTGCTGTCTGTTTCTGATTTTAGCAATTTTTTGTAATTGTATAATTGAATACCATCCATCCATCCATCCATCCTCTTCCGCTTATCCTAGGTCGGGTCGCGGGGGCAGCAGCTTAAGCAGAGAGGCCCAGACTTCCCTCTCCCCGGCCACTTCTTCCAGCTCTTCCGGGAAAATCCCAAGGCGTTCCCAGGCCAGCCGGGAGACATAGTCCCTCCAGCGTGTCCTGGGTCTT
Organism: Polypterus senegalus; assembly: GCF_016835505.1. Classification (NCBI taxonomy): domain Eukaryota; kingdom Metazoa; phylum Chordata; class Cladistia; order Polypteriformes; family Polypteridae; genus Polypterus; species Polypterus senegalus. The sequence continues at coordinate 43,389,189 of NC_053163.1, forward strand.
CAGATGCCCGAGCCACCTCATCTGACTCCTCTCGATGCGGAGGAGCAGCGGCTCTACTCTGAGCCCCTCCCGGATGACTGAGCTTCTCACCCTATCTTTAAGGGAGAGCCCAGACATCTTGCGGAGGAAACTCATTTCAGCCGCTTGTATTCGCGATCTCGTTCTTTCGGTCACTACCCATAGCTCATGACCATAGGTGAGGGTAGGAGCTTAGATCGACTGGTAAATTGAGAGCTTTGCCTTACGGCTCAGCTCCTTTTTCACCACGACAGACCGATGCAGAGCCCGCATCACTGCGGATGCCGCACCAATCCGCCTGTCGATCTCACGCTCCATTCTTCCCTCACTCGTGAACAAGACCCCGAGATACTTGAACTCCTCCACTTGGGGCAGGATCTCTTCCCCAACCCTGAGAGGGCACTCCACCCTTTTCCGACGGAGGACCATTATACAACATTGGAGCTGTAATGCCAGCAGCCAAAAGATCTATGATTCAGGTTTATCTGCATGATTTTCCTCGTAAGAAGTAAATACTATTACTATACAGATTGTTGAACCTTGGGTACTAAATGAGGAACAAGTCTAGCTATAAGCATTGAATGTCACAGGCAATATGGAAACCACATTAAAAATCCAAAGCAACCAACAGCCAATATATCTACCTATTTTGTACAGTGTACATACAGTTGTTTTAGTTCCTTTCTGGAATGCTATCTAGCTATACAATAGTAAAATATGACTTCCATTCCAGTCAGTTCCAGTATTGAAGGAGAAATATTTAACTCTCTTACTTAACAAATCTAAATGCCAAGATAGTATTTTTACAGGAGACTCAGTTATTAAGCAAGGACCAATTTCGGTTGCAAAGAGAGTGGTCTGGCCAATTTTTTCACTCTAGCTATAAAAAGAAAACCAAGGGCATGGAAATCTTAATATACAAAATTATCCCATTTGTAGTGTCAGATACAATATCTGATTCTGAAGGGTGATATGCCGTGTTGATGGGCAATTTATACTAAAATGATTTTGTTTAATATCTATACACCTAACATAGATGATAGAGCTTTCTTCCAAAATGAGCATCTATTCCTAATGTGAACACTCACAAAATTATAATGGCCAGAGAAATTAATTGTGTTTTTAATCCAGACCTGGATAGATCCTCAGATACAATAGCAATAGCATCTAATACTACAATGATAATTACACAGTTTGTAATGGACTATAACTTATCTGACCCATGTAGGTTCTTAAATCCTAACCTAAGAGCATACTCCTTCTTCTCACAGTTGTTATTTTCTATACCAGCCATATTGATCTCTGATTCCATCATAGCCACATAAAATTTATACACCAAATGTTGCCACTGAAGTCAGGAAAAGATATAAAAAATCAAAAAATAGATTCTACGGTGTTCTGACAGGTGTGATCAGGAAAATTATGGGGGCATAGGAAGAACAGGGCTCTTAGGTCTGGATCAGTGTTAAGACCCCACCTAGCTGTAATGAGGGAAACAAAGGAAAATGAGCATGTAGTGTCAAGGTTATAGGTAGTGAGATTTGAATAGCCCCTGCATAAGAACAGTAAACCCTTAATGAGCAGAGTAAGAGCAAGTAATAGGAGTATGGACATACACAAAATGACTGAAACAGCATCTGAAATTAGGAGCAATATATACACTTTCTAAACCCACTTATCCAGAGCAGGATCAAAAGAAGGCAACTTTAGATGCAAGGCAGAAAAAATTCCTGGACAGGGTGCTATCCTATTGCAACAATATATATATGCAATATGTATGACATGGCTGATGTTAAGAACAAAAAGAGTATGATATTTCAACTATCTATTTTGAAAGATATGTATTGCTTCGTTGTGAAACAACCTTTTTAAAGCAAAAGTGATTATCCTGATCTTCTGTATTGACCTAGTCAGTCTCTCGATCAGTGCCATATTATTTTCAAAAAGGATTTCTCCTATGCAAAGTGGCAGGTGAATTATTGTCAACAAAACACAGACACCTGAGAAATAAAGTGAAACATTACTCACGCATAATTCCTCCATGCGGTAAAGGTTTTGTTGACCAACACAGTCTGGTTCGACTTTAGATGTTTGAATGACATCTTGATATACAAGACATGCATGCAAACAAATGTGGCAGCTCATCATAATGGACATCCGCCTCACATGCAGCCTGGTATATGGCTTAATGTGTGCTGCTGTATTAGTTGCTGTGTACATACTATATGTTGGGTTCAGTCAGAAATACAGCTGACATTTAGTCATTTATGAACAGATTGAAATAATCTGTATCTAATACTTCTCTCTTAAGCTTCGAAGATTCATTGAACAAACAGCAGCTTTGAAAGTTGCTGAGCACATACAAAGCAAACTCATCACCTTGGTATGATTCACTAACACTTGAACCACAATTTACCATGGTGTCACTATCAGCTCCTGAAGAGCTTTCATTATTATTATAAACTAAATTGCTTTCTTCTTCACATGCCCGTATTCAGCTTTCACTATCACTACAAATGCTATGTCAACACCCTCCCTCTGACACTAGCTGCTGTTCACTGGATGAATATATGCGGAGCTCCTGGTGGGTGACTTTCAATTTTAGAGTTAAAGCTTACAAGGATTAAAGACCAATGGCAGGAATATTTATTCAAAAAACAGATGTGAAATTCTTATTAATATATTTTGATTAGTTTCAGGACTTGCAGCCCGGGTTAGCCCTTATAAGTCTGGTTTTGATGAAAACTAAAAATATTTTAAGTACATTTTCATTTTGGTTTAAATTATTTTATTTCTGTTTATAAAAATGTTTTTTTATTAATAGTTTCAATTTAGATTTTTGTTTTCGTTAGCTATAATAACCTTTCTCTTGACTACTAAAGAAATGGAACGGCTTATCTTTAAATTGGGACATCATTATTATGAACACGGAGAAAAGGCCAATTAGATCTTAGCCCAAAAAATCCACAAGCAGGAAGTCCGTAATGCAATAAAAGCAATTAACTACACAGATGGAGATATAATTATTGACCATAAAAATATAACTGACACATTTAGAGAGTACTATAAGACCTCATTAGCTTAAATAAGATAAGACACAATCTAATCACGAATTAAAGAGAAAGAAGGTATTCTCTCACCTAACAGATTTAAACACTAAAATAGTATTTTTACAGGAGACCCACTTACTAAGCAAGGATCAGTTCCCGCTGCAAAAGGACTGGACTGGTCAAATGTTCCATTCTAGCTTTACAAAGAAAACTAGAGGTGTGGGAATTCTCATAAATAGAACAGTCTCATTTGTAGCTTCAGATGTAGTATTGGATCCTGAAGGGAGATATGTGATGGTCATGGGCAACTTATCTATCTGTAAAATGATTTTGATAAATGCTTATGCACCCAATGTTGATGATAAGGAATTTATACATTTATTTGCATCCATTTCCAATGTGAACACTCATTAAATTATAATGGCTGGGGACTTTAATTGTGTTTTAAATCCACTCTTAGGTAGGACTTCTGTCACAGGGAGGACGACATCTAACACTGCAAAGATAATTACAAAGTTTATAATCGATCACAACTTATCAGACCCCTGGAGGTTTTTAAACCCAAACTCAAGAACATATTCTTTCTACTCACCAGTACATCATTGCTACTCAAGAATTGATTATTTCTTTATAGATAACTTCTTGCCTACGATTAAATCCTGCAAATACGATGCTATTGTTATTTCTGACCTTGGAGCTAAAGTCACTATGCCCCACACACTCACCTCGCAGATGGCGTCTCAACCCGCTTCTATTAGCAGACGAGAATTGTACAGAATTTATATCCAAACAAATCACTTTCTTCCTAGAGACAAATACATCCTCAGAGATTTCTGCAGGAATACTCTGGGAAACTCTTAAGGCCTTCTTAAGAGGATAGATTATTTCATATCTTTCCCACAGAAATAAAATAGAAACCAAGAACGTATCAAAGCTAAAAAGCAAAATTACTAGAATAGATGAAGAACATGCTAGGCTTCCAAGTGAGGCTCTACATAGGAAAAGGCAGGCTCCTGCATTCAGAACTAAACCTCTTGACAACTAAAAAACTGAACAACTAATTTATAAATCCAGACATCATTACTATGAACATGGAGAGAAAGCTAATAAACTTTTAGCTCAACAAATCCACAAGCAAGAAGTCTGCAACACAATCACAGTAATTACCAAAACGAATGGAGACAAAATCATCGACCATAAAAATGACTACTATAAATCCTTATATTCTACTGAGTTTAAAAAAGACAGCACACAATCTAATACATTTCTGGATACATTATAGACATCACAATTAGATACTTTTAGTGCGGAGGAACTGGATAAACCTCTGGCGTTATCAGAATTACTAGATGCTATAAAGTCACTTCAAGGCGGGAAAGCAGCAGGCCCTGATGGCTACCCTGCAGAATTTTATAAGAAATTCTCCGCTCAGCTAGCTCCCCTCCTATAAGCAACATTTACAGAAGCTAGAGACAATCAAACTCTTCCTCAAACTTTTCACCAAGCATTAATCACCATTTTTCCTAAACTAAATAAGGACTTATTGCAATGTGCATCATACAGACCAATTTCACTTATGAATAATGACGTTAAGATACACAAAAAAAAAGGATGGAGAAAGTGCTCCCTTCGGTAATATCAGGAGATCAAACTGGATTTATCAAGGGTCGACACTTATCTTCCAATCTTCCAATCTTTGACGCCTGTTTAATGTAATATACTCACCAACAAAGTCAAACACCCCAGAAATATTATTATTATTGGATGCAGAAAAAGCATTTGACATGATTGAATGGAAATACCTTTTTACTACATTGGAGAAATTTGGGTTTGGCCCAAACATTTGTGCATGGATCAAACTACTGTATACCAATCCAGAAGCTTCAGTTTGTATCAACATTTGTTTAGACTACTTTAAACTAGAACGTGGTACCAGACAAGGATGCCCCTTGTCACCGCTGCTATTTGCAATCGCCATTGGACCACTAGCAGTTCACTGTCGTAATACAGATCAGATAAAGGGGATTATCAGAGAAGGACTGGATCAAAAAAATTTTCTATATGCAGATGATATGGTACTGTATATATCAGACCCACAAAATGAAGTGCCTGCATTCTTAACAGCACTCACAGAATTTCAAAAGATCTCTGGTCTCAGAATTAATCTGAATAAAAGTGTACTCTTTCCAGTGAATTCTCAAGCATATATTAGATTAGACACCCTACCTTTTATCATTGCAGAACAGTTTAAATACCTAGGGGTAAACATCACAAGTAAACATAAAGCTCTTCATCAACAAAAGTTTGCCATCTGCATGGAAAAAAATTAAGCAAGACTTGCATACAGTAGATGGTCAACCCTTAATCTCATTCCACCTGGAAGAATTAACACTGTTAAGATGAATATTCTTCCTAAGCTTCTTTTTTATTTCAAAACATTCCAATATACATCAATAAATCATTTTTTAAACACTTAGATTCAACAATAACCTAATTTATTAAGGCAGAAGGTGGCATGGCTTGCCTAACTTTCAGTTTTATTACTGGGCAGCATACATACAAGCTATAAAAACCTGGACACAAATAGATGAACATACACAGGCTTGGTCCGCAATAGAAGTAAAATCCTGCAGTACTTCTTTATATTCCCTGCTCTGTGCCCCAATAAATGCAAGTTATCTGCAATATACTAATAACCTAATTGTGCTACACTCACTCAGAATATGGAACCAATGTAGAAAGCATTTTAAGATGGAGAAGCTTTTATCTGTGGCTCCTCTGCAAGAGAACCACCTCTTTCAACCTTCACAAACATATACAGTTTTTAATATCTGGAAAAAATTTGGGATTAACTTGCTTAGAGATTTTTATATAGACAACATCTTTGCATCCTTTGAACAATTACATTTCAGCTACACATTTCTTTCACTATCTTCAAATTAGGGACTTTATTAAACAGAACCTCCCTGATTTTTCTCATCTTGCACCCTCATCCATGCTGGAAAAAATATTGCTCAATTTCAAGGGCTCAGACACCATCTCTGCAATATATAAAATTATTTTACAGTCCCTCCCTTTCAAAGATCCAAGAGGACAATGGAAAAAAGATCTCTTAATCAATATATCAGAAAAGGAGTGGAAAGTAGCAATGCAGAGACTTCACTTGAGCTCAATATGTGCAAAGCATAGAATTATTCAACTCAAAATTATATATCGAGCACATCTGTCTCGCCTAAAACTGTCCAAAATGTTTCCAGGGCAAGATCCAACCTGCGAATGCTGCAGGCAAGTCCCAGCCTCACTAGGTCACATGTTTTGGGCCTGCACCAAATTAACATCATTTTGGACCAAAATGTTTAAGTGCCTCTCAGACAGCCTTGGTGTCACAATCCCTCCTAACCCATTAACAGTTGTGTTTGGTGTTCTTCCAGATGGGTTTAAAGTGGAGAAGGACAAACAAACTCTGATTGCATTCACTACACTTTTGGCATGCAGACTTATTTTGCTAAACTGGTAGAATCCTAACTCTCCTCTTTTAAGTCAGTGGGAAACCGATGTTTTATACTATTTGAAATTGGAAAATATCAAATACTCAGTTAGAGGATCTGTACAGATTTTTTTCAAAACATGGCAGGATCTTATCAGTAATATTTTAGAATAAGCTCTTAAAGCACAGAGGAAGCAATTATTTCTGCATTTCTTTTTTCTTCTCCATTCATCTCTATTGGCTTATCAAACTATGTTTACAAGTTTTACCCTGCTGGCCATGCTCTCTCTCAGGGGTGGGGGTCGACTTGTTCTCAATCCTACTTTTTGTAAAAATTGCTATAAGACACAATATAATGAGCTTCTTGATTCATTAGAGATACCACAGTTAGATACGTTTAGTGCTCTGGCCTTTGACACTTTTTAGAATTACTAGATCCTATAAACTCACTTCCAAGTGGGAAAGCAGCTGGTCCTGATGGCAATCCAGTGGAATTTTATAAACAATTCTCAAATAAGTTAGCTCCACTATTATTAGCAACGTTTATAGAAGCTAAGACAAAAAATTCTACATCACACTGTTCACCAAGCATCTTTCCGAAGAATACCAAGGACCTACTAAAATGTGCATCATACAGACCAGTCTATATGCTAGATAAAGCCAACTGCAGTTCATTATATCCCATTCTGCCTATAGATATATGTGAGAGGCTTTGATTTAGCTAGGAATTTGTCAAGATGAATTGAAGACATTTGTGCCACTTAGCCTTCATTTTCAGAGATGAAAAACCTACCACTGGAAAAATGCATGCATTCAATATTGATATGCAGGATGATTTTGCTGGCCTGAGGGCAGAAATGGCCAGTATCACCTGGGAGCAATAATCATTCATCCATTTATTTTCTAGATCCACTTCTTCCTAATCAGGTTCTTAGGGAAGCAGAGGCCTATCACAGCAAGAAGTGGGTGCAAGTCAGGAACAATCCCTTGTTAGGGCACCAGTCCATTACAGGGCAAAGACACACACACAGAAGATACACTAGGGCCACTTTAGCACTGCTAGCCCATCTAACTCTCATGTCTTTGGGTTAAGAGAGTAAACACAGTATCCCAATCTTCATTAAGGCCAAGGATGGGTTGAAATTGTTTTAGGTGACGTACAATGACATATAATAGACATACAATATGAACACATAATCTTCTTGCCCTGGACACACTGTCCAAAACCCTGCTCTTTCACTGTCTGCTTTTTAAGATATTCGAAATAACAGTGAATGTTGCGGGATAATCACAATATGATGACAATTTTCTAGGATGGTGCCCCATTAAGTTCTTCCTGGACTTAAGCATAATGGCACTCTAGAAAAGGTGGACAAAAATCCTAACTGCATATATTATCCTAACTATATCTTAACTGGATACATATTGATCATCAGTACCAAAGAAGAAGAATGAACACTTAATAAGGTAAGATACTGCACTAATGTTATTGCACATGGGAAATGCATTGTAAAGTAACAGTTTCTGAAACTAGCCATGGCGTACTATTACTGAAGTTACATTCAGTCTTGTACCGTTCCTGGTCATCTTCCACTATGGTGTGCCGTGTCTGTTTTTGTGACCACCCCTTGTCTTCTGTGAGGCTCTATTTATCTAATGCCCTGAGTCTCCACTTGCTTTCATGAACCTTCCTGGGATTGTAAAGTATAAAGTGAATTTTCCAGGGGTTTATGAAATGCAGTGCTCAGCATACTTGTGTGAAATTTCATTGTTAATCACCCATCCACCCTACGTTTCGTAAGGATAATATAAATTCTCCTACAACACATTTTGAACCCATGAACACCTGTGTGTCAATACTGTGATATAACTTGCAACTCACATATGCATGCTCATCCACACTTTGAGCAACAGTCTTTATGTGCATGCTGATTTGCTTGAATACAGCTTGCTTTAACATTACATCATGTTGAGTTGTGGGCAAATGTATAATCTGTGTATTAACATACATGTTGTAAGGGCTTTCAAAGTTTGATGCAGAATTCAAGAAATGCTTGGTTGTAACCTATCCAGATTTTTGCTGTTGCAAAGCTACCTTTTCTCTATGGTCAAAAAGAATAATGTTACCAACACTTTCATTTTGTCTGACAGCGCATGGCTTCTCCACATAGATGGATTGGTCACATAATGTACAATAATATCATAATGTTACAAATATTATTCAACCTTTGTCAAATCAATATATCTTTTTAAGTTCATTTCTATAAAGCATTTCTACGAACATTCCACCTCTCCCAGGATGTGTGTGCTGATCCCTACCTGAATGCCATCTTATAGCAGCTTCTAGCAAGTTACAACAGCTTACAAGCTCTTCTAAATCCTGATGAAGTTAGGAGTACAGTATTTTCCTCACTTAGGAAAAATGACGAAATGATTTTACTTATACTTCTAAGAGTCAGACCAGATTTGTTTCATTGAGATTTTTGAGCTAGATAGGACTATTTTTGTACTGTAAGATGTTTGATAAATGCCAGCACTGATCAGGAGTATGCTAGATATCCAAATAAAATAAACCCCTGGAAAATTCCTTAAACAAGTTTGGCTAATGTTTCTCTGAAGTCTCTCTCAAACTCCATCCCCCCCAACTGCCAAACTTTACATTAACATATGGTTTTGGGGGATGGCAGGTGTTAAAATGTTCAATTGCTCCATTGGTCTGAACTATGGCTGTTTGGAACTGGCTTGTATCAAAAGCCTTTAAGTACCATGATGTCCTGTTGGCTCTAGGGGTTGGACAGAACATCTATAAATTTGCTCACTCACTCACTCTCTCTCTTACCAAATGATGAAGAAGAATCAGACACCATGAACTGACAAGAACAACACAATGAAGAGCACAGCTCGACAGTCATATTGAGACAGGCATGCAGCCTGTTCTGAAGAAAGCTGACCACATATGAACTAGAGTCATTTTTAAGTAACTACCAAATCTGTGTGCCGCCTGAAACTACACATCACCATTTATCAGTTTGTATGGTTGCCAATATTCAAATGTACTTTGCATATTGTTATTATTTATGAATATTATCAATAATACATTGTTTAAATTGTAACTTAACTCCTGCTTTTCTTTTATTACACCTAATTGCCTGAGGTTATACATGTAGAAGGGAAGGTGGGGAGAAGTTATATGGTACAGTACCTTAAAAACAGTGGTATGTCTGTGAGATCGGAGGCGTTCTCCATAGAAAGGATTTCTTGCCCTACATTTTCTGTTTATGCTTTGCTTTGAGCTCCAGCCAACATTTATTATCATCAGGTTACCTAAAACTCAGTGGTTCAGTATTCTTCAATGATTTGGAGCCAAACTGGGGTTGCTTTGAGAAATTGGTTGTAATATTGTATATCAGACTATTTGCACAATGGCTTAATCTGCTTATTTAGAACAATCACCATCCATCTTCTATAACTATAGAAGCAAGATTTTTTCTCAAATTGGAAATAATCCAATTTGGTCTATAATTACTGTATATGTTAAGATGTTTTTTGGAAGCTAACAAAAATTCATTATTGTGATTCTAAAGTAAACATACTAAGACTCTCTGCAACACTTTTATGTGTAAAGGATTATTTTAGATGAAGAGCCATAACAGTATGGCTGTTTTCATTGGGTGGAAATTGAGTGTTGATTCTGATGTCTGTGTCTTTGAGATACACTATTGTACTTGGTATTTTGTTTTCTTTTATGTAGCTGAACAGTTTTATTGTGTTTTTTTTTTTTTTTAAAGTAAAATAAATTAAACACACAAGGACATAATATAATACTTTTGTTTTCTCTATGCCACAAATCCCAGTTCAATATAGGTTATGCAGTATATATTTTCTGCACCCTGGGCCCACTTTTTTTGAATAGTTTTCTACAACACATTGTTTTTCTGAGAAAGTGTTGTTTTCATTTGCAAGCCCATATTTCATAATTTTTTGATCAATTACTGTCCAAATGAGAGCAATTAATACTGGCTGCATTGAGGATATAGGGGTCCACTGGGAGGCACCAAAGAAATGCATTTAAGACCATTCAATCTCTGTAATATCTTATTTTAACTGTTCTAATATTAAAAAATAACTCAACTTAAGTCTTATCACTCAGAGTTGGAAAAGATTGATTCTTCTTAGTGGATAAATGTTAAATGTTAAGAATAAGGGCTAAATTAAATGCACTTTTTTTACAAAGGATGCAAATTCAGGTCTGTGGCACTAAGATCCATTATTATATTTCTGGGACTAAGCAGTGAGGTTTTGGCCATTCACATCTATTATAATGAGGCATTTGTTGTCATTTAGTTTAGTTAAAATTGATCAATTAATGGAAATAACACACTTATTATACCATGTGACAAAAGCGCTTCACCAGTGCCGACCTGACACAGACAAACACGAGAGGCACATGTGTAAAAGAAATAAACTTTTATTTTCTTCACCTGTAGGGCACATCATCCTCGTGTCCCACAGGCACAACACAGTCCCACAAAGACCAAAAAGCACAAACACAAATAATCACCTCTTCACCACCACTCCTCATGGGCAAGCGTTGTCTCCCTCCTCCCGACTCTGGCTCCCGGAGTAATGACTGCTGGCTCCTTTTATAACACCCCCAGAAGTGCTACAGGTGCTTGTTGACCTACATCCGGCAGCAGTTCCGGGTGTGGCAAAAAAAACCCGCCCAAGAGGGCTCAGCAGTTGTTGCAGCACTACCTGGTGGCCCCTTTGGATCCCAACAGGGCTGTAACCAACTCCAACTCCTGTGAAGCCCTGCAGGTTGGGGGAGGTATTATGCAGCCCATGTCTGTTCCCAGGACCATATACAGAAGGGGCGTCCCGGCTGGGAATAGGCCTCGGCCATCTGCCACAACCAGATTGCTCTTGGACATGCCCACTTTTTCATCTTTGAAAGACCTCCTGAATTTTTCCATACTCACCAAAGAAGATGTTTTGTGTTTAAATATAATTGTGATAATGGAAGAACTGAAGAAAGCACATGAATCCATAATTTAGTGAATCTCTGATGGTATTCCACTGCTTATATCAGCATTTTTGAAAAAAAAATACTTTTTCCTCTTTTTCAAATGCCAAACGCAGTGTTTAGAAGCTGAAAGTTGTATACAGTTGTATTCTGCTTCCTATACATTTATGCTGTTTTAGACATCTAGCAACTCTTTCATGTTAAGAATAGATCCAGGCCTACTCATCTTTAACTGACCACTTTATTTACTAGCCAGGGCTGTCTAACCAAGTTACACAAATATAAATTCAAAATACTTTCCATATATTCTCTCCGTCTGTATCTAGAAAATGTTCCTAATGATCTCACTGTTTTTCTAGACCTCCTCTAATCTTGGTAGGCTTTAACATTAGTAACTGAAACTTTTCTTGTTACAATTTAATCTCTCTCTCTTTGCAATCTTCCTTATTCATACTGTAGCCATCATTCATATTAGTGACTAGAAATTTTCCTATAGTATCTTTTCTAAATGAGACTGTAACTTTCAACTTATCTTGAAAATGTTAAGTTTTCAATAGTATCTGGGTATTGTTAACATAATTTTTATTTATTAGTTTAACTTTGTAAGATATCTACTTTGTTGTGGTCTTTGCTATCCTCATTTATTTACTTAAAGAAACATCTATCCATGTAAACCACTCAGTCCAGCTTTCGTAGGGAAGCGTGTATGTTTATTGGAAGCCATGATCATACATCTGCATCACACCATGTTACACTTGCCAGAAGGGCTAACATTCATGTGTTTGAGATGTGAGAAGCAAAGAATGTGCAGAGAAAAAGCAATACAGAATGTTCAAGCATAAACTGTTATCAGTCTGCTGGAACTGTAAGGCAGCCACACTAAACCATCAACATGCCACCCAATAAAAATAAATAAAAAATTATCATAACTAAGATAAAGACAAAGATCACAAGAAATGAAAGCAAAGTGTATTTTTCTCATATTTTATTATTTATTTCTGTTTTATTGAGCAAAATGTTGACACAGTAATTAATGTTCTAATATTAAGTGTTTATTCATTAAGAAGCTTTTTATTTCTTCATTACAGGGGCAAGCAGGATATCCAGGATTGCCTGGAAGAAATGGATTTTTTGGACAAAAAGTAAGAATTTCTTTTTCCTAATTGAATGCATTTTCTTTAGGGCATAAACAGAAGGTAAAAGAAGACCAACTTGCCTATTGTTGTTTAGTCATTAGTGTTCTAGTTCTGTCATAACTGATTTTCAAAAATAATGTGTTTTCAGTTACTGAACACCTTTCTGAACAGTAATTAAAAAAAACATTGGTAAGACAGAATTGAGATTAGTGGGTCTTTTACAAAATTCTTTGATGAGCAAAGGTAACTGATATTGCATGAAAGTGGTTTTTTTCCCTCTACCAAAGATTTTCTCTCAAATATCAATTAAAATAACCATGAGATTGTCTTTATAAAGAGAGACAAAAATATGTGAAAATACCACATATTAGACTATCTCAGGCACAATGATAAGACAGAGAAGAGGTCATTCTTCTTTCCTGTGGTTGCACTGGGGCGAAGAATACTCATGATGCTCAGATGAGTTGCCTTTACTGTCTAACTTAAAGCATGACAAAAGCAAAAGCAAGATGTCATCTTTACAGAAATAGAGCCAATCATACAAACCACAAAACTATCCATCATGGAATTTAAAGACACTTCAGCAGACATGTTCTTGCAGATGAATGGTCAGACTTTCATATAGATTATTTACATACTAATGTTATTACAGTGAAGGGTATAGTTTATGGTAAGTACTTAAGCACAGATGTTAACCACCTAAATGCAACATTTCCTGATATGTTAATCATATCCTGCATCTCAAGACTTTTTAGTACTGTACGTAGGTCATAATCAAAATCAGACTGCTGAGAGTCTTTTTGATTATTTTTCTAAAATGGTAGTCCTGCACTTTCAAACTAATACTGAAATAAACAAGGGGGGGGCGGGGTGGTTCATCCAAAATGATTTAAGGGCAGTTGTACAAAAATCTAAATCAAAACCTAATACTACTAAAATTATCTACAATCTGAGCTGATAGAATCTTTTCCAGATTTAGCAAGTATGCAGTGTTAGACTAGTCATGCATGTAAGCAAATCTAAATGTTAAAGGGGATTTTTCTGCCCTAAAAATCCATTAGTCAAAACACACTAAATAGTATAATGCTGATTTCTTTAGAGAATATAATTTAGTATATGTGTGATTTATAAGCAAGTAATTAGTTTAGAAGGTGGAATTATATCTAAAGTTCTTGTTCTTAAAACTTTTGGCCTTTATCAATTACTATCCATCAGACTAGAAAATAAAAAGATTTTCCCTTTGTTCTACAGAACAATAAATGTTTTCATTCCTAAACTGATTGTTTTTTTTATTACAAATTTACAAATTAATATTTAATCTGTCCACTGAACAAAATCAAATATTCAAAACTACAAATCCAGAGTTTCTCCTTTTTCTTCTTTTATTTGAGCATGCTGGTCTGTCACATAAAGTGTGCCATGTACAACTGGTCCTATTGGGATACACCAGATGTTCTGTTATCCTTTCAAACTTGGCATACTGATATTGGCAGAGTTGCTTGTCTTGCAGGTGGTAAAGATCATTTTTATTTTAGCTTTGAAAAATAAAAGGAAAGATGTTCTGACAAAATCCAGTTGGCTACCTTGAGTATATAAAAGCTTTTCTAAATAATTACTTTGAAATGTTTGTTATAAGAGGGCTATATTGAAAAGTAACCCTATGAGATCTTGACAACACTTTATAATAAATTTCATTAATAAGTCAGTGACACACACTACATAATGCTTCTTAGCATCCTTAAAGTCATTTACTTATTAGTTGTAAATCTTTTAGCAGTACCTAAAGTAAAGTTGAAAATATTCATCCGTTGTTTTTAAACAACATCTGGTGCTGTTTGTTTAAATTCAGTTTCAAGGTAATGTGGCATCTTGGCTCTTGATATTTTTTTTCTTAAAAGTTTTCATAAATAACACACTCGACATATAAAGTCCTTCTTAATACCACTTTTTGTTCAAATATTTATTGTACACAAGATACCATAATAAAAGTGTAATATTTATCTTAATACTGTGTGTAAAATTTGTCTTTTACACGGAGGTATATAAAAATGTATATATTAAAAAAGTAATTCATTTTAGAGTATTTGGGCATATAGTACAAAAGCATTAAATAGTACATTCTATAAACTATTTTGTAGCGGTCAGGTGTCGCTAAGGTTCACACCGTCAATATGACGGTGATTTATTTATTTTTTTATTTATATAAAATTTATGTATTTTTGTAGAGGAGATCCCAGGGACGCCCCCAGCCTTGGAACGACCCACACACACTCAAACAGAGACAAAATAAAGCACACTGGGAACTAACGACAATTAAGAATATAATGAAATTAAAGGATATAAATGAAAACAATAATACCACCCCAGAACCCCTACGGCGATATTACAAGCATATAAACACAAACAACTCCACACAGCAAAGTTAATGGAAACAACACCAGATGAAATGAAAGATGACGATAGTGAGTCCAGAGATCTGCACACTGCAAGGGAGTGAAAAACAGTCCTACCTGTAGACACTGTAAGGGTGAAGATGGATGGATGGTTCAGGAGCGCTCCTTTTCTTGCAGGGAAGCCAATGAATCCATAAAAAGTCCTCAGGACACAGGTAGACAGAAGACAATCCAGACCCCAATAACAAATACAATCTAGGACACAAAACTAATTACGGCTTAAACAGTAAGCAGTCTCACAGGTAAACGGAACCAAAATACAACAACAAAACAAACTTTTTTTCCTTTGGCCACCTGCCTTCCTTTTAAACTACTTTGACCACCTTTGACCCCAACAGCCCCTGCAGGGACTGCTGGGAGATGCAGTTCTCACTAATACTACTACTGCTACAATTTTATAATTATTAGCTTTGGGTCAGGTGGCCAAAATCAAGATATTGGCTATAACAAAGTGGCAGTATTTTCAGATTTTCAGTTTTTGCCACATAAAAAGGCAAAAAAGATCGTTATAGTGTATGTATTAAGTAGAAAATCTTAAATGTGTCCTGAAATCTAAAAATGTGACAGATATGACAAACTGAGGTCTCACACTGAAACGCATTTAAAACTCTGTAACTGTTGGGTTAATTCTCATAAAATTCATTCAGTAACATTTTTCATGTTTTTGTAGGAACTGGTACTCTTTTGAAAAAAAAAAAGCCAAATGTTTCCAGATCACAGAAAAAAAATTTAGCCAAAGCACAACCAATAACTATGTACAGTGCAGAACTAGTGTGACTGTAGGAAGTCAGCAATAGTACATGGGTTCACACATAATCATTCATACACAATAAAAATACATAAAAAACATCTGAAACATCATAGACAACATAGGAGCTAAAGAGGAAGGTTTGCCTAAAGACCTTGGCATCTGTTAATATATGTTGCTAATTATATTGACATTTTTTAAAGTTTTGCAACCTGTTGTTGGATGGTGGCTTAAAATAATAGATGTGTAAATATTGGCTTTTGTACTTAAAGAACTACAAATCAAATGGTATCATTGCATTTTAAATTCCATGTTAATTTAAGGAATCATGAAAACTTAAGGGGTTAATATTACGTGCACATCAAGATACATAGTAAAGCATTAAGGATTGTAGTTAAGAGGTGTGCATGTCTGGATAAACAATAATCACTAGATAAACTGGGTATGACATGGATGTGAATGTTCTTTAATTATATCTTATGCTCAGTTGTCATATTTTGCTGTATGAGAAGATGAACAGAGGCACATTTTGTTCCTTAGGATATAATACCTCATGACAAAGTATGTAAGGGTGTAGCATAAATGAATAGGTTTCTACATCCCTTATTTCTTTTTCTTTTTAAAAACCTATTGGTGATTATGATAGACAGCTTCAAGCTGAAAATAAACTTAGTTTCAGGTTGACTGTAATACATTGGATTTTGGAGAAACATAAAAGTAACTTTTATTCAGTTTAGCATGTTAAATTGCTTAATGAAACCTACACATAGCATTAATTCGAATGAGGTAAAAATGTTTTGCTGATGATTTTTATTTGTATTCGGTATCTGATGCTTCTTATCCTACAATAGTCAGCCAGTATTGATGGTTTCCAATTGTTCTAATACTGCTTTTCCATCAATGCAAACCTTGTTTGTCACCGTGTTTGTCAGTCGGGACACCAATATTATCAGGGAAAAAGTCCAAATGTGAATGCAGAATATGAATATTTAGCAGCATATTCCACTTTATGGTTTCGATAGCTTGAAGAATGTTGTCATTCAGTAGATGTAGTGTCAACAAAATTCGTAAAAACATCCTTGAATGTCTTCCATGCAATTTACTTCGTCCATACTAACAGATCTTTGAGCCACTTGTCATTGATGATGTGTCTGATGTGTGGAACAACAGATAAGCTGTCCTTAATTTTGGCGTCAGTGATTCATGGAAACATCTATGTGTATATTTAACCTTCCTTTGTTCAGTGTTTTCACAGAGTTTTTCATCAGTCCAAGTTTTATGTGGAAAAAGACAAAAAAGTTTTTTGGTTTTTGAAATGGTTTATGTGCCACGCTTTTCTGCCCTGGAACTAAATGCTTATGGAGTGGACAGTTATTTTAATGTAATAAAACTCTTTAGCTTGGCTGTTCCATTCATGAATGAAAACCATGACCACAGATGTTCCAATTGTAGTTGTTGTGCTGTATATGTATACTTATGATATGAGTCGAAAAGACAAAAGCAGGCGATTACAAATTCAATATCCAAACTGAAGAAGAAGCAAAATCTATCTCAGGATTCAGGAAATGAATATTTTAAGTTACTATGTAAATTTTATTTCAGGGAGATTCTGGAGATGTTGGCCCACCCGGTGAACCAGCATATTCCATAGGAAATGTTTCTAAAGGTAAATTTTTAATTTAATAAGTACTTTCTGTTTTTGTAAATATTTCTCCTTCAGATGGGAATGTGCTTGTTTTATATAAAAAATTCAAACATTTTATTGTTTTTTTCATATTTGTGATTGTTATTCTTGAATACTAATGGTAGAATCTACCAAAAAATGGCAAAAATAAATTTGTGAAACACCCATTCATCATTATATTTAATTTGCAACTAGTTATGAAATAATAAATGATACATACTGATTATAACATTACATGTGCATATGAGAAGAAAAAAAACTTACCCCAATACAAATCAATTAGTCCTACAAAAAGTTAAATTAAAATATTGTTTTTATATGTTTTTCTTAGTAAGCAAAACATTCAGATAATATCTAAATTTGAAAAGCAATTTAACCTTATGTGCTTCAGCATCTTTCATTTTTTTTCTTTTTCTCCTAATTGTGCTTTCACTTTCTTTTGCTACATTAATGGATGTGGTTTTTAGATTTGATCATATAAGAAATTGCATTCAAATGATTAATAAATATGTATATTGAAATTATCATGTGATTGATTTACAAAAAATTATAACCATATAATTATCTACTATTAGTTGAACTAAGAAGACCATATGGGTGCTTGTTTTGTATAAGTGTAATTAATGTACAATAGTAATAATTAATTGTTGCATTAGTAATATGACATGGTAGATTGTAAGTAATAAAATGCCTTTCATTAAAACAACAACTGAGTAGATTTTCACTTTTGTTTTATCTTTTTTATCAGAACTATTTAAGTAACTCTTACCTTATTACTTTATACCAAGTAATGCTGGATAGTCTGATATGATGTTTTCTTGTACAATTTGTACTAGTTGGTATTATTATTTTTAGGGAAAATGACCAAATTAAACATAATAATACATAAAGTAACTTATTTTGTATGGTTTAGTGGAGCAACATCAAACTTTTAATAAGGGTTTAATTTCCTTTTAAGGCATATATGGAGACTATGGGCCAGAAGGACCTCCAGGATACAGAGGAGATCCAGGACTTCCAGGTGAACCGGGGAAACCAGGACTTCCAGGTCTACCAGCCACTTCTTCAGGTATCATAAGACTAATTTGTAATAATTTTCTCTTCTACAAGCTTGTCCTCTTTTTCGCAAATCTTAAGAATAATTTGAAGAAGTCATTACATTTCTGAAGAAATTTTATAGCTAACAAATATAGCATACTGACATAGTTCATGTTTGAATATATTCTTTTGAAAAAGAGAATTAACACGCAATACATATGCAGAGTAAGGTACAGAATATGAAAGCAGTAACAGTTGTAAGTATTGTAGCGTCTCAGCCAAGCTGAAGTCTTTTTTGTTTTAAGTGTCTGTTAGGTCCAATCGAGGGAGGGCAGAGTACAGCACGGAAGACTGATAGCTGGGTGCTGATTGATGTGGTAGGGGGGAGGCAAGACCCGTGGGGTCACCCATAAACGCAATCCAATGAGTATTCAAATGTGTAGAGCCTAAACAATCTACATTGGAAATGGCAGGTAGCTGCAAGCTTCTGTTTAATTTGCCAGTTCCTGAAAAATAACAATCTTTTGCAGTTTTTATCTGTAAAGATATGAGACCGTATACCATTGTTGAAAACTAAGGCTTTTGATAAATGATACTCATTTCTCAACTGAAGTATGCCATACTAACCAGAAAGCTTCTGAGTGAAGTTATTGTACCGTGGCTAAAGAATTGCCATGTTTCTCAGGCTAGTGGAGAGAGTAGCCCTAACTTATGACAGATGAACATCCAGGGCAGCAGGTTCCTACATAACAATCATATTAAAAATGACTGGGCACCTGTGGCAGATGTGTTGCAGACAAGGCGTGCTGCATGCCAGTGACACTGGAAGCAGCTTTTCTGCCTATATATATAAAGCTGCCAAGATGACTTATTGTTGTTCCAAGAGCCTTTCTAGCAATGCCAATGTGCAATTTCATTGTGCGACCACATTAATCACAAGTTTGTGTTTTACTAAGTCCAATAAATGTTGCTTCTCTGTAATCATGTGGTTTGCTGTACTGCTGCGGTGGAAAAAGTATGCAATGAGCCTTACCCGGCAAAAGCAAGTGGACAATTGTTGGACTTTTCAGAACAACCTGCAATACAAAAGTGAGTGGGTGCACAAAGCAGCCGACTTCAAGTAGCTCCATAATAATGGCATTACCAGTCATGATGGCTAGCTCTTTTTCTTTTATGTTCATTTTGTCAATCCCATCAACAAGCAGCGGCTCTAGATCCCAGTTTTAAAATATTAAATTTTTGTCTGAAGACTGTCAGTACACATTTTCTAGACTGATTAATGTGACTGCTACAAATAAACAACTGAAGATATGTGTAACTTGTAGCATTACAGCAAGGCACGAGACTTCCTGCTGTATCTTTAATTTCAGCTAATTCAAAATTATTTAAAATTTCCAATAGGAAAATAAATTTGTGTAACAGTTTAGTTGAAGGGTGCTTACGTGGAGGATCATAACAGATGAATAGATTATTGAATATCATTTATTATTTGAGAAGCAATATTTCATTATTTTATAATAATATTATTCACAAGACGATATGGATGTTTTGTAAAGTAGATGCCATTGCATTCTGTTAAAACAAGCAGCCCCCCATAGTATGTGTGGACTCTGATGTGGTGAAGCATATGTTAAACCATGGTGCTATGAAAAAAGTTTTGATTTTTCTAAAGAGCAATGATATTATGTCCAACATCTTTCAAATATTGATGTTAACTTTTCAATACTAATCAAGTATTTTTTCTTAATTGTTATTTCATGCTTATTGATATGTTATGAAGTCACTATGTAGACACCCTTCAAATAAACTGTTACTGAAATTTGTCACATTATATTAACATTCTCTATGCATGGTTAAGTAATTTCTAAAAAAAGGCACCACTTCAAATATATCAGTCAAAATCGATATTGGATCAAATTTTGAACGGTATTGTGAATTGTAAATTAATTGAATCAGGAGATCAGTGCTGTTACCCAGACCAACTTATGTATATAGTCTTTAATATCTCCTCATTATTCATTTAAGATAAACATTCAAATACAGTAAAGGTCAGAGTCAATAATGACTCCAATTTTGGAATGTTTGGAAAAGCAAAAGTTGAAGTCCTTTGGACCAAATTGAAATATGTGGGACAGCATTACTATTTAAAGTAATTTCTACCAAAAAAAATGGGCCACCAGTTTTTAACAAAATTTAAAAACAACTTCCTTTTTTACCATTTACAAAAATTAATTTGTAAATTTGTTTCACTCTTGATCTTTTAGTGACAGATTTAACACTCCTACTAAAAAACACGTAATCCCAGCCCACCTTAAATCCCTTTGCACCTCTCCGTCAACATCTTTTGTTTTGTAAATGCATTGATCAGCACAAGCAGCAAGCAACCTGCTGTCCCATCCCCCACCTTGATGGAGCTCAGCTCGGGCAAAAAGTTCTCCCAGCTCAACCCAAGGCTCCTTATCTGTGTGTGATGTGCCTGGAGTTGTATAGGGCAAATAATACACTAGATCATTATTTGCAACACATGCTTTCATGTGTGTTCCATGTCTACAAAGATCTAGGTAAGTGTAGGATGAAAGAAAATGTGAGGTGAGACAAGAAATGCTGAACACATACCTAAAGGAGAAACTTTTTCAAGAGGCTTCAGGAATTCTAGTGTCAGTTTATGCTTTACATTGGATTCAGAAAGTATTCAGATCCCTTTCACATTCTACACAATTTATTGTGTTTGTAGATGTCATTTTAAATGGATAAATTAGCCATTTCTGCCCATCAGACAACAGTCTGTAACTGGTAATGCAAAAGGGAAAACATGTTTTTAGATACGTTTGAACGTTTAATAAAAATCATAAATCGAAATTTCTCATTCAGATGAGTTCAAACTGTTTGCTGTGGCACTCCATATTGTGGTCAGTTACATCCTGTTTTCTTTTATTATCATCAAGAACTTGAATGGTGTCTACCTGTGGGAAACATAATCGATTGGAAATAATTTAGAAAGGCATACACCTATGTATATAACACCCCACAATTCACACTACATGTCAGGACAAAAACAAAGCCATGAAGTCAACAGAACTCATTGTATATCTCCATGATATGTTTGTGGAGAGGCAGGAATCAGGATATTGGTGTAAAATCATTTCTAAAGCATTTAGTTTTCTCAGGAGCACAGTCACCTCAATAAATATTAAATTTAAACATCTGGAACCAGCCGCACTCTACCTAGAATTAGCCAAACTAGCCAAACTGAGTAACCAGGCAAGAAGGGTCTTGGTCAGGGAGATAACTAAGAACCAAATAGTTATTCTAATAGGGCTTCAGAAGACATCTGTTGAGATAAGGGAACCTATTTTAAGGGTGACCATCTCGGCAGCACTGCATCAATCAGGCATTTATGGTAGAGTGGCTAGATGGAAGCCACTATTTACTAAAAAGGCATATGGCAGATATGACAGCCCAATTGGAGTTTGCCAAATGATATTTAAAAGACCCTGAGAGCATGAGGAAAAAAATTCTCCTGTCTGTTGAAACAAAAACTGAACTCTTTGAACATGACTGCAGGTACTATGCCTGGTGAAGACCAGGCACTGCTCATCACCTGCCTAATACCGTACCTATGATGAAGCATGGTGGAAGCATCATGCTTTGGGTAAGTGCTTCTCAGCGGCAGGGACAGGAAGACTGGTCACTATTGAATGAAGGATGAATACAGTGAAATAGAGAGAAATCCTTGAAGAAAACCTGCTCCAGAGTGCATATGACCTCAGACCCAAAGCATACAACCAAGATAATGCGGGAGTGGGTGCAGGCCAAGCTTCTGACTGTACTTAAGTGGCCCTATCTATGGAAAGACCTGAAGATAAAATTTGAAACCATAAACTATATGAATCCCAAGGGGAATTCCAATGCATACAGCAGCATTAACAAAAATCAAGAATACAGACTCACAGGACAAATACAACAACTAATAAATCGTTCAATTGATTGATTAAGATAGATAGATAGATAGATAGATAGATAGATAGATACTTTATTAATCCCAAGGGGAAATTCACATAATCCAGCAGCAGTATACTGATACAAAAAACAATATTAAATTAAATAGTAATAAAAATGCATGTAAAAGCAGACAATAACTTTGAGTAATGTTAGCATTTACTCCCCCGGATGGAATTGAAGAGTCGCATAGTGTGGGGGAGGAATGATCTCCTCAGTCTGTCAGTGGAGCAAGACAGTGACAAAAGTCTGTCACTGAAGCTACTCCTCTGCCTGGAAATGACACTGTTCAGTGGATGCAGTGGATTCTTCATGATTGACAGGAGTTTGCTTAATGCCCGTCGCTCTGCCACAGATGTTAAACTGTCCAACTTTACTCCTACAATAGAGCCTGCCTTCTTAACAAGTTTGTCCAGGCGTGAGGCGTCTTTCATCTTTATGCTGCCTCCCCAGCACACCACCGCGTAGAAGAGGGCACTTGCAACAACCGTCTGGTAGAACATCTGCAGCATCTTATTGCAGATGTTGAAGGACGCCAACCTTCTAAGAAAGTATAGTCGGCTCTGACCTTTCTTACACAGAGCATCAGTATTGGCAGTCCAGTCCAATTTGTCATCCAGCTGCACTCCCAGATATTTATAGGTCTGCACCCTCTGCACACAGTCACCTCTGATGATCACAGGGTCCATGAGGGGCCTGGGCCTCCTAAAATCCACCACCAGCTCCTTGGTCTTGCTGGTGTTAAGGTGTAAGTGGTTTGAGTCGCACCATTTAACAAAGTCTTTGATTAGCTTCCTGTACTCCTCCTCCTGCCCACTCCTGATGCAGCCCACAATAGCAGTGTCATCAGCGAACTTTTGCACGTGGCAGGACTCGAGTCATATTGGAAGTCTGATGTATATAGATTGAACAGGACCGGAGAAAGTACAGTCCCCTGCGGCGCCTCTGTGTTGCTGACTACAATGTCAGACCTGCAGTTCCCAAGACGCACATATTGAGGTCTGTCTGTAAGATAGTCCACGATCCATGCCACCAGGTGTGAGTCTACTCCCATCTCATTCAGCTTATCTTTAAGGAGCAGAGGTTGGATGGTGTTGAAGGCACTAGAGAAGTCCAAAACATAATTCTTACAGCACCACTGCCTCTGTCCAAGTGGGAGAGGGATCGGTGTAGCATATAGATGATGGCATCCTCCGCTCCCACCTTCTCCTGGTATGCGAACTGCAGAGGGTCGAGGCGTGGTGGACCTGTGGCCTCAGGTGGTGAAGCACCAGCCGCTCCATGGTCTTCATCAGATGTGACGTCAGAGCAACAGGCCGGAAGTCATTCAGCTCACTAGGACGTGATACCTTTGGGACTGGTGTGATACAAGATGTTTTCCAAAGCCTTGGGACTCTCCCCTGTTCCAGGCTCAGGTTGAAGATGCGCTGTAGAGGACTCCCCAGTTCCAACGCAGCAGTCGTGGCGATACACCATCTGGACCCGCTGCTTTGCTGGCACGAAGTCTTCTCAGCTTTCTGCTCACATGGGCTGCTGTAATTGTGGGTGGGGATGTCTCACCTATGCTGGTATCAGCAGAAGGATGGTTGGAGGATGCAGTACTCGAGGTGAGAGTGGGTTAGGGTGATCAAACCTATTAAAGAAGTTGTTCATTTGGTTTGCTCTCTCCATGTCTGTCTCGATGGTGGCACCCCGCTTCGAGCTGCAGCCAGTGATAATCTTCATCCCATCCCACACTTCCTTCATGCTGTTGTTCTGCAACTTCTGCTCCAGCTTTCTCCTGTACTGCTCTTTCGCCGCCCTGAGCTGGACTCGGAGTTCCTTCTGCACGCACTTGAGCTCATGCTGATCACCACCTTTAAAAGCCCTTTTCTTCTGGTTCAAAAGGCCTTTGATGTCACTTGTAATCCATGGCTTGTTGTTAGCATAGCAGCGGACTGTTCTTACTTGAACTACAATGTCCATACAGAAGTTGATGTAATCAGTTGTGCATTCAACAGCGTCTTCAATGTTCTCACTATGTGACCCCAGCAGTATATCCCAGTCTGTAGTTCCAAAGCAGTCTCTCAGAGCCTGCTCTGCCTTTAGGGGACCACTTCCTGAATGAGCGTGTGGTTGTAGGTAGCGCCCTCACTCTTGGTTTGTATTGAGGCTGAAGCAGAACCAGGTTATGATCTGCTTTCCCAAGCGCAGGCAGCGGGGTGGCGCTGTATGCGTCTTTAATGTTTGCATACAGTAGGTCGATAGTCCTATTTCCCCGGGTGTTACAATCCACATACTGGGAGAAGGCAGGTAATGTTTTGTCCAGCGTCACATGGTTAAAGTCTCCAGAGATTAGCACAAGTGCCTCAGGGTGCTGCGTTTGTAACTTAGCAACTGAGGAATGGATGATGTCATTCGCTATCTCCCGTTCGCTTGAGGGGGGATGTAAACAATAACAGCAATCACGTGTCTGAACTCTCTAGGCAAGTAATAGGGAAGCAGACTTACGGCCAACAGTTCGATGTCCCTGCAGCAAGTGGAGATTTTAACGTTTAAATGTCCTGATTTGCACCATCTTGTATTGACATAGAGAGGGAGTCCTCCTCCTTTCTTCTTCCCGCAGGTACTTGCGTCTCTGTCCGCTCTAACTGTGCTAAAACTCTCTGGGCAAGTAATAGGGACGCAGATTTATGGCCAACAGTTCGATGTCCCTGCAGCAAGTGGAGATTTTAACGTTTACATGTCCTGAGTTGCACCATCTTGTATTGACACAGAGAGCAAGTCCTCCTCCTTTCTTCTTCCCGCAGATACTTGCGTCTCTGTCCACTCTAACTGTGCTAAACCCGGGTAGCTCCACGTTAGCATCTGGGATGGTAGTTGTTAGCCACGTTTCACTAAAAGACAGCAAGCTGCATTTTCTGTAAGTTCTGACATTTTTCACCAGCACAGCCAGTTCGTTGATCTTATTTGGTAGTGAGTTCACATTTCCCAGGATCACAGAAGGCACCGACGGTTTATAACGCCATTTTCTCTCAAATTGCCTGGGTTTTATCTTATCTTTTATCTTTGCGCCGGCTCGGCTGCCCCGATATTGTCTTCTTACCTCGTCAGGTAAATAAGGAACCACACCGGCATGAGCATTTCTTGTCAGTGCTTTAAGTTGAGTACTTGAATAGGCGAGTCTCGGAGTGTAAAAATCCATGTCAAGTAGTAAAAATAGTCAAAACTGTACAGGGAGCGATTCCACATAAAAGAAAGTGGTAGAAGTGATCAGTGAATTGAGAAAAAAAAAATAGAAAAAATGTAAAAAGATAGTCATACACGGAGCTGCTGCAAAGGCTGCCACTCGGATGAGGCGCCGGAAATAGTAATTAATTAATTAATTAATTGATCAATCATGAAATAAATAAATGTGTATTGTGCAGAAATTTCAAAATGAACATAGAGAGTGCATTGGGAGGAAGCACTGAATTTGTGGCAGTTAACAAGTAGCAAATGTTATGTGAAAGAATGAGTCTCAACACTTCCAAAAGGTTTGGGGCAGCCATCCGTATATTGTTCCTAGCTGCAAAGGATTAGTGATGTTGCACATTCGAGTTGTACATTGAACTTTTTGAGTTTAGCAAAGATGGAGGCTTTTATATCTTGTAACCCGGAAGTGACGTCTGTCTGGGTGCCAGGACAAGAAGTGACGTCCGTCTAGGTGCCGGGACAGGAAGTGATGTCCGTCTAGTTGCCGGGACAGGAAGTGATGTCAGGTCAGGTAGGTTTTCCCGTATTTGATCTGCAGAAATAACAGACAAAGGTTTAGAGCACCCTGCCACCTCCTGGCCTGGTGGGTAATTACATTCACTTGGTCCCTTCAGCTTGCTCCTAGTCGCACGTGTGTGACACGGCGCCCCCTCAGCCCAGACCCATCGGGTCGGGCGTACCTGCTCGTGAGGTCGTGGCACCGGGAATGGGCATCAGCATTGGCCTGCAGCAGACCTCGACGATAAACGACCAAAAACTTATAAGGCTGTAGGTCCAAAAACCACCTTGTGACTCGTGGATTCCAGTCCCGGTGTTACGCCATCCACTGTAATGGTGCATGGTCAGTCACCAGGGTGAATTCCCGACCCAGGAGGTAGTACCTCAGCTGCGTAATCGCCCATTTAATTGCTAAAGCCTCCCGCTCCACTGCTGCATACCTGGCCTCTCGGTCCAACAGTTTCCGACTCAGGTACATCACGGGGTGTTCCACTCCATCAACACTTTGGCTCAGCACGGCACCAAAACCTGTGTCCAAAGCATCCGTCTGGAGAATGAAAGGCAATGTAAAGTCAGGTGCCTTCAAAATAGGAGCTGACGTAAGGACCTGCTTAAGGTCAATAAATGCAGCGTCAGTATTATCATCCAAGACCACGTGGTTAGGTTTCCCCTTCTTTGTCAGGTTTGTCAAGGGCTTTGCTCTCTCGGAAAACCGGGGTACAAACCGGTGATAGTAACCCGCTAAGCCGAGAATTGCTTGTTCCTGCCGCTTGGTTATCGGACAGGGGCAATTCAGTATGAAATCTATTTTGGAGCATTGTGGTTTGACTGTACCCCGGCCCACTAGGTAACCTAAATATTTGGCTTCAACCAATCCAAAATAGCATTTCTTTGGATTAATACGAAGTCCGGGCATTTGCTAGTGTCCATAATACAGCATCAACTTGCAGTAGATGTTCCTTCCATGTGCTGAAATAGATGACAACGTCATCCAAGTAGGCAGCACTGTACGAATTATGGGGTCGGAGCACTTTATCCACCAGACGTTGGAAGGTAGCGGGTGCCCCATGTAATCCGAATGGATTACATCCGAAGTACATGATACTGCCAACGTCCGCTAGCAGTGCTAAATGCAGTCTTTTCCTTTGCGGAGTCCGTTAAGGGAACCTGCCAGTACTCCTTTGTCATATCAAGAGTAGTCAAAAATATGGCATGTCCTAGCCGCTCAAGGAGGTCATCCACTAGTGGCATCGGATAGGTGTCGAATTGGGAGACTTGGTTAAGCCGACGGAAGTCATTGCAAAACCTCCAACTTCCGTCCGGCTTTTTGACTAACACGATTGGAGTGGACCAGGGACTAAAACTTTCCTCTATCACACCTAGATCCAGCATTCGTTTGATCTCCAACTCCACTTCTGCCTTTTTTGCTTCGGGAATCCGATATGGGCGTTCCCTGACTATAACCCCTGGTTTCGTCACTATGTCATGCGCAATCAGGGAGGTTCATCCAGGAATTTCGCTTACTACCTCTGGGACAGACAGGATAACTGCTTCGAGCTCCTGTCGTTCTTGGCGAGTCAAATTATCACCGAAGTTAAGGTGTAACTTATGAGCGAAAAGTGAGCAGGGCTGTCCGGAGGAGGGATCGGGATCCCTTTCCTTCCACGGTTTCAGCAAATTGACATGATAAATCCGCTCTTTAGGTCGACGATTAGGTTGGATAACTAAATAATTGACCAGACCCTTCATCTCCTTAACTTCATATGGGCCTTGCCAATGAGCCAATAATTTGGAGTGTAAGGTAGGAACCAATACCATGACACAATCCCCCAGGTGGAACTCCCGAAGCGATGTGCCACGGTTGTAACAACGAGCCTGGGCTGCTTGCCCCTTCTCCATGTGAGAATGTAGGATAGGTCTAATTTTTGAAAATCTATCGCATAATTGAGCGTTGTATATTTACAAGTATATTTACAGAGAGAAGGGCCTCATCTTCCCATCCTTTTTTTAATATATCCAATAAACCCCGGGGTTGTCGTCCATACAATAATTCAAAGGGTAAAAACCCCGAGGAGGCTTGTGGGACTTACCGATATGCAAAAAGGGCGAGGGGTAGGAGCTGATCCCAGTTCCTTCCGTCCCCATTGACTACTTTGCATAACATCTGTTTGAGAGTTTGATTAAACTTCTCGACTAGACCATCTGTTTCAGGATGATATACAGAGGTCTTTAAATGTTTTATTTTCAGTAACTTAGCTGTCTCCCTGAACGTCTCCAAGGTAAATGGAGTCCCTTGATCCGTCAGGATTTCTTTAGCGATTCCGACTCGCGCAAATACTCCAACTAACTCCCGTGTGATATTTTTGGAAGTGGCTGAAAGTAATGGAACAGCTTTAGGATATCGAGTAGCATAATCCACCAGGACCATTATATATTTATGTCCTCTGGCTGAAGGCTCTAGGGGTCCCACCAGGTCAACCTCAATACGTTCGAATGGGACATCAATTAGGGGTAAAGGGATTAAAGGAGCACGGTCCTTCCTAGGAATCTGCCTTAATTGACATTCCGGGCAGGACATGAAAAACCGGCGGACCTCCTCATAAATCCCAGGCCAAAAAAATCAGAGCTTAATTCGCTCTAAAGTTTTCTCAGGGCCCAGATGGGCTTCCAGGAGGTGGGTATGAGCTAGTTCACAGACTTGTCGCTGGTAAGTCCGTGGAACTAAGAGCAGTGACCTTACCTCTCCTTCATGATCTGCCACCCGATATAAAAGGTCATTATTTAATACAAAGTGGGGACCTTGTGGCATGGAATGGGTTGTGCGCTGGCCATCTACTAAGACAACTGCATTTTTTGCAAATTTAAGGGAGTCATCATTCCGTTGCTCCCTTTTAAATGAAGGCAGTGTCTGTCTAAACTGAAATTGTAGACGACGGAGGGGATCAGAGTCGACCTCAAGAGGTGTTGTTTCAGACCAAGCCGGCGCAGCGCTTGGAGATGACGTATCGCTCTGTGACAGTCCAGCCATTTCCACGTCATTCTGTAAGGCCGGATTCTGCTCCCCTACTGGCTGTGTACACGGTGTGGAGGCAGCCGAGGATGCAGAATCAGCACCCATAACAAGACCTAGTGTTTTTGTAGGAATAGCGATTGTTTTGCCGCAGTTTTTATCAGAACCAATCTCTACCTAGTATCAAGGGGAACAGAGGATTATCATGCACCGCCACTACTAATTTTTTAACCACTCCGTTATGGCAAATGCAGCAGCGGGTGGACTCGTATGATCGGATGTCCCCATGAATACAGGTTAGACGGGTCTTTATTTTTAACTTTTGTCGCGGCAAAACCAAATGGCGAGCAACAATGGTAACATTACTGCCAGAGTCAAATAAAGATGGTACTTTAAAGCCATTGACTAACATTTCTCCCGTATGAGCAAAGGCCAAAGGATTAGCAGGAGCACCCAGCCCCTCGTTCTGTGTCTCTCCACAGACCCTCGTGTCACCTCTCGAAGCCCTCCGCCGTGCATCAGAGTTTTCCAAAGCATGCTCCGCAATGTAGGAAAAAGACCCTAATTTAGTGGCACAAGTCCCTCTTGGTTTACAGGGATTCCGTTCTGGTTCTGCCAAGTAGGTTTCCTCCCTCATGGTGTTAACGATCCCCAGGAGGGTGATCATATTGTTATATGTTTGTCCCCAGGTCAGCTGGGCGAGTTTAGTGGGTAGGCCATTTAATATAATTGCACAGGCCACCTTTTCTACAATCTTTCGGGCATTTTTATTATATGGCCGTAGCCAACACCCGACTTTTGCCCATAGATTCATGGCCTGCTCTCTGGGTTGTATTTCCACTTCATTATATCCCTCATCTGCTGACCTAGAGCACCCCCACCTTTTCTACAGACATTTTTCTGTGTGGGTTCCTTTGGGTCGGTCCCCATCCTTGAAAGCCTATAATAAGTCCCCACTGTGTTCCTTTCAGAACCCGGCCCTTGTCTGTAGGTCTTCTGCCTACGCTTCCATGTCCTTTTTAAGGAGAACTGGGTCGGAACATACCCCAGATTCTCCCGACACACACTGTCAGACCCCAGCTCGGCAACACAAGAACAGTACTCTCCTACCTGATAGGTCTTTGGTGGTCCATTATGATAAAGTGTTGAGACATTTTGTTGGTTCGGCTTCCTTTTCCACCAGGAAGCCATCCTGCTGACTACGCCACTGTGAAAGAACGAGTCTCAACACTTCCAAAAGGTTTGGGGCAGCCACCCGTATATTGTTCCTAGCTGCAAAGGATTAGTGATGTTGCACATTCGAGTTCCACATTGAACTGTTTGAGTTTAGCAAAGATGGAGGCTTTTATATCTTGTAACTCGGAAGTGACGTCAGTCTGGGTGCCGGGACAGGAAGTGGCGTCCGTCTAGGAGCAGGGACAGGAAGTGACGTCCGTCTAGGTGCCGGGACAGGAAGTGACGTCAGGTCAGGTAGGTTTTCCTGTATTTGATCTGCAGAAATAACAGACAAAGGTTTAGAGCACCCTGCCACCCCCTGGCCTGGCGGGTAATTACCTTCACTTGGTCCCTTCAGCTCGCTCCTAGTCGCACGTGTGTGACAGTTAATAACAGTTTAGAGAGACTTCTCGTCAAATCTAATGAATTTTGAGAGGTACTGTCAGAAAAAATGGAATAAACTGCCCAAATCTAGTTATGCAAAGCTTGTAGAAACTTACCCAAGAGGACTTGAATCTGTTGTCAAAGGGTCTTCTACAATTTACTGAATAAAGGATCTCAGTACTTATACGAATTAGATATTTCAGTTTTTGATTGATAATAAATTTGCCAGACTGTCATATAAAATGTTTTCAATTTAGACATTATGGATTCACATTAATTCCTTTCAGTTGTGTCATTAAATGTTGATTGTGACTGAGTGATTATTAATGTTGCATCACTCTTTTAGACTGCTGTATTTCTGTCCTAGCTAGGACACTGTCTGCATGAGTCTGATTAAGACTGAATGCTCAAATTGTTTTGAATATGTGCAGGGGTGCAAACTGACTATTGTTCATGATTAATCCATGATTGTACTTAGTGCTGTCAACCCAAGTTTGTGAAAGACGAAACAGAAAAAGCACTTTCATAAAATTATCTAATTAATGCATAGTGATTGTGTTTACATGTTTTACCATTTATATCAATCATATAAAAAATGTTATGTTCTATTGTTTACTTATAATTACAGTTACAAATTGAATGCATATTTTTTTAAATTTTCGTTCATTTGTCTAGGTTTACCTGGGATTCAAGGGTTTCCTGGTACACCAGGAATGAAAGGAGAAAGAGGTAACCCAGGAAGAACAACTTATGGACTACCAGGAAAACCTGGGCAACCAGGGTTACGAGGGCCACGTGGAAACCAAGGACCTGTTGGTTCACCAAGCTTTGTCCGTAAGTTAAATTTATTTTAATAATATTACAAAACAGCTTTGGAGCTAAATAACTACATTTGATCAGTGTCAGATTAATTTTCACTAAAATGTATACATTTTGTTGATGTTATACTATATCCTCTTCTGGTATCGAAATGGAACTAAAGTTAAACATACCAAACTTTCATCATCCTGACCTTGGCAAGTTTTCTTAAAATATTTGAGTTTAAATGGTCAAAACTAAATATTCAGCATCTTCACAGTACAGATATTTTTAGCACATTGAAAAACAAAGCATTAGTACAGTGTATAAATCTTCTTGTATAAAAGTGTTTTCTTCGGGTACATTTTCAGAAACATTTTGATTGAATGTTTAAGACTGAGGCCAAAGTTTATAAATGGTATATACACCAGCTCTAATAAGCTAAACAAAGGCATTGATACAAAAATGTTGCTAAATCATTTACCTAACTATCCAAAAAGTGCCCCAACTCAAAAAATGTATAACACCTGGCAGATGGGAGAAGTTCAAAGAGGTTGTGGTCTGGATTTGAGGTGTCAGTTATGATTTTTCCTTTCCACTTCATGACTCTAGAATATAACAGATCATTTAAGGAGGAAAGACTAATGGCAATGATCTTTTCCTCAGATCTGACTATCCATTGTAGCCTGTTTTTGTCCTGTTTAGTTGCTAATCCAAGCCACATTGTATTCGATGATATTAGAACCATCCCGATGATTGCTGTGTAGAACTGAATCAGCATCTCCTGTGGTAGACTAAAATCCCACAGCTGTCGTAGGAAGTACATCCTCTGTTGTGCCTTTTTATTATGGTGTCCAGCTTGTTCTTTCATGCCAAGTCTCTGATGATTTTAGATCCCTGAGACATAAAAGTTTCCATACCTGACACATTATTGTTAAGTATGGAGAAGGGAAGTTATAATGGGGTCATCTCTGCTGTTTTGAGCATGTTTAGCTTCGGATTGGTCTGACCACACCAAAGGGCCATCTGCTCAATTACCATTCTGTATGCTGACTTGTCACCATTTATAATGACACCGGTGATTGTTGTGCTGTCCACATATTTGAGGAGTTTGACAGAGGGGTCAGTCACTTGTATAGAAGGAGAAGAGCAGTGGGGTGACCTCACATCCCTGCATGGGCACTAGTGCTGATTGTATGGGATGTAGATGTGAGTTTTGCTAATTTTATTTGCTTTTTCCTATTTGTCAGAATATTGTAATTCACTGACAGGTGGAGGCAGGGACAGCAATTTGGATTTGTTTAGATCTGAGTTGTTCAGGGATGTTTGTGTTAAATTCTGAGCTGAAGACAATAAACAGAGCCCTTGAATAGGTCCATGGGTTTTCAAGATGTTGAAGTAATTAGTGTCGGCCTATATTGACTGCATCATCCACTGACCTGTTTACTTGGTAGGCAAATAGAAGAGGGTCCACCAGGGTGCTGTCATGTCCTTCACATGAGCTAACACCAGTCTCTCAAAGGTTTTCATGACCACAGATGTCAAAGCAACAGGCCTGTAGTCATTCAGCCATGTTATGTATGATTTATTTAGATTTGGTGTGTTTGTGAAGGAAACCACACATACTGTAACTAATGATTTGTTGAAAAGCCATTTAAAGATAGGGGACAGTTTATCAGCACAGATTTTCAAGCAGGAGTGTGAGACACTGTTTGGACTTGCTGCTTTCTTGGTACAGTATGTTGTTTATTAAAGAGCTGGAACATATATTCTTCGTAGATATTTAACGAAGGTAGTGCAGGTTAAATGGTAAGAGTTTTTGGTGAGAAAAGAGTATTAGCTTGTACAGTAAACTGTGATGGCTAGTGCCAGTGATGGATGTGACCTTAGGCTTATCAGATATTCAGTAAAACACATTCAGGCCATCAGCCAATTGCTCATATAGCATTGGCCTTTGTAGGTTCGCTCTTTGGATACGTGGATGTTTTGAATTCCAAATAAATGTGGTTATGGTTGAATCTAATTTCTTAAAAAATAATTTGTTGATGTATATTGGAATGTTTTGAAATAAAAAGAGGAGCTTAGGGAGGATATTCATCTTAACAATGTTAATTCTTCCAGCTAAAGTGAGGTGAAGAGTTGACCATCTGTGCAAGGCTTGCTTAATTTCTTCCATACAGACGGTGAAATTTTGTTGATAAAGAGCTTTATGTCTACTTGTGATGTTTACCCCTAGATATTTAAACTGATCCCTAAATGTTTATGCAGGAACAGAGACAATTACTATATTTTACTTCAATAAGATCCACAAACTATTCTAATACTGTAAATATAGTTTTCAAACAACTAGCAAATAACTACAAACAAATGTTTAAAATTAGCTGTTTCTTACAGCAGGCACAGTTTCTTCACATGTCTGTCCAGTGTGCTGGTTTTGGTCTGCACACAAATTATTCTGTCTACACCTTTGGCATCTGGCACTGTCTTGATGATTCGACCCACTACTCAAGAATTGCAAGGTGTAGCATCATCTGCTATTAAAACAATGTCCCCGGTTCATAATTTCTTCTTGGTATAAGCCATTTTTGATGTTTTTTTCAACTATTGGCAAATTCTACCTCTGTTCCAAAACAAATCAACCATGTATTGAAATTGCTTCCAGCATCTTCGAGTATACTGATCATTTTTAGACAACAGTCCTGAAGGCATGTTGGGCTGTGTTTCCATTAACAGCTAGTGTTTGGGTGTGATTGCTTCCAAATCATTTGGAACATATGATGTATTTGTGAGGGAACTGTTGTTGATGATTGATTCAACTTCACACATTACTGTTTGGAGACTTTCATCGTCAAGTGTTTGTTAAGTATCGAGTTTAAAATCTTTATGTTTCTGATTTGTCTTTCCCACACTCCACGCTGATGAGAGGATGTTGGTGGATTGAAAATCCATTTGATTACTTTCTTCATCATGGCATTGCAAATTATTTTTTGGTCAAGATTTTTAATTGCTTCACATAACCTTTCTGCACCAGTAAAGTTTGTTCCATTATCCAAGCACATGATTTTAACATGCCCTCTTCTGCAAATGAATCAGTATATGGCACTGATACAAGAATCGGTGGACAGCATGTGTGCAGTCTCAATGTGTACAGCTCTAATTGTTAGACAAGTGAAAATTACTTCATACCTCTTGACCAGACTTTGTACTCTTAACTTGAAAGAGTCCAAAATAATAAACTCCAACATTGGATGAAGGTGGCTGGACAGGTAACAAACGATCTTCTGGCAAATCTGCCATTTTTTGCTCACCTGTTTTTGCATTGTATTTTACAAGTTACACACTTTGAAATGATTTTCCTGATAATTGCATTTGCTTGAGGTATGCAATATTTCTGGGATAGCTGTGCAAGAACATAATTCTGCCCACACTGTCTGATTTCTTTGTGAATGTGTTGCAATATAAGAGAAGCAATATGTGAACTGTTGTGGAGAATACGGCATCTTTAGCTTCTTCTGGTATTGCAGCTTTGTTGAGTCTTCCTCCGACTCTCAGTATTCCATCTTGTATGACTAGGTCAAGTTTAAAGATTTGAATGTTCTTTTTTATGGGAGCATTATTCTTTAACTCTTTCAGGGCTGATGTCGACTTTTGTCAAAATTCAGGGGTAGAGGATGGTAATCGGCCTTACATTTTAGTTCGACTCTCTTTGCTAGAAGGAAAGTTACATAGCTTTGTTGGTTTAACCTCGATTCCCTACGCATGCCTGAGTAGTGAAGAGCAAACAACCTCTAAAATGGCATTGACATCTGGAGAGAGACCAAAGCGAATGTGCAAAGCAAAACACTCCATTGACATTTTACATAATTTCGTTGAATAGAACTCTGACTTGTCAGACTCCAAGTTTGATACAAGTGATCTTGAGATCGACGAAACTTAGGTACCAGCATCATCTGATCGGTCTCCAGCTGATTGTGGTGCTGAACACTTTCATGTAACTGAAGCGCCTACAGCAGCGTTCATCTGGGAGGACCACCACATATTGTGTTAGACTGCGACCGCCACCGACCACCCACCTGCTGTGCGAAGACAGCCAGGCAGCATGCCCACCGTGCATTCCTGCTGTCCATGGAGGTGCAGAACATGCACCAGCAGCAGCCATGGAACATAGCAACTGATGTTTTAGGTTGACTTATGTGTGAAACAATTGCTTTGTGTGCTTTTCAGAAAAAATATTCAGCCCTCAAAGAGTTAAAGCCTTTAATTCTTATGGGAATTCCTGTAGTTGACTGAGATGAATAAACTCTGATTGTTCTTTAGCCATGTATTCTGGAGAAATTGGGTTTCGTTTTAAGGCAGTTTGTACTTTTCCATGTACAGTTTGATGAGTGTTTTTTGTTCTTCTTTGTTACTTTCAGATTGTCTGACTTCAAGTTGAAACGCTTTTCTTTCACTTTTTAATTGGAGCAGTATTTCTTTAAACTAGAGAAACCAAACCACTGCTTACTTTAAGCATAGCTATTCTTAGAAATAGGTGATGAGTTTATATGTGAAAAGAATTCCCCAGAGCTGTCCATCTTTTTAACCTGCCACTGTGTTGTGGAGAAGAATGCCTCTCTTCTATTGTGTCACTTATTGTAGGATGGATTAAGGGATCACTGAAGGAAGTAACTTTAGGGGGGGTTTGGAGACCTGAAGTTGTAGGGAAGAGAACAAACAAGACAGTTTGTCAATAAAATAAACAGCAGTAGGGATGTCAAATAATAAAAAAATTAGAGTTCAAATACCTGTATTAAAAATAAGTAAATATTCATATATATTCAGGCTTAGGTTCAAATTTCTGAAACAGCAGTGGACAAATTGGTAGTTTGGGTATCCAGGACTACCATTTTTTAATTCCGGTCAACTAATTACAGACTCATAAAGCCCAGCAGACTACACATGTTTCTGATCTTTGGTGTGCAGGTAACCTTTTTCAACTGCCTGGGCTTATTACAGTTGTGAAATTGACCTAAAACATTCAGAAGTTTATTGATCACGTGATAGCTTGAATGTTCTAACAATGCTCCTGTCACAAATTTTCAAGTGTTCAGCCTTAGGAAGTGGATATACAGTATCACAGGAAAGATAGCTAGATTATTTTTCTGGGGAACCAAATATATTAATATATTATGTAACATTTTGACAGCACCTGGCCAGTTTCTGACTGGAGATGCAGGCGTGACAGGACCTCCTGGATCTCAAGGACTACCTGGTGACACTGGATACAAAGGGATTAAAGGTAAAGTGCAATTTCCATGCATAGCAGTTGATCTGTTACATCAAATAACACTTAATCTTGTTATTGGCATTATAGAAAGTATCGTACATAATGGTTTTGAATCAGTGACAAAGTAATCTTACTGGAATTGTCATAAAATATTGAAGAATATTATGGTGCAGTGTCTGTCCTTTTTATTTTAACTAAGTCAAAATAAGCTCATTATGATACTGTCCAATATATGAGGAAGAAAATTATTTGCCTACTTAATCACCCTTAAGATGAATTCTGATTCCAACCTGGTCACCATCCTGTTTTCCTACTACATACCAGATGTATCCATATTAGATTATATGGTATATCTAAATTGGTTTTGTGTGAGTGTGTTTACGTGTGTCCCATAATGCTCCATAATGGACTGGACACACAAACAGTTTTACAGCATGTCCTGGATGGGTTCTGCCTCTGCATAAACTGACTGCTATTCAAGTTCAAGTTAACTTGAAATGTATTGTCTTGCATACTGATCACAATTACAGTACAATACAATACAAATACAGACAAAAAAAGACAACATAAAAATATACGTAATCTTCATTAGATCTAACTTGAATTACCTATGCTAGCTACCAAAACAGTAGACCTAATGTCAACTGAATCATCAATAATTATGGCTGCAAGAAACTGTTCAGGAGAGAAATGTTTGCTGGTTCCCCTTGAATTTTCATCTTTATCAAATTGCCTCAGTATTTTTTTTGAAGTAAAAACACTTCTGCTTTTGTGATCTTTCACAGTAGGAAATGTCATATTTGAATTTACTGATCAAGCCTGTCTGCTTTGGCATGAGTTCAGTTATTTGGCAGATTTTAAGTTTTCATAGTTATGGAATGTGGTATATGAACTGAGACTTCAAGTTTGTATGGATATTCTCTGAAAGTTGTGTGCAATGTATAGTGTAGGTTTTCTGCCAAACTAACTAGTGATTTTGTTTCCGACTATGACTTTGATTAATGGTATAGTTTAGAAAGAAGAATAGACTGTATTCATTGATTTTTACATGTCATTGACTTATATTTCACCATCTGACACATCATTCTTCAGAGGCATTGTGAGGCCAAAGAACTTTATCCACTGGACACCAGAATTCAATAGGAAGGACATGCCGTTACCAATGTCCACAGAAGATACTAAACATGATTATCTAACCTGGCTTGCACACCTACTCTAAATGTTGTTTTACAATAGGCCAAACTTTGATGAATCTATCACATACCTGTGCAATATACTCATGTGCATTTATGGAATTTGGGAGCCTTTGAATCCTGGCCCTCTTTAACTATGTCTAATATCCCATGGGTTTGTCTTATGTACAATAACTCAAAAGTCGAGAAACCTGAAGTGCATCCCCTATGACTAAAGTAAGTAATTCAGAGCGGGAAATCTTAACAAGGGTGACAGCTAAAATAAACCATAAAAATGTTGCTTGAGCAGTACAGTAAGTGCTTTGAAACCAACAATTTACTTCTTATTAAGAAATTGGGTTGGTACAATCCTGTAGCTGCCACAGCCTTTAAGAATCAGTTTTGCAGACCCTTGACTTCTTACAATGCTGTTCATATGACTTACATGACTTGATTTTGTTTCCTTTTCCCTTTGGCAGCATCCAGCTTAGAGTGTCCAAGGTTTTGGATTTTCAAAATGACTTGTTGGTTTGAACTCTGTCTAATGTTCTTTAGATGAGTATTTGGACCAGTGGCACTTAACTCCATTCCTGGAAGTTTGCAGTTGCTGTAGGTCTTTGCTTTAACACTAGAATTACCAGAGCCTACGAAAAAACTCGTAAATCCGTCCCACCTTAAATCGCTTCTTAAAATCGTTCACAGCTCTCCACCAGCGTCTTTTGTCATCTAAATGTGCTGATAAAAATCAGGCTGCAAGCAGCCAGCTATTCCATCCCCGAACCGACTTAGAACGTGCACAAACTTCTCCCAGCTCATGCCTTGATTGATTTTCTGAGAGTGAAGTGGAGTTTTAGAGTGGAAATAACAGATCGTTGTTTGGAACACACGCATTTCATGTCTGTTCCGTTTCTACAGTAATCTGTGTAAACACATTGTTAAAACAGAAATGTTTTTATATTCTACTAGTAGATGACGAAATGTAGGCATAAACTATATAATGTATGAAGCCTGAAGTATCACAGAAATACTTTCACAAAAGATACAAATCTAACACAACAATTGCGCTTTTATTCAAAAATATAACTGCAGAAAGAAAAAGCCACCTTAACCTGCAACATTGACACCCGTTTATTATGACTGCCTCCATGGTGCAATAGAATTGTCTGGGAATCAAAAGGTCGTGAGCTCGATCCTTCACCACTCCGTTTTGAGAAGTAAACTGCTCTTAGTCATACTATTTTAGAATAAAAACATACATTTGATTTCAGTCTGTAACAGCCGGTGTAATTTATGATACTTGTAAAGTTTAGCTTTGTTTTTTTTTTTTTAGTCAGTTTTATCTCAGCCGCGTTCACGAGCCCAAACACACCCCACCCCCGCATCTGACACTGCTGTTTTCACATAGACGCGCTGAAGCTTTAAGCAATATGGGCTTAATTTTAACATCATTTGTTAATTCAGATCCCTTAATTCCCTATA
Source organism: Polypterus senegalus (assembly GCF_016835505.1). NCBI lineage: Eukaryota > Metazoa > Chordata > Cladistia > Polypteriformes > Polypteridae > Polypterus > Polypterus senegalus. Next base: position 43,428,881 of record NC_053163.1, read on the forward strand.
ATAGTTGTAAACCACCACATTAAGATTTTAATTGTTGCCTGTTTCTTAATGCTAGAATCCCTGAAGCCTATGAAAATATTTGTAATGCATTAAATTTCTTCGCACACAATCATCATCTTTGTTTTACAAATGTGTCAATCAGCTCAAGCAGCATGCTACCCAATCCCCCACTGAGGCAGCTGAAGTCAGACACAAAATTCTTACAGCTGAAGTCTTTTTATCTGGGGGTGAGGTGTCTGGAATTGTATAGGGTAAAAAATATATTATTATTTGGAATACATACATTTCACATGTGTTCCGTGACTACAATGATCTCTGTAAATGTAGGATGACATGAAATGTGAAGTAAGAAATTTGAACACATAACTAAAAAAAACTTTTTTTCATGTTATAGTAATAATGACAAAATTCTGACGTGAAGTGTATAATGTGTGAAGAATGACTTCTAAATATCAAGTAAACACTTTCACAAAAGGTATAACAAAACAAGTATGCTTTTATTCAAGAATATAAAAGAAGAAAAACAAATTATTCAGTTTACATGTTGCTGTCAATGTGTAAAAACTGAAGTCGAAATATCAATCAACAGAACATAGACTTAGCTGGTGCAGAGGTAAGAACTCCTGTCTTGTCATGAGAAGGTTGTGGGTTCAATCCCAGGTCCTCCCTGCATGACCAGTTGTTATACTTGACACAGACTACTCAGCCAATCAGAACACAGCAGGACTGGTTTGATGTCACTCCTGTTGGGGAGAAAGCTTTTTTTAATCTTTTTAACCACAAAAAGACATAACATTTTATAAACTTGTCTGTGCTGTCAGTCAATCAAATTTTGGCATTTTCATGTTTTATTCTTTTAAAGAATTAAGCCTGGATTTAAGTTACTTGTGAGATATTTATTAATTTTTAATTTCAGAAACTCTGTGGAATGCTCTTTTTAAAATATTATTGTAAAAAATTGAGACTGCAATTAACATTAACAAGTTTCCTTCTAATTACTGTTGTTTTTAAGTTCTGTAAGATGTATACAGGCAGACAGAGCACTGCATAATAGACAGAGAAGTCACTATAAATAGATAAACAGGGAAGGCACTTTATAATAGATAGATATAAAACTGTCAGGTGAACAAAACAGGGAAGGGGATAGATAGATAGATAGATAGATAGATAGATAGATAGATAGATAGATAGATAGATAGATAGATAGATAGATAGATAGATACAGTGGTGTGAAAAACTATTTGCCCCCTTCCTGATTTCTTATTCTTTTGCATGTTTGTCACACAAAGTGTTTCTGATCATCAAACACATTTAACCATTAGTCAAATATAACACAAGTAAACACAAAATGCAGTTTTTAAATGATGGTTTTTATTATTTAGGGAGAAAAAGAATTTTAGGTGGCCGGGATTATGAATTTTCTCATAGGCTTCAGGGATTCTAGTGTTAAGGAACAATCAACAATTAAAACCTTAATGTGGTGGTTTAAAACTATAACAGATAATTAAGGGATTTGAATTAACAAATGACATAGCTAAAATTAAGCCCATATTTCTTTATTAAGCAGTTATCATTTGATAATGAAGTGCAAATGACAAAGGAGCCACCATCTTTCCAGCTAACATGGTTCCATTTAAACTGTATATATGCATTATGAAGTATCTATGTTACAGTGATGTGTCATTTGCGAACGAGTCGGCTCTAAGAGCCGATGCTTTGAAGCGAATGAGAGGAGCCGATGCCCGTCGAGCAGAGACGAAACTGCAGCCGCTCCTGCTCAGCTCTGCTGAAAATCCATTCGGCAGGGGCAGGACTTTATTTATATGGGCACACAGAATATTGGCTCATAATGCCAGCTTGTTCACGAATGACACATCAGACTAGGATCGTACCATTATGTGAAAGAAGGAAGGGGGTCAGACACTCCGAAGACAGTGAGTGTTGGTACAGGCCAGGTACACAGAGCTGTCGCTGTGACAGACGAGGAGCTAGATTTTAATGCAAGCGGATCTTGAAGAACAAAAGAAGAGTGAAGAAATAAGTGAAAGCCGAAAAAGAAGCAGCATCTGGCTGCATTTCAGTGATGTTGTAGACTGCAAAGCTAAGTGCAGAATTTGTAATATAAAAATATCCGTTAGAGCAGAGTCAATAACAAACCTGCACAGACATATAAGAACCACCCACCTATCCGTGCAACTGGAGGAGAGCGTGCCCTCTCTCCTGCCATCCACTGACCTTGGAAAAGAGCCAAGTACTTCTGCTGCAGCATCCACTGTCTTACCGAAAAGTGAAGATATAACACGGTCTTCAGTTCAGACCAAAATAAGCACATTTATTCCAAAACAAATGGTGCCAGAAAAATAAATAAGTGTCGATGAGGAGCTGGCTAAAATGACAGCTAGCGACTTTCAACCATTTTCCATTGTGAAGGACAGAGGATTTACAACTTTTGTACAGTCCTTAAACCCCATGTATGTTCTCCATAGCAGAAAAACTTTGTCCCAAACAATTATTCCACAACTATATAACAAGGAGCGTGCATTATGGCAAGACAGAGTCAACAAAGCTTCAGCACTTTGCCTTACAACTGACTGCTGGACATCCAGAACAACATGCTCATGCATGTCTGTCACTTGTCACTTTATTGAAAACTTTAATATGACATCCTGCCTTCTTGACTGTTTTGAGTTTGCTGAGAGACATACCGCAGAAAACCTAGCAGAGGAGCTACTAAAAGTGGCAAAAGAATGGCAAGTAAATGACAAAGCTGTGTTCTGTATTACTGATAACGCAGCAAACATAACAAAAGCCATAAAGAATTGCAGTTGACTCACAACCCATGCCTTGCACACACAATAAACCTGATAGCTAAAGATGCGCTGAAGGTGGTGAAACCAACTGTGGACAAGGTAAAGGCTATTGTAGAGTTTTTCCATAAAAGCACAATTGCCACAGTGAAGCTAAAGTCTATGTAACGCCAGATATGGATGCCAGAGCTAAGGTCCAAACAATAGTGTGCTACAATGATAGGAAGACTTTGCATTGTCGCTAAATATGTCCACTCAGAAAGAGTCTTCTCAAAAACAGGACAAATAATCATGGAGAGGAGAAATCACATCACCCAATCTAAGCTGAGGCATCTGGCATTTCTGAATGCCAAACTGGCCTAAAACCTTTTATTCAAAGAGTCATAGTGTTGTGTTGTTGTTGAGTTTGGCCTTTATTTAATTTGTTTGCTGTGGTTTTGTGTTTTATTCATTTAAAGCTTTTATTAAAATGTTAAACAATAGTAACTGTGTATTTTTTGTAATGAAAAAATGTATAAAAATATGTAATGTCTGAAAACAATGAATAAGAAATTGCTTATACACAAACCATTCATAATTGCTTAATTAGGCTAAAATATAAGCATCCAAGTGATACTAAACGAAGAGCCATTCGGGAGCCGTAAGAACCGGCTCTTTAAAGGGAGCCGATCCAAAAGAGCCGAAGCTTTGAAAAGAGCCGGAGTTCCCATCACTACTATGTTAATACCCATCCATCCATCCATCCATTTTCCAACCTGTTGAATCCTAACTACAGGGCCACGGGGGTCTGCACTATGTTAATACAATTTTTTTAAATAAATCAGAGAGAAGGGAAGAACCAAGAGGTATAAATCTGTTCTGGACCACAAAACAAATGGGTAATGTTCTCAGAAAATGAAAAATATACAGTGTGATAAAGATTTGTCCATGAAGAATTTAAGCACTAACAAGCCATATAATTAAGTACCAAATTTTACTATCTTCTAGGCATGGCTTTTAATTATGTCTATCTATCTATCTATCTATCTATCTATCTATCTATCTATCTATCTATCTATCTATCTATCTATCTATCTATCTATCTATCTATCTATCTATCTAATTATGAAACTCATTAAAATGAAAACCAACACCCACTGCAGACCTCAAGGACTGACATTGATTTAGACTATTGCATTTCTATTGTTGGTAATCAAACCTTTTGACTGCTGTTCTTTTTGCTCTTTTCCCAATTGAAAAGCAAATGAAAAAGTATGGCTGAAGTCTGTATCCAAGAGATAGCTGAGTGTTCTCTCATTGTTAGTTTAGTGAGTAGCACCCTTTCAATTTCAGCTTAGAGTTCTGGCAACATACCTGCTCACAGTTTTATATTGCAAATCCCGGTCAACTTCTCCCCCAGTCTAAAGTCACTGAATCATGCCACACAAACTTTCAAGCTTGGGGGATGCTCTTTGATCAAATGTACTTGTGTCATGCCTCACTGCTCCACTCACAGTTTTCATGTGCCGACCATTTTGATTGAATGTCACTGAATCACACCTCTCACACTTTCACAGGACACTGTCCTTCAGTCGAATGTACTTGTGTTGTGCAGCTCCATGCCAAGCATCACCGCACGCAATTTCACTTAGGAACCCCGCTCTTTCCCCAGTCAATTGAATATCACTGTTCCACTCCACTAGCAATACAGACTGGGTGAAGCAAGAATAAGGATGTGCTTAGTGTGACTCGCCCTGGAATTTCCTGCCATGCACCCAGGTCTGCTAGGAAAGGCATTGTCTCCACTCTTTGACCCACAGCTGGAAGAAGCTGGTATGGAAATGAATGGGGAAACTTCAACAGAAGACAGGAAAAGATGTGTGAATTGCAGCAGGAAAACATATAAAACCAGGGGGCTTTGCCCACATTGATTCCAGGATTGTACATCATAAAATGTCTTGGTTATGTATAGTAAAAAACAGTTTTTACTAAGATGCCTATTTTTGTGTTTTACTTGGTTGATATTGGTATGAAACAAAGGTTTATATTCATATAAAGACTTTCCTTTAATAATTTGGAATTTTATGCTCATCACTGTTCTGTCATTTACAGCTCCTTTGTTACATAAGCAAAATAAAAGCCTTTTTTTTGGGTATGTAATTTAGTTGCAATAATGCCAGAAAACAAAATAATGAAGTGTTAAACAAATAGACACAAAATAAAAACTATTTCAAGTAAAGAAAAAACAAGCAAATATAATATTGAGACATGCATAACTTACTTTTGGGTTATGTGAGCTAAACTTTATACCACCAGTATTGAGTGTACAAGGCAGAAATGAATCCTCTGGATGGTGTAATAGTCCATCACACTTACCCACAAACGCACATTCACATAGCAGCATTTTAAAGTAACATGTATGTCTTTTGGATGTGTGAGGAAAAAGGAAGAACCAACATATATTAGGTATGTCCAGTAAACTCCACACAAACAATGTCAAGTTGCAGGAACTGAACTTGGGATGCTGAACTAGAAGCTAATGAACTAAAACTAATGAACTCTGTGCCCCCATGCAACAATAAATAAATCAAATCAAATAAAAAATATTTTTGCAATATAAAAACATGCAGTTTGAAATATATACACACAATTAAATTTTGTGCATATAGATGAAAAGATGCTGATCATATAAATTCATGATTTCAGACTTCAAAACATCAATTTGGCCCCACCTGTTCAAATAGCATTGGCCACTCATGAATACTCTCTAGTCTGCCTAAAATGTGCATCCTTGTACAGATGTTTCAGTCCTCACTGTTTGGTATAAGAAAAGAAGTGAAGACAAGCACTTTTTGAAAGGTCTGTCTCAATAATATACATTTTTCATCTCTAATGAATAATTTTTAATTGGTATTTTACATTTTACTGCTCTAATAGTTTTGTTGATTGCACACCACTCCTCTGCCATCTTGTATAATTTAAATGCCTGTGTTTGAACTTCATGGTTCTCATGCTCATAAAAAGACAAAAGGCACAAGGTACAAATAAACAGAAACCAAATATTTAAAAGAAAAAAAAATCAGGCAAAGACAATATTGTATACTGTACAATCATGTACTTCATGGCACTTTTATTTTTAGGGGAACCAGGAGACTGTGACTGTACACGGACAAGTGTTACAAGTTTTGAATTTCAAGGACCTCTTGGTCCTAAGGGACAAACTGGGCTTCCAGGAAGAAAAGGACAAGTTGGTGAAGAGGGAATATCAGGATTACCTGGCTCACCAGGATTTACTGTAAGTCTTAAAGAATATGAGCATGTTTTATGTAATATTTTATTTATTGATTGCAAATATTTTTTAGTTGTTTACTCTTACTATGTATGTGTGAGTGGTGTCAGAATATACTGTACTTTTTTAGTTTAAGGGTTAAGGGTTGTGCCAATATGAGGCCCAAGTGGGCTTTGGTCCCCACAATTTTTTTATTGGCCCACCCTACAGTTTAGGTTTTTTTTTGTTTTTTTTTTGCTCATATGAAAATTAGCCCATACTGCTTACACAAGTTTCAGATATGAATATACAATTGCAGGGAATGGTAAAACCGTAATCAGACTATTGCTTTTTTGTAATGTTCCACTGGTAAAACTATAATGAATATTATTTATACCTGTGCCTTGCCATGGACTGATATGTCTTACATATCAAGAAAGTGTAGGAAGTCAATTTATCTTTCCCAGTTGTAAGTCGATTTAAATTATTATTAACAAAAACAATTTAAATTTAAAAAATGTAAATGCCATTTAAGTTAGTATCACTGGACTTCTAAAAATCTCTTTTTTTAAATGAATCTATATTTAGCAATAAAAAAATATTATGCCCATTCATAACAAATTTATACCCTCCTTTTGATGAAATCCATTACTTTTTTATTTACATGTACTGTTTATTGATATTAGCAGCACAGTGGTATGAGTTTTCGATGAATTGAGTAAGCAGTGTGAATATTTGTTAATGATGTCAGACTAACATTTATAGTTCAATTATTTTTTTCTAAATTAAATCCCATATCAGTACTTGATGCATCAATCTAACGGATAGCCTACCGTAATGGGGACAGCAAAATCATAATTTAATGAAGCACCCCGATAAACCATAAACAAAGTTAATTTAGGATCCTGAAATGTTATGCAATTGAAATATAATAATTATCTTTACACATTGACCACGATTCCTATTAAATCTGACCTCACCGTTGTATGGAAAGAACACAGTATCACTATCCAATTAATGCAGGATGTCAGAAGGTTTCTCAAATGAGAAGCTGACTGTTGAGAACTTTTTAACAAGACAGATGCAAACATTGGTTTATGAAAAATACTATAAAGTACTACAAATAAAAGTTTCAACCAAAGAATCTACGTCAATATTGTTGTTGTTCTAGATAGAACTATTTTTTTCAATAAATTAAACATTAAAAAAAATACACAATGTCTTTTCAACAAGTACTTGAACACCTTCCATATTAAAACCTGGCTCCTCAAAAAATACTTTGGAGTTTTTAATAGCTTGTTTAACGTATTGTCAATAGTAGGAAGTGAAATATGGCTAAATTGAATACTTATCATTAATTTGTATTATTATATGTTGTAGCCAATAATCTTTGTCTTCTTAAAAATTATGATACAACAGCATCCATGAGTGTAATGTCAGTTAAATGACAAACATTAGTATGATTGTGTCAGAAAAAACAGACCTTGGCAATTGATATATACTTACTCACACAATCTTATTTAAACCTCAATAGGGTGTTCTGACCACTGGGGAGAAGACTTTGTACACAGCCTTCCCACTGTCTAGGATGAAAGTATTTTTTTATTATGTGATAAACAAAATCATAACCCTTCTAAATATAAGGTGTTACTGCATAACAAAGTCATAGATCACCTTCTTCAAGCAGTAGAGTTCCATTTCTTATAGTAGCTGGAAGAAGAATGTCATTCTATTAAGCCAATTTCAGAAAGGTCCCTAAATAAACAAAAATAAAAAAAGCTTGTTTCCAGACAGAATGAGCTAATGTGCAGAGGAGCTCTCTCCAATATTCCACTCCATATTTGTAAATGTCCTTGGATTTACAGCAAGTGCCCAGCCTATGGAAACAGGCAACTGTTATTCCCATTAACTGTTATTGGCAAAAACTGCACACCTAAAAGCATTAAGTGATTTTAGATCAATGGCATTAACTTCTCATATCATAAAATCCTTTGAGAAGTTAGATAAGAAAAAACTACAAAACTCTTATGGACCCTCACCAATTTGCATACAGAGCAAAGATGGGTGTGGAGGACACCATAGCAACACTTTTGAATTTTTTACATGAGCACTTGGAAGGATCAAAAAACTACGCAAGAGTGTTATTTATAGACTTTTCGGCAGCTTTGAACACAATCTAGCCCCACATTTTAGTTGAGAAACTGATTGGACCCTGGGGTGGATTCTGGACATTTTAACAAATAGAACACAAAGAGTGAGTGTCAATGGCTGTTTCTCTGATAGCCTAAGTTCATCTGTGGGCACTCTACAAGATTGTTGTTTATCTCCTCTTTTGTTTATCCTGTATACAAATGAATAATGGAGTTTATACAAGGATAGACATATCCTGGAATTTACAAATGACTCTGTCATTGTATGTCTTCTAAATATAAGGAATACAGCCATCACTCTAATTTATGACTTAATATTTCTAAGACAAAAGATATTGTTGTAGATTTCAGGTACTCTCCACCATTGACTGTCTCAACTTTAATTAAAGGGGAGACAGTGGAGACGATAGAGCAATACAAATATCTTTTGGTTTGGCAGTCTCAGCAATAAGAATATAAATCATCTTAACATTTCAAAAATTTGCAGTAAAATTATTAGTTCATAACAGAACTCTGCCACTGAAATGTATTGCAGACAGGTTAGAAAGAAAACCAAATCAATTTATGCAGACAGTTACCATCCTTGTGGCTGTGAATTCCAGCTGTTGCCATCAGGCTGCATATTTAGATTTCCAAAGGTATAGAGCAACAGATTTAACTCTTTTATTCCTAGAGCTATAAGCATTTTAAATTCTGTTACTTGTTGGGATGCTGCTAAATGTTAAATTCTGCATTATTATTTTGTGTACTGTTGAAAGTAATTATTGCTCTTTGATGTGATTCTTATTGATCTTGAGCGTGTGTTTATGCAGTAACATTGGTTGTCAAATGTGTTTTTGTACTTTTCTGTTGCAAATAAATTTCACTCTGAGATAATAACGTCTACTTAAACCTAAACTTAAACTTAAGTCCTAAAATTGAATAAATCTAACCTAGGTTAACAACAATACATACATACTATAACTGGTTTTAGTAAGTGGTTCACAGTCCAATCTTGGACAAACACATACACACACACACACATTGAGTTGCCACTTAATCTAACTCTTACACAATGTGGGAGAAAAACTGTAGTACCCTGAGAAAAGTCTACATGGAGAAAATGCAAACTGCAATTTATTTTGTCATCATTTTATCATGAAAAATAATCTATGATGTAGAAGTTGTGTCAAAAAACAAGTACACCTTTAGTGCTTCAATACTTAATTAAAGATGGGTGGTACTTCTTAACTGCCTGATCAGGAAGTCCCACTATCAATATGTAAAATCAGAACCATTGGCATTCTGGCCTGGAGCATTTAGGTTTATATTAACACCATGACCACCCACCAAAAACTTACATCTTCAATGATTTTACAGAAGCAATTGCTACTGTTCATCGGTCCAAGGCCGGAGTTATACTTCACGCGACGCGACGCATGCTGCAGCGGACGCTTCTGCTATGCAAGCGTTGTAGTGTTCATACTTGCGCGCGTACTTTACGTAAATCTGGAGGAATCCACCAGGTGGCAGTGCAAGATATTATCACTGTGAGAACATGTTCGGCTTCTCTGTGTTGTGAATTGCCTAGAACACCTATTAAATTCTGATGACACCTTACCGCAATATCTCTGAAAAGGATGTTTATTGATTAAATCCATCAATCCAGGGATGTGTCCATTCCAGCAAGCATTGGGCACGAGTGAGAAACAGTCCCTTGACGAGGCCTCGGCTCATTGCAAGGTGAATACAAGCACACAAATACACTAGCGTCATTTTAGCGGCACCAAATCCCCAAATCTGCATATCTTTTGAAGGAAACTGGAGCACAGTGTGGAATACAAGCAGGAAATACCAGCAACATAACTCCCTGCGAGACAACAGTGCTATCGCTCCACCACCATGACACCCCCATGTGTGTAATTAACAGTATTCATTATTTAAACAAAATTATCTGTAAAATGTAACATACACACTTTAATGCGTTTCATCATGAAAGTGATATCAAGTATAAATCTAAAGATTCTAAATGTGCAGAGAGTTGGAATATCATACATTTAATTTGTTCTGTGTGGCGATCTACTGCTGCTTTCCGCTGCTGTCAGGTCCAAGAAGCTCGTAGCGATTAAAAACTGGGATGACGTTTACGACGGTCTGCTTTAATGATAAAGTAAACTACGAGGTTAATGTGGACATTTCGAGTTTAAAGCCGAAATTTCCACTTTAATCACAAAATACACGTTTTCACCGTGTCCTTTATTTTTTTCTCAGTGGTTAAATACAGTATAACGCTACACATTATGTTGCTGTTGTTAAGTTGCAAAAATAAAAAAATAAAAAAGACGACACAAAAGATGGTATGTGAGACTTTTAAAATGTATCATGTCATTACGTTCGGGAACTATCTACATGTGACAGAGAGCCTCTATGCCGATCCATTGGGATGGATGCTTTGATGTGGTGAAGCAAAATACCGACATACAGATGCATTCGTGGTGCTTTTATATTCAAGCGTCGCATATTCCCGATCGTAATGACACGATACATTTTAAAAGTATCACATACCATCTTTTGTGCCGTCTATTTTTTTTGCAACTTCACATCGGCAACATAATGTATAGCGCTGTATTTGAGCCACTGAGAAAAAAATAAAAGACACGGTGAAAACGTGTATTTTGTGATTAAAGTGGAAATTTTGGCTTTAATCTCGAAATGTCCACTTTAACCTCGTAGTTTACTTTATTATTAAAGCAGACCATCGTAAACGTCATCCCAGTTTTTAATCGCTACGAGCTTCTTGGACCTAACAGCAGGTAAAGTAAAAAAATAAAAAATAGAAGGCACAAAAGGTGGTATGTGTGACTTTTAAAATGTATCGTGTCATTACGATCGGGAATATGCGACGCTTGAATATAAAAGCACCACGATTGCATCTGTATGTCGGCATTTTGCTTCACCACTTTGAACCATTCATCAAACAGCAAAGCACGCACATCGATCCCCGAAGGATCTCTATAGAGGCTTGCTGTCACATGTAAATAGTAAACAGAGACTCTGACGTCACGTTCCAACTTTTAGCACACTGCACCCCCCGACTTTTTGCTGGTACTACAACTCGCGCACACGTCGCGTTAATTTCTGAGGACCTGCTGAAAGGACGCATGAATGCTGGGAATGCGTGGCAGCCATGATGCGGGCGCATACGCGTTCTGAACGTGAAGTAAAAATCGGCCCTAAGAGAAGTTGCAACTCTGTTTTTAAAATAATCTGAAGTCCATAGTTGTATATTCAAAAGAATTATTTACATACAGAGAACTTTCAGAATAGCTATCAAATTTTCCAGGTAAATGTATCCACTCAAATTCACCAACATATCATACTAGCATCCTGGTGTAATAAGACAACAGAAACAAAGATAATGGTTTGGGGATTGCCCCGTATATTTGCAACAAAAAGTTAATTGCAATAGCAAACAACAAGTGAGGTGTCATTCGAGATCGAGTTTAAATGTGACTGAGGGTGATACAGAGGAATGGCAGTTTTATGGAAGGGAGGCAAGATCAGCTACCTCCTATGCACACATATGTGACACTGGAGAAAGCTTTCAGACTTCTTCAAGAGGTTTGAACACTCTGTAACTAAGGTGGTTCAAAAAGTGGATCTGTTCATTCTTCAAGCAGATAAAGTCAGAGAGGAACAGATTATAAGGGGTTCTGCAGGGTCACATATGATGCTTTTACAACTCTGACTTAGAGGGAGAAAAGAAATCCTCCCATATTTCTCAATTCATTACAAGATATACGTGAAGAAGACAGTTATGAGGTAGCATGACATAGACTGAAGCTGACATTGAGACAGGTACTCATTAGAGAAATATCTAACCATAATAACTCAGACATTCAGGATTTAAAAACAGATATCAAAGAATTTTGGTCCAAGCTTGCTGAAATGCCCCACAAATGTTTATATATGTCAGCTGAGTACAAGACTACGCACACTCAAAACCATCTGAAAAGTGAATGGATGATGTTGTTCAAACCCTGAGAAAACAGGTGGAACAGATACAGCATCAACTCAGTGTCATGACAGTGGGAAACCATTCTTTTTCAGAAAGGGAAAACATAAAGAAAAATGTTAAAGTTACATCTGACAAGAATGTAAAATCTAACACGTGCAAAGATCCGGATGACTCTTTCTGTTACCAGTGTGTTAACAATGGTTATTTGACCACCAACTATGCTACTGCAGAGAACCCCACCCAAGTTATCCAGAAGCTGATTTGGTCCCTTCACAGAATTAGGCAAGGCAAAAAGAGTCATCCCAAAGTACACCTAGAACAGGAGGAGTAATCTGTCAGACTAGGTGCAGTGGACATTACCAGAACTAGTGAACTTCTAAAGGGATTAGTTAGCCCATCTGCCATGGAAAATGTCAGAATTCAAGGGCAACCATTCAGAGCACTTTTGAACACTGGCTCAAGAGTCACCATTATATCTGAGAGCTAGTATTCACATTATCTGTCTCATGTGCCCATCTACAAATTGACAGATCTTGCTATATGGGATCTGAGTGGCTCCAGTTATCCATACAGTGGCTATGAATCAGTTGACTTAGGACTCTCTTCAGATATGACTGGAGCTGAGGAAATTGTGCCTACATTAGCTTTAGTGTGCCAAAATCCTAAGAGATCTTATCCTGTTCCTGTCATCATGGCGTAAATTCCATGAAGCTATTTTTTCTGCTCAACCATTGTGAGAGATAGTTAATGGAAAATTTCATGCTCTAAGAATTTGCAGTCTTATTCTGGAGTGCCTGCCTATACCCATTACGCCAAACTCTCACGATAAAGTGGGCAAATTGAAATGGATGGAGCGTGCAATATGTGGCCTGTAAGGTGGAGCAGCAGCATCTTATGAGCAAAAGTATTCTAATAGTCAAAGTAGCCCAGAACATCAAGCTTCCAGCTGGAGTATTGGTGCCACCAGTCCTGTTTCATTCATCCTTCATGGATGAAAATAATTTCACATTGGTGCTTTGCATTGAGTCATAGAAGCAAACAACTGTTCCTTCTGCCACAATCTTATCCCAGGTATATTGGACAGACAGTGTTATCATGCCTGAAGGGAGAAATCAGCAACCAACAGGTTTGGACCGACGGTTATTCAATTTTGGTGATTTACCCATCTCTGAAAGTTGGAAGGCTAGCCAAAATGTTGACTGAGACAGTAAACGTTTTCTCATTAAATGAGTGAAATGTGAGGCTAGCTAAAGGTGTAGAACACCATATACTGTATGACTTAGTGACCCTTGTGTCATTCAAGGAGAGATTCCAACACATTGCACTGGAAGACTTTCAAGATGGATGTTAGAATGAATGGGCTTGGGGCAGTGCTCAACCAAGAAAATCCCATTGCTCAGTGGCCTTTGCCAGTCGGAAGTTGAGCCAGTCATAGAGTAATTATCCTATACGTCAACTAGAATTTCTTGCTTTGAAATGGGCAGTAGTGGATACATTTCCCAGTTACTAGTTTAATGCCACATTTATATTCAGGACCAACAATAATCTCCTTACCTATGTTGTGATGATTGCCAAACTGAATGCTGCAGGTCACAGGCGGTGAGCTGCCCATACCATATATACTTTTATCATCCACTATAAGGACAGAACAGTGTTGATTCAGACTTGCTGTCAAGATGTCAATCCAAAACAGAGGAAATATGGAAGGAAATATTGCTTTCTGAAATTTCAACTTTCTATCAACTGATCAGTTTTAGTGATATTTCAAGTGGCATTTCTAGATTTATTGATCAACTATGAGCCCCAGTGCTATCCCACCTGCTTATGATTGCCCTACACAGTTGGAAATTAACCCATTAGAGTCAATTATAGGGGCTATCAGACATCAAGTGGAGAGGCCAGTGTATTTCAAGCTCTGAAGAATCAATATCTGTTGTTGCCCTGCTTCAGCAAGAAAATCTAGTTTTCAGCTAGAGCATGGACTTATAGTAAGTTTGAGAATAAATTTAGAACTCAGTTTGAAGATGTTAAGCAAAGCTGAACAACTGGCATCTACAATGGCTGCAAATTCCGAATGCAGTGCTGGGTGACAGACTAGCTGCACTGGAAGATGAATACAAAAGGAATAATATCAGAATCGAAGGTCTCCCTGAAAACCGTGAAAGTCAAAACCCAGTGAAGTTCATAGCTGAACTATTCTCTAAAATAATTGGAGAGGACACAGAGAGAGCAGCAGCTTACCGCATACGTGGATCAAATGCCTCAAAACCTAGGAGCTTTATTGTGTATTTTGACAAATTACAATTTAAATTAAATATAATGTTACTTCTCAGACAGAAACAAGAGATTATATTTGAAAAAAGCAGCTGCTAAACATGGTTGCTCCACAACAGGGATTATGGGTAACACCTTCAGGATAGTAACAGTTGTGATAAACAGCAGCCTGTGATTTAAGATCACATGACTGCGGCCTAGATTGTGCTCTAATCAGTCAGCCAGGGAGTTTTGCTACCATATTTTGGGATAATACATAAGATCCCCTCCAGTTAGGATGAAGACCATCTCTTTTGAAAAATCCAGGCCTTTCCCAAAAATCATCCCAATTGTTCACAAATGCTATGCTTTTATTTCCATACCAGATATCTAGGCAGCAGTGAAAGGAACACAATCTGCTATAAATCACATCCCCTCTATATAATCTTGGTAAGGGGCCAGGTACAGTACAACTAAATTACAACATTTTCTTTTAGTTTTGGTACATAGAGAGATGAAGTTCATCTTTATCATCAGTGACACAATCCAATGTGTCAGAAATCTTTGCTCCTGAGAGAACTCATTAACTACTGGTTTAACACAGTTTGGAATTCTAACATTCCGCACTATGGAATTGCCAATTATGAGCACTTTGTTGTTGTCAGGATCCACAGGCATGCTGCAGAGTACTGAAAATCTGTTCTGGGACAGAATTGGTGACCTGGGTGCTGAGGGACAAAATTTTGGCTTCTTAGACCCCTGTCTTACTGTTACCCACTCGCCCTGTAGCTGAATTGGTGCTGCTGATATTGGCCGCACACTCACTATATTGGGTTTAGTAGAGACTGAAGATGAATGAGAAACAGCCAAATTATCTAAACAAACCGAATCAATCCAATTTTCGGTTTGCCTAATTGCTATCAGGTTCCTAACGTGGTCCTCCAATTCGCGTATTTTCCCAACCAACTCTAAATTAACTAAACACTTTTGGCAGGTGAAGCTGTTTATATTGTTGGCTAGAAAACCTGAACCGTACATGCTGCAGGACACACAACATATAAAAATGCCCTCGATGGGCAGAGAACAGATGGAACTTACATTTTAGCGCTGAGTTCATCTTCTCTGTTTCTGCAGTAACTTCGGTGATTTTCCATGCTGAATCACTAAGAGATGGCTTTAATGACAACTAACACTGCAAAAACAATTACACAGTTTGTAATTGATCGCAAATTATCAGACTCCTGGAGATTTCTAAACCCAAACTCAAGAGCATAGTCCTTCTACTCACCAGTACATCACTGTTACCAAGAATTGATTATTTCCTTATAGATAACAATTTCTTGCCCAGAATTAAATCTTGCAAGAACAACGCTATTGTTATCTCTGACCATGGCCCTCTAATCATGGAGCTCAAATCATTATGCCCCACATACTCATCTCACAGCTGGTGTCTTAACCCACTTTTATTAGCAGACGAGAAGTGTGCAGAGTTTACATCCAAGAAAATCAATTTTTATTAGAGACAAATACATCCTCAGCTGTCTCTGCAGGGAAACTGTGAAGGCTTTTTTAAGAGGACAGATTGTTTCATATCTTTCCCACAAAATAAATTGGAAACCAAGAAGGCATAAGAGCTCATCAGAGAAATTACCAGAATACAGTACACCCCCAAAATTCGTGAGGGTTACGTTTCTAGAGAACCCGCGAATTGTGAAAAACCGTAAATTTTGGATGTGGTTAAAAAAATGCCTATTTTTATAGTTTAAACCCAAAGTATGCCCCCAAAACACTTTAATTCAATTTCAAACTCAGCTTAATACATTTCCTAAAAAAAAGAATGTAAAGGTAAACCTGTATACTGTACTGCTATGTCTTCCACAGTGCTAGAATGTAAAATACTGATGTTACCGCTATATGTACTGTAATTCATGCAAGTGCGTTTTCTTTGCCAGAATCTTTAGAAACTGCAGGGCATTTCGGCGGCATCTTGGGGCGTTAACCCTTAAACTGCCACATACTTGGGGGTTAATGCATCCCTGGACGCCAAATACTTTTTTGCTGCACTTTTTAAGTAAAAGTCACAATTCACAAAGAAAAAGTGAAATTTTAATGGAACATTTTTTTCATGCAAACAGCATCACAATTACTGCAACACTGATCATTTTATACCCTGCTAATGAACTGTAAAAACTATTTAAAAAACTACTGGAATAATATGTACAAGATGCAACTGACCCCATGAAAGAAATTCAGTAAATCACTGAGCCAACTGCGCTTGAACTGGCTGCACACAAACACACAGAGGTAAGAGCTGATGCTTGCAGGCTAGTCTAGTGCAGCGGCTCAATCCCAGGGATAGTGAGGCTGCAGTGCTGCAGGGACTGGCAGTGGTCATGAGCTGGCTGCTCAACGAATGAATGGCACTGACTGATCAGCTCCTGCGTGCTTGCAAATGGCACTGGGAAATGACTATAGCCAGTTGTGGCAGTTCAAGAGTTAAGAGGAACAAAACGGAAAACACAAGAACACTCAGCCAGAGATGCATCACAGTCAATCAGTAGCAAGGAGAAATGAATAACGCTGTAGCGGTCCGGTGCTGTTAAGATTCACACCGTCGAGAAGACAGCGATTTATTTATTTTTATGGTGGAGATTCCAGGGACATACCCAGCCTTGGCCGACCCGCACGCACTCACAAACAGAGATGAAAACTAAGCAAACCGGTAATCAAACAGCAAATAAAGAATGTAATGAAAACAAATGAAATAAATGAAAACAACGATACCACCCCTGTTTCCCTTATGGTGATTATACATTAAATACAACAAAGCAGAAAAAAACACACACAGTAAATCATGAAAAACGTTCATGAAAAATGGCAATGGATGAAATGTAATGATGAAAATAGGTAGAGATCCGCACGTTGAATGGAATGTAAAGATAGTCCTACTGCTAGTTCCTGAAATGGTAAAGATGGTTGGATGGGTTCAGGAGCGTTCCTTTCTTTGCAGGATGGCCATGAATCCACTTACAGTCCTCATGTACACAGGCAGATGGCAGACAATCCAGATGCTAACCACAAAAACGATCCAGGACAAAACGAATAAATACAGCTAAACCAACAGAAGGCAGACAGACAGGAACCTGAAACACAAATTCCAAAAACTTTTTTTTTTCTTTTGGTCACTGGCCCCCTTTTTTAAAAGCTGCGCTGACATCCTTTGACCCCATCAGCCCCTGCACCCTCAGCAGAAGACCAATCAGAGCCACTGCAGGGACTGCTAGGAGTTGCAGTTTCAAATTCTATTGGCTGCTTTCACCATCCCAAGCCGCGTTTTCCTCTACAGTTGCTCCCTGTTCTCTCTACAATACAGTATTGCCACGAAAAAAGGCATAAAAATTGTGGAGGATATTTGCGGTTTCCACTAATAATTATTACATAGGTTCTAAGGAAAAATCTGCGAAGGACTGACGCCGCAAACTCTGAACCGCGACTGCATGTCAAGAACATGCCAGGTGTCCAAATAATGTACTTCATAGAAAAAGACAGGCTTTGCATTCAGAACTTAGTTGTTCCACTACAAAAGAAGCAGAACAAGTCCTTTTTAAATCAAGACATCATTACTATGAACACGGACAGAAAGCTAATAAGATCTTAGCTCAACAAATCCACAAGCAGGAAGTTAGTAATGCAAAACCAGTAATTACCAATACAGATGCAGGCAAAATCATTGACCATAAAAATATAATGCACACATTTGAAGACTACTATAAGTCCTTATATTCTACTCAGTTTAAAGAAGGCAGGACACAACCCAATTCATTTTTTGATGCATTACAGATGCCGCAACTAGATACTCTCAGTGCAAAGGAATTTGATAAACCTTTATCAGTCTCAGAATTACTAGATGCTATAAACTCACTTCATAGTGGGAAAGCCGAATGCCCTGATGGCTACCTTGCCGAATTTTATAAAAACAATTTCAGTTAAGTTAGCTCCCCTTTTATTAGCAACATTTCTAGAAGCTAGAGACAATACAATTCTACCTCAAACTTTTTGCCAGGCATTAATTACCGTTGTTCCTAAGAAAAATAAGGACCGATTACAATGTGCATCACACATACCAATCTCACTTCTAAATAATGATGTTAAGATACCCTACAAAGTTCTAGCCAGGACTGAGAAAGTTTCATTTGGTAATATCACAAGAGCAAACTGGGTTTATTAAAGGCAGACACTTGGCTTCCAATCTTAAATGCATGTTTAATGTATTATATTCACCACAAAGTCTACCACTCCGGAGATATTATTATCATTAGATGCACAAAAAGCATTTGATATGATTGAATGGGACTACTTTTTCATTACATTCGAGAAATTTTGGTTTGGCCTGAACATATGTGCATGGATCAAACTACAATATACAGTCCAGAAGCTTCAGTTTGTATTAATAACATTATTTCAGACTAATTCAAACTAGAACATGGTACTCGACAAGGATACCCCTTGTCACAACTGCTTTTTGCAATCGCGATTGAGCCACTGGCAGTTCACTTTCGTAATGCTAATTTAAAGGGGATTATCAGGGAAGGACTTGAACAGAAAATATCTATATTTGCAGAACATATGGTACTATATACAGTAATCCCTCCTCGATCGCGGGGGTTGCGTTCCAGAACCCCCCACGAAAGATGAAAATCCGCAAAGTAAAAACCATATATTTATAAGATTATTTTTATATATTTTAAGCCCTTATAAACTCTCCCACACTCTTATAAACATTTCCCGCACAGTTATACAGCATAAACCCTTTGTATTCTCTTAGATATTAGGTAAGATTCGTTCAAATTATGTATGTAAACACACTGTTTATATACAGTAAAACCTAAATATTATTTTAAAGATATCGAGCGTCTCCGATATCACATATGTTACAGCCATTACAATAGACAGGCCACTAGCAATAATTAAGTACAATACAAGAAAAATTCTATACAGTAAAATGTGTGTACAGTGACACTAAACGTACGTACATGTACTAAGTACTGAAAGTAGAAAATTAATTATGGTTACTCACCAACAATGACACAACGACTTTCTGATAACAATGAGTTTAATTTTACTGCACAACAAAGGGGAGCGTTACAGCTCTTCTAAAGGAGCCTCTTCAGGCGATTGTGTGGCACCGCCGTTGTTCTTCTTCTGGCAGTCTTCAATCCAAATCCCTAAAGCAGATTCCATCCGGACTACCGCCTTATTACGTCCACTTACAACTCGTTTTGCACCCTCGTTAAAGGACACTGTGGCCGTAGATCTTATATTCTTTTCCTCCTTTTTAAATAAAAAGAATCGTGGACTCATTGATGCTATAATGGCATCCTACAGCAGTTGTAGCTGTTCTCTTCCTTCAACATATTCAAAAGTTTTACCTTTTCGGCAATCGTTAGCATCTTCCATTGGTGTTTGGGCACGGCCCCTGAAGCTGTATCAGGATCAGATCGTTTTGGAAACATAACGAAGGAGTTGACTATGCACAAAGATAAACACAAAAGAGCACAAAAGTTAAATCTTTACACAGTGAAACACGTTGATGCTGAATGAGCGAGACGAGACTTCCTGGTTAATGCAGCAGAATCGAATTCAGCGCTCCGTCGCTCAGCCAATCAGCACACATGAACTTAACTGCGTGCTCTGATTGGCTGGCTTCTCAGCCATCGTCCTTTGCGTCCCTTGTATGAAATCAACTGGGCAAACCAACTAAAGGAGCATGTACCAGAAGTAAAAAGACCCATTGTCCGCAGAAACCCACGAAGCAGTGAAAAATCTGTGTTATATATTTAGATATACATATAAAAATCCGTGATACAGTGAAGCCGTGAAAGTAAAAGCACGATATAGCGAGGGATTACTGTATGTCAGATCCACAAAAATACTGTGCCTGCAATTCTACCAGCCTAAGCAGAATTTCAAAAGTATGCTTTTTCCAGTGAACTCTCAAGCACACAATATTAAATTGGACACCTTCACTTTTCTCATCGCAGTCCAGTTTAAATACCTAGGGGTAAACATCACAAGTAAATATAAAGCTCTGTATCAACAAAAGTTTGATGTCTGCATGGAAAAACTTAAGCAAGCAAGACTTGCATAGATGGTCTACCCTTCATCTCACTTTAGCTGGAAGAATTAACACTGTCAAAATGAATATCCTTCCTAAGTTTCTTTTTCTATTTCAGAGCATTCCAATATATTATTAATAAATAATTTCTTAGGAAGTTAGATTCAATCATAACCTCATTTATTTGGAATTCAAAACATCCATGCATCCAAAGGGTGACCCTACAAAGACCTAATACAGAAAGTGGCATTGTTTTATCTAACTTTCAGTTTTTTACTGGGCGGCAAATATACAAGCTATAAAAACTTGGACATTGACACAAATAGATGAACATACACAGGCTTGGTCCGCAATAGAAATAAAATCCTGCAGTTCTTCTTTATATTCATTGCTTTGTACCCCAGTATATGCAAGTTATCGCCAGTATACTAACAACCCAATTGTGCTTCATTCACTCAGAATATGGAACTAATCCGAAATTAGAAGCAGACAATGTGCTTTCTTGCAAGCTAGGTCCTAAAGGAAAACATAAGTTGCAGCACTAAAAAAGAACACACTACCCTTTGCAGTGATTGGAAAGTTGCCTAACATACGTGTTTATCAAGTAAAACTGGAGAGAGCATTGGGCATGGTAAACATCTTACACCAAGACCACCTTCCATTGGCTGTTTGGTAGTGATGCTGTTGTGATGTGAAATTTTGCATACAAGTTGATAAATATTTGTATGTCTGTATTAGTAACTTAGGCAAAGCAGTGTAATATTAGTGTTACATTAGTGAGAAGCATTCATGTTCTATCCCAGGACTAAGTCAGGAAACTGAATTTTACGACATAGTTGAGGGAAGTGCCTCAAAGAAGTTTGGTAAAGGTCTCTCTGAAGTCTCTCAACTCCCATAGAAAAGCCAGGCTGCCTAACTGCCAAGCTTTACCATAACATATGGTTTTGGGGGCAGGTGTGAAGGTGTTCTATTCCCCCATTTGTCTGAAGTATGGCTGTTTGGAACTGGCTTGTATCAAAAGCCTTTAAGTACCATGATGCCCTATTAGCTCTAGGGGTTGGACAGAAAACCTATAAAATTTGCTTGCTTTACCTCACCCTCTCTTACCAAATTCATGGCAGACTATCTCTCACACTGTGAACTCAAAGATGCTTTATATGAATTCTTCACTGCTGAATTTCTTTTTTCAGAAAAACACATAGGAACTGTTTTTTTGCCTTTCATTTTTTTGTAAAAAAGTACAGCAAGTGATAAATTACATCAAAATTATATGATAATACACTACAAAAAGTGTTGGTTAGCTTGGCATTTAACCTGCCAGTTTACAAGGTGGCTTATAATAATGGTGATATTTTTATTTTTTATTTAATTATTTTTAACTTTGCATATCCATAAACTGTAATCATTATATTTAGGCCATTGAGCTAAACTGACTTGTCTAATACTGTATCATCAAAATTCATATGAAACTGAAGTGTCACGTGTTAACGTTTACACATGATTTTTTTTTCTTCTGTCATTGCCAATGTATGCAAATAATGCAACATTTTTATCTAATGAATACAGAACATGAGCTTTTTCTAGTCATGGAGAACTTGCTTAGTGTGGCAGGAGGAAGAGAGAATGTGAAGGATAAAATCTTCAAGTCAATGGTTTTGAAGGACAAAAGATGTGATTTGCATAAGTTTAACATAAGTTTTAATGTAAGCCCATTTTAAAGATGCTTATACTTTGAATTAAGTCAGGCTATAAAGAGCATTTAAAGTCCACTGTTACAGTTCTTTTTTAATTTACTTTGTCATGTCTGTATTTACAGTTCTAATCCTGTTTTCAGAGATATTTTTATTTTTATTTCTGGCTTATTTTCCACATCTTGTAAGCATGTCATTTTTGCCCTCCATCCCCCAATGTTTATGACAGGTCAGTACACATGCACATCACATTTTATATATTCTTTTTTTTTTCTAATTTTATTGATTTTATTGTAATCATTCCATACAAATAAATAATTTTTTACAAAAAATAGGATTGAAAACAAATCAGCCCCCACCCCTGAGAAAGAGAGCATGGCCAATGGAATAAAACTTAAAGTTAGTAAAAATAAATAAATTGATGAGTTTAGTAGGCAGATAAAGATAAATGGAGAATATAAAGAAATGAAAAGAGAATCTATTTCCTCAGTACTCCATTGTTTTTCTTGTGAAATTCCGAATAAGTTTGATGTGTCACATGACCCTCTTCCTATTGAAAAAACAAAAGTTGGATCCAAAATGACCGACTTCAAAATGGCCACCATGGTCACCAACCATCTTGAAAAGTTTTCCCCCTCACATATACTAATGTGCCACAAACAGGAAGTTAATATCACCAATCATTCCCATTTTATTAAGGTGTATCCATATAAATGGCCCACCCTGTAGAACCATAACATAGTAACAATATAAAACTGTGCTACTAAAAATATGAGTTATTTCATGTTTGTGCACATAAAAGGTGCTCAGTAATTCTGAAAAAAGGCTTTATGTAGAGATTAATCTAATGTGGAATGTTTTGTCTGACATACTTAGTCTGGGAAAAATCAAAGTTTTGATTTCACAGTAAATAGATTCATCAGGCAGGTATGGCGGTAGCACTTTCATGCATTCCCACCATTAAGTTCTGCTTATCTAAAGCAAACTTGCCATCTTTGACAGAACTTTGAATTTTGTTTTGAAGCATGTCTAGGTTGTAAAGCAAAATAATGATCCAGATCACACAAGCAAATTTAAATCATTACATATGCTATTTTGGAACAGCATAATATATACCTTTCATTGATATATTGTTGTTTTACGCCTTGAAATGAGTAGCTGATGCTAAAAAAACACAAATTTAATGGAACTAAACCAGTTCAGCAAAGGGAAATGGGGAATATTCATCAGCAGTGTTGTGAGACTGATAAGTAACTTCTGGAAACAACTTTTTGAAGTTAACACTTCTAAAGTTATGTATTGTGAAGTTTTGTTTAGTTAATAAATTGAGATTTTTTTACTCAAGATCTTTTTAATATATTAGGATTTTGTTGAAAATATGATTACATTCTTAAATTTTTCAAATTCTTAAATGTGTTAAAATATTTAGAAAATCTATAATGAGTTGAATACTGTTCATAGTACTGTACATTATGGAAAAAATAAACATAGTGCAATTGTTTTCTATTAACTTAGGTTTAGGTTGGTATAATGGCATAACTGCAGGGGTTCTGAGTTTGAATCATAGCCAGGGCCCTGTGCATAGTTTTCTTAAAGTTTTCCCGTTTCTTATTACTATGTTAAATTATAAGAATGAAAAATTTTGCATTTTGATATGCTTTTATTAACTGGTCATAAATAAATTATTGTATGTCAGGACTCTGTTATGATTCTGTCCTACCTAAAGATAAATATATAAAAACATTGAAATGGATAAATTATCTTAAATGTTTAAATATGTCAAGTATGTGGTTGTACCCAGTGATGAACATACACCCTTTACAGAGTTGTTTCCCACCTTGTAATCAGTGCAGCTCCCTAATTTGGATTAAACCTATCCGAGAATAGATGTAAGCATGTATTACATAATTGTTTTTAACTGTTTATTCAGATTTTTAGTCTAAGAGGAAGTTTAATCTTTCATTTATGTTATTTTGTTTGATTAAGGCTTAAGATACATTTTTACTGTCACACAGGGGGGTCCTGGGATACCTGGATTAAATGGAAAGAAGGGTCAAAAAGGAGATGCATATATGCAAGTAATAAGGAGGGTAAAAGGAGATATGGGAGCTCAAGGCCCCAGGGGACCTTTAGGTGATCTTGGAAAAGCAGGAAGAAATGGACTTCCAGGATTTCCTGGTCTGCCTGGTGCCCCGGTAAGTACTTCATTCATCTTTTCTTTCTATAGTTATAAAGAAAAATGTAAATTTACAACCTAGTTGTTATCTTAAAAACTCAGTTATTATGGTAATTTTTGCCTTGGCAACAAATCAGATGCTTTTTCATCTCTTCTGTTCTACTTACAGTATCTCTGAAGCAGGAAATTACATTATTATTAGCTTTTTGATTCAGTATATCTTTTGATATTTTTGATCATGACATCTTTCTACATAGCCTTGATAACTAGTTGATTTTCAGACACAGCTCTTAGCTTATCCTTTTCAAAATATCTATACTAATAAAAGGCAAAGCCCTCACTGACTCACTCACTCACTCACTCATCACTAATTCTCCAACTTCCTGTGTAGGTAGAAGGCTGAAATTTGACAGGCTCATTCCTTACAGCTTACTTACAAAAGTTAAGCAGGTTTCATTTCGAAATTCTACACGTAACGGTCATAACGGTCGATAACGATCGACAATGTCCGCCATGTTGAACTTTCTTATTTATGGCCCCATCTTCACGAAATTTGGTAGGTGGCTTCCCTGCACTAACCAAAACCGATGTATGTACTTATTTTGGTGGTATGACACCACTGTCGGCCGCCATATTGAAATTTCCAACGTCACTAATTCTCCAACTTCCCGTGTAGGTAGAAGGCTGAAATTTTGCAGGCTCATTCCTTACAGCTTACTTACAAAAGTTAAGCAGGTTTCATTTCGAAATTCTACACATAATGGTCATAACGGTCGACAACATCCGCAATGTTGAGCTTTCTTATTTATGGCCCCATCTTCACGAAATTTGGTAGGCGGCTTCCCTGCGCTAACCGAAACCGAATGTACATACTTATTTCGAACGTATGATCCCATTGTCGGCCGCCATATTGAACTTTTCATCGGTCTTTGTTACTTATGAGCCCATCTTCAAGAAATTTGGTACACGGGTTCCCAACACTAACTGATTCCTACTTACGTACATATATACATCCTTAGCCTGCAGCTCAGTCACCGTGTGAGGCGGCGTTGGGTCCCCCATCCCAATGCCTCCCACGTTGTTGGCTGCCTGCCTATATAAGACCGTCCGTCGCTCCAGTCTCTACATTCCCTTCCTTGCTACGCCACAGGATTCACGTCTCCCTGCTGATAACTACAGCCTTTTAATTTAATCCACGGCTTCTCCGCTGTTTTATTGTTCATTTATTATGATCATAGTTATTGTGTAGGTATTTTAGACTTACTTTACATTGTTCAGGTACCCATTTCCTTTATCATTCCAACCGTACCCCCATTAAGTGTCTATTGAGGTGATCACTATCGATCAAAGAACTTTCACTTACCAAGTGGTTTCCATGCCCGGAAATGGCACCTGCCTTTTACTTTCTCTTTGTTACATATTGCACGGCTGTATCAGGCTCACTCTTGATATCCGGAGGAACATTGTGTCTTATGTATTGACTGACTGAGACAGGTTTAAGGTGTGGACTGATGATGGTACAGGAGATAATTATTCTACACAGGAGCACTAGAAGAGTGAAATGCTTAAGCCCTTCACCTATGCATCTGCATGTGAGTTGATGGCTGCCGCTGAATTGTTCGGTTGTCGCTTTCAAGTGTACCGAAATAATAATAATAAGACTAAGAGCAGTTTACTTCTCAAAACGGAGGGGCGCAGGATCGAACTCGTGATCTCTTGATTCCCAAGTGGGGGCTGAGTCTATTGAACCACGGAGGCAGTTACAATAAACTGCTGTCAATGTCGCATGTTAAGGCGGCTTTTTGTTTCTGCAGTTATATTTTTGAATAAAAGCACAATTGTGTTATTCTTGTGAAAATATTTCTTTGCTATTTGGACTTCAGGCTTCATACATTATATAGTTTATGCCTACATTTTGTCATCTACTACTAGAATATAAAAAAACGTTTCTGTTTTAACAATGTGTTGACACAGATTACTGTAGAAACGGAACAGACATGAAAGGCGTGTGTTCCAAATAACGATCTATTATTTCCACTCTAAAACTCCACTTCACTCCCAGATACTCAATCAAGGCATGAGCTGAGAGAAGTTTGTGCACGTTCTAAATTGGTGGGGGGATGGAATAGCCGGCTGCTCCAAGCTTCTCTTTATCAGCACATTTAGAAGACAAAGGACGCTGGCGGAGAGGTGTGAAGGGATTTAAGAAGCAATTTAAGGTTGGACGGAATTACGAGTTTTTTCGTAGGCTCTGGTAATTCTAGTGTTAAACAAACAGTGTTCATCATTAACTTTTCATATAACAACTGTCCACTGTTTATCATGGGATAGAAATCTAAAAAAACCCTATTTGAGTCCCAAATCACATAAATCCCAATAAGTTCCAAAAAGACACTTAAAAAACACCCGCTACAAGGAGGGTGCTATCATAATAAGGGCCAGCATCCAAGTTATTCTTAAAATTCTCTTCAATAACAATAAGCTTCGTGGAACACAATAAGCAAATGAATTGTCCACATACACTAAGGAAATATACAATAAGTCACAATACAAATATCCAGAAACGTACTCAAAACAGAGTAACAAGGTTCAAAAATCCAATAAAATATTCAATGAAATATAAAGAAATTACCAACTCATTAGCACGTTAAAAAATTAACTGTCAGTAACTGAGGAAGACCCTGCAGTGATTGGCTGGTGGACTTGTCTCTTGAGGGACCACCCAAAAAACACAT
This sequence comes from Polypterus senegalus, assembly GCF_016835505.1. Taxonomy (NCBI): domain Eukaryota; kingdom Metazoa; phylum Chordata; class Cladistia; order Polypteriformes; family Polypteridae; genus Polypterus; species Polypterus senegalus. The sequence continues at coordinate 43,456,052 of NC_053163.1, forward strand.
GGAATATAACAGGCAGCTTACAGACAAGCTCAAAAACAAAAAAACGCACACATAATTGACAAATGTAACAGTAGCATAAATAAATGGCACAAAAATTAACAAAAAGGACATAAAACAAGAATTTGCAGCTCAGCCACAATAGGAGCCCTGACTGAAACATGCCACATAGTGTGGAACCAGCATAAAACCTTAATATGTATTAAGAGGAAGTGCTGCAGCTGCATATGGCTATCAAGCAGAGAAGAATGGTTTCTAACAAAAGCACTGCACTAGGTTCCAATTTCTGTTTTTCACAAGAAAAAAAAAATGTTTAAAACATACAACCTGTTTCACAGTAGTGTAGTGGATATCATCACCTGGGGCCTCATGTATAAATGATGCGTACACACAGAAATGTTGCGTAAGAATGTTTCAACGTTCAAATCGCAATGTATAAAACCTAAACTTGGCGTAAAGTCACTCACATTTCCACGGTACCTCATACCCTATCGTATGCAAGTTCTCCACTCGGTTTCGCAGACTGGCGGCACCCAGCATCAAAGCAGTGCTACTGTTCCTATGTGGTTTATCTTTCTTTTTCAGGTCCACGTCCCTCACGTGGCTTTATAAATACATTGAAATTAACCGCATATTGTTTATTAGTTTAATGCATCTTATTGTAATTAACCTGTAGCAATATAATGGTCCACAGAATGGTCAAACTATTCCAAATACCATAACTGCTTTAACGTTGTTACTCTCACTGCGCATTCTTCTTCTTCTTTCAGCTGCTCCCATTAGGGATTGCCACAGCAGATCATCTTTTTCCATATTACTCTCACTGCACCACTCGGAGCAGCTGATCGGAAAAAGACTTGTCAGCATACAGCATCAAGCACACGCTGCCTCAGCCATGCTTCCTATTTGAACTGCTTCTCACATGGCAAACGCTTCAAACCTTTCCTGTACGGACCTCGTGGTTCAGAAACAGTTTCATCCCAAGAGCTTTAAACACACTCAATCAGTCCATCAACTGCTCCTTGTAGAACTGTTTGTACTTATAAGTACAATCACCTCACTGTAAACTTACACTACAGTTATAATATTGCACAACCTGAGACACTTTATAGTGCGTATTTACATATGATGACGATATCATTTTTAAGATGAAATGCAGCAAAATATGTTTATTATATTATACAGATAAAACTTTAACTTCATTTAAATAATGTATATTGTTAATAATTAAAGGACACGCTACGCTAGCAAAGATCTGGCACTCCGCTCACGATAGTTCCTGCCTCGCACTGTATGCTTTACTGGGACTGGTGTGAAGGATAGAATAATTAAACATGTACTACGAAGATATTTCAATGTTCCTTAAAAGTTTTGAAGAATCGACATTATAAGATTAAAGATGGCTTAACGTCTATTACAGAGGTGATTGTGTGGCGATCGGTTACTTGGAGAAAGAAAAGGAGGAACAGAAATTGGAGGTTAGTACATTTGAAAGAGACAGTACTGTAGGATCGGCCTTAGGCATGTGCAACTATATCCAATTAAATATAAAACAGAAATAGAAAATAACGACACAGCTAAAAACACAGCGGCAAATTTTGGCAAAAGTTAAACACTTGTGTTATGAGCACAAGGCGGCTATGCAGTGTCCGCAACGGACGTGGCCATCCGCTGTGCATAAGATACCATATTGACATTGGCAGGTGAAGGGGCCACATATTCTTTCTCTGCCAAGGGCTTCCACGAACCTAGAGCCGCCCCCGAGTACTGCTGCAATAAATTATTTCATCGAAGGTCGCGCACAATCACTGCGCCACCGTGAAACCCATGCTTAATAATGTGCTTTAACTCCTATCATCATGAAAATGATATCACTTATACATCTCAGCATTTTAGTTATTCAGAGAGCTATAATATCACAAATGTAATGGATTCTGTGTCCTGTCAGAGGATGAGAGCCGGTTTAAGAAGCATGTAGTGATTCACACACATAGAGCACATAGAAGAACACATACAAAACAAAGCATTTAACGTGCTACTTTAATTACGATGTGATTTGAGAAACTGGTTAATTAAACGATTTTAAGATGAAGTTTATGATGTTCTACTTTAATGACAAAGTAAACTACGTGATTAAAATGGAAATTTCAAGATTGAAGTTGACATTTCGTGCTTTTTCCCCACTGTGCCTTTTTTTTTCCTCTGTACCCTAATAAGCTTTCATATGACACTCAAATGGTGGTCTACGACTCGCATTTTCACAGTGACTTTGATATCTGACAAGTTCTTTTTTATTTCGGGCACTGTGCGACTTTGTGAACTTGAGCTTTCAAGTTTCTCCAACACATTATCACTTGATTCAACTTCCTTTTGTTGATTATACCACGGGTTAAATCAACAAATAGTATGTTTTTCCTTAAGGCTGAGCTTAAGGGCTATTTATATTGGTTTGCATATTCAAAGAGGCGTAATTCTGGGAGGAATTGGGGCAGGACAGCAGGCGCGTGCACGTGCATTACTTTTCATGCTGACAGGGATTGTAGTGGAACAACGTGGAAGTTGGCGAACGCACAGATTCCTGCATCTGGATTTTTCTGTGCGTAAGCACATTTCGGCTGTTGTGCTTACGTCATGTTATAGTGCAAATTCTACGCATGGCGTTGTGCATGAGGCCCCTGGTTTGAATCCTATGCCTCCTTGTTGACTGTGTGGATTTTGCACACTGTTTCTCAGTCTGCATGAGGTTAATTTGCAATTCAGAATTAGTCTAACATTAGAGTACAATGAGCTGGTGTTATGTACAGGACATTTCCTTCTTTGACCTCCCTTATACCCTACCCTACCCTACCCTACTCTACTAAATTAGATTTAGCATATTTAAGAGTATTATGTTATTATGGATTCTTCAGACCATTTTTGTTAATTAACACTAATAGTAAGATTCTAGCCAAAATTGTCAGAAACAGGAAATAAAAACTGCTTCCTACTTTATTCCAGAAGATCAAACTAGATTTGTTAAAGGCAGCCTGATTATAATAAAGCTCAGTTAGGGAGGACTGCTGTCAGTAATTTTACTATGAATTTGTACTGTGTGGGTTTTGAGACAAAATGGAGACAGTAGATGGTATATAGAAGTTAGACTGCACACAGGTATCACAAATGAGAAGGTAATAATTAAATACCAAAGCTTAGGGCATGTAGTCAGAGTCGCAATGAAAGAATATGTTTTAAGCATAAAAAAGAGTGTATATAACCAGAGCCACTAAAAGCTACATGTAAATCGCAATCTGAGGACAAAATATTGTATCTAGTAAATTCAAAAGTAACAATAAAAATTGTGCAAAAAGATTTTTGTTTCTCAAATGCATGGCACCAGTTTTTAAAAGTTTGCATTAGTGATGATATGACATATAACCTCAGGAAACTGCATCTCAGTTAATAGGGGTTCACGTCCTATCAACCAGTTTCCAACATGGTAGCATCCTTAAGTAAAACAAGACTCTGTTGTGGTAGAATGGGAATTGTTTTTTACCATGTTAAAAACACAAGGAAATAAAAAATTAATAAAGTAGATTCATTGGCATCAGAAACCCTAAACACATTATTTAAATATTTTTAAGAGGCCAAGAAACAGTTGGAAAAAAAATAAAATTTTGATAATGTTCTTGAGACAGTTTTTGTTAATAAAAGCAAATGGAATAAGAGACTCTGTAAATATTTTTTTTTAAAAAAAGCAGTATTGTAGTGTCTTTTTAAAAACAATTCTGTTTTTTCAAAGTGTGAGTACAAATATTACATTTTAGGTATAGTCATAAGTATTGCTGATACATTAGCATTCATTTTCATCTTTTAAATACAATGTGCATACTTTTTATGTATTATTTAAGACATGTCCCTCATTATTTAGGAAATCAAATGCATACAATACAGAAATAATACAGAATACAAAAGGATAAAGTTACCAAACTTATAATGTTTTTTTAGGGTGACATTAGTGTTGTTGAACGAGGAGACAAAGGTTACCAAGGCATGAAGGGTATTAATGGTTTGACTGGATTACAAGGATTTCCAGGAGTTGGCTTCCCAGGTCAAAGTGGTATTCGTGGGTTACCAGGTGAACCAGGTGTGAATGGCCTTCCTGGCTCACCAGGTCAACCAGGACCTCCAGGTATGAACATAAATAAGTTATAATACTACTTTAAGTTTTCTTTTGTTGTTCTTATTGATTTAATATTAATATTATGTATCCAGAAAGTAAAAATAAATGCTTCTGTTGGTATCTCAGTTTAATCAGTAGCTTAGGGCTTACATTGAATTTTACTATTAACTTAGTCTACTTAGTTTACTGTCTCAATTGAATGGTCACATGTTTAAATACAAAGTACTATATAGTGAAATATTGATACCAAAATATTAGCTTCATATGTGAATTGACCATTCACATGTGTAATTAGTAAGCCAATTATTTTTTCTGTTATACCTGTTGAATGTTTTACTGTAATATTTGCAATCTTAGTTGATACATTGAATTCCCTACAAATTCATTTTACTAGTAATTTACTACTGTATATCATGCATGAGGGCAGCATGACAAAAGTGTGGTTAATGTCTCCTAAAGTGCAACAGTAGCAGGCCAGAACCTTCACTAAACAGCCCAGAAGACGATCACCCAGTCCACCTAACTCTTACTAGCAAGAGGCCTGAAAATGGAGGAAAAGGTAAAGGGTGAAACCATTGAAAATTCTGGTCTGTGTCCAAAACGGAACAAGAACTCTTTATTAATGATAAAATATTAATATTTTTAAACAAAAATAAATAGTAAAAAGGTGCTCAAAGATCAGGAAGGATTACCTAAAAAGGTAGTCCCAAGGTATAAACGTCCCAAAACACAAGTCCCGAAACAAAATCCAAATACAGAAGTAAAAAATTTAAAGAACTGGCAAAATGGCAAAGAAACTGCAATACTTACAATATGCCTATGCATATTCAATGACAAGCTGCTAAAGCCTCTTCATAGATGAAATATACAGACAGGAAGGAGGTCTCAACAGTAGTGAAGTCAGGGTAGAAAGGAGGTACATTTAAAGGATAACTTTGGAATTTTCCAAGTCAAAGACATTTCTTCACAATGATAGAATATTGTAGTGCTTCCCAAACTCAGCACAGCGGAAAGAAATAACAGTTCACTAAATTAGTCTACTGTAGAAGTTCAATTTAAAACAGAAGTTGGTAGGAACGACAAGCTGCAGCCATAGTGGATCCCCAGGACCATGTTTGGGAACTACTAGTAATAAGCCTTATTAAATTGTTATCAAAATTGAAGCATAATTTATCAATTTTATAAAATAAGTGACTGCTTTTGCATTCTATAATGGTACTAGCCATGGTTTCTCTCAAAAGGAGGTGATAAAATAATTGAAAAATATTTGCTACCTCTTGTTCTTTGTGTACCTTCAGCGCGTTTCCTCTCTATTCATATGTATATGAACACCTCTTCACTGGCGCTCCCTTTCTGCACTGGCGCTCCCTTTCTGCACTGGCACTCCTTCTCTCTCAAGCATGATCCTGTTAAGTCTGCTGTCATTATTTTACTGTTTCAGAGGGACTAGATACTCAGACCTTAGCATTTTACTACATAAGAGATAATGGGTACTGGGGACCTAGAGTGGAAAAAAGATTTAAAATATACCAAATAAATCAATTTATTAAGCCATAAATGTTATTAAGTATCAATCCACATTCTGAGATTACACATGTATTGTAAAACAGGGTAACCATGTTGTTTAAAGGACAAAAAGCAAAATATTTTTGCAAGATTCCACCATATTAAAAGGAGACCAACTGTGCTTTTCACTTCACTGTTCTACTTCCTCTGCAGTAAATTTCCGGGCCAGGAGCAAGAATTCACTTTGGAAAGTCATTGCAAACCATCAATGACATTAAATGTTGATGCCCAGATGTGAATTGCTGTGTCTGTTCTGTAGAGAACTAGATAATAATAACTGAAAAAAAGTCAAACTTACCTTCACTTACAGTCTTTTACTATACAGAAGAGTATTTCTTTATTTCCCATAGATATTGCATGCTGCTGTCTGGAGTCAACATGAATATATGTTTACTTTTCTGGTCTAGTGAGAGAAAGATTGAGCACTGTGTAGCATGTAATCAAGTGGCATGTATACAGTACACTACGGAAAGAGCGACATGCAGATGGCTTGTCTTTTTTAAAAATCTAAGGCTTTTATTAAAAATACAATGCAGTGTAATCAGTTAAGTTCAGATTTATTGTTTTTGTACAAACCAAAATTAAACTCATTATGTGTACTTTCCACTAAGCTTCAGTTTGGCACTGTAGGCTATATAAAAAAACAAGACCGTGAGTGCCAGGTGAAAAGTAAGCCTATTTAGGAAAAATAATCATGATTTCAGCATACATCTGTCTGTTGTTGCAAGTCACAGAAGAATATAACCACTGCAGGAACAGAACTGCAGAAGCATAAGTAGAATAGTAAGTAAAATATACATTGGCTTGACCATGAAAGGAGTTCTCATTAATCCTTCCACAACACCTGCTGCAACCAGATAAGCCAGCAAGAAATGTATCCTTATCTCAAGGTGCTATATAAATAAAATGTATTATTATTTTTATTAATAAAATAGTACAACAAATCAATGATAAAATGTATTATTTACAGTTTAGTTTTGATGTAACAAGCATGCCTTAGAAGTCTTTTTTTGAAATTGTGACCCCAGTAACCATTACCTCCATTATAAAATGAATGAGCAGGCTAGTTTTTTTTTTTTTTGTTTTGTTTAAATTTTAAAATTTGCTACAATTTAGAATTTAGTTTCATGTGGCAAAATTAATATACACCATGACTGTAAACAAATAACTATAATATGAAAAACATTGAGCTTGTTCTTTGAAGAGACACAAATAACAAATGTTAAGCTAAAATAACAGAAGTAACCTAAAAGTATGAAAATTAATAACTCAGATTTAACAAAAACAAAAAAAAAATTTTATACTTCTGGTTGCTGCACCGTAGCAGACCTCTCAGTGCATCTCTCTGTGTTTTGTACCTACTTTTTGTTCTTAAATCGTGTAAAATTGTTTCTTTAGTTTTCTTTTACTACTTTGCAAGTAGTTATTTCTATAAAATGCTTTATAACATTTGCGTAAGTTTCTTACTTTTGATTGTTATCGCCTTTGGAATCCAATGGGACACTAACGCACTGCGCAGGAAATCCTAGGTGTGTGGCAGGCACTGTTCATTTCCAGTGCTGGTATTTAGAATACTATGGCTATTCCCTGGACCATTATATTGTTAAAGCTGTATTGTAAGCTTACAGATGGCTTAACGTCTATTACAGAGCTGATTGTGTGGCGATTGGGTATTTGGGGAAAAAAAAGTAATGACAGGAATTGAAAGTTAGTACGTTTCAAAGAGACAGTACTGCTACAATAAATTATTTTATCGAAGGTTGCGCATGGTGCAGCAGCATTTTGTGTGAGACATGAACAATCACTGCGCCATCGTGTTCCCATGTTTAATGCTTTCATTCCAATCATCATGAAAATATCATGTATACATCTCAGTATTTTAATTATTCAGAGAGCTGTAATATCACAAATGTAATGAATTCTATGTCCTGTCGGAGAAAGAGAAAGAATGGAAGCACGTAGTGATTCACACACATAGAGCACATTGAAGATCAAATACAAAACAAAGCATTTAACATGCTACTTTAGTTACGATGGGATTTCAGAAACTAGTAAATTAAATGATTTTAAGATGAAGTTAATGATGTTCTACTTTAATGACAAAATAAACTACGTGATTAAAGTGGAAATTTTGAGATCAAAGTTGACATTTCATGCTTTTTTCCCACTGTGTGCCTATTTTTCTTTTCTCTGTACTCAAATAAGCTTTCATATGACACTCAGACGGTGGGCTACGACTCACCTTTTCACAACGACTTTGATATGTGACTTCTTTTTTATTTTGGCACTGTGCGACTTTGTGAACTTGAGCTTTTGAGTTTCTCCGACAAGCTATGTCTCTCGATAAACTTCCTTTTGTTGATTATACCATTGTTTAAATCAACAAATAGTATGTTTTTCCTTTGCCTCCACTTGGTATTCGCTGAAATTCATATATTTTCCCCTGTGCTTTTCCCATTGTCTTTTCACAGAACGCTGCACTTAAGGGCTATTTATATTGATTTGCATATTCAAAAAGGTGTAATTCTGGGAGGAGTTGGGACGGGACAGCACACGCGTGCATGAGCGTCACTTTTCACGCTGACCGTGATTTATGTAGCGGAAGAATGCGGAAGTTGGCGAACACACAGATTCCTGCATCTGGATTTTTCTGTGCATAAGCACATTTCGGCTTTTGTGCTTACGTCATGTTATAGTGCGAATTCTACGCACGGCGTTATGCATGAGGCCCCTGGTTCTTTCAAACTTGTGATGGGTGATTTTAATTTATGCAATCTGGAGTCAGTATTACCAAATTACCATCAGTATATGAATATTAATACTAGAGGGGACAAAACTCTGGACAAGTGCTATTGAAACATCCCTGGTGCCTACATGTCATATCACAGAGTGGCCCTAGGTTTGTCTGACCACATCGTTATTCATCTACTCCAGATGTACAAACAGAAACTGAAACAATAAAAACCAGCCATACGAATAACACAAAACTGGTGCAAGGACAGTTTAGAGGAACCTCAGGAATGTTTCTCCTGTACAAATTGTGATGTGTTGATATCCTCACTGTCACTGAATGAGGCCACTTACACTGTCAGTGAATATATGAAATTCTGTGAGTCTATGATCATTAAAGAAAAAACTGTGAAGGTGTACCCAAACAGTAAGCCATGGATCACTAAAGAGGTTAAAGCGTTACTATTGGAAAAGCAACATGCACATCAAGAAAATAAGACAGAAGATAAGTGGATTTTACAGCAAAGGATTAATAGGTTAATTAAACAAAATAAAAAGATGTATGGGGAAAAAATCAAGAGGTGGTTTAATGATAACAATTCAAAGCAGGTCTGGAAGGGACTAATAACAATTACAGGACTAGGCTCTAAAAAGTATCTGAATTTTCCAGGTGACAAAGACCACAAGCTTTTAGCAGATGAACTGAATAACTTTTTTGACATGATTTGAAACAAGTGATTTCAGCACCCAAAATACAGAAATAAAGGAGATGCTTTATAAGAGCACCAGGAATTCTGCTGTGATAGGGTTCAGTTTAACTGAAGTGGAGAATGGCTTGCGGCAGGCCAAAACAAACAGTGCAGTGGGACCAGACGGCATATCAGATTGGCTCTTAAAGTCTTGCTTTAAGCAGCTCTCTCCAGTTTTTCATTTGCTTTTTGACTGGTCTCTGACCTGTGGTATTGTACCTAATCAGTGAAAACAATCAATCATTATTCCTGTATCTAAGGTTTCTAGGCCAAGCTGTTTAAATGATTACAGACCAGTGGAACATACCTCTATTCCAATGAAATGCTTTGAACATTTGGTGAAAAACATTTTAATGACAGAGACAAAGTCGTTTCAAGACAACAATCAATTTGCTTATTGTGCAAACAGAAGTGTGGAAGATGCTCTGCTTGTTAACTTATATCAAATCTACACCTTTCTTGATCAGCCTGGTTCAAATGTCAGAGCACTATTTTTGAATTTTTCTTCAGCTTTCAATACCATACAGCCTCATATACTGATTTGGAAATTGAACAGTATGAATATAAACCCATTTATTCCTCTGTGGATTCAGGACTTTCTTTTAAATCGTTCACAGACAGTTAAAGTACAGGACACTTTTTCAATAGTCATTCGTTCAAACACAGGAAGTTCGCAGGAGTGTGTCTTATTACCATTACTGCTTACTCTGTACGCAAGTGACCTGAGACAGAACAACAACCACTGCTCCATTATCAAGTATGCGGAAGACACCATGCTCATAGGACGCATATCTAGGGAGGATGAAAGCCACTATCTAAATCAAGTGGACTGTAGGTAAACTGGTTCAATAAAAACTCTCTCACTCTGAATGTAAAAAAGACCAAAGAAATGATGCTTGTCTTTAAGAGACAGAAATCTGTATGTTCACCTATTGCAGTTCTGGGGGAGGAGGTAGAAATATTGACTGAATATAAATACTTAGGAGCTAACCTAGATAACAATCTTAACTGGAATACTAATAGAAAAAAAATAAATCTCTAAATGCAACCAGTCCTTATTTCTCCTCCATAAACTCAAACTATTTAAAGTAGACAAGGACCTCATGTTGTCCTTCTATCGCAGTATGATCCAGTCTGTGATCACTTTCAGTTTCATAGCCTGGTTTAATAGTCTGACAAACCAAAACTCAAAAAAGCTCCAGCACTAGTGTGTGTCAGAGGGCAATGTTAAAGAAACTGGAAATCATCTCAACTGATGACAGACATCCATTACATGTAGAACTAAAGTTCAGTAAATCAGGAAGGATAGTCGCTTTGAAAACCCACACAATTCGCTCCACAAACTCCTTTCTTCCTAGTGCCATACGACTTTTAAAAAAAAAAATATCAGATATAATGATTAAGATTTTGATATATATCTTGTAACCTTTTTTTTTGGTTTAAATATGCATTATCTAACTGCCTTACCTTAACCTGTCTTGTTTCTCTTTGTTTGTTTTATTTAATTCTGTCTGTTATTTGATGCAACTGAGAAGGCAAATTTAATGTTTTCTTGTGTAAACATAACTAAATAAAGAAACCTTAAACTCTAACAGTTGTTTAATTAAAGCTTGGGATCAATCCCTGGCTGTAAAATTCAGATGACCTTAATGGGAAAACAGGAGCATAGTGATAGAGAAGGTTAATGATATAGTCCGGTGGGAGGCCATTTAAAGCTGTGTTGGTTATTAAAAGAATGTTATAATCAGTCTTACAAGACACAGGAAGTCAATGGAGGTGAAGCAGAATAGGTGGTATGTGCTCACTGTTGCTGATTTGTGTAAGGACTCTTCCAGAACAGTTTTGAATCAACTGTAGCTAGGGCTAGGTGATAAGTCGAATTAATCTGAGTTATTATTTTAAATCAATTCCTCGGTCACAAGTCCTTCTACACAAGTCTGCACCTGTAATTCTTTTAGTTACCACAACTGGATCTTGGCATTGTTTTCCAGAGACCTCCGGGTCTGCACATGTACAGAGACCTATGTGTCAGACGAACACCGGTGAAGAGAAGTGGCTGCTACTAATGAGCGTAGATATACGGCTAAAGAAGATGCAATAATACCAAAACAAGGGCATGTTACTTCAGTCATATGGACATGGTTTTGTTTTGCGATGTCAGACGTGGAACAGACCACTGTGCAGTACAAGTTTTGTAAAAAAGCTGTTAAAACAAAAAGTAGCAGCACTAGAAACCTGTTCCAGCATTCTTAAACAAAGCCATCCAACAGAATGGGAGCAATGAGTTTCCTGCCAAAATTCCAATGCTAGCTGTAATCACATTCCCAGAACTAATGTTAGAACACAGCCAACTTTAGCTGCCTCATTTCCTAGTGTCACACCAAATGACAAGATAGGGCAGAGGTGGAAGGATATTACAGATGCAATGGGATTTTATATTGGTGAATACATGGTGCCCATTTCTACGGTAGAAAAGCCTGGGTTTATTAGAATGCTAAAAGTAATAGACCCCAACTTTGGTCAGCTATCTTGAGTGAGAAGTCCGCATACACATTTGGAAGTATGTAACAGTACCCTAATGCTTTTGATGTAGCTAATATTATGTTGATAATGGAATAATATAGATTTGTCGTAAGATTTCTTGCATGAGCGTGAGTGTCTGAAAGGCAGAGTGTCACACCAGATGCGTGAGAGCTGGAAATCCTAACAGTGTATGTTTTTTGTTTCACTTGAGTTGATCTGCATAAAAAATATTACTTTGCACAGTTGTTAAAAAGCCTAAACTTTGACGAACATGAAATCACCAATAAACTATGTCCATGTATGCAACATTTTATACAATACATACTGCGTTTGAAAACCTTTCAGCTGTATGATTTCAAGACAGAGCAGCCACTCTGTTAGGAACATTATGGCTTTTTGGTTGAGGGTGTTAGATTCACTGCTGTTATTAATTAACACAAACTGTACATTAGCACAAACAAAAGTGCTGCATGTTGGGGGGAAAAGCACACTGAAGTCCATTCTTACTTTTTATTTATAATTTATGTTACTATTACCTGCCCATGATGCTTTATTTTATGTAAATGTATTTCACTTTATTTGTTAAATAATTTTCTGCATTTTATGTTTTATTTTACATTTATTATTTAATATTTATTTTATTTTAAATTTTTATAACACCCCTGAAGTGTAGCTTATTTGTTATTGTTGTTTCCATATACAGTAGTTTCAAAAATAAAGGAAACTTGAGTTCTGTTTTGTCTTGAGTTCATGTAAATAAAATCGAAAATCATCCATATCACTGAAAAAATTGAGATTTTATTTTTGTCCATATCACCCAGCCCTAACTGGAGCTGTGATATAAGATTTGTAGGGGCATCTTCCAGTGGGGAGTTAAAGTAATTGATGCTGGATGTGATAAAAGCATGTACAAGTTTCTCAGCATTAGAATAAGATAGGAATGAGTGAGCATGAGATATGTTACTGAGGTGAATGTAAGAAAGTTTCTTAATGTGGTTTATGTGGGTGGAATAAGAAAGAGAAGAATCAAAAATGACACCAAGACTCCTTGCATTAGATGAAGGTCTGATGAGATCATCACCAGGAGTGATTGAAAAGAAGCTCAAGAAGTAGTGCTTTAGTGCCAATTTGCAGGAGTTTGGTTTTCCTGCAACTTAATTTTAAAGAGTTCTGCTTCATTCAGATTTTTATTTCACTGAGGCAAGTTGTGAGCTGAAAAAGCTCTGATGAGCATGAGAAATTACATTTGATTAATTGGTTATTATTTATCATCATCTTTATTATACATTATTGGTCAATCAAATAGAATGCATTCAATTATTCAAGGCACATAATACTTGAAAAGAACTATTTATGAACAAGAAAATGGTGAGAACTGTTTGCACTTGCGTTTACAGGAATATGTAAGACAACTAATGTTAAGTCAAATAAGCAGGAATTTTAAGTATGTTAAAATCTAGTATATAATACAGTATGTTTTATGAAGTACTTTATAATACCTCTATAAATTCATATGCTACTTTCAATATTAAGTGTTACAATGATGATCTATAAGTCCAGAAGCAAAATATCTGCAAGAGAAGGATATAAGCACTTCTTTTTTCCATGCTAAGTAAAGATGAAGAGTGGGCCACAAAAATCATCGAAACCTCAGATTTGAAAAACTGCAGTAATTGATTGTATTTTGTTGACAACAAATCTTGAAATACCCGATCTCTGGACTACTTCAGAGGTCAGTTCTAGTCTCTTCTGAAGTACCTCCAGCTTAGGCCTAGCCCTACAAGAACCCTGGTGTAGTCTTCCCTGTGCTTCATTTTGCAGTTACAGGTATCCCTGCCATACTGCTGGACAATTTCTAAATAAAGGGACAGACAAGCCTGCAGCAACCTCAACCTCCCACAACCAGCAGTTACAGGGCTGGAGAATGTGTACTCTTTTATTCAAGGTGTGCTTTTTCCTGCCTCTCCACCTGGTATCCTACCTGGGGCAGGTTACACTTGGCCTCTGTAGAAAAATAATTTTAGGTTAACAAGAACACACCCCTGATGAACGCCAGAATCGACTGCACAGATTGGAGGCAGGACCTCTGCGTTTTTCCCAGTTGATTCTGTGGTTCATCGGGGTGTGTTCTTGCTCCTACTCTGTTTAATGCTTGTATGGACTGGGAGTTGGGCAAGGTCGTGGGGTCCAGCGGCTGTGTGGCATCTGTTAATGAAGAAAGATTCACGGATCTTGACTTTGCTGACGTTGCTGTGATCTTCGCGGAGTCAATGGAGGCTCTGATCAGGGTGCTCGAGAGACTGAGTGAGGAGTCTGAGTGTCTGGGCTTGCGAGTGTCCTGGATAAAAACCAAGATCCAGGGCTTTAATGACCTCTTGGGCACAGCCATCAGCAGTGTGTCTGTCTGCAGAGAGAGTGTTGACCTTATTGAGAGGTTTACTTACCTTGGCAGTCTCTGGTGACTCTTCCTGTGAAGTCAGTAGACGAATTGGGAGAGCATGGGGGGTCATGAGGTTGCTGGAAAGGGGTGTGTGGCGCTCCCGATATGTATGCAAAAGGACGAAGGTCCAAGTCTTTAGAGACCTTGTGCTTCCTGTCTTGCTATATGGAAAATCCTTGGGTACCGTTGGTTTGACTTTTTGTCAAATGAGCATTTGCTCATGGAGTTCCGAATGAGGCACATTACCTGCATTGTTAGGGAGCACCAGTTATGGCACTACGGTTATGTGGCGTGTTTCCCAGAGGGTGATCTGGCTCGTAAGATTCTCACTGTTGGGACCCGAGTGGCTAGACCAGGCCAAGGAGTTACTCACGTAACACCTGGCTGCGGCAGATTGAGGGTCATTTCCGGAGGGCAGGACTGGACCGCGTGTCTGCCTGGAGGGTTGCCAACTGGGATCCTGAGTTGTTTCATTGTGTAGTGGGTGCAGCAATGCACTGTACCAGTGCATGCTCCCCGACTTGACTTGTTAGCATTCATCTTAAAGAAACAGCATAAAGTGTTAATATCTATAATTCTACCTTGGAGAGAAAATTCCATGCAAATCCTAGCACTGTGTGGCAGGAATGAAAGCTCTGTGTTACCATTCTGCCTATGCTAAAACACCTATTCAAGCAAATCAGGAAACCAGATAAAAGTCAAGTGAACAACAGAGACAACAAGCTACTACATAGAATGTACTGAAAGATGACCAAGAAATCAAATCACCTGTATTCAACAAGACTGGGCAATTGTTATATACACAGAAATTTCAAGGGTGGTGGCTCAACCCAAAGGATGTAAGAATAATAAGCATATAGTAAAATAGTATTTTACTTTATAAAGATCATTTAGGTGCAAACCAACAAGTAAAGTAAGTAAGTAAATTCAATAGATTATAAAATGAACCTGTATGATTTGATTCTCTCACCATTCTGATCATGCTGTAGAAGGATGCTCCCTCTTTATAGCATGGTACTGCAAGAGAATAAATGACGCAATGGAAAACATTCCTCCTGCCTAGTTTCTGTCTTGAAAACGTTTTACTAACTGATCCTACTGGAGTATAAGTTACTTTCTTTAATTAAGATGATGGTTTCAACCACACCTCCTGTCCAACATGCAATCCTGCGGTTGCTGATACAGGCCCTGACTCCAATCACATTTTCAATATCTACATTTAAAGTTCTCTGATGTTGTGTGGTGATAGCCATCAACCTAATTTCTGAGTATTGCTTTTCACTTTGAATTACAATAGCTGTTGAAAATGTTCTAATTTCAAGAAATTTGATCATCATATATTTATAATATATTAATTATTTTTGTGTACATTCTTTTCAATTCTTTTCTGTTTATGTTTCCAGGAATAAGCTTGCCATGTACAATTTCTGGGCCATATGGTCCTCCCGGAATCCCTGGCACTACAGGACAGCCAGGTAAACTATGCATACATTTTAATAGAATTTTCAATATACAAATTAATTTATACACAGTAGGCCTTCAAAGAAAAATGGAATTTTAAAAAACCAGTAAATGTAAATATTAGCAATTATCCTATTGATATTTAAAAGTTGTGGTCTGCAGGGGCCACACCAGCTGCCCAAACCTGATAAAACCCTGAGCCCACTCTCTCCCCTAGTCCTTCCACAATAAATATGTTCTGGCCAGGTAAGTGTCCTGGCTGTCTACAACAAAGTTCAATTAGACTCTGTTATATATTTTTCTGATATTTCTATTGTTATTGTTTCCTTATAGTCTTAACCAAGTACTTCACATCATTTTCCTCATTCAAAGGCTTTACTAAGTTTGTTCAGGACCACTATTGTAAACTTCATTTCCTAATGATATATTATGATTGGTACAGGCTCTAAAGGTCTGAGAGGACAGCCTGGTGCACAAGGACAGCCAGGCTTTAATGGATTCAAAGGAGAAAAGGGTGATCCAGGGTCGTCTTGGTCTTCTACTGTACCAGGTAATGTTTAAGGAAAAATACTCATTTTAAATAAAAAAAAAGTTCACTAGTTGCTGCACTGTCCTTTTGTTTGGATTGTAGCTATAACTACTGTATATTATATGTATGAAGGGGAAAACAACAACATGATTTTGGCAACTGTATTATTATTCCATGAAGTTGTATGTCAGAATATCTTTGTTATTAAAATTAATTATATATATATTTATTTCAAAGTTTATGTGTATATTACTATGAAAACATGAGTCATGTCATGTTCTGGTAATGCAAAGAAGATTCTGCTTGCAATTTGGTTGTTATGTAACATTTGCCATAACTATACATTGTTTCTTTTTTGGACACTTTTCTCAGTTACTGTATTGAAATTTACTCTATTAAGTATATGTATATTTGGTAACCATTAAGTAAGTAGTAATTTAACACTAGAGTTCCTGAAGCCTATGAAAAAACTTGTAATCCCAGGCCACCTTAAATTCCTTTGCACCTCTCCATTAGTGTATTTTGTTTTATAAATGTGTCAATCTGCACAAGCAGTAAGCAGCCTGCTATCCCATCCCCCCACTGACGCAGCTCAAGTCGGAAAGAAAATTTTCAGAGCTCAAGTCTGTTTATCTGGGTGTGAGGTGCCTGGAATTGTAGAGGGTAAATAATATATCATTATTTAAAATCCATACATTTCATGTGTGTTCCATGTCTACAACGATCTAGTAAATGTAGAATGACACGAAATGCGAGGCAGGAATTATTGAACACGTAACTAAAACAGAAACATTTTTTCCTATTTTATTATAATTGACAAAATGTAGACATGTAGTGTATAATGTGTGAAGACTGAAGTCCAAATATAAAATGAGTAGTGACCTGCTATTTTTATTGCTATTGTACAGTAAAAACATACATTTGATTTTAATTTGTAACAGCAAGTGTAAATTTACGGTATATGTATGGTACTTTTTTTTTTAATTCAGTTTTCTTCTCTCAGTCACGTTCACACTCCTCCCTATCTGACAATGCTAGTTTTGAAATAAAGACATGCTATAACAGACATAAACTCAGATGAGGATGAGGGTTCTACATTGGAGAAAGAGAACAGAAACCCTCCCCACAAGAAACGTCCAAGTAACACATAAGAACAACGCAACTGTACCAGGCATAAAGGCAAAAGATGGCACTGTTTAGATGCAGCAAAAGGTCGGGCGTCATCCTGCCAGTGAATCTCACATACCTATGTCCTTCAAAGAACAGCAGGGTTTACAGACCTTGCCAAGGTATCATGTAACGTCCTGTTTGTGATTATGTTTTGTGATGGTCTTTATATAAAAAATGTTTATATGTTACTTATATAAAAGCCATATCAAATGTTATTTACCTTGATTTATTTACTTATCTTCCTACAGCGTTACAAGTTACAATTAGACTGCAGAGCTTCCTGTGTTTGATCAACACGGGCATGCTGACAAAGTACATGTGCAATGCTACTTCAAGTACACGAATGACTTTAGCTGCAGGTGGAAGCTCCTGTCGCACTTTACCTTTGGTTCTGCCTTTGTCCATAAATCACTCTATAAGCTTTATGACCTTAGCCTTAGGAAATTCTTTCTCCCGTGGGATGACTAGGATCTTTTTCTGAATAAGGAGTGGCATTGCACATGTAATTTGTCACCATGCCTATGTAAATCAAACACAGTAAGTTCTGCAGTCTACTTCGCTGTAGGAAGATAAGTAAATAAATATAGCTAAACTACATTCAATGTGGCTTTTATATAAGTAACATAGAAATGTTTTTCAAGCAGAACCCTAATCCTTGTCTGAGTTCACCTCTTTTATAGCACGTCTTTATTTGAAAACAGCAGTGTCAGATCGGGGAGAGAGTGAACGCGACTGAGAGAATAAAACTGAAAAAAAATGCTAACCTTTACAAGTACCATAAATTTACACCAGCTGTTATAGTTTTAAATCTAAAGTATGTTTTAATTTTGTAATAGTAACAATAAGAGCAGCTCACTACTCAAAACAGTAGTTCTAGGAATTGCCCGAAAATGAACCAGCGACCTTTTGATTATGAGTCGGCAGTTCTTACTGCTGCACCACCCAAGTGGTTGTGTCTTTGTTGTACCCTAATCCGGTTTCTTTTTTTCAGTTATATCCTTGAATAAAAGTGCTTTTGTTTTGTTAAACGTGTACCTTTTGTGAAAGTGTTTATTTGATAATTATACTTCAGTCTCCAAACATTATACACTTTATGTTAAAACTTTGTAATTAGTACTATATAGTGAAAAATGTTTCTGTTTTAGGTATGTGTTCAACATTTCTTGACTCACATTTCCTGTCATCCTACATTTAAATAGATCATTGTAGACATGGAACACGCATGCATGTGTTCCAAATAACGATATATTATTTACCCTATACAATTCCAGGCACTTTACACCCAGATAAAGAGACACTAATGGAGAGGTGCAAATGAATTTAAGGTGGCCTGGCATTACGAGTTTTGTCGTAGGCTTCAGAGATTCTAGTGTTAAGTATGTGTGGGTCTAGATCTGACTTTTTAAGTAATGGTTTGATGACTGACACTTGTAGTTCAGTATCTGATCCTGAAGGGTGATATGTCATGGTGATGGGTAATTTATTTAGTAACTTTGATAAATTTACACCTAGTGTGGATGATAGAGATTTCATCCAAAACGTATATGCATCTATTTCTAACATAAACACTAATAAAATTATAATGGCTAGAGACTTTAATTATGTTTTGAATCCAAATATGGATAGGTCTTTAACTACAATGGCAATAACTTCTGCTGCCACATAAACAATCACACAGTTCATAATGGATCATAACTTATCAGACCCATGGAGATCCAAACTCAAGAGTATATTCCATCTTCTCACCAGTACATCATAGTTACTCAAGAATGGATTATTTCTTTATTGGTACTAATTTATTGCCCGCTATCCAGTCTTTTAAGTACAAGGCTATTGTTATCTCCAGTCATGCACCACTAATCTTGGAGCTTTAATCACTCTGCCCTACACACACATTTTATAGCTGGCGTCTTAATCCCCTGTCATTAGCAGATGACAACTTTACAGAATTCACCTCCAAACAAATCGATTATTTTATAGAGACTAATACATCCTCAGAGGTTCCTGCAGGGATACTCTGGGAAACTGTGATGGCTTTTTTAAGAGGACAAACTATTTCATGTTTACTATAAAAGTAAATTAGAGTATAAGAAGGTGTTCGAGTTAATCAGTGATATTACCAGCATAGATCAAAAATACGCCAGGTCTCCAAATGAGGCAGCTTATAGGCAAAAACAGGTTTTGCAATGAAAATTTAACCTCTTGTCAACAAAAGAAACAGAACAGCTCATCTTTAAATCGCAAATATCATTACTATGAACATGATGAGAAGTCCATTAAGATCTTAGTTCAACAAATCCACAAGCGCAAAGTTCATAACTCAATTACAGAAATTACAAACATAAATGGAGATAAAATAAATGATCAGAAAAATATAACCCATGCAATTAGAGAGAACTATTAGTCCTTATATTTTACTCAGTTTAAAGAAGATAAGACATGATAAGACGAGTTTTTTGATGCATTCTTAATACCACAGCTAGACACTGTTAGTGCAGAGGAACTGGAGAAACCTCTGACATTCTCTGAATTACTGGATGCTATAAACTCACTCCAGAGTTGGGAACCAGTAGGCCCTGGTGGCTGACCAGTGAAATTTTTTAAAAACTTTTCAAATAAGTTATCCCCACTATTATGAGCAATGTTTGTAGAAGTTAGACACAATAAAATTCTATCTCTAACTCTTCTCAAAGCATTAATTACTTTCTTTCCAAAGAATAGTAAGTATGTATTACAATGTGCATCATACAGACCAATTTCACTTCTGAATAATGGTGTTAAGCTACTGTCCAAAGTTCTTGCCAGAAGAATTGAGAAAGTTGTTCATTCTGCAATATCACAAGACCAAACCAAATTTATTAGAGGCTGACACTTAGCTCAAATGATTGGCATTTGTTTAATATAATATACTCACCCATAAAATCTAACACCAGAAATCTTATTATCTTTGAAAACAGAAAAAGCATTTGATATTTCTGAATGGACTACCTGTTCAACACATTCCACAACTTTGGGTCTGGCCCAAATATATGTGCAGGGATAAAACTACTCTATACCAGTGCAGGGGCCTCATGTATAACGCAGTGCGAAGAACTCGCACTATAACATGGCGTAAGCACAAAAGCCGAAATGTGCTTAGGCACAGAAAAATCCAGATGCAGGAATCTGTGCGTACTCCAACTTCCACATTCTTCCGCTACATAAATCCCGATCAGCGTGAAAAGTAACGCTCATGCACGCGCTTTATGTAACGCCCCAACTCCTCCCAGAATTACGCCTCTTTGAATATGCAAATCAATATAAATCGCCCTTAAGTGCAGCCTTCTGTGAAAAGACAATGGGAAAAGCATGGGGGAAAATATAAGAATTTCAGCGAATACCAAGTGGAGGCAAAGGAAAAACATGCTATTTGTTTAATTAAACCGTGGTATAATCAACAAAAGGAAGTTGATCAAGTGACATAGCGTGTTAGAGAAACTTGAAAGCTCACGTTCACAAAATCGCACAGTGCCGGAAATAAAAAAGTCACATATCAAAGTCGCTGTGAAAAGGCAAGTTGTAGCCCACTGTCTGAGTGTCATATGAAAGCTTATTAGGGTACAGAGAAAAAAAAGGCACACAGTGGGGAAAAAGCACGAAATGTCAACTTCAATCTCGAAATTTCCATTTTAATCATGTAGTTTATTTTGTCATTAAAGTAGAACATCATAAACTTCATCTTAAAATCGTTTAATTAACCAGTTTTTCAAATCACATCGTAATTAAAGTAGCACGTTCAATGCTTTGTTTTGTATGTGATCTTCTATGTGCCCTATGTGTGTGAATCACAACTTGCTTCTTAAACCGGCTCTCTTCCTCCAACTGGACACAGAATCCATTATATTCATGATGTTACAGCTCTCTGAATAACTAAAATACTGAGATATATACGTGATATCATTTTCATGATGATAGGATTTAAAGCACGTTATTAAACATGGGTTTCACGGCGCAGTGATTGTATGCGACCTTCGATGAAATAATTTATTGCAGCAGTACTCAGGGGCGGGTCTAGACTTGTGGTAACCTGGGCAGAGGAAGAATCGGTGGCTCCTTCGCCTGCCAATGTCAGTAAGGTAGCTTATGCACGGTGGATGGCCACGTCCGTTGCGGACACTGCATAGCCGCCTCGTGCTCATGACACAAGCATTTATCTTTTGCTGAAATTTGTCTTTGCGTTTTTACCTGTGTCGTTATTTTCTCTTTCTGTTTTATATTTAATATATATTGGCGTGGCCGCCCCTGCAGTTCCTGCTTTTCTTTCTCCAAGTAACCGATTGCCACACAATCAGCTCTGTAATAGATGTTAAGCCATCTGTGAGCTTAGAGCGCTGATTCTTCAAAAAGCTTAAGGAACATTGAACTATCTTCGTAGTACATGTTTAATTATTCTATCCTTCACGCCAGTCCCAGTGAAGAATATAGATTATTTAAATGAAGTTAAAGTTTTACCTGTATAATATAATAAACATATTTTGCTGCATTTCATCTTAAAAATGATATCATCATCATATGTAAATACGCGCTTTATAAAGTGGCTCAGGTTGTGCAATATTATAACTGTAGTGTAAGTTTACAGTGAGGTAATTGTACTTATAAGTACAAACAGTTGTGCAAGGAGCAATGATTGAGTGCGTTTATAGTTCTTGGGATGAAACTGTTTCTGAACCGCAAGGTCCGTACAGGAAAGGCTTTGAAACGTTTTGCCGTGGCTGAGGTAGCGTGTGCTTGAAGCTGTATACCGATAATTCTCTTTCCGATCAGCTGCTGCTTTGATTCACACTCAGATACAGTTATATAAATACTCCGAGTGCTGCAGTGAGAATAATATGGAAAAAGATGATCCACTGTGGCAACTCCTAATGGGAGCAGCTGAAAGAAGAAGAAGGTGCAGTGAAAGTAACAGCGCTAAAGCAGTTATGGTATTTGGAATATTATGGCTATTCCCTGGACCATTATATTGTTACAAGTTAATTACAATCAGAAGCATTACACTAATAAACAATATGCGGTTAGTTTTAGTGTATTTATAAAGCAGTAAAAATAAAGGAGTAACCACACAGGAACAGTAGCACTGCTTTGACGCTGGGTGCCGCCAGTCTGCAAAACCGAGCGGAGAACTTGCGTACGACAAGGTATGAGGTACCGTGGAAAAGTGCGTGGCTTTACGCCAAGTGTAGGTTTTATACATCGCGATTTGAATGTGGAAAAGTTCGTACGCAACATTTCTGTGCGTACGCACCATTTATACATGAGGCCCCTGAAGTCTCTGTCTATATTAACGAAATTACCTCAAACTACTTTAGACTACAATATTTTACTTAACAAGGATGTCTTCTGTCACCTTCGATTTTTGCAATTGCCATTGTTCATTCACTTTCAAAATGCATCAGGGATAAAGGAGATTATCAGAGAAGGACTTGAAAAGAAAATATCACTATGTGTAGATGATATGGTACTGTATATATCAGACCCACAGATGTCCTTAACCAGCAGTCCTTAATGCACTAGAAGAATTTCAAAAGATAGTCAGTCAGTCAGTCATTATCCAACCTGCTATATCCTAACACAGGGTCACAGGGGTCTGCTGGAGCCAATCCCAGCCAACACAGGGCGCAATGCAAGAACAAATCCCTGAGCAGAGCGCCAGCCCACCGCAGGGCACATGCACACACACGCCCACACACCAAGCACAATTTATGATCGCCAATGCACCTCACCTGCATGTCTTTGGACTGTGGGAGGAGAACGGAGCACCCGGAGGAAACCCATGCAGACACGGGGAGAACATGCAAAGTCCATGCAGGGAGGACCCGAGAAGCAAACCCAGGTCTCCTTACTGCGAGGCAGATAAGCTTTTATCTGTTGCACCTCTGCATGATAATCACCTTTTTCTACCCTCTCAAACTTTTCAGGGTATTTAATGCTTGGAAAATGTCTGGACTAAAACACTTAAAGAATTTTAAATAGATATTATTTTTGCATGTTATGTACAATTATTCTTCAAATTTAACTACCCATCAGCACAATTTTTCCACCACTTTCAAATTAGAAACATTGCTAAAAGTAACCTTTCCAATTTTCCACACCTCCCACCAAAGTTCTATTCCAAAAGAAATGCTAATCAGTCTTGAAGATTCAGGCAGCATCTAAATAATATATAAAACATATTACAGTCTCTTTCTTTCAAAAATCCTAGGGTAAGGCGAGGAGAGGATTTTTCACTTAATATCTCAGTAAAAGAAAAGGAAGGAAACTCCTTGTAGAATATACAGCATCTCTATATGTGAAAGCATTCAATCATTCAATTTAATATATTTTATCAATCACATTTATCTTATTTATAATTGTCCAAGATGTAGCCAGGTAAAGATTCAACCTGTGAATGTTGCAGTCTAGCTCCAACCTGACTAGGCCACATGTTTTTACCAAATTAACATCATTTTGGACATAAATCTTTGAATGTCTATTAGACGGTCTTGGTGTCACAATCACTCCAATCCCATTAACAGCTGTGTTTGGTGTACTCTCAGATGGGCTTAAAGTGAAGAAGAACACACTGATTATAATTGCGTATACCACACTACTAGCACATAGACTTATCTTATTCAATTGGAAGAATCCTAGCCCACCTGTTATAAGTCAGTGGGTAACTTTTGTTCTGTAATGTTTGAAGGACATGGCAGAGTCGGGTTAGTGTTCAACACCATCTTAATAAGTACATGTTTATGTGCAGACCAGTAAAATCTAAAAAAAAAAACAAATAAATAACATTCATGTTTGTAACTAGGACTGCAACTTCAGATAGTAAGTCATCTAATGTGTTAAAATAATTAATATTGAAATGTTATGTTTTTGTGTTTGTCCTCTTTTGCTGTTATGCAGGAGAAATGGCAACCCTGCAAGTCCTTTGGTTTACTAAGTAGTTAAATATAAACTTGGACATGTAAATTGATTAAATTGTCCGATTAGAAAAATTTATAAAGAAATATTGTACATGAAAGGTGTGTGTCAAGTTTTATGTATTGTCCGCCCCATCATCTTTAACAAACAAAATCCGCTTACCTTAATAGATAAATAGATATGCCTATCTATAGACAAGCATTAAAAATATGTGCTGTTCACCAGACAAGATGTCAGCCGACCAAAGCACAGCCAGACACACTGATCCTGTCCACTCAAAGATCAATACAAATTACCAGCAAAAAAAGAAGAAAAAAAAAAAAACCAGTATTCCAACCTGTAATCATATTGTGCATCTGCCTCACAAGCTTCTGTGCAATACACCACAATGCCTGGAATGATTCATTTGAAAACTCAGTTTAAAAAATAAATTAATTAAATGGAGACACACATGTATGGGTGATTGGGTTGCAGGGAGATGATGGCCCAAGAAGTTTAGTCCCTTGGTACCCAGGTGACTGAAAGTGTTGGAAAGTAAGAATTCCAAATTGTGTAAATCCAGAAGTTAAAGTAAGATCCTTCCCAGGTACATTAAAGAGAATCTGAACTCCCATATTAATTATGAAGTATCCTCTTAACTGCTGCATCTTCTGGTCTGAACTCAACTCCTGGTTTATTTTTTTAAATAATAACTCTGTCATTTACACTAATCAGTTTGGTAGAATCCTCACATTGATAAGTGTTACAAATATTTTAAAAGGCCCACCTGAATACATATATGGAATAACAGACAAAAAACTGCTGAGAACAGCTGACCACAATTTACTGTAACTGCTTTACTGACCTGGCTTCCAATTACGTTATTGGCTTATTTTAAGATCTCTATCCTTACATACACAGCTTTAAATATTTTACAGAACATAACAATGCATTTGCACCAAAGTTGACATAAGTATCTCAAGCAGCTGGTCTTCCAAAGATTCAAGGTATAAAAAAAAATTATGTGGAAAGGTAGAATTAAGTAGTTTGTGCTACAAAATCTCAAATTTTGAAGTCGTTTGAATTTGAGAAGTAGCCAAAATTCTGCCACAACGAGGCTGATTCTAAAGTACAGAATACATTTGACTAAATTGCACATTGAATGATTTAAGAAAGCAATGCAGTGATTTCCCCTCAGTTTCACTTTTCTTAGCATATAGGCAAAACATGAAGATAAAATTATGTTTAAAGCCTGAAATATACAAAGATTTGTGAAAATATACACCTATATTGTTAGTACTTTAGCTTCAGTTAATTAATTTTGCAGCAATTAATTTATAATAAGTAAAAGTTCTTCTAGTACATAACTTCAAACTGTATGGTTTCCTTAGTTTAAAGTAAAGTACATAAGAGTGGCATTATAACATAGGCTTCTTTATAAAAGTTGCATGTTTTCCCTGCCTGCTGACCCAAAGCTGACAGAAATTATTCTAATGCATAAAATTGTGTGGGACATTTTTCCGTGGCTAATTGTTATGTGCACCTTCTAATAAGCTGGCTACACAAGAAAATTGAATTCTACCCATGTAATTCTTGACTATAGTCCAATACTAATATAAAATGAGTGATTAATTAGATGAAGAAAAAAGAACAGCTGAATATTTGTATCTATCTGTGGTTCATAAATAACAGGTAATTTATTTTACCGGTGTTTTAGGACCACAGGGTGATCAAGGAGCTCCAGGACTACCTGGTGTGGATGGAAGGGATGGAACTCCAGGAAACAATGGTGTTCAAGGACTACAGGGAAGTAAGGGAGCACCAGGTAATGTGCTTGGTGTACAGCCTGGTTATACTGGAGAGAAAGGACCTCCTGGACTGCCTGGGGAAAAGGGATTTCAGGGAAGCACAGGACTTCCTGGAGAAGCAGGTAAGTGTGTTGGTTTTGTAAAACTTTTGAAACAGATATATAGGTGAAATTAGCAAATCTCTTATAATTTTAATATGCATACGTTGTCTTTTCAATATAGCATATACAGTAATTCTTGGATAAATGGTAGTAATTGAATTAATTCAAAAATGAATCAGTCAAATATATAACAAAGTCTATCATGGCTATATCCTCGATGCCTATTGACACTAAGAATAACATACCAGATTCTGAAAATAACAAGGATGGGTTGGGCAAAGGATAGAGTAATAATAGAAACAGAAAAGTATCAAAGTAAGAAGCTAATGTTTCACTCTAGTATGCTAATTAGCAACCTCCCAAGTCAAGTAACAACCATATACCATTCTTGTCCTCTAATTTACTCTGCCCAGGTTCTGATCTGTTTATCACTTACTAGTAAGTTTTTTTTTCACAGATAAAACTAAGCTCATCTCATCAGTAGCAAGAGCCTTTAAAGCCAATTTTAATAGTTGCTCATGCTTTCATTGATGGTCCTTTATTAGATTAATGCTGTGTGGTGGCCCCAGGTTTCTCACCCAAAACAATGCCTTAATCCGTAGACTTTTACTGTAAATCACGGATGTCAAACTCCGGTCCTGGAGGGCCACAATGTCTGTAAGTTTTCATTCTAACCATCTCTTCATTAGTGACCGGTTTTTCCTGCTAATTAATTTCTTTTTGCTTTAGTTTTAATTAACTTGACGCAGGCCCCTTAGTTGTTTCTTTTTCCTTAATTAGCAGCGAAACAATAATGAGACACAAAGCAAGCCACCACATGGCCAGCTCATCTGTGCCCATCACACAATATCTGAAAATAAAGAAAAGTGAAGGTCTTGGTAAGATTGATCTCTCAGGTCACTAAAACATTTTGACGGTCTACTTAGAAAAAACAGTTTTGGAAAAATCTGCTGTGGCAGAATGAGAGCAGCAACAAGCCATGAAATTAAATAACTAGTTTAATTTCCAACAAGACTCGGCTTCTCATTAAGAAACCATTTGGAGTTTCAAGACCCAATGTAACCGGTCATTCGTTGGCTCATTTCATGTCTCATTTATGTTTGGCTGCCATTTAATGAAGAAAAGAATCAATTCAAAAGACTGGATCCTTAAAAACAGGGCTATGAAAATGAAGGGAAAATAAATTAATTAGCTGTGAAAACTAGTCATTGATTAGGAAAAAGGGTTAGAATGAAAACCTGCAGCCAGTGCAGCCCTCCAGGCCTGGAGTTTGACACCCATGCTGTAAGTCATTTTATAGGACATATGAGCTCGCATTTTCTGTCTGCTTACCTTGGAAATGCTACCAAGTAGCGTGGTAGACAGTAAGACATTAGTGACTTTCAAAACTAAACTTGACTAGAAGAATTAAGTAGAGAGGACTGGCGAGGTTTGTTTGGGTGAAGGGCCTGTTCTAGATTGTTCTAATTTTCTAAAAAGTTGTAGTAGACTCATTCCAGCTATTTACAGCCTCTTTCTTTTAGAAAGTGAAGCAGTATTAGCATATTCAAAGGAATTTTCCTCTATTATCAACAGGACATCATCAGTCCTCCTGTCAACCTCCCAGGTGGTATACTCTTGTTTGATTGCAGAAGTTTTATTTCATTGTTATTGTTAGTGTGAGTTGTGTTCAGTTTGTCTCTGTCTTGTTCTGCCCTGTGCTGCTTTTCAACTAGCACCACTAACCATACTGCATTATTTTAATGACCTTTTACCACAAAAATTCTAGAACCACTAATGAAATTTCACAGCTGACTTGGTGTCTGCACTATTTCTGGAACCAAAGAGCAAGGAGACACTTTTCAACAACAGAACTTTTTCTTGCTTTGCACCAAGTTCTGACAAGATAAGATCTACCCCATACAGCCATGTATTGGATAAACATGTTAATCTATGAGAAGGTATTAGGAATAATACTGGGATTTTACTGTGCACAATTAAACAGTGCCTAACAAGGCTTTCAGGATATTGGGTTACATAGCACACTATGTACTGAGCAAGAAAGGTTATTGATATGTAGTACAACATGCTTGTGAAGATTCATCTAAAATATTGTGGACTGTTTTGGTTTCTATATTGTGAAAGGGAAATTTCACAGCTAAGTGAAGTTTAGGTTAAACTTAAGAGAAGAGCTCGTAGAATACTGGGTATAAATTATAAGACAAACAAGAAAGAGTTTAATCCTTTCCAGTGAACTGAAGTGAGATAAGAAGTACTATTATAAAGCTGTTAAATTATGAGGAAATAAGAAGGGTGATGAAACTGCCACTTTAAAAATGATTTTTCAACATGTATGCAGGGGCAAGATGGAAACTGCTTAAGTGAAAAACTGTAAGAAAGCATTTCCTTACTCAAAAAAACATAGTTATTAGAGCTTATCCAGGTACTGCATGTAGGCTAATAGACCTGTTTAGATCAAAATATTCTTATATGTTTAAAGCATAATAATTTCATGACTTTCTGCATTACAGCATATTCAAATATAATTCACAGCACAAATTCAGGCTGTTAGGGTATTGTGCCAGTGAAAGGAACGCTGAAAGATACAGGGTGAGATAAAGGGTGAATTTTTTATAAATTGTGTAATATACAAAAAATGTATCTTTTCTCATTTAAAATGTTTTAGGATTTGAAGGTCATCCTGGTTTACTAGGTGCCAAAGGAGAACGTGGTCAGAATGGGTACCTAGGCAATGTTGGTCTACCTGGACTTCCTGGTCCTAGTGTACCTGGCACTCCAGGAAAAGAAGGACCGCCTGGGGCATCAGGTTTACCTGGACTACCTGGTACGTAATGCAATAACAACATAATTTCAGCAAATTGCAGTGTATATCATACTATACCATCTAGATAAATCATATTTCCTTTGAATTTATTAATCAGAAAAGTTACAATATGATTGACTTTGTTTTACACATACAGTATACCAAATGTAACTATAATACTTTTTGTTCTGTTTATGTTATTATCTGTGCTGTATTACAAAATATGGCAGCACGAGTACCATTATTACGTAATATTTTATTTACTGCAAATTTTAAGGTTGCCTGCAGCTGTTATCACTCCCTTCAACTCAGAACATTGTTAGACATAAATGAGGATGGACTTGGCAATGAGGACAAAGAGCAGCAGAGGTGGTGCTAACAAGTACTTTGTGCTTTTATTTAACAGAGTATTTAACTAAATAAAATGCAGTGCAGTTTTGTCTTTAAATAACTAATCAGGACAGGTTAGGTGGCATGCAGTGGTAGAGTGTGTTGCCGCACCCACCACACGACAAAACAGCTCAGGGTCCTGGTTGGCAACACCCCAGGAAGACACGCAAACCATTTTCATCCTCCGGAAATGACCATCTGTCTGCTTCAGCCAGGTGTTACTTATGTATCCTCTTGGCCTGGTCCAGCTGCTCAGGTCCTAAGCAATGGTGATCCTGATAGCCGGATAACCCTTGAAGATTTGCACCACATGATCATAGTGCTGTAATTGGCATTCTCTCACAGTGAAGGTAATGTGCCTCATTCAGTACTCCATGAGCAACGACTTGTTCAACACAAAGTCAAACCAGCGATACCCAAGGATTCTCCACAGAGACACAGAGTCCAGACTTTGTCTCAGGTCAATGGATAGCATCCATGTCTCACAACCATATAGCAAATCAGGGAGCACCAAGACTGTAAAGACTTGGACCTTTGTCCTTTTGCAGAGATATCAGGAGTACCACACACCCCTTTCCAATGACCTCATGACCATCCATGCTGTCCCAATCTGTCTAAAAAGAAGAGTCACTAGGGAAATGAACATTGCTGCCAAGGTAGGTAAACCTATTGACGAGCTTGGCATTACTTCCCCAGACAGACACACTGCTGATAGCTGTGCCCAAGAGGTCATTAAAGGCCTGGATGTTGGTTTTTATTCAGGATACTCTCAAGCCCAGACACTTAAGACTCCTCACTCTCTCTCTCAAATCGGACCACTGACTCTGCAAAGATCACAGCATCAAGATCAGTGAATCTCTCTTCACCAACAGATGCCCCACAGCTGCTAGACCCCACAACACCTGACCAACACCCAGTCCAAACAAGCATTGAACAGAGTAGGAGCAAGAGTACACCACTAACGAACCCCAGAATCAACTGGGAAAAATGTAGAAGTTCACTATGCACAGTATCAGTGTAAAGGCCGGCCATGATATGGGGCAACTTCGGGGCGATCCTGCAAAGTCTCAGGATATTCCACAGGGCAGCTTGATCAACTAAGTTGAATGCTTTACAAAAATCGACAAATACTGCAAAGAAACACTGCCTATATTCGTGTTTGCACCCGATGAGAACCCTCAGTGCCAGGATGCGGTTGATGGTAGACATCTTATGCATAAAATCAGCTCCAGTTGCTGGTAGGTCAGCAAGTGATTTTGGATCCTATTGAGGATAATCCTAGCAAGGACCTTACCAGGCACGGAGAGCAGTGTTATCCCCCTGTACTTGCAGCAATCCAGGCAATCACCCTTCCCTTTCCAGACAAGGACAACAAGTCCCTTTTTCTAGTCAGTTGCGATGACTCCTGTCTTCCAAATGGAAGCGAAGATTGCTTGCAATGCCAGGAGGACAGCCTTACCAACAGCCTGGAGAAGTTCACAGATACCACAGATCCATGCCTCCTTCCCTACACTCAGCTGGTTCACCACCTGTGCAATCTCAGGGAGATTTGGTAGTTCACAGCTAATTGGAAGATTACCCTCAAGAACCGTGGATATAGAGATACCCAGCAACCTAGCAGGAGGATCATCTTTAAACAGCACTGAAAGTAGCTGGCCCAGCGGGTTACAACTGCAGTATCATTTGTTCCATTTCCCTCCCTAACTGCAATTCTCCAAGAAGTAAATCTGGATGTGCGTAATGCTTCAGTTCCTCTGTAAATAGGATGTTGGTCACTAGACCATAGATGGTGTGTCACTTGCACACAGATTCTTATAGAATATAGAATAGAATATCCGGTATAGACCAGAGTTGCCACCAAGCCATGCGCTGTGAGTCCTCCTGATGATATCCAGGGTGCCGTGTGAGATTAAATACCTCCTTCTGGGGACACCGGCAACACCAACCCAACCCTCAGAAACTTTTAAGGTCGTGTCACAGAAAGTCTCCTACATCACATTAGGATTGGCTGTCATACCTAAGCCTGCAAGTTCCTCACACAAACTGTTTACAAACTCATTAGAAACAGTCTGATCTTGGACTCTAGTGAGGTCCAGACTCATTGTTCTAGTAGGTGGTAGCTTACTGGACCTAAGCTGGATCTTTAAAGTAGCAACATCAAGTTAGTGGTCAGAATTCACAAACTGGGCACTTCTGTAGATCCTGAAGTTCTGTAGGATCCTCCAGCATCTGCTCATGAGGATGTGAACGATTTCCTTCACTGCACCACCAGTATTGGATTACCAAGTACAACAATGCTTCCAGCTGTCCACAGCCCTTAACCTTTTGCAAGGTCAGGGAACATGAAGCCACTTTCAACACAGTCGCCAGACCCATGGGGACCGACACAATCCTCATAGCCATTCCTGTCAGTGCTAGTGGTCGACAATGAAGTACCCCATGTCCAGAGGAGTGTTACTTTATTGGATCCCATCAACCACCAGGTGCAATAGCAAATACAATGTCTGCCTCACCAAGACATCAGTTTCCGCGGTCAGAACATACACTGAGACAAAAGACAAGGAACCCAGAGAATGCCTTAATCTGAATCTCATAATATGCTCATTGAAAGGAATGAAATCAGACACCATCAGAAGGAGCTGATCCGTCAAAGCAATAGTTACTACCTGAGTATGACAGCCATCAGAGCAATCAGACCAATAAAACGTATACCCATCTACTATGATCTGGCCACTCCCAGGTCCACGCACCTGAGAGAGTACTGCCACTGAACTGTGGAGTTTATGAAGCTCCTCTGACGGCAGAGGAAGGTGACCATCATGTCAGAGAAACAAGATGTTCCATGTGCCTACTCGGATGGGCTGCCTCAAATTGGAACCCAAGTGCTATTGTGCAGAGGGTGATGCCTCAGCACCACACCAGTTCTGATCCCCAACAGGTTTGACCTTTGTCTCTCTGGCAATTTTGACTCTTCTAGCTTTCCCCCATCCCTTTCAACCCATTTATTGGCTCATGCCCCAGCACCATCCCTCAGCATCTTTGGGCAGCTAATGACCCCGCTGCCTTCCCCACCTCTGTTCCTTAGCATGTGTGGAACTCTAAAAGTGCCTGGTCATGCCTGCTCTTCTTCAGTGCTCAACATGGAGTGACCAAACCCTTGGGGCATCACTGCTCTACTCAACTACAACTCACAGCTACACAAACACAACTCTACTACCATGCCTTCTTTCTGCCACACTGACTCTGCCTCGATCCTGACTTTTCACCCATCGTAATCTGGATCTACCTGTGACCTGCAGAGTGCCAATGTGGAACAGCAGAACAAAGTAAGGAACTAGCTTGCCTTCACATCACACTCCCACCAGCCACCAAACTCCAAAATCACATACACCCATTGAACCTTAGCCTGAGTGCACTGTTTTTATTTAAAAACCTATAGGTGTCCACAGACCCTAAACATGCATCATCACAGTTGTATATTGTGTGTGGGGTTTAGAGACTTAGAGATCCAGAATCTAATGTTCATTTTTGTGTATAACAAGTGCTCACAAATTTTATAATTCCATTTGCATTAAATTTGCAATGCAGTTTTATTTTTCTGTGAGCATCGATATTTTAAGCCAAATATATCAACTTTTGCCACGGTAATCCCTGATGACACTTGTTTGTGATGTAAATTAGATGACAATATAAAGGCTACCCCAAGCATTACTATGGTTAGGGTTAGGGGTTTTATCTATTTGGACATTTAAACCTTTAAATCCCTGTGCCACAAAAGTTTCTTTTACATTTTTCAGGTAAATTAATATGTGCTTGTTTATAATTTGAGGTCAGGTTTTCGGTTGTGTTTTGGTTTTGGTGAGAAGGTATTTTTGTCTCCTGATTTTGACCATTGCCTATTCTTTGACTTTGACATCTCCTGATCATCATCATTTTTCATTTACTATCTCTTGAAAGTCTGTACAGATTCAGTAAAGGAACAAGCACATCTTTGTTTCTCACCTTGTTATTTGTGTTTTTTATTGTTTCTATATTAATCTATGCTACAGCCATCTGGGAAGTTGTCAGATGTAGGCCTAAATTGAGTGTCAGGCAGTTCCCAGACATATAGCCAAGTTGGAGTGTTGTTTCAGTATGCCATAGACATAGATGTTTTGGCACCAAAGATATATAGTATATAATACCTGATAGTAGCAACCATCTCTGAAATGCAAAATGGCAGTTGGGTATAACAGGATCTCACTGTTACACTACCTTAAGAAAAAACACAGATGCCAATATTCTAAGCACAACAAGCATATACAGTACCTATTTGCAAAGAAATTTCTATTTTGTTTAAGGAAAACAGACAGATAAGCATACACAGTGAATGTCTTTTTTGCAATATGAATAAAAAATGTGTGCCTAATTTCAGCTGTGTTCAGAAAAGCATGAAAAAAACACCAATATCATCAGAGTTGTGCTGACTATGCTGTTGGTTGCTTTCAACATAGTTTGTTGTTTTAGAATATAAATATCACTTTGATCCTGGGATGGAGTCAGCAGAATACTACAATTTGTAAAATGCCTTGTTTAGATCCACTGCATTTTTCCTGTTGTACAAAGATTGGAGGGGAAGTTATCCATCTGCTCCACAAGACTTATTTATATACAGTACCAATTTGGACAAAACTGCCAACACTGTGAAGATTATGTTTTTTGTTAAGGGGTAAGCTTAGGTATATGCAGGTGGATGTGGCTATGATTTTTCATGATAATGGAATACTTATTGTATCTGTCGGGCAGACCACAGTTTGTGAGACTGAAGGACTGTGTCTCTGAATGTGGAAGCAAGCTACACAGGAGCACCTCAAGGTGTTCACTAAACCCTTTACATCCCGCACTATAAATGTACCACCACTTGTCATGTCACTTGCTGAATAGATGATTCTGCATCTGATTTATTGATAAGGGGGAATGAGGCAGAGTATATGAGTCAGGTGGAGAACTTTGGTTCTTGAAGCAGAAACATCTGAAAACTAAGGAA
Source organism: Polypterus senegalus (assembly GCF_016835505.1). Taxonomy (NCBI): domain Eukaryota; kingdom Metazoa; phylum Chordata; class Cladistia; order Polypteriformes; family Polypteridae; genus Polypterus; species Polypterus senegalus. The sequence continues at coordinate 43,490,425 of NC_053163.1, forward strand.
TTAGTTATTGACTGCTCCACACCAAGGTCCTCTACATCTAGTCACTAATTGATAGAGTGAATGTGGAGGTAGTGCACTATTACAAATGGTTGGGGGTCCACGTCAATATCATGCTGGACTGGCCTTGTACAACAGAAGAACAATACAGTATATAAAGCTGCAGAGTAGACTAATTTTTCTTAGGATACTATGCTTCTTTAATGTCAGAAGTGATACCCTTTACATGTACCCTTTACATGTGATGGCCAGTGTGACTTTTTTATGCTGTAGCGTGCAGGGCCTGTACCATCATTTCATGAGAGGCTCACTGAATCAGCAAGCTAAATTAAAGGCAGACTTAGTTATGGGACACAGTCTTAACCTGGTGGAAGTAGTAGCAAAGGAGAGAATGGACATAAAACTGAGTGCCAATATGAGCAATGCCCCTCATTTTCTCTCTGACACACTAGTATTTAGTACTTTGAGCCAACAATTATTCAGCAGAAGTGTGTGAAGAAACACTACTGGGACCTGGCAATCTGTCTTGCTTCATTGTGAGTGTGACTTCTTTTTATATTTCTGGCGTTCTTTCTTTCCTTTTAGAACTTCTGGTGTGGATTATATGTTTGTCACTCATCTCTGGACTTTCTCTAGAGTTTCTATTTCATTTTTGTAGACTAGAGACCAAAATTGCACAAAGTACTGGAAAATAAGATATAACCAGTGTGTTATAAAGCTTGAGTATAGCCTCCTTTGACTTGTACTCCAGACACTGTGCTATATAACCTAACATTCTGTTAGCCTTCTTAAGGACTTCTGAATACTCTCTGAAAGATGACAGCTATGAGTCTGTTGTGAATTCTAAATTCTTTCAATTTTCAGACCTTCCACTGTGTATTTAAACCTAACATTTTTACTTCCTACGTGTAATGCTTTACCTTTACTTACATTAAATGTCATCACCTTACCAAGCATGTATACTGTCTAATTTCCTCTTAAACTGATTCTAGATGATCTGTCAATCCTCCTAGCTTGATATCATCTGCAAACTTAACCAGCTTGTTATTTATATTCCTCTCAAATCATTTATATATATGTATATTTACTAGGAAGCTTCGCCCCCTGCTCGCTTTGCTCGCCAACCCCCATTTTTGGTTTTCCGGATACACACTTGTAAGATTTTTTTTTCTTTGAATTGTTGTTATTTCATTAGTTTCACTTTTATTTCAGAACTTCTGTAAAACCAATATTTGGAATCTTTCCTGTCCCAATATGCTGAATCTTTTAAATGAGATCTGTGAGAGTTGTGTTTAATGACTTTGTATCATAATTTAGGATAGGTTTCTCTGTTTGGAATTTCAGCACAGACAAAACAATCCATATTATTAGCAGTTAATATTTTTTTTTTGTAAAGTAACCAATAAATGCCTGTGAGGTAAACCCCGTTTTTGAAATTCGATTGTGTAAATGTATGCTCGGATTTTCCCGAACACCTTCTCGAGTTCTTTCAATGAAATTTAGATTTTCTGATAAAACAATCTACTCACGAAAGTCAGAATATCCAGCGCCGATCTAGCTGTTGGCATTGTTTTCAAGAATCTCCGTATATCTGGCCATTGTAATAAATAAATCTGGCCAACCGATAGTTCTGGATATTGCCATTGCATCATGATATAACTGTTGCAATGTTACTGGACTACCTTGATATGAGGATGGTAATATTACTGCTTTACCTATTTTGAATTTGTCTTAACTATTAATAATTGAATTTTGAATGTGATCAATTAGTCTTTGCAAATGTTCCGTTCTAAGTTTTGCTTGATTCGATTTAATAAAGAAAAGACGATTAGCTTTGACTTTTAGATATCCATTAATAATGTAGTGCTGCGAAAGATGTTGAGATGACAGAAGTGGGTTAATTACATTGGAACATATCGATAATTTTGCCCTGAAATATTGTGTTGGTGTTATTCGTTTTTATGAATTCGCTTGTTTCATTGTATTGTATTGTATGACTATCCTGTTTCTCCATCTGGGAAAAGCAAGGGAAAGAGTAATGGATCGGAATGTGTTGAATTGTTAGACAGAAATGTCGATTCATGTTCTGCTTTCGGATAAAGACGAATATCTACTCTGTTTTTGATATTTCCGTCTTTCAAAACTATTATCGCTGATAACTTGTCACATGTTGGCTTTATATGCGTGCATGATCTTTTTGATTCATATAGAAATCCACGAAAACTTCTTTGTCCGTGTTTTGCAGATAGATTTTGTGTAAGGTGCGATACCTTTGGACGCATGGATTTCTATCCATTATTGGCTGTATAATTTCCAATACATCCGATCGTTTAACTCTTTAGATTCTATGTTGTATTGCTTCTCCATGATCATAAATATACACCTGCTCGAATTGTGGTTTCTTCGAAATTAAACATGTTGTTGCTTTAATTGTTGCTGGACCAAAGAGTTTCATAGCGTATGGTCCATTCTTGTGTAAATCTACATTTTGCGCATTGAATGATGCAAATATAAAAAGATTATTGTAGACTCGAATATTTTGCCTGTAGTGTTTGTGGATTTCACTTTCCCCAAACATCAAATCTTTTAATTCGCTTGGCTATGCCTTGTCATTGTGTATAAACACAACTTTTCCCTGATGGAAACACGAATTAGACGATCTACAAGTCTCTGTCTTGAACTTCAAAGCCTTACAATATTTACATACTTCTGACATATCACCAATGTCCATATGTTCGATCTGTATTCGCATTTCCATTATTTCTCCGAGTAATATTTTCTCTTTGTTTGCACTAATGCGATCTTTACTTTCTTTGTTTTGACACTTTTGTTTTTTTCTGTTTTCATATTCTGCATCTTGCTCTGCATGTGTTTCGCGACTGTTTTTTTGCGTCTTTTGAATTCCACAGTTTTCAGTATTGTCCTTATACGCTTTATATGCGCTGAGAGCCCTGGGTTTGTGTTTGCTCAAAGCCAAAACACGACTGATGGTTTTTCTATTCATATTCTTTGATATTGCTTGTAAGTAGGGCATGTCTTGCAAGAATCTCATGTTCTACGTCCCCACGTGACGTTTTTGGGTCAATCTCTTGGCACAAAGTCTGATGTTTTGAAGCGATTCTCTTTCGTTTTGCGGCTCTTTTAAGTATCTTTCGTAATCTTAACGTGAACATCACGTATCGTCTCCTAGTAATTGTCTGCCAGAAGATTTTTTTATTATATATATATATATATATATATAGTAACAAAGGCGCTATATAGGAGCCTGGCCCGACACAGAAAGACATTCTCAGAATGAAATGGTGCTTTGTCAAGCAATGGTTCTGTGAAGCACACAACCCAGTAAAGAACCATAAAATGTCATTAAAAAAACATTATTTTTAAAAGTGTACTAAAGTTGAACATGACTGTTCTAGCCTTTGCATCCACACTCTTCCAACACACTGAGAATAGCATTATTTTATGGTCACTTGACCGTAGAGGTTCAATCACCTCTACACCCTCAATTGTATCCTGATTATTACAATTATTAAACTGATCATTAAACACAGAACTTCTTGTGTTTGATCGACATGTGCATGCTGACAAAGTAAATGTGTATTGAAGTGACTTTAGCTACAGGTGGAAGCTCCTGTTGCATTTTACGCAACTTTTGTTATGGTTCTGCCTTTGTCCAGAAACAGCTCCATAAGTTTTATGACCTTAGTCTTGGAAAGTCTTCCTCCTATTGGAATGCTAGAATCTTTTCCTGAATAAGGAGTGGCTTTGCACATGCACTTTGTCAGCATGATTGTGTCAATCAAACACAGGAAGCTCTGCAGTCTTCTAGTGACTTTACGCTTTAGGGAGATAAGTAAATAAATCAAGGTAAATAATATTCAATCTGGCTTTTATATAAGTAACATATAAAAGTTTTTTATATAAAGACCATCACAAAACATAGTCACAAACAGGGCTTTGCATGATACATTGGCTAGCTCTGTAAGCCCAGCTATTTCGTTGAAGGACAGGTGTGGGGCAGACTGACTGGCAGGATGATGCCCGAACTCTTGCTGCATACAAACAAAAAGGTGCCATCTTTCACCTTTACATGTGGTGCAGGTGTGTTGCTGTCATATGTGAGTGGATGTTTCTCATGGGGAGGGTTTCTGTTCCCTTTCTCTGATCTAGAACCCTCATCCTTATCTGAGTTCACCTCTGTTATAGCACGTCTTTATTTGAAAACTAACCGTGTCAGATTGGGGGGAGCATGAATATGACTGAGAGAATAAAAGTCAATAATGAAAAAAAAATGCTAACTTTTACAAGTACCATAAATTTAAACCGGCTGATACAGACTCAAATAAATCAAATGTATTTTTTTATTTTATAATAGTAATAATAATAGCAGCCCACTACTGAAAACAATTAAGTGCTTGAAAGACCCAGAATCGAACCTGGCACCTTTTGACTTGGAGACAGCAGTTCTTATCTCTATACACCAGCCAAACAGACATATATGTGTGTGTGTATGTCGTACCCTATCCTAATTTCTTTTAATTTCGGTTAGATTCTTGAAAAAAGCGCACTTGTTATATCTGTGTCTTTTGTAAAAAATTTTATTTGATATTTGGACTTCAGTCTTCATACATTATATATTTCATGTCAGCATTTTGCCAATTATTATTAGAACATGAAAAACATTTGTGTTCTAGTTATGTGTTCAACATTTCTTGCCTCAGATGTCCTGTCATCCTACATTTACACAGATTGTTGTAGACACGGAACACACATAAAATGTACTACGTATTCCAAATAACGATATATTATTTACCCTATACAATTCAAGGCACCTCTCACCCAGATAAACAGACTTGAGCTGGGAGAACTTGGTGTACGATTAAAGCCATGTTGCTGTGGGGATGGGATAGCCTGCGACACATTTGAAAAACAAAATACTCTGATGAAGAGGTGCGAAGGAATTTAAGGTGGCCCGGGATTACGAGTTTTTTATGGGCTTCAGAGATTCTAGTGTTAAGGACTTTCACAACTAGACTTGATGTTATTTTGGAAGAATTACGTGAATAAAACTGGCAAACTGTTTTGGGCTGCATGGCCTGTTCTTGTCTAGATTGTTGTTATAGTGTTTAATAAAGTAATTTAATATGATATAAAAGAGCATTTATAAACCCACTGGAACTAGTTTAGTATTGCAAGGAGCTGGAACCTATCCCAGTAAGAGTGGGTAAGGTAGAAACCAACCTTAGTTAGGGCCCATTCATTCACATTCTCACCCTCTCTCAACCCACAATCGTAATACAAGGGAAGTTTTCATATCAGCAATTAATCCAACCTTGATGTCTTAGGAATTGCGTCAAGAAAAATGATGTACCCTGAAGAAAATTCACACTGGGGACAAGGTGAGAATGTGCAGACAGAGATAAAAAGGTGTGGTGAAGCATGTTAAAGTCTGTGTCTGCTAGCAGGTTTTTTTTTTCTTCAAAAATGGTCTCCGTGGGTGTGTTCAGTTCTGTGATTTTTGGTGGGGTGATTGGGGCTGATCACACTTGCACATATGCATGATTGGTTTCAGTCTCCTCATTGACTTTCTGAGATGCTGCACCCATGGATGTAAAAAGGAGAGCCCGAGCAATACAGGGGAGGTTCAGATTGGTGAGAGAAAATCAAAGACACAGTAGGGAAGTGTAAGCCAGCACAGTGGTGAAAAGGTATGTGGTTGGTGGCCCCACGGAGGAGCAAGTGGCTGGCATTCCAGGGGTGGATTGGTTTCCATTAAACATATGGAAGTATTGAGACACAATTGGGTAGCCTCTTAGGATCCCACAGATGCCTTCAGAGCCCAGCAGAAGGGACCATAGCTGATAATGTCTCTGTCAGCTGGGAAGAGCCTATGTGGTGAGTTGTGGAGATGAGTAGAAAAGGATGCATTGGGCTGGAAGAAATGGAATATCTGCATGGTTTAAGGTGGTGCTTTTGAACGTATTTATTAGTGTTTTTAACCTCCACAAGAACACTTGTTTTTATTGGGGAATTATTTTTTATGATGAACATTGACATTGTACTTTAAGGATGGACACTGCTGTTTGAAAATAAAAGCACATTGCACATTTTTCATCATCTTCTTGCTGACTATCTGTGTCCTCATTTGCCCTGCTCATCCTGGTCATGTTATTGACAGTTCTGGGTTCAAGTGTTGCCAAGGACCGTGGAGCTGACCTAGTCTGTAACAAACTGTAAGACTGGGGAAAAACATTCCTGAAGTTTTCATCTACATGTTATTTTTTATTTTTGTAAGTCAGTCAGGGTTTTTTAAGAATTATCTGTAGCTGCCTTTTACAACACAATCTGCTTGTAACTAAACATTTTATCTTTTTACCCAGGATTTTCAGGTTTGAAGGGTTTAGCTGGGGACTATGGACCCCCTGGTCCAGCAGGCATGAAGGGTCTTCCAGGATTGACAGGTAGTCCGGGATCCCTGGGTCAGAGAGGTCCCCAGGGCATCTCTGGGCCCAAAGGTCAAGATGGACTACATGGAATTCCAGGTCGTAAAGGTAATTATATACTTTTTGGGAACTTATTGGCACCATCAAAATAGCCTAACAAATATAAACATTATTTATTGAGTTGCTTCTTTATGATGACTACTTGCCTAATATCCAGTAGTTTTTCCAGTTCAGAATAGTCTAATGTATGTGTGTACCTCTGCTCTGAGTACATTTGTAAATATTTACCTGGGTTGAGATGGGGTGGCTGAGGATGGAAATGAAGTAAGTTGAATTTACGGTCTTGTTTACAATGTCTCATTTGCCTAAAAATGGATTCCATGCTGTAATATACTACCCCTTGCTGGCAAGGAGGTAAAATTAATGATAATGTGCAACTTACTCACACAAAGAGACTCAGTGTGTACGACAAAAGCACATCACACAAAACACTACGGTTCAAATTGAAACATATCCCAATAAACACAAACATGTCATTCTGTTAATCTCAACTTCTAGATAGTAGCAGTATTTTGGTTACACATGCAAGTAAGAATTTCAAGAATTTCACTAAGTGTACATAATGACAGTAAAGTTAAACATCTTACACCAAACATAATAGGAAAGTCTTTTTAAATTGTGGAAATTGATTTGAAATACTCAGTTATCTCCACAGTAAGACTGGGAATACTCAATTATTATATACAAAATATGGTAAAGCATTGTTTAATCTTATATCTGAGTGATTCCCTGTTAGATAAATCTTTATGTTTGTAGCAGGGCTGTCAGTGAATAGCTGAAAGTAGAATATTTCATATTTAAAATATGTCATCTTTATAGATACATGTTTGCATTTAATACCCTACGCAATTTTTATGGCTTTTTTTGTGGCAATACTGTACTGTAGAGAGAACAGGAAGCAGCTGTAGAGAAAACCGTGACTTGGGATGGTGAAAGTAGCCAATAGAATTTGAAACTGCAACTCCTAGCAGACCCTGCAGTGCCTCTGATTGGTCTTTTGCTGAGGGTGCTGGGGCTGTTGAGGTCAAAGGATGTCAGCACTACTTTTAAAAAGGGGGCCGGTGACCAAAAGCAAAAAAAAAAGTTTTTGTAATTTGTGTTTCAAGTTCCTGTTTGTCTGCCTTCTGTTGGGTTACCTGTACTTATTCATTTTGTCCTGGATTGTTTTGTGCATCTGGATTGTCTGCCGTCTGCCTGTATACATGAGGACTGTAAGAGGATTCATGGCCATCCTGCAAAGAAAGGAGCACTCCTGAATGTGTCCACCTGTCTTCACCATTTCAGGACCTAGCGTTAGGACTATCTATACAGAGTGGTCCAGATCTAATTATGCAGATCCAGATTGTCTGGATGCCTTTGATTTATGTGGGGACGATTCCAGTTTGGTGCGAATACGATTCTTCATGTCGTCAGTTCACACACTTCTCGATGGTCTGGGATTTTTCGGGTGATTTTCTATGTAATAAACTTACAATAATAAGTTATAGTGTAATGAAAATTGCGTAATTAGATCTGGACCACCCTATACATTCCCATTCAAAGTGCGGATCTCTGGACTATCTATTTTCATCATTACATTTCATCCGTTGCCGTTTTTCATGATTTACTGTGTGTGTTTTGTTTGTGCTTTGTTGTATTTAATGTGTAATCACTGTAAGGGGAACAGGTGTGGTATTGTTGTTTTCTTATTTCATTTGTTTTCATTACATTCTTTATTTGCCGTTTGATTACCAGTTTGCTTTGTTTTTGTCTCTCAAGGCTGGGTGCATCCCTGGAATCTCCACCATAAAAATAAATAAGTCACTGTCTTCTTGATTTCGGGTTCTTGCGTGACGCTACGCTTACTTAAAAAATAAATAAGTCACTGTCTTCTTGATTTCGGGTTCTTGCGTGACGCTACGCTTACTTAAAAAATAAATAAGTCACTGTCTTCTTGATTTCGGGTTCTTGCGTGACGCTACGCTTACTTAAAAGCCTGAACAGTACCTGTCCTTTTTGGCTGATTGCTTTGTTTCTCTCAACTCCCCCAGACATTATCTGCTCCTGTTGGGGGTTGTGCTCCCCTATGATGTTTTTCTGTTGTTTAATCGATAACTAAATGCATACTGAGCTCCTTTTACTTCTGAGACATGTTTGTTTGAAGTGTCTGAATAAAGTTCCTGTCTCTACAATCTCTTGTGTTTCTGTGCAATTCTGTGACCCAAGATGCACTAAGACTAGCCTGCAAGCATCAGCACTTACCTCTGTGTGCTTGCGTGCAGCCAGTTCAAGCGCAGTTGGCTCAGTGATTTACTGACTTTCATCCATCGAGTCAGTTGCACTTTGTACATATTGTTACAGTAGTTTTTAAAATAGTTTTTACAGTTCATTAGCAGTGTGTAAAAAGATCAGTGTTCCTGTAATCATGATGCTCATTTCATGAAAAAAAAATGTGTTCCATTAAAATTTAACTTTTTCTTTGTTAATTGTGACATTTACTTAAAGTGCAGGAAAAAAGTATTTGGTGTCCAAGGATGCATTAACCCCCAAGTATGTGTCACTTTAAGGGTTAAAGCCCCAAGATGCCACCAAAATGAGCTGCTCCGTCTAAGGCTTCTGGCAATGAAAACACGCTTGCATGAATTACAGTACATATAGCGGTAACATCGGTATTTTACATTCTAGCACTGTGGGAGACATAGCAGAACAGTATACAGGTTTACCTTTACATTCTTTATTTTTATGTAATGTATTAAGCTGAGTTTGAAATTAAATTAAAGTGTTTTGGGGGCATATTTAGGGTTTAAACTACGAAAATAGGCATTTTTTTAACCACATCCAAAATTTGCGGTTTTTCACAATTCGCAGCTGCTCTAGGAACGTAACCCCCACAAATTTTCATGAGTTTGTGTAACATTAATGAAAATTGCCAGAAGGTGTCACTAGAGAGGCGAGTGTCAAATGATTTGAAGCTTCAGTACGATTTCTGACAAAAATGATTCAGATGTTTCTATGCTTCGTGAAGCTTCACTCTGTCCATCACTACCAAAAGCTTTATACACAGGATCACCAGCCCGTCTATCTATACTAATAAAAGGCAAAGCCCTCACTCACTCACTCACTCACTGACTCATCACTAATTCTCCAACTTCCCGTGTAGGTAGAAGGCTGAAATTTGGCAGGCTTATTCCTTACAGCTTACTTACAAAAGTTGGGCAGGTTTCATTTCGAAATTCTACGCATAAGGGTCATAACTGGAAGCTATTTTTCCCCATATAATGTAATGGAGTCTTGAGTTGGAGATGGCGTGGGGGGAGTTTCGTGTGACATCATCACGCCTCCTACGTAAGTAGAGAATAAGGAAGAACTCCAAACAGCGATGAGCACAAAACGCCATTTCACAATTGAGAAGGCAGAAAAACATTATGAAGCAAATGATGCATACAAGCATATTCATAAGTACAGCTACTGCGGAAACAAAGCACGGCGTGAACCGTAAGTTTATATTAAATTAAGTTCATAGACAGGCTGCCACTAGCGTTTGTAATTTAGTGCCTGCCCATATAAGGCCGTCCATCAGCGGCAATCCAATACAAACACTGCCGGTAAATGTTCACGTGTGAAGGACTGTGCTTATGCAGAGGAAGATGAGATGGTCAGGGTGGTGTTTGGCACAAACTCATTGAAACTGCGAGAGAAACTTTTAAGTGCGGGTCTTAGCTGACATTACGAGATGGCACCAGTACAGCTGGGAACCTTCGATGCAAGAACACCAAGCGGCTCCGTGAACTGGCGCAATGCGCAGACAAAAGCAACAGTTCCAAAGAGTGCTGAACAAAACCGAATTACACAATTGAGAAGGCAGCAAAAAATCATGAAGCGTCTTATACATACAATCGTATTCATAAGTGCAGCTACTGCGGAAACAAAGCACACGGTGGAAAAAGTGAATGTCCTGCTAAAGGAAGACAGTGTAAAAAAAACCCGTGCATGCAGTTTGTCACATCACAGATAAAAGGAAGACGAGCTGTTTATTGATGCAGTAAGGAACTAATCGATGAATGAAACCTCTTATCTTTACAGCGATTGACAAACACGGAATGTAACTTGAACACATCCTACAAATACGAGCCTGATTGAAAGAAATAATGATAATCAAATCCTTGATGACAGCAACATTCAATAACACTCACAAAACAATTACTGTATATTGACAATCATGTTACGTTATTTTTAAAATGTTCCCTTTTCTTTTCATAACTTCTACTTCTCCACTGCGATACGGGTATATATATATAAATGTATATATATACCCGATCTACAATACATACTTTAGCATAGCAAGCCACAGCTGTGGCTGCTAATTGTAGAGTCTTAAGCCTCTAACGCCGACATTGAGGTTCGATTCCCGAGAGGGTGTACTGACTATGTACGCGCTACCGATTCATTTTACCTTGCATCTCCTTGGTTTGGGACGTATGAAAAATATTAGGTTAGCGCAGAATCATGTTACGTTATTTTTAAAATTTTCCCTTTCTTAGCACAAGCACAGCTGAGAAGCTTGATGCATGTACTCCATAACGCGTTAAAAATAACGCATTTAATCACACTTTCAATTCCAAGCAAGCGGGAACTTTTGTCAATGCATGATTTCCTGGTACATCCATTACACTGATGCACACATCACAGCTACAAAAATGTTAGAGTCGGAATAAAGCGCGTTCCTACGACTGATCATTTCGACTTCCGAGCGAAGCCTTGATAAAAGCATGGTTTTGTGCACACTGAAAAGCAAGCAAAATTAGATGCATTACAGAAAGCGGACTTTGTGGCTCTTACTGGGGATCATTGGACTTCCGTGACCGTTAGTAATTCTAAATACATCTAATTACAAAATGTTCAATGATCACACTGTTTTAGCCTAATGTACAAAATAATTTTGGCTAATGTTACTCAGAGTTTAAAGAGTAAGCTGGTCAAATTACCTTTTATGTTTCTGACTTATTTTTTAAGAAGAAAAACTGCACTTTATGTTGAAATTTTGGTTATTATTATTTAAAGACAATACTATTCTGAAAATGTACTTAAAGTACTTAAACTACCACTTTATTTTTAAGTCTGCCCAATTTTAACCAGGGATGATATTTTTGTTTCTGTTTTGAATTCAAATGCAGTTTAAAGCTTTTTTCAGAAATTAAAACAGCTTCAGTTTACAATATTCATGTCCATGTCTATTATTTGATTCTGTAAGCCCACTAAAACCGTTTTAAATTAAAAAAAAACATTTGCGATTTGGGGCAAATTTACGTCGATTACATACGATTAATCAAGATTAATTCTTACACAGCCTCTAATTAATTGGATTAATTTTTTAATCGAGTCCCACCTAATATATATATATGTAGATATATATATGTAGATTTGTATATATATGTGTATATACAGTATATATGTAGATATGTATATGTTGTATATACAGTATGTATATATATGTGTGTGTATATATACAGTATGTGTATAGATGTGTATATATATATATATGTTTATATGTATATATATGTTTATATATGTGTCTGTGTGTGTATATATATATATATATACGTTATTATTAAAATGTTTCCTTTTCTTTTTACTTCTCCACTGCCAATCGCAGGTATTTTGCTATATATATATATATATATATATATATATATATATATATATATATATATATATATAAATAGATAGATATGACAACAACACTCATATCAATGACAAAACAATTACATTAACAATCATCTTACGTTATTTTTAAAATGTTTGCTTTTCTTTTTCATAACTTCTTTAACACACTACTTCTCCGCTGCGAAGCGCGGGTATTCTGCTAGTTTATAATGAGACACAAGTGACACCCAACTTAAGATTGTCCTTAATGATACCCAATTAACGATTTTTGAAGGCACCTCATTTAAAGGCCTTCATGCAGATCATTTCCCTACCAAATCAAAGACACAACTGCAGTGTATTTATGGTTTTCTCCTAATAGGACAATAGAAATTACAGATTCAGCTTAACAAGTATGTGATTCAATTAATGAGGGTGGAGCATTCAATTTTGCTGTTCAGCTTTTTTAATATTTAAATTAAAGTTCAGGAATTTGTGCATAAAATGTATGGAAATTAAAGAAAGAAAGTCAATTCAAACATCCATGTTCTGGATTTGCTCTTTTGAAGTCGGGGTTGTATGATACTTTTCAGTCCTTAATTACAAACATAACATCTGTTCCTCAAAAAGACACAATTCATAATGTTTCTTCCTTGAAGTTGAATCCAACTTTCAATATTAATTCAAAATCATGTTGATATAACATCATGTTGCAAAAGCTAGCTCTGACAAAACCAGCATGGTGACACTGTGGTTCGTACTACTGCCTCAAGGATCTCAGCCTCCTGAGTCCAAATCCAGTGTCTGTGTGGAGTTTGCATGTGTTCTACAAGTATGCATGAGGTTTTTCACCTGTTGCTCCACTTTTTGTCTTAGAGGTGTGTGTATATGTCTAGTTTGTTGTCCCCACGTATATTTTCAGTGTCAGAGTGGACCTTGAAATGGACTTGTGCCCATCTATGTTTTGTTACTGCATTTCAGCTGACATTGTTGGCCTAGGCTTTGGCACCTTGTAAATTTTAAATTTGATTATTAGGTTTGAAAATGTAAATGAATTTTTATTGTTGCAATTCTGAAAACATCCTAATAATTTTGGACCATGAGGCATGTCATAGAATTAAAGTCCCTTCAACAAGTGAATGTTGAATGAAGTAACATTATTATTATGTCTTCTGTTAAGCTTTACTTCTTATATTTCCCAGGTTTTTTTCGACCTGGACCGTATAACATTGTGCTCTTAACTGTTGATATCTCAGTTGACTCTTTACTTCACTGCTGCCTAGGAAGATTCTTTATGTATATGATGTACCCTGCCTCTTGGGGCTGTATTATGTTCAGTATTTGTCTCACTTAGGGAGCCAAGATGGTGTAGGTGTTGGGGGAGAAATTGGAAAGAGGAAAAGTTACTATCTATTATCATAACCTATATATATATATACTGCTCACAAAAATTAAAGGAACACTTTAAAGAAACACATTAGATACATCAGATCTCAATATGAAGTTGGATATCTATACAAATAACGACAGGGCAATGTCTTAGGAACAAAAGGATGCCAAGTCTTTTAATGGAAATAAAAGTTTTCTGCCTACAGAGGGCTCAATTGTGTAGACACCCTAAAATCAGAGTGAAATGAAGATGTGGCAGGCTAGTCCATTTTTCAAAAACTTAATTTCTGCTACTCAAAATGCTTTTCAGTATCTTGTGTGGCCCCCACGAGCTTGTATGCATGCTTGACAACGTCGGGGCATGCTCCTAATGAGACGACGGATGGTGTCTTGTGGCATTTCCTCCCAGATCTGTATGAGGGCATCCCTGAGCTGTTGTACAGTCTGAGGAGCAACCTGGCGGCGCCTAATGGACCGAAACATAATGTCCCACAGATGTTCTATTGGGTTTAAGTCAGGGGATCGTGAAGGCCATTCAATTGTTTCAATTCCTTCATCCTCCAGGTACTGCCTGCATACTCTTGCCACATGAGGCTGGGCATTGTCGTGCATTAGGAGGAAACCAGGACCTACTGCACCAGCATAGGGTCTGACAATGGGTTCAAGGATTTCATCTCGATACCTTATGGCAGTCAGAGCACCATTTCCTACGCAGTAGATGTCTGTGCGTCCCTCCATGGATATGCCTCCCCAGACCATCACTGACCCACCACCAAACCTGTCATGTTGAACGACGTTGCAGGCAGCATATCATTCTCCTTGTCTTCTCCAGACTCTTTCACGTCTATCACAGCTGCTCAGGGTGAACCTGCTCTCGTATGTAAAAGTACAGGGCCAGTGGCGGACTTGCCAATTCTGGTGTTCTTGAGCAAATGCCAGTCAAGCTCCACGGTGCTGGGCAGTGAGCACAGGGCCCACGACAGGACGTCGGGCCCTCAGGCCATCTTCATGAAGTCTGTTTGAATAGAGACATTCACACCAGTGGCCCTCTGGAGGTCATTCTGTAGGGCACGAGCAGTGCTCAGCCTGTTCCGCCTTGCACAAAGGAGCAGGTATCGGTCCTGCTGATGGGTTGAGGACCTTCTACGGCCCTGTCCAGCTCTCCGAGAATAACAGCCAGTCTCCTGAAATCTCCTCCATGTTCTGGAGATTGTGCTGGGAGACACATTAAACCTTCTTGCTGCAGCACGTGTGGATGTGCCATCCTGGAGAAGTTGGACAACCTGTGCAACTTCTGTAGGGTTAAGGAATCGCCTCATACTGCCAGTAGAGATGATTACTCAAGCCAAAACTAGCACGAGTGGAAAACCAGCCAAAAAAGATCAAGAGGGAGAAACTTGAAATGACCTCCACATGTAAAACCAGTCCTGTTTTGAGGGTTTTCTAATTGTTGCCACTTTAGTGCACCTGTCGTTAAGTCCATGAACACCAATACAGCTGAAAGTGATTAACAATGACCTCAGCTGCTTAACCAACCAGAAAATTATCAGACAGGTTTAATTGATTTCATGCCAGGCCCAATAAAAAAAAGTGTTCCTTTAATTTTTGTGAGCAGTGTATATATATATATAGTGATCCCTCGCTATATCGCGCTTCGACTTTCGCAGCTTCACTCCATCGCCGATTTTAAATGTAAGCATATCTAAATATATATCACGGATTTTTCACTTGTTCGTGGATTTCTGCGGACAATGGGACTTTTAATTTATGGTACATGCTTCCTCAGTTTGTTTGCCCAGTTGATTTCATACAAGGGACGCTATTGGCAGATGGCTGAGAAGCTACCCAATCAGAGCACGTATTACGTATTAAATAAAACTCCTCAATGATATACGATATGCTTCCCGTGCGGTTTTTCGCACAATTAAAAGCTCTAACAGCCCGTATTGATTTTTCATTGTTTACTTTTCTCAGTCTCTCTCACTCTCTCTGACATTCTCTGCTCCTGACGAAGGAGGTGTGAGCAGGAGGGGCTGTTTGCACAGAGGCTGTTTGCTTAGAAGATACGGACGCTCCTCTAAAAAATGCTGAAAGGCTACCTTCACATTGATCCCTTCATTTCTGACGCTTTATCGGGGTGCTTGCATACTGAAAAGCGCAACAGCCCTATTGATTTTTGCTTGTTTACTTTTCTCTCTCTCTCTGACATTCTCCGCTCCTGACGCGCACCTTGAAGAGGAAGATATGTTTGCATTCTTTTAATTGTGAGACAGAACTGTCATCTCTGCCTTGTCATGGAGCACAGTTTAAACTTTTGACTAAAGGGTGTTATTTCATGTCTAGCGGTCTCTAATAATGTTAAAAAATGTATTCAGAAGGTCGTAAACAGGTTTTCAATGCTCTAACTGCGAAAATATTAGATTTATAAATAAAGAATCCTACTGGAAATTCATTTATCTGTCTGGAGCGGATTAACCGCGATAAACGAGGGTTTACTGTATAACTGTGCGGAGAATATTTATAAACAGTGTGGGAGAGTTTCTAAGGGCTTAAAATATATAAAAATAACCATACAAACATATGGTTTCTACTTCACCTTTTCACCTATCGAGGAGGGATTACTAGATATATATATATATATATATATATATATATATGTATATGTACAGTGGGATGCAAAAGTTTGGGCAACCTTGTTAATAGTCATTATTTTCCTGTATAAATCGTTGGTTGTTACGATAAAAAATGTCAGTTAAATATATCATATAGGAGACACACAGTGATATTTGAGAAGTGAAATGAAGTTTATTGGATTTACAGAAAGTGTGCAATAATTGTTCAAACAAAATCGGGCAGGTGCATAAATTTGGGCACTGTTGTCATTTTATTGATTCCAAAACTTTTAGAACTAATTATTGGAACTCAAATTGGCTTGGTAAGCTCAGTGATCCCTGACCTACATACACAGGTGAATCCTATAATGCGAAAGAGTATTTAAGGGGGTCAATTGTAAGTTTCCCTCCTCCTCCTTTAATTTTCTCTGGAGAGTAGCAACATGGGGGTCACAAAACAACTCTCAAATGACCTGAAGACAAAGATTGTTCACCATCATGGTTTAGGGGAAGGATACAGAAAGCTGTCCCAGAGATTTAAGCTGTCTGTTTCCACAGTTAAGAACATATTGAGGAAATGGAAGACCACAGAAGCGACGAATGTTGAGAACAGTCAGAGTCAACCCACAGACCAGCACCAAAGACCTACAACATCATCTTGCAGCAGATGGAGTCACTGTTCATCGTTCAACCATTCGGCGCACTTTACACAAGGAGATGCTGTATGCGAGAGTGATGCAGAGGAAGCCTTTTCTCCACCCACAGCACAAACAGAGCGGCTTGAGGTATGCTCAAGCACATTTGGACAAGCCAGCTTCATTTTGGAATAAGGTGCTGTGGACTGATGAAACTAAAATTGAGTTATTTGGGCATAACAAGGGGCATTATGCATGGAGGAAAAAGAACACAGCATTCCAAGAAAAATACCTGCTACCTACAGTAAAATATGGTGGTGGTTCCATCATGCTGTGGGGCTGTGTGGCCAGTGCAGGGACTGGGAATCTTGTCAAAGTTGAGGGACGCATGGATTCCACTCAGTATCAGCAGATTCTGGAGACCAATGTCCAGGAATCAGTAAC
Organism: Polypterus senegalus; assembly: GCF_016835505.1. Taxonomy (NCBI): domain Eukaryota; kingdom Metazoa; phylum Chordata; class Cladistia; order Polypteriformes; family Polypteridae; genus Polypterus; species Polypterus senegalus. The sequence goes on from NC_053163.1 coordinate 43,507,627, forward strand.
AAAGCTGAAGCTGCGCCGGGGCTGGATCTTTCAACAAGACAACGACCCGAAACACTGCTCAAAATCCACTAAGGCATTCATGCAGAGGAACAAGTACAACGTTCTGGAATGGCCATCTCAGTCCCCAGACCTGAATATAATTGAAAATCTGTGGTGTGGTGTGAGTTAAAGAGAGCTGTCCATGCTCGGAAGCCATCAAACCTGAATGAACTAGAGATGTTTTGTAAAGAGGAATGGTCCAAAATACCTTCAACCACAATGCAGACTGTGTGTCTCCTATATGATATATTTAACTGACATTTTTTATCCTAACAACCAATGATTTATACAGGAAAATAATGACTATTAACAAGGTTGCCCAAACTTTTGCATCCCACTGTATATTGTCTACATCCGGTGCGGTAAGAACAGTAGTAGTAGTTCAGTTGTGCGGAGCTCGTTAATTACCATGATTAGGTGGCTCAATGGTATTGCAACTGTCTTTCAGTGAAAACACCAGAGGTTCGCGTCTTTGATCCTCCACTTGTAAAAAGTTTTTTTTTTTCAATTCCTCCATTTAACAGAAAGTTCCAACTTGGACGGATAGTGAGCAAATCCAGCTATTGAGGGAAGGATGGAATGCCGTAGTCAGCCAGGGGGTACACGTCCCTAATTATATTGTGTATGTAAAGAGTTTCACTGTAAAACGTAATAAGCTTCATATTTATGTGTTTGGAGACCCTGGTGTCATACTGAATTTGTATTGTACAAAAACAAACTACTGTCCAGCATGCTTAAATGTGTCTTTTCGTTTCTGATCACTATACGGCACTTCCTACTTGGGACAATTCTCTATAAACAGATTCAGCCAAGCAGCACCTTCTAAACATGCAGAATGACAGTGTGGACCTATATTGTAATGGCACAACCTCTTCGTTTTATTCACTTATATTTAATTGTTAGACTATTTACTGTTAAGTGCTGCTTGAGCTACTGTTTAGTACAACAGGTGGCCTACTTAGTTCTTAAATCAATATTGAAATGCACACAGAAGCCTCCTAAATTATTTTTTGAAATGCCTATGTTTACAGTATCCATTTTAGGAAGTCGTAGTTTTTACTTGTTCCCATTATTATGAATTATAATTTCTCAGTGTCACATATTATTCGTTACTACTCACGAGTCCCGCATTACTGAGATTCTGTTTTATATTCTGTATATGCAAACTTTTTAAAAGGAGGATTAATTAAACTGACTATTGCAGACTTGTCACCTTCTTAAAATGACTTTATTTATTTGATATTGACAATTAATCATAAGGTCAAAAATCAAGGAGGATGTGAGTTTGCATGGATTGTGCTGTTTCTTTTTTTTCATGACATCGTGTCAGTAGAGAGTGTGTAATGTTAACAACGCATTCTGCCTTAAATGACAGTGCACATGCTTTTTATATTTCCTAAAGGCCAATGTGTCTCAGTTTGCTCATTAATATATTTTGACAGTGTATTTTAATGAATATTATAAACATGAATATTATAAACATATTACCCATGTTTATTTCCCATGAAGATATGTAACATTTGGTGAGAATAAATAAAAAAAGTAACACATATAATAGTTAGGTTGCATTGTTTATGATTAACAAAACTCATCGTTTATCTGAAATGTTCTACTTATACAGTCAATTTATTCCATTTCTGAAGGTGTATATTGTCGGTATTCTCCATTGCATTTGCCCCCAGTGTAATGCGTGCTGGTGTAACTGAGGGGTGGCAGACGAGCTCACGTAATGGGAGACAAGGCACCTCCTCACCCTGATTCCCAGGCTGTTCTCATGAATATTGACATCTTGTGCTTTTTCTCATTCCTGCCAGTTTACAATTATTATTATTATTGAATGCATATGTAGAGGAAATGTGTGTCTTATTTTATGTGTATGAAAGGATGGATGGTAAATGAAATTGAAAGAAACTTAGTGTTGATGCTCTGGGTAACAAGACGGTAAGGAGCATGGAACGTTAAATATGACAGTAACTGCAGGGGATTGTGTAAGTGAAAGATGGTTTAAGAATACAGAAACGACAAAAGCTTAGTCTTTCTATAATTCTATTTACATCAATGATTTACTCTGTTGAGCTGTAGTTCGGAAGATTACTTATTTACTCCCCACTACAGCCTTTGATAAGATGCATTCATAAGAAAAGGATGTTGCGCCTTCCCCAGATCATGTGGGGGCGACTGCCCTGGTTCCTTTGGGGGCCACGAGTACAAGAGCGCCCCTATGCCTTTGGAGTCCTGGACCTCAGTACTTCCGCCACACCCGGAAGTGCTGGGAGGAAGAGGAGCAGGGACCGCACTTCCGCCACACTGGGGCATGTCAGTGGAAGATTGCCGGGACACACCTGGAGCACATCCGGGTGACCATAAAAGGGGCTGCCTCCCTTCATATGAGGGCTAGAGTCGGGAGAGAAGAGAGCTTGGTGGAGAGGAGTGGAGGCAGCCTGAAGAAGAAGGCATTTGTGTTGTGGCCAGGACTTTTGGGGAATTGTATGAACTGTAAATATGATTAATAAACGAGTTGTGGGTGACATGAACGTGTCCGCCTGTCTGTGTCCGGGCCGGCTACCACAACTGGTGTAATGACCACGTCGGCTTTAGTGAAACGTTTCTTAGCCTCTCAGATATGATCGACATGGGGTTGAATAGATTCTGGATTGCTGCCTTATGCAAAATATGTTCATCAATTTTTTACAGATTCTAGGTGGACACGATTCCACACCAAGGAAAGAGGTGCCCCATGTAAATTGTTCATAATGTCTCCAAAATATATTTGTTAACTTACAGACAAGTACTACATAACTGTTTTTTACAAAGTCCTTATTTTAACTAGGCAAGGTTCTATACGCAAGCCCCGATTAGGATTTGAACCTCGCGTCAACACACCTTACTAATGCAGCACGAACAACTGCTTTTACACTTTGAGTCAAAGAAGTTGAGCAGACAATAGACTGATCAAATCCAAGTAGATATTACTGCAGACCGGAGTAAAATGAGCGTGACATATCATTTTCAGCTTCAGCCAATCATATATTAAATTTGTGTACGTCGGGCACTTATCAGCCAATTGAAAATTTAAAAGTTGCAGTCAATCACCATTTTATTCAGCAAATCGCCAATCGGTGTTGTTTGTCGTTCAAGTTCCACTTTAGCCAATTGCCTTACTAATATTTAAAAATAAAGGTGGGAGTAATTTTTAAAGGTGGATGTGTAAGATAATTTCTAAAGGTGGATGGTCAAGATAAAGTGACTGTAAGAGGCGGAGTGTGTATTCGTAAAGTGCATCTGCATTGGTAGTCTACTAGTGTCAGTATCTTACACTATAGCACTCTTTTAAGTGCATTTTTAAGACTACAGTGTATCTTTAGCAGATTTGGAAATAATGATCATAAAAGTTTGGATATGAGATATTTATCATTACTAAACAACATCTGAAGACAATTTCAATGAACATATGAATACAAATTTGTGTCCGCCTAATTTTAATGGATTGACGTGGACTTAAGTGTGGGCTCTACTTGATTAAATCAGTCAGATTAAAACAAATATTTGACTGTTCACTAGAATGTCCAAATGAAATAGTCGCCTACATTTAACAAGTAACCTTAAAGACGGGCTATAAACGTATTACTATTTTAAACTTTGAATATATCATCAGAGTTGAATTTTTACTTCTATTATACACAACCCTAAAATGTGTTTATTACTTTCATTACTATCTATCAACGTTTATTTATTTATGTGTTCCTAGTATTCCATTGTAGCCCCTTCTGTCTGTAGATCAGCCTTTGTTCTTTGTTTGCTGATGTGTGTCAAATATTCTACGGTCTTCATGTCTGTTCTCAACATACCTGCAACTCTAGTGAGTTTGTTGCTCTCTGGATCTCGTCACTTTTCAAATATTATTTTTATAATGAAATTTACTATGTTAAACGATCTGTGAATAGCAAATATTATGCCTTAAAAAGAGTAATAATTTAGCAGTTTTTGCGACTTGTTAATCAGGCTACTCAGTTAGTTGACTTAATTGGACCTTTATTACTTTTTGGATTTTTAATACCACTTTAAGATCATCAAATACATGTTTATTATAATACATATTACGTATGTAAAAGTTACATTTAGAGATTAAAACTTGACAGATGTTTGTTTATAGTTTATATCTCATTTAGCCTCCATTTGACTCCATCGAGTCCTAGTGCTGTGCTAAACACATCAGCCTGTCTTTAGTGTCTCTGAGATTGGAGGAGGAGGACAGGAGTCCAACTGTACAGCAGTCACTGATGTGCATCAGCATCACGACTGTTAACAAGTTAGAAATGGCAGATAGTTCAGCTGGACACAATCCTATATGACTACACAAGCAAACAGCATAATAAGCGCACACCGAGTGTGTATACTCCAGTAGAACTGACCCCTATGTCCCTGACATAACAACCTGTACAAGCTGTAAACGACTCCACTTTACTGACAATTTTAGCACACGCTACACTGAGTCTGTCAAGTCTGAGCCATTAAATAGTTCAGTCTGAACAGCTGGGAATTTATTTTGGCAATGATAGTTCTGGTAAGGCATTTTTTATACTCGTTTCTCATAGGTTTATACTGAAAAACTGGTTAACATCAATGTAGTCTTCTATAGGATATATATATATATTGTGGTCCATGGCCAGCTTTGTATCCCAGCCAATACCCCCATGCCGCCAGAGGGAGCCCTCACAGCGGCATGGAAGGTCTCTGAATTCCAGCGGAGCCTCATGGACATTGTACTGTAATTTTTATGGACAGCCCTGCTGGTAGAGAAATCGTCTCAACTGTTCCTAGAGCTTTAACAAGAGCCAATCACAAATACAGAAAGAGAGAGGACATTACTCATAGAGACACTTTCTGTATTCATTACAGATTCACTGAAGCCAAATGAGCCTCTGGCATCAGCACATCTTGAATGATGCCAACTCTGTCAATCTTTTCAAAAGTGTCTACAGCTCTTGACAGCACTTCATCCAGGTAGTTGTAGAGGCCATCTGTCAGCTCCTCATCTTCTACTGTATATAGGCCATTACCCGGTGACCTTTAGGATCTTCATCATTTTTAAGCCATTTATATGACACCTTTTCAGAGACAACAGCCTGATGGACAAGAATATACAAGAGTTTGATGCTATAAAGTCATCATAGCTCTTTGCTACTAGATAGATTACAATAACGAAGTTTTACTTGTTATCTGACCTAAGTTACCATCAAGTGATTATCTGCTCCATGGCCCTTTATGATGAACTCCAACAGTTTTTCCTGTTTAATCCTCCTGGAGGCCCTGCTGATCTCTGCAGCCACAAAAACCTGAGCCCCTTGTTCTCAAGTCAGCTGCTCCACTGCAGCCACACAGCCACTGTTGGCACACACAAATAAATACATCAAACTGTCACATAGCTATATGGTTTTGGTCTGAACACTCCTGTTTTCTCATAAAAGTGGACACATTGGAATAGAGTTCAAACTGTGAGAAGTACTCTGTGGTTCACTATAAAAATTTTTGTTCATGGTTATCTCAATAGTTTTTTAGAATATATCAATTATTTCAGAGTATTATGAATACACTAACCTGGACACTACCTAAAGTAATATGCAAGTCACAGGCATGTCATCCTAAGATTAAAAGGATAAATACAGTGCTCTCCACTATTATTGGCACCCCTTGTAAAAATTAGTAAGAAGGGTTAGAAAAAAAATCCCTGTTTGCTGAAGAAATGTCATCTTGCACTGAAAAAATTAGAAACATCTGACTTTTAACTGAAACAATTTCATTCAAAGAAAAACAAAGCCGTCATCAAGAAATAAATATTTTTAAAATTAACATTTTTATAAAGGGTGCCATTAATAGTGGAGGGCACATTAAATGAATGCCATGGTTAAAAGTATGCCACACATGAAGAAACAAATATATATTATCAGCATCTTTAAAAGACTGGCAGCAGTAAAATCAAAGGGTTCCTCCATGGTTAGATAAAGTGCATACTGACAGAGGATAAGAGAAAAAGTACTGAAATCATATATAATCTATACACAAATGTAAAGTTACATAAAGCCTAGAGTTAATATTCAAACACCATCAACATGAATATTCCAGTCTACTGAACCAGTAGGGATGTCCTAGGAAAAGAAGGAAAGAAAAAAAAAATACACGTGAAAGTCAAACACTACAAGTGAATTACAAGTTTAACAAATGAGTGTTTGCAATTTATCTTATTTTTCATTAATTTCCAGTTTCCAGAAAATATTCTTGTAGCAAGTTGGCTGAAAGGAAAAAATATAAATGTCACTTGTAATTAAATTGAAAAGGCTCTGTGCACATGGCGACTGTCAGTCTGAGTCACATACAAGTTAGTGGCACACTGCCCATTGCATTAAAGTCTTTAACAGTTTAGAAATGGCAGGAATCATCTACACAAAACTACCATGATTTTATTTTTTAATTTGACAGTACAAAAACATGGAAGATTATTTGGTATTACAGTTTATACGCAATGCTCCAAAAACTCCAACATAAGGAACTAAACTGAAAAGAAAAAAAGGTAATATTGTGCACCACTATAGTCAATCTGGACTTTATCAAAAGCCTGCTTCATGACAGAATAACTAATCAAGCATTTCAAAGATGCTTGCAAATGTTTTTTTGTCTTCCATGCACAGTCAAGGAGTTCTCATGAAACTTGCCTGTGGAATTTGAAAAGTTGCAGGTAAAACGTAAAGGTTCACGGTACAAATATAACCATGCAAAACAAAGTTATTAAAAATACGAAGAAAACTGTGCAATTGTAAATTTCAAACGTTTTCATTTCAAAGCACACTTTCTTCCATTGTCAAAAATATGAGCAATTAGTTTCGTCGCTTCTTCTTCTTTTTTCTAATGGTGTTTCTTCACTGCTGCTTCTTTTTTTGTTTTCTTCTTTTGTTTAATTGAGTTTCGTCGCTTGGTACAATGGCAGGTTATTTACAGTAAGAGGAAACTCTATAAGGCGGAACCTCAAAGAGGTAGGGATCAAGAACTGTGAAATGATTGGTTAAATTTACAACTTCAAATGTTGATAATTGGACAGGTGAGTTTTTGATTGTCATACAGTAACAATCGCATTGAGCACCTGTGCTTCAAAACCTTGACACAATGTCGAAATCTCAGTATCTAGTGGCCAATCACTACTATTAGGACATAATGAAGGACGCAGACTACAAAGAATAAGGGAAAAAAGCAAAAAAGTTAAGCATTTAAAGCTATAGCAAAAATAGAAATATTTTTAAATGACTTATAATGTAAAAATCTGTAAGAATCTGAGTTCTTGTTAATGCTTTACTGAGAGTTCTTAAAACTAATAGATATTTAATTTAATTTTTAAAAGAAATTAAAAATGGTGTTATTTATTTTCATTGAATTAAGCTGTCATTTTGCAACTGCAGGTGAAAATGGACTTCAGGGAATAGTTGGATTTCCAGGAATGACTGGTCCTAATGGACCTCCTGGGTTCCAAGGGCTGAAAGGCTACCCTGGACAACCTGGACGAAAAGGCACTGAAGGAAACATTGGCAGAAGGGGAGAAAAAGGTAACAGAACAACATACCTAATCATCAATAAGAATAACAAAGTAGAATAAGGAGGATACTAATTAGGAGAAGTGTAAATAGTGTTATGTTACTAAATATGTAAGAGTTAATTAAAATACACATTTTTCTCCTAAAAACTTAGTTTTTTTAGTTGCTGCTAATGAGACATGCAAGATTTTTTGAAGCTTTTTTGTTAGTTTGCTTGTTTTCACTAGCACTGGGTCAAAAGTAGCCGAGTGTTGGGAGAAGCAATTAGAAAGTCAGTTGTCACTTGCACTTCTTCTTGTTGCTTGTATTCTAAACTAGCATTGGCGAAGCAAGATGAGGCAGAACAGAAAGCTGAAATTGGAAAGTCTGTAAGTAAATAACTGGTATCATAGTGTTGAATAGTTTAAGCATATAGTGAATCCTTAGTGAGAAGAAGTTACGGCATATAAAGAATAATTGGATAGAGGTTATAGCAATTGAAAAGTAATGCCTTAGTCCTAGTTATAAGCGAGGAAATACGAGTTCATTTCTTAGGAAGAAAGCATTTTTTTTAAGTTTAGGTAGTCGGCTGACTTTAAAGCAGTTAAGAAAGGGCAGTTCCGCAGTACATAGACAGACATCTAGTGAATGAGCTTAAGCGGCAGTAGTAACAGACAAGTGAGTTAGAAAATAACTAGCGGATGATATCAGTAAATGGATTTTCTCAGTAACAAGGAAGTACGGTGTAAAAAGTTTTACTTAATAGAACAGTTCTTAGCAGTGAGGAAAGTAAGCACAATTTAAGAGGCTATAGCATAAGGGTTCATTAATAGGAAGAAATTGCCATGGTGTAGTAGAGATTCAAAGGAAGGAAATAGGTGAGGCACAAAGTTATGAAAATAAATAAGGAAAAAGTAAAGTTTAATAACTTCGAAGAAAGACATACAGCAGGCAGTAGAGTGACAGCATATTAAAGGAGCTTAAGGGGCCAGAAGGTATAAATAACTACAATATTTCCTTATTCAATTAATGAATTCATTTTAATAATTTAAGTAAAATCATTTAAATTTTATAAAAAGAGTTAATCACTTTAGTAATCCAAAGCCAAGTTTTAAAAACTAAGCCAATGCAATGCAAGTACACTTGCATGTTGGAGGATGGCTTGCAGGAGACAGTCTTCCTTGAAGGCTGTATCTGCAGGACATGCCAGCTAATCCAGTACCTCAATCCTAGGGTCTTTGAATTAGAGAGGTAGTTAGCTGGCCTTTATTCTAACAGAGAATTAGTGGACCTGGCCCAGGTGTCCTTTAGAAAGTTAATATGTACCCCATATGTGGCACAGGAGAAGACTCCAGATAAGACAGGTAGAGATAGATGGGTCATGGTTTCAAGATGCAAGGCAAAGGGTGAACACTGTCTGGATGCATCAATGCCAGAATTGGAAGTGTCAAACCATTTTCATGTCCTTGTGGAGATGGACAATATCTCTGAATATTCTGAAGCGTTAGGTAGATATGGGGAGCCTGAACGGGCCACTTTAAAACCAGTCCTTACAAAGTTTGTGATAGTGTGAGAGGCCATCATTAAAGGGACTGAAGCACAGATTTGTTACAGAGACAGAGAGTATTGCGTGGTTTGAGGGTTTCTGGAGGCGCAGGTTGGAAACCTCCCTGGAAAGGTTGGTATGTTCTTGGCTAGAGCGGGGCAGAATCCAGTTGGAAAAAATGTTTCCATGTTGGAAAAAATGAAATACACAAGGGTAGTCAGTCAGATCTGGAATCCACCTTTAAATAGTTAGGTGCCAGTCTGAGAAGCAGAACTGGCAAGGTAGTTTTCTCCAGTTCTACTTGTGCCATGTGTCAGAAGGCTTAACGTGTCACTCGTATGTTGGTGTACAGTAGAAAGGTATATGTTTATGGGGCTTTTTGACTCCTTTTGAAACAAATGATATCTATTTCTCTGTGATGGGTTACATTTAACCCTTTGTTTTGGAAAGCATTTAGTTGGTTAGTAGAGGATTCATAAACAAGGTGGCGCGGTGGGCAGGTAGTTTAGGATAGGTCAAGCTGAGAACTGTATATGAACGGACAAACAATGGTGTAAAAAAAGATATGCATAGTAATGTAAATTCTAACCCAAAGTTTAAGTAAAAGAATAATACATTAAAATAGCTTGCCTTATTGCTAGAAGTATAAAAAAATAAAACAGGTGAGCTTGAGTTGTATGTAGCTGAGCATAATTATAATATTACAGCAATAACAGAAACCTAGCTAAATAACAAAAATGGGGATGAGTATAACATAGGTAAGTCCACATTTTAGGAAGGATAGAAAAAACAGAAAAGGGGTGATGTTGGAGGAATTAAAATTTACAGATAGTGAAATAGCAGATGTTTTAAATTTGCATTTTTCTGAGGTCTTCATGAGTGTAAGAGTAAATAACATTCCACTGGTAACAGGGACTACTAAGGAGGTACCGAGTGATTTGGAAATTGTAGAGAGAAAAGTACTGCTTAGATTAAATAAACTGAAATCAAACAAATCACCAGGACCAGATTAAATTTATCTTTGAGTGCTTAAGGAAGTTAGTGAGTACATACTGTATATAAACTCTTGACATATATTTTTTAGTAAGTCACTTTGCACTGTAGAAATACTGAAGGACTGCAAAAGAGAAAATATTATCTCATTATATAAGAAAAGGTGATTTGTCAGATCCAAGTAATTATAGGCCAGTAAGGTAAGCATGCATCACAGGTAAATTAATGGAAAGAATTATTAAGGATAAGATTGAGCAACACATGGCAAGTACAAAAGATCTTCTGAACAGTCAGCATGAGTTCAGAAGACATGCTGGAATTCTATGAGGAAGCAATACAAGGATATGATCAAAGTAAATAAAGCATATGATTTTATTTATCTTAACCTTCAGAAAGATTGGCAAGCAGTTTTACTGATTGGTCAGTATGGGTTCAGATGAAGGAGGTCATTATCTTGATTTTGTAAAAGCTTTTAATAAGGTCTGACATGAGAGGAAGGGCATCAAAGTAAAATAAATAGGAGATCAGAGTGTAGTGTGTAGGTGGCTGAAGTTTTGGCAAACCCAGGAAGTAGATGGTGATTCTGCAAGACTGGTGTCCCAGAGGGGTAAGTGCTAGGACAGCTACTATTTTTAATATAAATGAATGATTTGGACAGGAATATAATAAACAAGTTGGTTAAAGTTGTAAATGATACCAAGATAAGAGGATTGGCAGCTTATCACCATACAGACATAGGCAGATTTGTGAAAGATGAAATTTAATGTAAGTAAATGTAGAAAGTAAAAACATTGTTTTTCTGCAGCTATGTTCCTGAATAAAAGTGCATTTGTTTTATTATACTTGTACCTTTTGTGAAAGTGTTTATTTGATATTTTGCCTTCAGGCTTCACACATTATACACTTTATGTCTACAGTTTGTCAATTATTACTAAAACATGAAAAATGTTTCTGTTTTAATGATGTGTTTACATCGATTGTTGTAGATGCAGAACACACATGAAATGCATGTATTCCAAATAACAATATATTTGTTTGTTTTAAAAGATTTAGTGAAAATTCAAAGCAAATAGTCATAACATAACATAACAATAAAGAAAAAAGGTAGTTACACACAAAGATTAAAAGGCAAAAAAAAAATGGAAACAATGTATCTTCACTAAATGTAGCTTTTCTTGTCAAACTTTGTTTCTATTCTTAAAGATACTTTACTTCATCTTTAATACGCTCTAAATACAGTGGTGTGAAAAACTATTTGCCCCCTTCCTGATTTCTTATTCTTATTCTTTTGCATGTTTGTCACACAAAATGTTTCTGATCATCAAACACATTTAACCATTAGTCAAATATAACACAAGTAAACACAAAATGCAGTTTTTAAATGATGGTTTTTATTATTTAGGGAGAAAAAAAACCCAAACCTACATGGCCCTGTGTGAAAAAGTAATTGCCCCCTTGTAGAAAAATCACCTAGCTGTGGTGTATCACACCTGAGTTCAATTTCCGTAGCCACCCCCAGGCCTGATTACTGCCACACCTGTTTCAATCAAGAAATCACTTAAATAGGAGCTGCCTGACACAGAGAAGTAGACCAAAAGCACCTCAAAAGCTAGACATCATGCCAAGATCCAAAGAAATTCAGGAACAAATGAGAACAGAAGTAATTGAGATCTATCAATCTGGTAAAGGTTATAAAGCCATTTCTAAAGCTTTGGGACTCCAGCGAACCACAGTGAGAGCCATTATCCACAAATGGCAAAAACATGGAACAGTGGTGAACCTTCCCAGGAGTGGCCGGCCGACCAAAATTACCCCAAGAGCGCAGAGACAACTCATCCGAGAGGTCACAAAAGACCCCAGGACAACGTCTAAAGAACTGCAGACCTCACTTGCCTCAATTAAGGTCAGTGTTCACGACTCCACCATAAGAAAGACACTGGGCAAAGATGGCCTGCATGGCAGATTTCCAAGACGCAAACCACTGTTAAGCAAAAGAACATTAGGGCTCGTCTCAGTTTTGCTAAGAAACATCTCAATGATTGCCAAAACTTTTGGGAAAATACCTTGTGGACTGATGAGACAGAAGTTGAACTTTTTGGAAGGCAAATTTCCCGTTACATCTGGCGTAAAAGGAACACAGCATTTCAGAAAAAGAACATCATACCAACAGTAAAATATGGTGGTGGTAGTGTGATGGTCTGGGGTTGTTTTGCTGCTTCAGGACTTGGAAGGCTTGCTGTGATAGATGGAACCATGAATTCTACTGTCTACCAAAAAATCCAGAAGGAGAATATCCGGCCATCTGTTCGTCAACTCAAGCTGAAGCGATCTTGGGTGCTGCAACAGGACAATGACCCAAAACACACCAGCAAATCCACCTCTGAATGGCTGAAGAAAAACAAAATGAAGACTTTGGAGTGGCCTAGTCAAAGTCCTGACCTGAATCCAATTGAGATGCTATGGCATGACCTTAAAAAGGCGGTTCATGCTAGAAAACCCTCAAATAAAGCTGAATTACAACAATTCTGCAAAGATGAGTGGGCCAAAATTCCTCCAGAGCACTGTAAAAGACTCATTGCAAGTTATCGCAAACGCTTGATTGCAGTTATTGCTGCTAAGGGTGGCCCAACCAGTTATTAGGTTCAGGGGGCAATTACTTTTTCACATAGGGCCATGTAGGTTTGGATTTTCTTTCTCCCTAAATAATAAAAACCATCATTTAAAAACTGCATTTTGTGTTTACTTGTGTTATATTTGACTAATGGTTAAATGTGTTTGATGATCAGAAACATTTTGTGTGACAAACATGCAAAAGAATAAGAAATCAGGAAGGGGGCAAATAGTTTTTCACACCACTGTATATGGCACTGCACATTCAATAGAGCACATTGTCTTTCATGCTACTGCATGTAAGGCACGGTTTAAAACCATGTACCCTCCATGCCTTACACTCAGCAAGGCAGGTCACTAACTGAGGCTAATATATAGTCAGAGAGGCTTGAAATAGTTACAATACACCAACTCAATTCAACTTGTGGGGGTTGTAAGAACCCCCCATAAATTATGCCCTAATATATAAACAAACATTTAATATAACTTAAATAACTAGCAAATGGCTCTTATAGCACCCAAAATGAGAGAAAAGACAAAGCTTAAAGCTTGTTAGATAAGGGAAAAACATTTCAGAAAGTAACATACAAATACTGTATAATCAGATAACAGAAAGTAAAACAACTTGCTAATTCTATTGGCAAATCAATGATACTATATAATAAAAAAAAAGTAAAAAGAATGGATCTGCAATAGCACTGTTTAAATTTTTGAAGTTCATAATTGGGACAATTAATTTCCTTTTGAATGTGGTCATAGAACATTTACTAAGATGGGGATGTCCATTGCAGCTGTTCATTCAACTTTGCAGTTACGAAGGTATTAGGTTACGTTTGTCAGCATCTGCTGCCCATTATCATACCAAAGCTTGCTAGACTTTACATCTCCTTGCTGATACTCTGTCTACCATTCGGCAGTCACCATTGGAAGTCCTGCATCTGCAATTTCTGTTTGTACTATCAAAATAGAATACTGTTTGCATAGTCAATTTATTAAGGCATTTGCACACAGCCCATTGGCCAGGTAAGTTGTGGAACAAATGCGAAATTCCTTAAATACAACCTATAAACTTAAAAGGTAGAATTTGTGAAACAGAACATTAACACATAACTCCCTGTTTTAAACTGCTGATTTGAAGTATATTAATTATTAATTGATAATTAGATATTAACAGTGTATGTTGTTGATAATAAGCACCTGTCACAGCAGTAAGCAGATAACTGGAGGGATGTTTGTCAAAAGCAATCTTCTGAATTTGTGCTGTCTTCTACAGATTTACAATATAATGTTTTTAGTTTGCTAAATATTAATTTGATGAAGACTAAGATTTGACCAGTGAATTCAGCACTGAAAAAGATATTTAGGTCACTGTGATAAATACAAAAGAATCAATTAATATTATAAAGTAAAGTACTCATTTCAATTTCAGAGACAAGTGGAGCAATCCATATTAGTTTTATACAGATTATTTTATTACCGTGAGGAGATGCCAGATTTTAGAAAGAGCCATTGGGGCTTGTGTTTTTAGGAAGAATATTCTGCCTACATTTTAACCTTGACTTTATTGGATCAATTTATTAATATTAACCAAAACTTTGCACATAATGTTATGGATTATTTATTATTTGAAGATTTCTGCACTGCAGTTTTGGGACACTGTTTTGTGTTGCGCTAGACACTTTGCGTCAACCGTGTGTGTCCTCATTTGCCCAGCTCATACTTGGATATTTTATTGGCTGTTCCGGGTTCAAGAGGCCCCCAGAAGTAATCAGGGAGTGTATAGCCGACCAGGACCATCACAAGTGTAACACAAGATCAGTGTTTTTTACACAGTTATTATTTCATGTTAGAGGAACAATACTGTTTGTGTAAATATTTAATCCCTGTGTTGTGGGTAGTCTACGTTTACAAGGAATAAAAACAATTTTTAATGAGAACACAATTGCTGTATGTTTGACCTTTACCAGTGAATAATTTAAAAAATTGCTACATGTTTCAGGATAAAAGCCCTATATTTAAGAGATTGTTAAGAAGGACATCTGTGAAAATAAAGACTAAAGAGCATTCCAAAGAAGTCATAGTCAAAAATAATAAAATTGCATAAATTAGGAAAGAGATACAAAACACTATCTAAGTTTTTGGATGTCCCTGTGGGCAATGTTGGTTTAATTATTAAACAGTAGCTACATCCAGTTACTCAGATGTCACTTAGAAAAGGTGTACATTAAAACGTTCTGACCAAGCAAGATGAAGACTTATGAGAAATGCCAAAATAAGCCAACAATCACTTTAATGGTGCTATTAAGTTAATAGGCAGCCACAAATATATCAGGAACTCTGTATAACACTGGTCAATGTAGCAGGATGGCACAAAGCAACAAATTGCTCAGAATTAAGCATCTGAAAGCATAAAGTTGCCTAAAAGCATGAGTGTGATCCAGTCATGGCTTGGAAAAAAATTGTGGGTCCACTGATGATAGAGTATAGGTTTTTGGTTAAAGTACAAAGAGGTACATGATGAAAATGTAGCACTGCTCTCACACCAAAAAAAGTTATGGATGGTAGTAGTATTATGTAATGGTTTTCTTCAGAAAGGATTAAGAACCAGATTAAAACAGGAGGAAGAATGGATGGTAGAAACTATAGGTAAAATGTAAGGGAACAGATTTTAGTCTGCTGAAAAGTTGAAGTTTAGGCTAGAGTTTATTATTCATCTGGAGAGTGATTCCAAGCACAGGTCTGAAGTAACAATGGAGTGACTCAGTGACAGTATGTTGAATTTGTTTCTCAATATGATTGAGAATTTAAGGCACTATTTTTAAATTATGGTGCAAAATCATCATCATCTTTTCATGTCTACAACGATCTGGGTAAATAAATGTTGGAAGACAGGAAATGCAAGGCAAAGTGTTAATGGTTTTGTTTTGTGTATTTTGTTTTGTAAGTTATTCCACTACTTTTTATAGATAATATTAAAAGTTTTACCTGCTTCTCTTGGGCCAGTGCATACCCAATTTACACTGTTTTAAACCAGTTCCCTCCTCCCAGTCAACCAATATAGTCATGCACCTTCCAGTTATCCTCCTGATATTTTACTTGCATACCTGTTTAAAGACTATTTTGGGTCATCGGTCCACTTGTCTGGACCATAATTAGCAACTGTTTAAAATGGGGGACATGTCTGTCTATTTCAAGCATGCAACTGTTCAGCCACTACTGAAGAAGTCTACCCTGGACTCTACAGTACTCTCAAATTACTGGCCAATCTCTAAGCTCCCCTGGTTTATGTACAATTACTTTCACATTTGGAAAAATAGTACAGAATCTGTTTTTTTGAAGGTGACAAATGATATCCTTGGACTCGAGTTATTGTGCTAATTTGGTGTTGCTGGACTTGGGGTTCTATTAAAATGCTTCAGTGTGAAGTTGGTTCTCAAGGATGTGCACTGAAATGATTTGCATCCTGCTTAAATGGTAGTTCTATGTCATTTAACATAGGTGTTGGCTTCTCCTAGCCATCTCCACTCACTCAAGGCATACCACAAGGCTCTATTTTGGCCCCTTTATTATTTGCTCAATACTTGCTACCTCTTTGAACATTTTTTCCAAAAACATGGCATTAACACTAGAATTACTAGTGCATACAAAAAAACTTGTAAACCCAGCCCACCTTAAATCCCTTCGCACTTCTCCATCAGCGTCTTTTGTCTCGTAAGCAGCAAGCAGCCTGCTGTACCATCCCCCTCACCGCGGCAAAACGGGCAATAAGTTTTCCCAGTTGCAGCCTTGATTATTTTACGAGTGAGTTACCTAGGGTTGTATAGGGGAAATAATTTCATGTGTGTTCCATGTCTACAGCAATCTATGTATACACCTCTGGACCAGAAGACATCATGTCCAGTGCAGGGCCCTTTGCTGACGTCACATCTGGTCCAGAAGACATCACTTACCATTCCTGCCCTTTTGATGACATCACTTCCTTTACGGGCCTTTAAAGCCTCCATCTTTGTCTGTAATGATCAGTTCTGTTTTGGACTCTGTTCTACTGTTCTGTGCACTTTGTGGTTCTAAAATTCTTTTGCAGCCAGAAAAACAATATACGGGTGGCTGCCCCAAATCTTTATGATGTCTGTGTTGCTTTATTATCACAATGGTCTTTTCCCGGCGGGGGTTGGACTGGACCCTCAGGATCCTGAGCTGTTTCATCATGTGGTGGGTACGGCAACCTGCTGTACCAGTGCAAGCTTCCCAACTTTACCTGACTGAAGGAGAATTTTCAAAATTACAGCATTTTAGGTATGAGGATAAGGATTAGGTAGTCAGTATTAAAAAAGAGGCATCTTCTAATTATCAAAATAATGTCATAGTTTGAGGGAACAGCTGCCACCCGTCCAGCCATAAATAGAGAAGTGGGAGCCGAAGCAAAATCATTTTGGTCGTGTCCTGTTTCAGAAAGTGCAGCTTTATATAAACAGTAAAGTAAAGGTTTTTTTGATGAAAGAAAAAAAGATTGCATATCTCGTCCCTTATTTTTTTATAGTTTTTTTGTTGGCTTTTTCTCGGTTACTACCTTGCTATTGTTTTGTTTTTATTTTGTACTATTAATTTAGCTTAATTTTGTGGTCTGTATTTTCCCGGGGCTAAGGTTTCCAGTTGAATTAATAAATTCATTAATTTTGTTTTCAAATTATTGTTTTGAATTTAGTTTTTGGAATTCTTTCTTTGAATTTAATGTATTACATTAACTACAATTTAGTTCTCAATACTGTGTTTTTATTGGTTTTGGCATTCCCATTTCAGGTTCCTTCATCACATATTTATCCAATTTAAATTTAATTACTGTAAAAGAATTGTACTGTAGAGTAATATGCCCCTTTCACTGCTGCCCTGTAGTATTAAACATCTACCTGATCTGCTAACAGCCAATCAGATTTAATTTCTCTTTTGTCGGCTTATAGTCACCATTGACTACAGACTAAGTTTTTCCACCAGGCATCAAAGTTCTTTGTGTAGTATTTAAAAAATGGATCATAGAGCAACACAATTTAACAAAAAAGCAAAATTTGAAATGCTAATATGTTGTAAATATAGTTCTTAAATAATCAGTGATCCCCTTAAGCCTTTGTTCATATTTCATAAGCCTTACATTAAAAAAACAGATAATTCTTTTCTGATATTTTAGCTGGTTGATGCAATCTATTCAATCAAAAACTACCCAGAAAAATAGAGATATTTACACAAAAAGCCATATAAATATAAAAAAACACAATGGCCACAAATGGCACACTCTGGATAAGCCAAATAAAGCTGTGTTTATTGTTCAACACTAGCAAAGCAATTGTCCTGAAAAAAAATCAGTTTACTTCACATGTTACTTTGAGCTGGACCAGGCTGAAGTTAAGAAAATCATAATCTATTCACCACCATTCCAAATATGATAATATTGCTGCAGTTCTGGTGCTCTGTCAGGTGAATGATTAATCAGAGGTTTTTTCCTTCTTGTATACACAATCCCAAAGTCACCTTGGTTTTCCAGTGGCTGAAATTTTAGTCAAAAGACAGAGCTAACTGTGGCACTTTACTCTCATTTCTATTTAAATATTCTTACATTAATTCTAGTTAGGGAAATCAGCCACAGAGGTATCCGATTGGACAGAGTCAAGTTGGGGAGCATGCACTGGTACAGTCCGTTGCCGAACCCACTACACATCGAAACAGCTCTGGATCCCGGTTGGCAACCCCCCAGGCAGATACGCAGTCCAGT
Organism: Polypterus senegalus; assembly: GCF_016835505.1. NCBI lineage: Eukaryota > Metazoa > Chordata > Cladistia > Polypteriformes > Polypteridae > Polypterus > Polypterus senegalus. The sequence continues at coordinate 43,526,138 of NC_053163.1, forward strand.
CCTTCCCTCAGGAAATGACCCTCTTTCTGCTGCAGCCAGGTGTTATGTGAGCGACCCCTTGGCCTGGTCCAGCCACTTGGGTCCCCAACAATGAGGATCTTATGAGCCGGATCACCCTCGGGAAACGCGCCACATGGCCGCAGTGCCGTAACTGACACTCCCTCACAATGCAGGTAATATGCCTCATTCGGGACTCCATGAGCAACCGCTCATTTGACACAAAGTCAAACCAACGGTACCCAAGGATTTTACGAACAGACACAGTACCAAAGGAGTCCAGTCTTCATCTCAGGTCACTGGATAGCGTCCATGTCTCACAATCATATAGTAAGACAGGAAGAAGCAGGACTCTAAAGACTTGGACCTTCGTCCTTTTGCATAGACATTGACACACACCTTTCCAGCGACCTCCTGACCCCCCATGCCCTCCCAATCCATCTACTGACTTCACAGGAAGAGTCACCAGAGACATGAATGTCACTGCCAAGGTAAGTAAACCTCTCAGCAAGGACAACACATTCTCCGCAAACAGACACACTGCTGATGGCTGTGCCCAAGAGGTCATTAAAGGCCTGGATCTTGGTTTTATCCAGGACACTAGCAAGCCCAGACACTCAGACCCCTCACTCAGTCTCTTGAGCGCCCCGATCAGAGCTTCCATTGACTGTTGATTGGACAGAGATATACTCAAAATGAATGTTCACTATTAAACATAGGTTACGTTCTCTGTGATTAAAAAAAAAAAGTACTATGCTGTATGTGTGAGGAAGGATTTAAAAGTTCCAGGAATTGTTTAAAGAAGTATTGGACAACTTATGGCAATTCCCTTTTAGTCACTGTCAAAATACTCCTTTTGAGATGAAATACACTTGTCCCAGCACTTTTTCCATTCCTTGAAACATTTCCTGTGCTCATATTTTGTTGCTGTGTTGAGCATCTCCGTGGATGTTTTTCCTGGATTTCTAACATCCCAGTGAATTGTCTTCCGTTCAATGGCAATTTTAAATTCTGGAAACAAAAAGGAGTCACAGGGAGTCAGATCTAGCAGATATAGGAGGTGTGAGGCAGCAACCACATTGTTTTTAGTCAAAAACTCTTTCACTGACAACACAGTATGTGCAGGTGTGCAGTCCTGTTGCAAAACACAGTTTTCCATTCGCCATTGCTTCAAACTTTTTTCCACTCATGCTTTCCGGCAGACTACTAAACATTAAAGTGTAATGTTTTGTGGTCGGGCAGTGGAAGGACAGACTGGAATTAGTCAAAAGTTTTGGATGCCAACAGGGCCGTCCCTTTTAATCATCACAAGAAGAAATAAACAGAAAGAAAAAGTAACAAAAAAAAAACAAAAAACGCGCCAATGCACTGTTCCCTATCAGGGATTCCTCCTTTTTTGTAGTTTTAATAAAGTCTTGTACTTCACTGTGTAGCTGATTCGGGTCTTCCAGCAAAAGACGCCTCTTTTTTAATTGGCACATCTTTTATAGCAAAACTTTCGGAAGGGGCAGGGCTAAGTGCTCCTACTGGGAGGCTTCTCAGAGCTGTGAGAGAAGAAGAAAAACAGGGCAGAGTCAGTGGTAGCCCCTTCTCTCGTCTAGATGGGTTATTACATACCTTTCTCCATCCCTTTGAGAAGTCCTCTGACACCCATTTGTGACTGTTGCTTATTAACAGACATGTCTGTTGATAGGAAAACTCTTTAAAAATGTGTCCATTAAAGCTAAAAAATTTGGTCATCATTGTCTTAATGTTTCATATAACCTGGCAGGCTTTTTTAGTGTGTTGAAAAGGTAATTGCTGAACTCATGTGAATGGTTGTAGAATAAATGTCAGAAATATATACTCAAACAACTCAAAATAATGCCATTTGGCAGACTGATTGGTAAGACTATAGGCATATAATACTCTTTGGCATAGTCGATAACAATACACTACTCCCATGTTATTGACCTATTTTAGACATTTTGGGTCACCCCCTTGTAGGTACAGTAGTAGTTTGTTAAATATTAAAGGGAGTTTGTTGGCAATGATAAAGTGTGCTTTATGTTTAAATAAAACAAAGAGTACAATCATTTAACAGTGCAGATAATAAAGTGTAAGAATATGTCATATTTAAGGATTTTGCAAGCACTCTTTATGTTACTATGCATCCCGCACAGTCAGAAACATAATTCTAATTGTAGGTGTGAGGCTGCACACCAGAGCACATGACTTAAGCTTCTGAAATTAACATTCTAGCATTTAATAAGAAAGTACAGTCAAGTACAACATTAAATCATCCCCAGGAAATTAATTACTGAAGAACTTGCCACAGAGAAATGATGAATCTGACTACAACTTATACATAATTTAATATATGCCTGTCTTTTCAAAGTCTAAAATCTCAGACTTTTGTAGTAGAATGCTAATGCCAGTTATATCAACAACTAAACTTTAACACTAGAATTACCAGAGCCTACGAAAAAACTCGTAATTCCATCCCACCTTAAATCGCTTCTTAAAATCGTTCACAGCTCTCCACCAGCGTCTTTTGTCATCTAAATGTGCTGATAAAAATCAGGCTGCAAGCAGCCGGCTATTCCATCCCCCCACCGACTTAGAACGTGCACAAACTTCTCCCAGCTCATGCCTTGATTGATTATCTGGGAGTGAAGTGGAGTTTTAGAGTGGAAATAATAGATAATTGTTTATGCTTACATTTTGTCATTTACTACTACAATATGAAAAACGTTTCTGTTTTAAAAATGTGTTTACACGGATTACTGTAGAAACGGAACACACGTGAAATGCGTGTGTTCCAAATAATGATCTATTATTTCCACTCTAAAACTCCACTTCACTCCCAGATAATCAATCAAGGCATGAGCTGAGAGAAGTTTGTGCACATTCTAAGTCGGTGGGGGGATGGAATAGCTGGCTGCTTGCAGCCTGATTTTTATCAGCACATTTAGATGACAAAAGACGCTGGTGGAGAGCTGTGAACGATTTTAAGAAGCGATTTAAGGTGGGACGGAATTACGAGTTTTTTCATAGGCTCTGGTAATTCTAGTGTTAAACGGTTATAAGCATGTCCTGCATGATGAGATTATGAAATATATGGTTGGTTTCAGGATCTTTCTTTAAACTGTAAGTGAAAAATTACAATTAAAGGTTAGTTTCATAGGAATAGACAAGCATATTTCCATAAACAGGGCTTTAGTGATGCCATTAAAAAAGAATACTGCTTTACCATCATATGAAAATATCAGTTAACTGAGATCCACGACAAATTCTATTTTTTTAACTGCTTTCTGTTTTTTTTTTTCTTTTTGTATTTATTATGTAGGTGACAAAGGAGAAGATGGTCTACGTGGTCCTTTTTTATTTTTAAATGTTATGCCTAAAGGTGAAGAAGGAAACAGAGGAACACCTGGATCACCAGGATTTATTGGGCCCCGAGGTATGACATTTTGGCTTTCAATTATGGAAAGATCGCTTAGCACCTACATATATGATGTAAGCACAGAGGAGTGCGAGTCAGTTAAAAATTTGTGGTCCCCGCATGGAAACCCTGTTTAATGATGGTAATAGTCAAAGTTAAAGAAAACAACACATGAGGGTGCAAAGCTACCATTTCTGTCATGAGCAAAAAGTAGAAGAGGGAAAAAAAATTCAAAGTGATAGCTCAGTTTTTCTCAGTCGCAGGTCCTAAAGTGAACGTCTACTTCCAGTGCCTACTTTATTTTTTTTTGTTCTGGCTGGAGTCCCTCTAATCTGTAGATGCAAAAGGTGACTGAGTTAGCAACAGTGCCTCCTCTGTATCGGAGGTGGTGTCGCCTTCCTGACAGGAGTCCTGAAGATGGTCCCCTATGTGTACGTGTACTACAATGTACAGTATACATATATTTTTACTTTCACTATTACTAATATTTCTAATTACATTAATCTGCTTTTTAGATTAAACTGTCAGTTATTTTTAATTCAGCTGTCATTTTGTACTTTAAATTCCTGAGTATTATGACTACAGATATGTGAGTGTAAAACTACAACTAATTAAGTTTATGCAACCAAACCACTTCTCTTTAATAATGCCAACAAAAGGTTTAAAACAAACGGAAAGTGTAATGATAACAGTGAGATCCGATTTGCATGACTAAGTTCATACGAAGTGTGCAACAAGTAGAAAATAAATTGAGCCTCATCTGTGCGACTGTTGTTTTTGCTAAAATAAACATTAGTAAAGTAACAAATGAACACAACAATTGTGTCTGAATAGAGAAATGTACTTAATAAGATGCAGCACAGATAGGTTTTACTGATGTGCTTGCTCCACAAATTGACTGGGAGCCATCCAATTTACCTGAAGGCAGGTGGTATTTCCAGCAGCTCGTGAAGTTTGTGTTTAGAAAACTGGTAAGAAATACAACTTGTACGGAAAATGCAGTCACCTCCTCTTATGCGTCAAAGAAAAAGTTATAAATAATTTAAATTAATAAAAACATCCTTGTCAAGTTATGAAATTAAGGTATTACAAATATACTATGATAAACTTTCAGAGTACATCTTGCTTAAGGCTAACCCCATATTCATTCATTAAAAGTGCCATGAAAAAGTACAGGATGCTGACAAGACCACTGAGAATTTCTTAATTGTACTATATAGGTTTATATTTTTTATTAATGTCTAACATTGTGTAATTTTAATCCAGTCCATTTTACATGTAAGTAGTCAAAAACTGAAATTCCCAAACAGGAATTTACTGACCAGCTTAGTTAGCCTGAGAAAGTATGAGTGGCTAAGACATGCGCAGTTCAAAGCAACTAGGGGATGGATTATACCTGAACTGTTTCATTGTGAATGGGACAGAAAGTGTCCAGGAGGTGTGTTAGGAGCTGCAGAGGCACAATAAGAAGAGCCTTGCAAAGGCATATTCTCTCTTTCCATTTCTCCATCTTGAAGAAAACAAACTCTACCTCTGCGGCCAAATTGAGATAGACAGGCCCTGTGAAGATGATTGGCTAGCTAAGAAGATTCAACTATGACTGCAAGTTTATGTGCTACCTTATACTACACATCTAGCATTTTCAAGTTGTATTATTTTAAACAAGACTAACATCTATCTATATTTGGTTTATTATTTTTGGCATATTATCTAAAACACCTCATTAAAAGTGTAACTTTCTACTAATCTTTTACTCCATCTAATTGTCAGGGGGTTACAGATATAAAAGGAAGTGGGAAGTACTGAACCACAATAACTGACAAAAAGAACTTTATGAGATAGAAGATTAGGTAGAACTTTGTGTTCTCATGGGGGAATTTGGCTTTTTACAAGGCTCACTTAAGGTGGGCTATAACCCTATTACATTTTATACTTTGAATAAATAATTATCAAAGTAAAATATTCATTCTAGGATACACAAATCTGAAAAAAAAATATTAAAATGTTTCATTACTATTCATGTACTATTTATGTAATATCCCTAATATTCCATTGCATCCCCTTCTGACTAAACAGAACATCTTTTGTTCCTTGTTTGCTATGGGGTGTGTCAATTATTCCACAGAGATGCACGTCAGTTCTCAGTATAATGGCAGGCTTTTTTTTAGTTTGTTGACTATGAATCTCTATTCCTGTTTTTAACTGTATTAAGATTATAGATTATATATTTGACACGCTCAAACTTATGTAACAGGGAATGGTCTAAATTAGGAAAGCTGGCAAAAAATTATACTATACAATACTAAATGTAAGATGCATGCTTATCATAGACCTCATGTTATTGCCACCTACAAGTCTGTTATTGACAACAGCAGCTCTCTCTGTTATCCAAGCCATAAGCTGTTATGTGTGTTTAGGGAATGGGTTTGTTGTTTGTTTTTATTTATTAATTTATTTTTGGGAGTGTATGTAAAATTTAAATTTTCACTTAGGGACAATATCTATCTATCTATCTATCTATCTATCTATCTATCTATCTATCTATCTATTGTGACAGATAGGGGGTGTTGTTGTCCCCTTGAACCCTCAGACTAGACACCAGATAAAATTTGTTTTATTTCGACTATACAGTACACAAAGCACCCTACACTCCACAATACTCATCCAATAACCAATCAATACAATAACAATAAATCCTCCACTCTCCCAGACGCGTTGCCACCCTTCCTCCCGACCCTGGGATCTCCCACAATCCTTTATATAGTCCTTGACCTGGAAGTGCTTCTAAACCCTCAGTCCATGTGACTACCCGGAAATACGTCATTTCCCCTGTTGCTGTGACTAAGATGTACTTCCGGGTTATAGGGCAAATAACAGTCCCTGGGCCTCCCTGCAGCATCCTTTGGTGGCCCCCAGGGTATCCAGCAGGGCTGTGAAGGAAAACTCCAATGTCCATGATTTCCTGCTGGCTTTCGGGGCACCTCCATGCTGCAGGGAGGGCTCCATCTGGCAACCTTGGGGGTATTGGCCTTTGATGACTGGCCGGCCATAGTCCACACTATCTATCTATCTATCTATCTATCTATCTATCTATCTATCTATCTATCTATCTATCTATCTATCTATCTATCTAATACTGATAGACACCTTTCAATTATTAATTACTTTTTAATAAAATATTTTTTTTTTAAAGTCTCTATGAAGATCTAATGTTCAGCCTTGAATACAGTATTAACTAATTCTGCAGTTTTTCTGGCTTTTCCCCATGTTAGTCAAGCTATTCATGACGTGATTCTGCTCTACATAACCATCTAAACCAATTTAAAAAGACTCTGCTGCTCTGGACATTTTACTATACACAACATAGCCCCTGTCTAATCTTAACCTTTAATTAATTAAATTGGAAATTTATTCTGATAATATTTCTGGTGAGGCATTTTTTGTTCTGCTTTGTCATACTGTATGTTTATGCTGTAAAAGTGCTTTAGATCAATCCATTTTCCTGATACCTGTATATACATTCACATTTAATTTAATGCTCTTACAATTAGAACGTTCTGTCAGTCATAGTTTTAGAATGTTGAGCTTAAAAATATATGACTCTGCATTAATTAGACTTACATAATCCTTTTTCTTTAACTTTCATACAAATGATGTAGCTCAAAGTGCTTTACATGATGAAGAAAGAGAAAAAAGACAAAATAAATAAGAAAATGGAATAAAGGAACACTAAAAACACATAGAGTAAAATTATGGTCTGATGGCCAGGGAGGACAGAAAAAAAAAAACTCTAGACGACTGTAGAAAAAAAACCTGCAGGGGTTCCTAGGTTACGAGATCACCCAGCCCCCTCTAGGCATTCTACCAAACATAAATTACCTCAATCAGTCCTCATTGTATTCAGGTTTCACATGGAAGAACTTGATGATGATGGTCATGTGGACTTCTCGCCTTTAATCCATCAATGCAGGGACATCATGGTGCTTTGATCAGGTGGTGGTGGTGCAGATCGCCACCACAGAAAACTGGAAAAAGAACAGAACAGAAAGTAAGGGTTATTATGGATTACGGAGCTATCAGGAATTATATTGATGAAGCTATGAGAAAACCATGTTAAAATAATGAGTTTTTAGCAGTTGTTTGAAGTGCTCCACTGTATTAGCCTGGCGAATTCCTATTGGCAAGCTATTCAAGATTTTAGGTGCATAACAGCAGAAGGCCGCCTCACCACTTCTTTTAAGTTTACCTCTCGGAATAATAAGCAGGCACTCATTTGAAGATCTAAGGTTACGATTTGGAGTGTAAGGTGAAAGACACTCTGAAATATAGGATGGAGCGAGATCATTTAAGGTTTTGTAAACTATAAGCAGTATTTTAAAGTCAATTCTAAATGACACAGGTAACCAATGTAGTGACATCAAAACTGGGGTGATGTGCTCGGATTTTCTTTTCCTAGTTAAGATTCTAACGGCTGCATTCTGCACTAGTTCCAATCGATTGATGTCTTTTTTGGGTAGTCTTGAGAGGAATGCATTACAGTAATCTAGCCGACTGAAAACAAAAGCGTGAACTAATTTCTCAGCATCTTGTAATGCTGTAAGAGGTCTAACTTTTGCTATATTTGTTAAGTGAAAAAATGCTGTCCTAGTAATCCGATTAATATGTGATAAAATTAAAATTCATGTCAGAGTCAATAGTTACCCCTAAATTCTTTACCTCTGTCTTGACTTTTAATCCTAATGCATCAAGTTTATTTCTAATAGCATCATTACCGTATTTACACGTTTACCATATGCGCATTTTTTCCCAAAAATTAGCATTAGAAAATCAGGTGTGCGTCATACATGTGGAAATGTAATTCTGTAATGTTTACTTCTTCTGCCTGGGCTCACTCACTCGCTCGCTCTCTCTCGCTTGCTTGCTCACACACTCATGCTCTCTCTCTCTTGCTTGGTTGCTTCCTTACTTGCGCTCTCTCTCTCGCTCGGTTGCTCGAGCACTCGCGCTCTCTCTCTCTCTCGCTTGCTTACTCGCGCTCTCTCTCGCTCGCTTGCTCACACTCTCTCTCTCGCTTGCTTGCTCATGCACTCGTGCTCTCTCTCTCTCTCTCTTGCTTGCTTGCGCTCTCATGCTCTCTCTTGATCGCGCTCTCTCTGTCTCTAAACGCTTCATATACAATCACAACGTGCATCGTACATGAGGAAAAACGATTTTCCTGATTTTCTTTGTAAAAATTAGGGTGCACGTCTTACACGAGGGCACGTGGTACACAAGTAAAAACGATATATCCATTTTTGCCAATCACTAAAATTTCTGCTTTCTCCTTATTTAGTTGAATTGTGTCAGTGAATCAAGAGTGTCGGGGTCGTTAGGTGCTATTGATAAATACAACTGTGTGTCATCAGCATAGCTGTGGTATTTCACATTATGCCCCGAGATAATCTGACCTAACGGAAGCATGTAAATTGAAAAGAGCAGCGGACCCAGGATAGAGTCTTGTGGAACACCATATAGAATATCATGTGTCTTTGAAGTATAATTACCACAACTAACAAAGAATTTTCTACCTGCCAGGTAGGACTCAGACCAATTTAAGACACTGCCAGAGAGGCCCAACCATTGACTAAGGTGATTTCTAAGAATATTGTGATCAATGGTATCAAATGTGGCACTCAGATCTAACAGGATGAGAACAGATAAATGGCCCCTGTCTGCATTTACCCGCAAGTCATTTATTACTTTAACGAGTGCAGTTTCTGTACTGTGATTTGTTCTGAAACCCGACTGAAACTTATCAAGAATAGCATGTTTATTGAGGTGGTCATTTAGCTGCATAATGACTGCCTTCTCTAGGATTTTACTCAAGAAAGGCAGGTTAGAAATAGATCTAAAATTTTCAAAAGCAGAGGGGTCAGGATTATTTTTCTTCAGCAGGGGTTTCTTCAGCAGTTTTTGGAGGCATTCCATTGAGTGACCTGGATTTAGTAGATGATCAATTGTAGAGAATAAGACTCTGGGATTACTAGCATTGTTATTTACAATTCTAGAGAAATAACACCACCTCTCAAGACGGACTATGTATTCTGTTATTTTAACCTTCAATATCTCATAGTGGATAATCAGTTTAGTTTTTCTCCATTTACGCTCAGCTCTCCTGCATGTTCTCTTTAGATCAGACACTTTGAGTCTTACATAGTGCTAATAGAGTTACAAGTGGAGGGTCTGGTAAAATCTATTTATTCTAATAGTGTCTGTCTATATTTCAGTTGATTGGGTAAGCATTATTTAAATTCAGTATTGGGACTTCCAAAGGCTGACTTTATTGATAATTATTCAGGATAGATTGTTCAACCATATCAAATACAATATTTAGAATTAACAATAATAATGATGGGTCAGTTGAATTCAGAAAATTAATTTAATAAACATACTGCTCAGGGAATGATTGTACAATATGTGTTATGCAACTATGAAATGTCCACTCCTATATTATACAGTATTCATTTATTAATGAAATAGAAATGTAATGTGGATGAACATGTTTATTTGTAATAAACAAAAAAGGAATACTGTAAAATTGTATAATATAATTATGACATTTTTAAAGAAAAGTGTGCAAGTGATATCAACTGGTGAGAAACATATACAGTAAGAATTTCAAATATATAGTACTTAATCAAGGATCTTGGGCAGTAACAGAAAAAATGTGTCCTTTATTATTTACATCAATAATTAAATTAATTGTACAACGGCATTATGCACAGTTGGTAAGCTTTTATAACATAATCGTAAAAGGCAAAATACAAATAAGAAAATAGGCATGTTTATGGTGTAGGGGTTGAAGTGGAATACCAAGTTCAAAGGTTTCACAGATGCCATCCTTCTGCTTCCATCGGTTGTGACACAAGTATATCAAATTCTTGTCTCTCAATATTACAAAAGCAAAACACACATAAAGTAACACTCAATGGGTAAAAGCAAAATTTCTAATCATATCAGACAGAAAGACCTGCACAATAGTCATTTGAAAGCACAACTCTTTGCCTTGTAGTGTTAACAACATATCTTACTTATGACATATTCTAAAGTTGGTTGTTATCAATACTTAAAGTGTTGCACTAATACTTAAAATTTTACTTTAAACGCATAGTACTGTAAATACTTACTGTACATTTACAAATGTTTAGTTTGTATTCATATCTAAATTCTCTGTAATTAAAGGGGATTCTGTTTAACAGAATAACAATGGTGAAAAGAAAAAATAAGAACTTGTATGTTTCACATGATATACCACTGGTCCATCCTTTAACATGTTCTCTGCCTCTGACAGAGAAATTCTCAACTTTTTCCAGAGCTTTAATAAAAGCCTATCAGCTTATCAAAAGCAGAAAAAGAGAGGATATAGTCATACAGACAATGTATATACTGTAGAAATAATAGATTTACTGTAGAAAAATTAACTTCTGGCATTAGTACATCCAGAATGATACGGACTCTGTCCATCCTTTCAAAAGTGCCTTCTGTATAGCTGTTGAAAGCAGAGAGTACATCTATTAGTTCTTCATCCTCTATATAGGACATTACCTGCTGATGTTTAGGATCTTCATCATTGTCATTACCATTTTGGTTAAACATTTCTATATACAACAGCCTATTGGACAAGAAAAGGCAACTGTTTGGTATTTCAAAGTCATCATAGCTCTCTGCTGTTAGAAGGATTATAATAACAAAGTTTATTAGTTGTTACCAGCAACTGATAATCTGCATCATGGTCCTTCATCATAAAACCTTGGTTTTTCATGCTGAGCCCTCCTGAAAGCCTTGCTTGTCTCAGCAGCTGCAAAAACTATAGAATGTGGGGATGGGGCAGGGAGTTTAGGACAGGCCTGATTTAGAACTATACATGGAGGAACAAAAATAGTGTAAAAATAAAAATGCATAATAATGTAAATTCTTACACAACCTTTAAATGTAAAAGGAGTAACACATTAAAAATGCTAAAAGTTTGAAAAATAGGGCAAGTGAGTTGGAGTTGTATGTAGAAGAGCTTGATCATGATAATATAGCAATAAGGGAAACCTGGATAAATAAGAAAAATGAGGATGAGTAGAGGGATCCATTTTTTAGGAAAGATAGATAGCACAGAGAAGGAGGTGGGGTTCCTGTTTATGGCGAACAGAATTTAAACGCAAGTCCTTTTTAGTTGGTTGATGAGCCCCATCTTAGTAAGAACATGTAGCTTCACCTGTAAAGCATTAAAATAAAAGGACTTATTTTAAAAGTGTGCTATAGACCACCCAATGCAGGCAGTAATTCCAACACACATCTTTTTAGCAATATTAAAAAGGCAAATTTAAAGGTGGATTATTATAGTCATGGGGGACTTTTTCTATCCAACTATTAACTGGGATAACCTTGTAAATGGAGGCACAGAAGAGCAGGAGTTTTTAGAAGTAATCAGTGGTTGTTTTTCACACAGTATGTTAAAGCACCAACGCGGGACGAAGCTTGTCTGGATTTAGTATTTTGTAATAATCAAGATAGAATTGAGGGTTTAGAGCTGATTGTATCACTAGGGTCACGTGACCATAGTATAATACAATTCTCAGTGTTTTGTAACACTGAGTGTGGTACCCAGACACCTACACTTTTTTCACATTTTCTTATGTTGTCAACCAATGCTAAAATCATTTACAACATTTTTTTAACTGCATAAAGATTTGAACATTTGTTGCAAATTTATTGAAAATATTATAGTGACACAAGTACTTAGACCCTTTGCTATGATACTTCTGGCTCAGGTGCATCCCATTCTACTGATCACCGTTTCGACATTTCTTTCATTTTGTTTGTAGTCCACCTGCAGACAATTCAGTTTATTGGACATGATTAGGAAAAGGCACACACTATTCTATATAAGGTCCCACAGTTTGCATTGTGTATCAGAGCAAAAATTAAGCCATGAGTTAGAAGGAATTGCCTTTAGAGCTTAAAAAACGGGATTGTGTTGAGGGACAGATCTGGGGAAGTGTACAAAAAGCTCCTGTAACATTGAAGGTTCCCAAGGGCACAGTTGCTGCCAAGATTCTTAAATGGAAGAAGACTGAAACAACCATGACCATTCCGAGAGCTGGCTGTCCAGTCAAACTTTTCAGTCCTGGGAGGAGGGCCATGGTAAGAGAGATGACCAAGAACCCAATGGTCAGTCTAGCTGCGCTCCAAATAACCTGTGTGGAGATGGGAGAAACTTACAAAAGGACAACCATTACTGCAACACTCCACTGATCTGGGCCTCTGATAAGTGCATATATATACTGACATATAAGACAGGACACAAAACAGGTGGGACAGATGCTGTCAAGAAAAGTTCTATAATCTTGTCTCTTGAAAAAGACAAATACCTTTGTGAAGATCATTGATTTGTAAAAAAAAAAAAAAAAGCACTTCTGTGGCTAGGTGTGCATATTGAATTATTGATTTGGCTCTAGTTGAGTTATAATTATAAGCATTATAACAGACACTAAAATAAAAAAATGCAACTTCAGAAAATTGATATTTAAAACTTGATATATGGGTATTAAGTTTTACTTAGTATTTCTTAACAAAATGTTTTATGTTGTAAACATTTCAGATTCAACACTTAACATAGTTTTTTGGTTTATTGGAACACTTTATGCTGCCAGAAGACATAATGACACTCCTTGTCTCTTTGTAGATTAATTGGAACACTGTGTATTTATGCCTATGCAGATAACTAAATGTCATTATGTAATAATCAGTGAGTGCTGCCTCATCGTTATTTATTTATTGCTTTTATATAAGGATACTAATAAAAAACACAAGTATACACAAAACGCATTTGAGTGATGACCAGGAAAGTACAAAAGTAAATGCAGCAGAACAAAATTTTAAAAGCAGAACATATAGTAGGAAGTACAGTGAATTCTATGTCTATGTGAACACTGCAATTCTTTATAAAACAACTAATGTACTTGAGGATCGAGTCCATCTGGTCCTGTAGCTTTTATTGTGTGAAGCTTCCTCAGCTGTCTCTTTACTTACTCTTCAGTTATGAACAGTCCACACTGATGGTCAGAGGTGGACTTGTCACTAGCCATTCCATTTGACGTGGTAGGAGCTGTTGATGTAGTAGGAAAAGTGTGGGTAGACTGGTCATTGGAAGAAGGTGGAAGTGGGAGGGAAAATCTATTAAAAATTGTTTCAGGGCATTATTTTTGTCCAGATCCCCTTCTAGCACCTGAGCCCTGAAAAGTCCAGTAATTATACCCAGTCCATTCCAGACATCCTTCGTGATATTCTGAGTGAGTTTGCTTTCTATTTTATCTTTGTAAGTTTCCTTTACTGAGCTATTCCTTTAGCACATGCTGTATGTCTTTCTTTGTCCCTGGATTTGAATGGTCTCTTTTTTCGTTCATTTAGTTCCTTGGTTCCTTTAGTTCCAGGGCTTGTTGTTTGGTAAACAATGCACTGTCTTTGTGGGTACCACTGTGTCAACACAGTCCCTCATGATTGTCCCCATGCACATCATTTCCCAGTATGTCATTTGGAAGCAGTCATTCAGAGTCATATTATCCTCCAGGCTCCTCTTCCTCACTATTCTGGTGGTAACAGGTTGCTGTGTAAGAACAGGCTTGTAGCTGGAAATAAGATAAATCAGGTTGTGGTCAAATTTGCCTAAATGAGCAAGTAGATTAAATTATGTAATTTAATACTTGTGGACACCAGTCCATTTCCGTAAGCATGAACAGGAAATCAATGAATTACATACAGAACTTAAATTCTTTAAAAATGTTTTTTTCCTTTTCACTTCATTTATAAATGTTTGTAGTGTATTAACACAGCAGCCATTAGGATGTAAACTATTAGTAGATTAGTGTGAAAGCACATGCTGACAATGACAGCTGAAATGACAGTCCCTGATACTTAAAGGCCTTTTAAAATGGTTATCTTAAAGCCAATAAAAATATAAAAAGAAAACAAGACATCCGATAGTCATTTTCCATTGCAATTGAAACCAGTGGCTGAGATGTATGTTTCAAGGTGCAGTATTCAGTGGCAAATAGTCAAATACTACACTTTCTTGAGGGTATTAGAGATGGATCAACAATATTCTTAGGATATGGAACAAGTATAGATTTATTTTATTATAACACATCAAACAAACTGCTATATGGAGAAAAAACTGTCCTGTCATAAATACAATCAATGTAACACATCAACAAAAAAGTACAGTACATTTATCAGTCAACAAGATCCAGTATGGAGAACTATGATATCATAAAGCATATACTGTATATAGTTCTTCATATTGATTAAACTGGATGAGTTATTTTAAAAAATACTTGAGGAACCCCATTTTCAGTTCAGTTTATACAGAAGAGCAGCAGTGAAGTTGAAGCAGCAGTACTAAGATGTTTTGAAAAAGATTTGATTTCAAGAAGCAGAAAGTTGTTTAGTTAACTAATTAAAATCCAGTAAACCAAAAAATTGAAAAGTCCAATATTGTTCGATATTGCACTCGAAGTGTAACAAACAGTGCGAGAAGAGAGGACGCCACCCAAACTGCGAAGCTCTTGATCCGGCATAGTAGCCAGACATTCCGCGCCTCTGAGCATCCACTTTGTTCTCACGTCCTCACGCCGCGGAGGGCGGAGTTGTCTTCACATTGTTTACAGCTCGATGCAGTTAAAAAGTAGAAAGATGCAAAGCTGTTTTCCTCATCTCTTCTACTATCAAGTACTGCCAATTAAAAAAAAGTTATAATGTGGCAGTTTCCGAGACAGTCACGTGGACGAATAAATAAAACTTCTCTGTCAGAATGTGCCTGGCGGCAGACAGCTCAGCACTGGAGTCCAGAAGAGAGGGTGACGTGAGGCACACTTCTATGGGATAGATCGGTGTAATTTCCATTTCAAACGCGAAAAGAATTTTATATATATAGAATTATTCCTTGTTCTTATTTTTATTCTTATATTTTATAAACTTTTCTTCATCTTGTAAAGCACTTTGAGCTACATCATTTGTATGAAAATGTGCTATATAAGTAAATGTTATTGTTATTGCTACTATTGTTTCTTAATTGTATTTTATATAACATCATGCTTTTTTCCTTTAACATATGCAATTTAAATGTTTCAGTGTTTCATATTTTGGTAGTAATAATAGCACAATAAATTTAATATGCATTCTTTTAAATCTAGGTGACAGGGGTCCTTCTGGAAAACCAGGATTTCCTGGGTTGCCTGGACTACCAGGATTTTCAAGTGAAGAAAGGGGTATTCCAGGCGTTACAGGTATACCTGGTTCATTTGGCTTACCTGGCTCTCCTGGACCAACTGGATCAACGGGAATTGATGGATTTCCAGGAATGAAAGGAGAAACTGTATGTAGTTATTTTTTTCTTTCTAATATTTTACTTTTGTTTAAACATGAAAATCTGTAGAATAATTAGGTATAAAACAGCGTTTTATTAATAAAGAGTTTTGTTAAAAGGGTTCCTTAACCAAAAAAGTTCAAAATATCCTGGTAATAAACTACAACATACATATTACATATAATAGTAATATTCAATTCCATGTTTTCAGATAGAACACCTAAGTACAACAAATAGATCTAATTAAAATTGGAAACACAATGTGATAAATTTCAAAAGCACATCTACATGCAGTACATAGAGCCATATACATCTCTTTTAAGTAATTTTCAAAGCTTTATAGTAATAACACGTGCAAAATATAAACAATGGTTTATTAAGCAGTAGAGTAGAGGAGAGGATAACAAAATAATCTTTAGCCTACATATATCCCAGAGAAAAGCATCAAAATTATTTAAAAATGCATTTCTGATTTTAAAATTCCTATAATTAAATCTTTTTTTTGTTTTATTTTTTGCATAGATGCAGTAGACTTTGACATATCTCAGATGCCTTTTCATTTAATTCAAAATATAATGTATTTTAAGATGTTTATGATACATTTTCCTGTCTCTCAAATGGCATTTTCAGTTATCTATAAATAGTAATTTGTCCTGCTCAAGTTCAAGTTTATAGTAATGGGTGCATAATTCAATAAAACTGTTACATCAGACTAGTGAGGGTAATGCAATAACAAAAACATATACAGTACAGTTTACTTGATATTTTGTGGCTGTTTCTATTGTGGGTGGCTGTGTTGCAGACATAATTTTAACAAATTGGAGTAATTCAGTGGCATGCTTCTCTGAACTGCAGTCATCTAATCTGGCATTTTTCTTATACATATATTTCCTTTATATTTACCAGTAGAAGTGCTTCCTCAGCCAGTGGTAAAGAAGGAAGATTGCCTTTATTGTTTGTATGTGTGTAGTTTTGTATAGAGAACTGCAGGAGTGCACCATACTTACTGTAAATACACTATTTTTTCTGTTTTTTTTTTTTGTTTTTTTTCTATTTGCTTTTTGATAGAGTGTCAGCATTGAAGGACTGTGAAACAAAGCCTGCCTGACACTGCTGTGTTTTTGTTGTGCAGCACTCTTGTAAATAAACTTGCAACTTTCACCATTCAGTTTTTATCTCTGTCTCTTCTCTTCTGTGATGGCCCATGAATTATTAGATGACCGGAGTGAAGCTTGGGACCACTTTCCCACTATACGGGATATCACAGTAATGTGAATGAAATGAACAAGAATCAAGTGCCACTTTCTTGGGTAATGATTTGTTCACAAATCCTATGAACAAGAATTGTGAGACTCGTTCTTGGATAATGATACATTTCGAACTTGAAAGAATCAGTAAATCACACATACCAGTGCAGTCAATGAGCAATGAATGAGAGACTAATTAGTGAGACTTCTTATTCATTGGTAATGATTCAGTTCAACCTTGAAAAAATCATACGTGAAGTGAATGAGAATCATTAATCAGATGAGAGGCACTTGCACATGCAGCTTTAAACATCCACCTGTGAGAGATGCTAACAATAAGATTCATGCACTACAACACTCCTGTGGCATCTGTGATTAGTGGTCCATGGCTTCGGGTGCATTTTAAATAAATAATCGTGGCCTGTAACATATAGACTCCAATCTGGGGGTCGGGGAGGGGGATCGTTTGTGACGGATGATAGAGGTGCCTGGATGATTGAATATGCACAGTGTGAGCATCAGTCAGGTGCCTCATTACTGCTGTTGTAAATTGGCATCTCACACCTACACCCCATTAGGAGATGGATATATTAGAAACCTGCATTGGGCTGGAGGGAAGAAAATAGAACAAAATAGCCTTGGGGTTGTAGGAGCCAGAGGCTGTGGAGCAGGTGCTTCTACTGAGTGCTTACATGAGAGAAGAAACAGCCCAATATATGGTGTTCCCGCGGACACTGAGGGTCTGGCAGCTGGAGATGTATGTGGCTCCGCATGGTGCTCCAGGATTTACAAAATCCAGGCAATGGGGCCCTGAGCTGGGGTTTGAAGGTTGACTGCACCTGTCAGAAGGTGTCTCCTCCTTCTGCTAGGTCCAGACAGGATACGTGGAGGAGATACTAGATTTGAGAAGGAAACATTGGAGCTCATTGTTTTCATGGATTGTCTCTGGTTTTAACCTCATTGTTTATAATGGATATTTATTGGAACTGTTTTTAACATACTTTTGCACTGTTTTAAGGATTATTTATTTCTTTATTGATTTTGATGCAGTACTGCACTGTTTTGAGTACTTTGGTTTGGACTAATATTAATAAAAGTACTAATCACTTTACATCTACCCCTTGTTATGTTTGTATACTGTGTCCTCATCCGCTGGCTCATCCCTCAGATACATTATCGGTGGTAGCGGGTTCAAGAGGTTTCTAGAGCAACTAGGAATGTGGAGCTAACCTGTATCATCACACACAATTTTAGGGGGAGGTTTAATCACATACTGTTTGCTAATATCCATCTGAAAGGCACTCTTGGAAAAATTAATAGAAACAGAGATGTATTGGTAGGCCGCAGTCACATAATACCACAAGTACTTTTTACATTACATATTCCTCTGAAAGGATTAATGTTTTAGTATTTGTGTTTTTATTGTATTAAACAAATGTTATTTATACAGTATGATATAAAACAGCAAAAAATCATTCACCTTTCAAATTTCTCACTAAAAATATCGCATTTAAAACACAATTAAAGTCCCCAGCCATTATAATTTTATGAGTGTTCAGATTGGGAATGGATGTAAATAAATTTTATATAAATTCCTTATCATCATTAGGTGCATAAGCATTTATCAAAATCATTTTACAGTTAGATAACTCTCCCATGACCATCACATATCTCCCTTCAGGATCCAATACTACATCTGATGCTACAAATGAAACTGTTCTATGTATGAGAATTCCCACACCTCTAGTTTTCTTTGTAAAACTAGAATGGAACATTTGGCCAGTCCAGTCTTTTTGCAGCCAGAACTGATCCTTGCTTAGTAAGTGGGTCTCCTGTAAAAATACCATTTTAGCGTTTAGACCTGTTAGGTGAGAGAGTACTTTCTTTCTCTTTAATTTGTGATTCAGGCCATTAACATTTCAGCTCACAAAGTTAACTGTCCTATATTGGAGACATTGATTCTGAGTTTTTGATGTCATTTTATAGTCTTAACTGGAAGTGAGACGGCTTCGGCCTTAATTTCCTATTTCCCCAAGAGTTATTGCCATGCAGCCTATTATTACGTTGGTAGTTACAATTATAAAGATTCTCTCTTTCTCTCTCCCCCCTTTAACCCCCCACCCTCCCTTTTTGCTTCTCACGTAAGGCTAGAACTCACTTCACCCAGTCCAGGTCCTCTGACAGAGCACGTCAAAAGCAAAACAAGCCCCCACGCAGCGGTGTTTTAGGATTAAAAAATAGAGATATCTATTACCAATATAGTCTAAATACTATATGCATAAAATTTAATCATTAGCAAACTGTCAACTTAGAATATATATAATCAGCAATCTTAGTGTATTAAGATAATACACCCGGATAATAAACCCGGGGAATATATGTATATATATTACTGTCAAATAATGCAAAGAGTACGCAACACGTGTTTCACCCTAATTTTGGGCTCATCAGGCGTACACACTCACTGCACCCCCTCTTGGGAATCGAACCTCGGATGTCAGTGCTACAAGTAAAGTCTCTTGCGTTGCACCACGGTGTGTGGTTCGTTTATTTGACGGTATGTAGATCGGGGTATATATATATATAGCAAAATACCTGCGCTTGGCAGCGGAGAAGTAGTGTGTAAAAGAAGTTATGAAAAAGAAAAGGGAACATTTTAAAAATAACGTAACATGATTGTCAATATAATTGTTTTGTGACTGTTATGAGTGTTGCTGTCATCAAGGATTTGATTATCATTATTTCTTTCAATCAGGTTCATATTTGGAGGATATGTTGTTTTCAAGTTACATTCTGTGTTTGTCAGCCGTTGTAAAGATAACAGGTTTCATTCATCGATTCCTTTCTTACTGCATCAATAAACAGCTCGTCTTCCTCTTTATCATGCACAGGTATTTTTTACACTGTCTTCCTTTAGCTGGACATTGACTTTTTCCACTGTGTGCTTTGTTCCCGCAGTAGCTGCACTTATGAATATGCATGTATGCGTCACTCGCTTCATATTCTTTTGCTGTCTTCTCAATTGTGTAATGCGGTTTTTGTTTAGCGCTGTTTGGAGCTGTTGCTTTTTGTCTGCGTACTGCCGCTCGGTGTACATACATCGAAGGTTCTCAGCTGTGCTTGTGCTATCTTGTGCGATGTCCATGGCTTGTTAGCTAAGACCCGGCACTTAAAAGTTTCTCTCATAGTTTCGCTGAGTTTGTGCCAAACACCAACCTGACCATCTCATCTTCGTCTGCATAAGCACAGCCTTTCACCCGCGAATATTTAGTGGCAGAATGTTTCTATTGGATTGCCGCTGACGGACAGCCTTATATAGGCAGGCACTCAATTACGTGGGAGGCATGACGATGAGGGACGTAACTCCGCCTCACACGACGACCGAGCTGCAGGCTATGGCCGGTATAGATGTACATAAGTAGGTTCCAGTTATGACCGTTACTTGTAGAATTTCGAAATGAAACCTGCCTAGCTTTTGTAAGTAAGCTGTAAGGAATGAGCCTGCCAAATTTCAGCCTTCTACCTACACGGGAAGTTGGAGAATTAGTGTTGAGTCAGTCAGTCAGTCAGTGAGGGTTTTGCCTTTTATTAGTATAGAAAATAGTTCAGCTGCGAATTTCACAGGGTTTGTCGATTCTCAGGCCGACCTTCAATTCTGACATTATTCCTTCTGCTTCCATCTTCCAAAGCAGCCAGTCTGTCTCCGAGTTTTTTGCGTTCGGAGCTGACAGTTGGTGCTTTTCCTTCAGCACTGGCAGCTAGATTTTCGGCTGTTTCAATCCAAGTCGTGAATGTCTCCTTGACATCCCCCAGTTGATCAGCAAGCGTGCTCAGTTTAACCGAGGTTTCCTGAATGTGCTCTTCAATTTTACCCAGGATATCTTTAAAGACTGCCTCAAAGCGAACCCATATGCCTTTCTCCAAGTCTTTATTATCCTGCTGCTGCTCCTGTCGCAGCTTCTCATTTGCTTTTTCCCTTGCCTTCTCATTTGCCTTCTCGCTTTTCTTTATCTCTTGTATGAGCTCAGCGAACATCGCCTTCAGTTCAGAGAGATCAATTCTGCTTTCTTGCAACATAGGCGAGGCAGCAGGCTCTATTGTAGCCGGTGTCCCCGATGTTCCCGGCTCGCGTGGAGTAATTGAAACCGCGGACTGCAAGGCCTTTTTTCAGTTTCAGGTGATCTTCTCTAATCAGCGAGCTATCGAGACCTACTTCACTCACGCTCGTATATTTCACTCTCATGATCCCGAGGAGTCTGGACTTTCACCAATCTGATCCAGGTCAGTCTCTGAAAGGCCGTATCTTGAACTAGGGCTTGCCAACCTTAGCTTGGATGTAGCTTTAGTTTTCGTTTCTTTTGGACCCCCTTTCTTGTTGGCCATGTTTATATATGCTTGCATATACTGTAGCAGTGCCCCTCAGGTTGGATAAATACAGGATATCTCAGGATAATAAGCAGATAATATGAAAAATAACACTGCTGTTAGCGGAGCTCCTCTTCAGACGTCCATCTCTTGCAACGGACGAGACCAAATCCCTTCTACCACGGGGGAATGACATCTAACACTGAAAAGATAATTGCAAAGTTTATAACTGATCACAACTTATCAGACTCCTGGAGGTTTTTAAACCCAAACTCAAGAACATATTCTTTTTACTCACCAGTACATCATTGCTACTCAGGGATTGATTATTTCTTTTTAGATAATAACTTATTATTAAATGTTGCAAATAAGATGCTATTGTTATTTCTGACTATGCATCTCTGATTTTGGAGCTAAAGTTACTATCCCCCCACACAATCACCTCGCAGATGGCGTCTCAACCCGCTTCTATTAGCAGATGAGAATTGTACAGAATTTATATCCAAACAAATCAGTTTCTTCCTAGAGACAAATACATCCTCAGAGATCTCTGCAGGAATACTCTGGGAATCTCTTAAGACTTTCTTAAGAGGACAGATTATCTCATGTCTTTCCCACAGAAATAAATTAGAAACCAAGAAAGTAGCAGAGATAAAAAGCAAAATTACTAGAATAGATGAAGAATATTCCAGACTACCAAGCGAGGCTCTACATAGGAAAAGGCAGGCTCTGCATTCAGAACTAAACCTCTTGACAACTAAAGAAACTGAACAACTAATTTATAAATCCAGACATCATTACTATAAACATATAGAGAAAGCTAATAAGCTTTTAGCTCAACAAATTCACAAGCAAGAAGCCCGCAACACAATTCCAGTAATTAGCAACACGAACAGAGACCAAATCATCGACCACAAAAATATAATGCACATTTTCAGAGACTACTATAAATCCTTATATACTACTGAGTTTAAAGAAGACAATACACAATCTAATGCATTTCTGGATACATTACAGGTACCACAAATAGACACTTTTAGTGCAGAGGAACTCGATAAACCTTTGGTGTTATCAGAATTACTAGATGCTATAAAGTCACTTCAAGGCGGGAAAGCAGCAGGCCCTGATGGCTACCCTGCGGAATTTTCTAAGAAATTCTCTACTCAGCTAGCTCCCCTCCTATTAGCAACATTTAATGAAGCCAGAGACAATCAAACTCTTCCTCAAACTTTTCGCCAAGCACTAATCACCATTTCTCCAAAACAAAATAAGGACTTATTACAATGTGCATCATACAGACCAATTTCACTTCTGAATAATGACGTTAAAATACTCTCAAAAATCATAGCTAGAAGGATGGAGAAAGTGCTCCCCTCGGTAATATCACAAGATCAAACTGGATTTATCAAGGGCCGACACTTATCTTCAAATCTACAAATCGACCCTACAAAGACAAAAGGCAGAAGGGGGCATGGCTCTACCTAACTTCCAGTTTTATTACTGGGCAGCAAATATACAAGCGATAAAAACCTGGACACAAATAGAAGAACATACACAGGCTTGGTTTGCAATAGAAGTAAAATCCTGCAGTACTTCTTTATTTTCCCTGCTCTGTGCCCCAATAAACACAAGTTATTGGCAATATACTAATAACCCAATTGTGCTTCACTCATTTAGAATATGGAACCAATGTAGAAAGCATTTTATGATGGAGAAGCTTTTATCTGTGGCACCTCTGCAAGAGAACCACCTCTTTCAACCTTCGCGAACATATGCAGTTTTTAATATCTGGAAAAAATTTGGGATTAACTTGCTTAGAGATCCTTATATAGACAACGTCTTTGCATTAACAATTACATTCCAAACTTAACATTCCAGCTACACATTTCTTTTACTATCTTCAAATTAGGAACTTTGTTAAACAGAACCTTCCCGATTTTCCTCATCTTGCACCCTCATCCATGCTGGAAAAAATATTAGTCAATCTCAAGGACTCAGACACCATCTCTGCAATATATAAAATTATTTTACAGTCCTTCCCTTTCAAAAATCCAAGAGGAGACTGGGAAAATGATCTCTCAATTAATATATCAGAAAAGAAGTGGAAAGTAGCAATGCAGAGAATTCACTCGAGCTCCATATGCGCAAAGCATAGAATTATTCAACTCAAAATTATATATCGAGCACATCTGTCTCGTCTAAAACTCTCCAAAATTTTTCCAGGTCAAGATCCAACCTGCAAACGCTGCAATCAAGTCCTAGCCTCACTGGGTCACATGTTCTGGGCCTGCACCAAATTAACATCATTCTGGACCAAAATTTTTAATTACCTTTTAGACAGCCTTGGTGTCACAATCCCTCCTAACCCATTAACAGCTGTGTTTGGGGTTCTTCCAGATGGGTTAAAAGTGGAGAAAGACAAACAAACTGTGATTGCATTCACTACACTTTTGGCATGCAGACTTATTCTGCTAAACTGGAAGAATCCTAACTCTCCTCTTTTAAGTCAGAAACCAATGTTTTATACTATTTGAAATTGGAAAAAATCAAATACTGTACTCAGTTAGAGGATCTGTACAGACTTTTTTCAAAACATGGCAGGATCTAATCAGTAATATTTTAAAATAAGCTCTTAAAGCACAGAGGAAGCAATTATTTCTGTATTTCTTTGTCTTCTGCATTCATCTCTATTGGCTTATCAAACTTATTAATTTAGGTATGTTTACAAGCCTTAAATTTTACGCTGTTTGCCTTGCTCTCAGTGGTGGGGGTCGACTTGTTCTTAATTTTACTTTTCGTAAAAATTGATTGATTTGTATGGAATAATTGCAATAAAATTAATAAAATTTCAAAAAAAAAATATCACATTGATACAACAGGGAAAGGCAACAATCAAAGTTTTATACAAACCAGACCTCATTTGGATTGCACTCTGTTTAGATTGTTAACCTAAAAAGTACCTTACAATGATGGTGATAATACAATTATAATTGTACCAAGTCAGTCCTATAAATGATTCCTGTTTACTATTTAATCTGAGATTTATGCAAAGTCATTGTTACCATCCAATTAAATTATGGCTTTGGAGATTTTCTGGCATTTCTCAAAGCATGCCAGGAATGAATATGAAGAATGTCATTAATCGAGCCACAGAGGTGGGGGACAAAATTGTTTGACTTTTAATGTTGTAGAACTGCTTTAACTTTGAATTAAATCAGCCTCAAGCTCTTTTCAATACATAATCATTGATGCCGTGTCATCTGCTATACTACTCCAGTGTAAGGATTATTATCATTGTTGTTGTTATTGGATTATTATTTACATTGTAGCCTATTATTTTCCCCCATCCCATGATAAAACATGGTATAAAACCTGGGAAAAACAAAACTTCAAACTGTCACCAGTTTAAAATTATTAGTTCTTTTTAATGATCTACTGCTCATATTATTCAGTTTATTTTTAATAATGCCTATTTATTTACTAATTTTGATTTAAAGAATTGTATGTGTTAAGAAAAATACTGTCACCTCGTACTGGAGTCAAATCTTTATCCTGGCAATACAAACTAATCAGCTAAGCCACTATGTTATTCAGCCACTGTAAAGAAGTTTCTCTTCTTGAAAAAGTATCATTTTGAAATTTTAAAATGAAATCTGGCCTGTCCAAATCTGATTTTCGGTTCCATGAACCCCCTTTCCTTCTGTCATGAGGTTTTCATTGCTGGTTCTATCCCCAAATCCATTTTATAATTATGCATTTGTGCAGTGCAATGTGCCAGCAAATAAAATTAAACTGGTTAATTTGTCTATTAGAATTAGCTTCTGATTCCCAGCTGTGTGGGGTTTATGTGTTCTCATTGTGTCTGTGTGTAATTCAATTACTTGTTATCTTTTTGATTTTACTTTTTGATGTATTCACAGCTTTAGTTATCTTTTTGTTTCTTTTAAATTTACATTTACATTTAGTTGGTGAGCAGACTCTTTTATCCAAATCGACTTACAACAGAGATAAAAATAATCGAGTAACATTAGGCTAGGGCCTGCTTGTTCACCAAGTGTAATAACACAGGTAATTGCCACAAGTGAAAAGTTGTAATAACTAGTAATTTACAATTATAGATTATAATTGATAAAGCAATTAAACTTAAGCAACAAATTAACCAACAGTATAAAACATCACAGAAAGTAGTTTTTTCCCTTCAATCAATTAGAAAGACATTCACAGAACAGATGAATCTTCAGTTGCTTCTTAGATATATTGAGGAGGTCAGCCTTACAAATGGATGTGGGTTCATTGGCAGGCCTGAGTGGGTCAGAAGAAGCATAGCACCTCACCAGTGTCTTCATATACACAGGTGATGACCCACTCTGTAGGTAAGCATCATGGATTTGAACTTAATGTGTACTGCTACAGGGAGCCAATGCAGCAACCTGAAGAGAAAAGTGACATGTGTCCATCTTGGCTGGTTAAATACAAGACGGGCCGCTGCATTCTGGATCATCTGCAGTTTTAGAACACCAATATGCTTAAAGAACATAGAAATATTAACTTACAAATTTGTAATTATTAACAGTAAAATGTGAATTTAGCAATTTATATATAAAATGTCATACTATGAATGATTTATTTAATTACATCATGGAGTAATATAATTTCAAGTATATATCTTAGTATTCCAAATGTTTAGAGAGCTATTGTAATGTGAGCTTAAGAAATTCTCAGTGGTGTCCGCTGCCTGTGGAAGTGGTCAGCACAAGAGGGAACCCATTTTAAAAAGCACTTAGCATTTATGACTAGTTTAGGAAGCACATAGGTTATAAAGGATTTGACATGCTACTTTAGTTCTGATGGGGTCTGAGAAATACTTGTACATTAAAGATTGATCTTAAGATGGATTTTATGATGTTGTTAGTGTTGAGATGCTTTTGGGAAACGCAGTCCTGAATGTGTCCCTAATGCGTTAATCAGAACTGAAGTGATGATGAGGTGAAGTGTCCTAATCCTTACAAAGTTGTATGTATGGCATACTGTAAATAAGGTTTTGTGTATTTCATTTTCATTCTTATCAGTTTAAGTTAATTAATTTTCTAAATATTTTTCTTATCGTAAATGTTTGCGAGAGCACTCCAAGGAACGTGTGTTTATTGCTAATGTGAAAGACGCAGATTTAAATTGTTTCTTTCATAAATCAGTAGCTTGAAGTGGAAAATATAATATGGTATAATCACTTCATATATTATGCATAATATATATGTACAAATTATAGTGTAACAACAACCAAAAAAATAGCCAGAGAACAAATAGATGATTTACTGTTGCCTGTTTGAAAATTTCATTGTTTCTTGGGTTTTTCTTAACCAGTTTCAGGGAAAATATTCAGTAAAGAAATATAATTCAAAATGGATGTCTTTATTTCTTCAAGCTTAAATGAACTGGTGGAAAAGCACTCTATCAGTTTGCTCCAGCTGACTGACTAGAATCGACAGAATAAGGATTTACTAGAATAAATTACCTTATTTTTCGCTCCTTAAGACACACCTGACCATAAGACTCACTTAGGTTTAGAGGTGTAAAACAAGGAAAAAAATATTCTGAACCAAATGGTGTAATAATATATTTAATAAAATATAGCAAAATAATATTTGAACCATGTAAAGTCAACAGCGGTATTAAGAACCATCATCACTGTCATTAACAAATGAAGAGAGACTTTAAGGTTCAAGCACTCTTCTAGTTTTCTTGAAACCCCAAGAACTCCTCATTGCTATTGTCTGAATTTATGAAGCTCAGTTGCTCACAATCACTTTGCAGGAGCACGTACCTATCACACGGCATAACCTATCCAAAGCCACCAGAGGACAAACACGTTTGGACCAATGCTCCCTGAAGTTATATCGCCAGTCTAGTCTCGCTATTTGTAATGCCACAAAGCTCTTCATCTCATCTGCAATTCAAAAAATTTCTCTGCATACCTGTTTGTCTCATCTGACAGTAGTTGAAAGGCAACTTCAGGAAAGAACAGCCTGAAGTAGTCCAGCGGCTGGTAATCTGTTGAGTCCAACAACAAGCCATCCTGTCTTATGAAGTCCGATAGCCAGTTTGACTCCCATGGATCAATGTCTGGGTATTTCTCCTACATGAACCTTGCTGTAGGTGCATCTGCTGCACGAATGCTTTCAGCTGGCAGCCGATCAGCTGGGGCAACATTGGCTGGTGTCTGATCAGCTGATGCCAGTTCCTCACTCTCTTGCTTGATCTCCTGATCACTCTCAACAAAATCAGATTCTAAAAAATCAGAGTCCGACTCAGTGATAATGTGCAAAACATTGTCTGCTGAGTATTTTGTTTTCTGCACTCGATTCGCTCCCTTGTGAGATGTCGATGCCTTTGTTTACATTTCGTAACTCACGCACACGCAAGGATTAGATGCCGAGTCAAAGAGTCTTAACAATCCTCCAAGTAGAGAGGGAATGCCTGTAACGTAACGGTGAGTTTTGTCGCCATTAACAGCTGATCGTCGTCCTCTACCCCAGATGTCGACTTTTGTCAGGTAATACACATCACGGTGTGTGACGCTATATTTGCTCCATAAGACTTACAGACATTTCGACCCTTCCTTTGGGGAAAAAAAAGTGTCTTATGGAGCAAAAAAAATGGTAATTTACATATCATCTGCATTATTTAAATTTAAACCAATCAACACACAGATAAATGGAATGTGCTAATATCATACCTATATTTTTAAAATAACTAAAAGTCCCAAAATTGTAAGCATTAAAAATTCTTTGATACAAACATTTATTTCTAAAGAGAAATTTTTTTACTTATAAATTATTTATTAAGGATAGGACAGGATGCGGTGGACACAGAATAGCTTTGTTTCACAAGAATGACACACCCAAAGCAGTCATAAATTCACACAGAAAATGATCGAACACAAAGGTATACATTTATGTCCTTTTCTGCTATGCCTGTCACCTTATACCCCTTTCCTTATAATCCTGCTCACAAACAAATTGACCATGCAGGCTACTTCCACATAAATATAATCCTCAATAAATAATACTCCGTATTACTCAATAATCTGTATTGTTATGAACACACACCACCACAAACAGGTGTCGTAATTACAACCTTGTATATGCTTAATTTGTGTCATAGCTCTCTACTCCATCTTCTGGATGGAAAAAAAATTGCAATGCAAGGTAGGAAAAGAGACTCTGTAAGTCATCTGACTAGACCTCTTACTTCAACCTGTCATTTAACATTACTTCAACCTGTCATTTAACAGACACTGCACACTATATATAATTTGTGTGTGGCAATAATGTATGCATATATCTCTATGAGAGTTGAGTAACTTTATGATCTGTGGATAAAACCTCTCTCTGAAGCTTATGATGTGAGTTGTCAATGGTCCTTTACTACTGTATTTGCTAGAATGCTAGGGAGGAGAGATAAAGTGACTGTGCAGAATAGAGTTATTCTTTAATAATACAGTTCATCCTAATATATTAAGTGTATAGTTAACTTTATGTGCCAACTTCATGACCATCTGCAGTGATTTGCTGTCCTGATCTTAAACAGGTGTGTCATTCCAGAATTAAATGCAGCAGATATCTGTGCTTTCCATGGTTATTATAGTTAACGAAAACTAAAATCAAAACTGAACCTTTTAATAAAAAAAAATTTTTGTAAACTAAAATAAAATAATTAACAAAACTGAAATGAAAAACTAAACAAAACTATTAAGGTAGCTGAAATAAAATAATAATTTACTAAAAATATTTTTAGTTTTCGTAACAGCCGGACTTACGCAAGAGCTAATCTGGTCTGCAGGGGTCTCAAAATTTAATCAGAATATATTTTTCAAAATTTCATATTTGGTTTTTGAATAAATATTTCTGCTGTTAATCTTTAGCCCTCAACCCTAAAACTGAAAGTCACCCAGCATGAGCTGACTGCATATATTTATCTAGTGAACGGCAGCTGGTGAAAGAGGGCGGATATTCACACATCATTTGCTGTGACAGTGCAAGCTAAATATGGGCGCATAAAATGTGTGATGAAGAAAGCGATTTACTGTGTGATAATAGTGAGAGTTCTTCAGGAGCTGATAGTAATAGGTGCTCAAGAGAGAAGGGGCTCAAGAGAGAAGTACTAGATACAGATAATCCTTTACAGAACTTCAGTCTCTTCATAAACGACAGCATGTTAACTATAATATCGACTGAGCCCAACATACAGTATGTACGCAGCAAGTAATATAGTAGCATACCCTAAGCTAAATTCGAAGCTGCATGTGAGTCTGATGTCCATTATGATGAGCTGCTGCATTTATTTGCACTTCTTGTATATTAAGATGTAATTCAAACACTTGAAGTCCGAATGTGCTGGTCAACAAAACCTTTACAGTATGGAGAGAAAAGTCATGAGTGAATAATGATTTAATTTATTTCTCAGGTGTCTGTGTCTTGTTAACAATAATTCACCTGCCACTTTACACAGGAAAAATCCTTTTTGAAAATAAAACAGCACTGATCGAGAGACTGACAAGGACAACATACAAGATCAGTATATTGTTGCTGACCAATCACTTTTGCTTTAAAAAGGTCGTTTAACAGCAAAGTGATACAAACGTTGTAAAATTCCTGAGTTGGCAATGTCTCTACCGAACTATAGAAAAGTAGGTGAAGAGAGTCTGTGAATTGGTGAAAAACAAAACAAATTTTTCTGTGTTTATTCTGTATTTATTAATTTATCTTTTTTAGTTTTACATTCACAGTTTAAAATACCTGATATTTTAAAAATAATCCAGTGGCAAAATTATGTTTTAAAATTTTTGTGTCCCTCTTTCCAATTTCTCTCTCTCTCTCAAAATAGATAGTTAAAATATCATACTTTTTGTTTTTAACATCAGCCATGTCATACATATCTATACTAATAAAAAGCAAAGCCCTCACTGACTGACTGACTGACTCATCACTAATTCTCCAACTTCCCGTGTAGGTAGAGAGCTGAAATTTGGCAGGCTCGTTCCTTACAGCTTACTTACAAAAGTTAAGAAGGTTTCATTTCGAAATTCTACGCGTAACTGTCATAACAGTCGACAACGTTCGCCATGTTGAACTTTCTTATTTATGGCCCCATCTTCACGAAATTTGGTAGGCGGCTTCCCTGCACTAACCGAAACCAATGTATGTACTTATTTCAGTGGTATGATGCCACTGTCGGCGGTCATATTGAACTTTTCAACTGTCTTTGTTACTTATGGCCCCATCTTTAAGAAATTTGGTACGCGGGTTCCCAACACTAACTGAATCCTTCTTACGTACATATTATACATCCATAGCCTGCAGCTCGGTCACCGTGTGAGGCGGCGTTGTGTCCCCCATCCCAACGCCTCCCACGTTGTTGGCTTCCTGCCTATATAAGGCCGTCCGTCGCTCCGGTCTCTACATTCCCTTCCTTGCTTCGCAACGGGATTCACGTCTCCCTGCTGATAACTACAGCTATTTTATTTAATCCACGGCTTCTCCGCTGTTTTATTGTTCGTTTAATATGATTATAGTTATTGTGTAGGTGTTTTAGACTTACTTTACATTGTTCAGGTACCCATTTTCTTTATCATTCCAAACGTACCCCCATTAACATGTCTATCGAGGTGATCACCATCGATCAAAGAACTGTCACTTACCGAGTGGTTCCATGCCCGGAGATGGCATCTGCCTTTTCCATTCTCTTTGTTACATATTGCATGGCCATATCAGGCTCACTCTTGATATCCGGAGGAACATTGTGTCTTATGTATTGAATGACTGGGACAGGTTCAAGGTGTGCACTGATGATGGTACAGGAGATAATTATACTACACAGTAGCACTATAAGAGTGAAATGCTTAAGTCCTTCACCTGTGGTTCTGCATGTGAGTTGATGGCTGCTGCTGAATTGTTTGGTTGTCACTTTCAAGTGTACCGAAATGGACAAATATTTTACACCTTTCAACAACCGCCAATGCCTCTTAAACATCTTAGATTCACAGGTGCCGATTTCAGTAGTGGACACTTTGATGTTTATGAATGTTTAAACTCTCAAAAGCTGGATGTGATATTATCGATGAAACCGGTTGTATGCTTACAACGCTTGACAGATGCCGAATGTCACTTCAACACAAGTCCTGCAAATACAGTCGTAATTGAAACAAACCATGAAACTCAAACCGATTATGACAGCAGCAATCCAAGCTGTGAGATTTGTAACAAGATTACTGTTCACATGGCCAACTGTACGTTGCATGCTTAAGAGTAAGCTCAGCACACAGCTTGGTCATATTACAACCGGAGGGCCGAACTAACAATGTGGTATACAAAGAAATCCTTAACAAATAATTATTGGTATATATTCCCTCAGTTTAAAAAAGGTTTAATTTTCTTCTTAATAAAAATTTTAAGGCACTACTTCTCCGCTGCAAAGCGCGGGTATTTTGCTAGTTGCATATATATAGTACTGATGCCATAGGTTGGCACACTGTCCAGCGACTTTTCCTACTTTGCATCCAAAGCTGCTGGTATAGGCTTCAGGTTTCCTGCCATCGTGCTCTGGATAATCGAGTTTAGAGAATATATATTATGGCGGACGGCTTGAAGGAACGGGAGAGGGACAATACTTCCCCTTGACCACAAAAGGGCAGCCATCCTGGTCTGCATGGGGGCTATGGGATCAGAGATTAAAAGCTCAACCCTGTTGGGGCCTGTGGCCCCCGCCAGGGGATGCCCAGAGGATTGTGAAGCCCTGGATTGCAGCACTTACACCGCACATACTGTGTATATAAGATAGCATGTTATTTACAACTTCAAAATGTAGTTTACATATTCTAGTTTTTCCTCTATTTGTCTCTGTGCAGTAGTTCTTTATTGTACTTTGTTAATATTTTTTCATTTTCTGAATGTCTAGAATTATGTAGAAAGTTGCCTGATTAATACAGTATATGAGGGGGACCCAAAAATGATGAGAATTTTTTTCTGGAGGCTAGAGGAGCATTAGTTCCGACGTTTGCCGCTAGGTGCGTGTACTAGACTGCCTTCTGCATCATTTGGCCAAGTGGCGTCTTTGGGGAAAAGGTCTGTAAGGTCAATGTAATTTTTTTCTTGAAGCTGTGTTACTGCCTTTGTCAATTTTGTGATGGCTGACTTGAAAGAATAACGTGTTTGCATCCAATTCTGTTTCCTTTTGGGGGAAACAGCTGTAGAGCCCAAGCGAATGCGTGATTCTGTGGGGAGAAAACAACTCGTATTTCGGCAATCAGGCGAGTGGCTTCTGTATCACAACAACACTCTCACCCACACAGCACTTAGTGTGTGGCAGTTTCTCACGAAAAACAGGATTACAGTGGTTCCCAATGGGACCTTAAGGGAAAGCGTTTCCAGGACGTAGAGGAGGTCAGTAAGCAAATGATGGGGGCACAAAAGGCTATCACTTTGCAAGAATTTCAGAGCAGTTTTGAACAACGGACAAAGTAGTGGGACATGATTAAATTTTGGAAATGTTCAGAGAAAAATAGGATTAAAAAAAAAATCGTTATTTTTAGGTCAACCCTTGCATATAACAAATTAGAAAATGTAGGCATGGCATAGCATTCAGGTGCATGCAGTTAAAAATATAAATGTTAAAAATTACTTAAAAGTGTAGCACAAATATGATTGAAGTGGCACTATGACTTTCATATACAGAGATTGCAATTCAAGTGATCTGAAAATGGGATTGATTGAAGTGTTAGTCGTAAACGGTCTATGATTGTAGTTTTGTATCCAATAGTTAGCAATTGGAAAATGTCTGTTAATACAAAATTACCAATACTAGCACAAAAGCACTGCCAACATTACCATTTAAAAGGAGTAAAGCAACTGAAATGAACTGTAATCCTGCTCTGTCATCTCTATTAGTGGTTAGCATTGTTTGATCTTCAGCCCTGAGATCAACTGTAGTTCCATTTCCAGGGGCATCTGTAGGATTTACAAGGATCAGGGTCATATTCGCCTCTGTAAGTGTCATCTAGTGTTACACACAGATAAATATCTAAAGAGTAAGATTTCACACAACTCATATATGTATATAAAATCAGCCCTACTTCTGTTTCATATGACTCATACATGTATGTAAAATCTGCACCCTTGTGTTTTATGCCACTTCTACACGTATAGAAAATCTTCCCCCTTGTATTTTGTGTGATACGTACATGTATGTTACATCTGCACTCCTTGGGGATTAGCATGACTCATACATAAAACCTTTAACCATTGATCATGGGCTATTTTGTATATAACAGGCAAGGAGATCAGGGCTTGCCATATATCTGGGGCGGTACATCAGGCGCCACATTCCCGTGTAATGAATAAGTTCTAACACCATTTACCTGCAAGTTGATAATGTCAGTTCTTTACAGTAATAAACTGCATATAATATAGATCAATCAATTCAATGTTATTTATGCTTATAAAATTGCTTTACCCATCCATCTCTTTCCAGAGAAGTGACTTTTTTGTACTCTATTAGTTAACTTACCTAAAGCAGAAGGAAAAGGTGCTGCTGTGTGAGCTGTTTGCATGCACACTTCACCTGGTGTCTGTTTTACTTACACTGGGCATCTGAGCAGCTGTCAGATGAGTAAATGAGGAAAATACACAAAATATATACACATTCCAGCAACGGCTCTCAAGATAAATTTGAAAGAGTAAACTAATTCATAGTTGATGTCGCACAAAATGTTTCTCTGTTTTAAGATTGATGAGTTTGCAAAATCATCAATGTTTTTCAATGGGAGATTTTGAATTTTCAAAACCTTGCACAGCATGCTGTGTTTCAGATATACTATATCAAATAAACAGAACTCTCGACAAATTTCTTTGAAGAATAAGCGTGCCAGATTTCAACAAAATTGTCCCATGGGGGCCGACTTTTTTCATATGGACAGGTAGACATACATGGGCTATCACAATGGGTGCTTCATGCTTTAAATGCAACTGGACCTAATAAAAATGGCTCATAATAGACCTTTATGCATGATTATCTTTTCTGACAATTTTATTCAATTTTATTTAACAGCAGTGTCTAGATAAACAGATTAATTGACTTGACGATCTTTATTTAGCTTTATTTGGCTTTTTACATTAGCTTTTTAAATAAATGCATAAATGCATAGTACATAGCCCACCCCCTTTTAACCCCCTGGGACGCGCTACGCGCCAGTGACATCTCTGCCTTTCGTGTTGTGAAGAGGGGGCTGAACGCACGCTAAGGAGATGTGGTCACTCCTCCGAAACCCCCTCTTAAACGGTGATACAATGGAAAACAAATACAGTACTTTTTTTTTTACCTCCTCTGTGCTCGATCAGCTGGTTTGCTGCTGCTGCTGCTTGTGTCATGCTGCATGATCTGCTTGTCGTGCAGCGCTTCAAACATTTAAAAGCCTGTACAGCAGCTGTTCTTTTGTCTCACTGCCTTGTCTCACGGGACGTTAAAGTGTCTCAGAGAAAATCACATCTCAATCCAAGATTTTTTTAATAACAGAAAGATACATACAGTACATATATAGATAGTAGTGTCATCAAGAAACTGATTTGCTGATACATACTTATTTTACATTTTTGAAAATCAACCAATACTAATTTTCTGTAGTATATATTCTGTCCATGTCAGTTGTGCTTTTCTGCTCACTTATTTTTTTGACAGCACATTCAAACCCCTATAGTACACTACTGTACACACACACTGCTTCTCACACGGATCAACAGCCCTGCCTCCTCTTATCCACTGTGCTGATGTTCAAAATTAGCTTTGATTTTCAATACAGAACAAATATATCTGCAGCAGGGCTCTCAAAATTAGTGAAAAATTAAGATTAAAATACTCATTAACAGTATGTACTGAAATATATTTGAATGTAGGTAAAATATTCTGGATGCTACACTTGAAGTATGTGTGCTTTTTATATCCCTTATTATTATGCATATTTCTACTTGGTGCTCCCAATATACATGAAAAGAATGATGTGTGCATGACTTGAACCAATGATTAAAAGAAGCAAGTGAAAACTATAGCCTTCAGAGAAAACTGAGGCTTAAAAACACATTCTTTTACAAAAATGTGAATCAATTTTTGAATAAACTAATATAAAAAGGGGCTGCCCTTTGTCACCGATTCTGTTCATAACTTTTATGGACAGAATTTCTAGGCTCAGCCATGGTGTTGAGAGGGTCTGGTTTGGTGGAGTCAGGATTGGGTCACTCCTTTTTGCAGATGATGTTGTCCTGTTTGCTTCATCAGGCCATGATCTTCAGCTCTTTCTGAATCTGTTCGCAGCTGAGTGTGAAGCGGCTGGGATGGGAATCAGCACCTCCAAATCCGAGACCATGGTCCTCAGCCAGAAAAGGGTGGAGTGCCCTCTCAGGGTTGGGAGCGAGATCCTGCCCCAAGTGGAGGAGTTCAAGTATCTCGGGGTCTTGTTCACAAGTGAGATCGTGAGATCGACAGGCAGATAGGTGCAGCGTCCGCAGTGATGCGGGGTCTGCCTCGGTCTGTCGTGGTGAAGAAGGAGCTGAGCTGTAAGGCAAAGCTCTCAATTTACCAGTCGATCTATGTTCCTACCCTCACCTATGGTCATGAGCTATGGGTAGTGACCA
Organism: Polypterus senegalus; assembly: GCF_016835505.1. Taxonomy (NCBI): domain Eukaryota; kingdom Metazoa; phylum Chordata; class Cladistia; order Polypteriformes; family Polypteridae; genus Polypterus; species Polypterus senegalus. The sequence goes on from NC_053163.1 coordinate 43,562,243, forward strand.
AAAGAACGAGATCACGAATACAAGCGGCTGAAATGAGTTTCCTCTGCAGGGTGTCTGGGCTTTCCCTTAAAGATAGGGTGAGAAGCTCAGTCATCCGGGAGGGGCTCAGAGTAGAGCCATTGCTCCTCCACACCGAGAGGAGTCAGATGAGGTGGCTTGGGCATCTGATCAGGATGCCTCCTGGACACCTCCCTGACGAGGTGTTCCGGGCACGTCCAACCGCGAGGAGTCCCTGGGGAAGACCCAGGACACGTTGGAGGGACTATGTCTCCCGGCTGGCCTGGGAACGCCTTGGGATTCCCCCGGAAATGCTAGAAGAAGTGGCCAGGGAGAGGGAAGTCTGGGCATCTCTACTCAAGCTTCGGCCCCCTTGACCTGACCTCAAATAAGCAGAAGAGGATGGATGGATGGATGGATGGATAATATAAAAAGACCTAGCAAAACTGAGTGTTATGAAGATCCCATAGAATTCAGTGCCATTTCTGATTTAGCATATATACATCAATATATAATTGTTTTTATCTCTTTGTTTCATTTTTCCTTTTTAGTACATGCTCTGTGTCAAATTCTGTTGTGCCTGTAGGTATAGTGCATGCCCAGCTGCTTCTTCTATTTTTGTTCATGGAGCTTATATACTTAAATTCCAGGTGTTTTATGTGTAATTTTCATTTAACACTAGAATTACCAGAGCCTACGAAAAAACTCATAGATCCATCCCACCTTAAATCGCTTCGCACCTCTCTGTCAGTGTCTTTTGTCCTGTAAATGTGTCGATAAGCAGCATATAGCAAGCAGCCTGCTATCACAACCCCCCACCCCGTACAATTTTCTCAGCTCAAGTCTGTTTACCTGCATGTCAGTTGCTTAAGGGTGTATGGAGTCAAGCAAAATGACACCTTTTATTAATACTATATCGTTTTTAGAACACTTGCATTTTATGTGCGTTCCGTGTCTACAACGATCTATGTAAGCATATCATTAAAACAGAAATGTTTTTCATGTTTTAGTAATAATTGACAAAATGTAGACATGAAGCGTATAATGTGTGAAGCCTGAATTCCAAATATCAAAGAAACACTTTCACAAAAGGTACAGATATACAGAACAAGTGCGCTTCTATTCAAGAATATAACTGCAGAAAAAGAACCAGTGTTAGGGTGTGACATTGACACGTATTTGCTATGACCACTTCGGTGGTGTAATGGTATCAACTGTTGACTGGTAATCAAAACTTCACGGGCTCGACCCTGGACGAGTCCGTTTTGAGAAGTGAGCTGCTCTTATTCTTACTAAAAAATAAAAGATAAAAGAATAAAAACATACATTTGATTTCAGTCTGTAACAGCTGGTGTAAATTTATGATACTTGTAAAGGTTAGCTTTGTTTTTCTTTATTCTGTTTTATTCTCTCAGTCACAGTCACGATCACACCACCAAACCCCCCACCACCGGATTTGACACTGCTGTTTTCACATAGATGCGCCATAACAGAGGTGAACTCAGATGAAGACGACGGTACTACATCAGAGCAAGAATGCACGTCTCACTTTTGCCGGCCGCACAGGCATCGCTGTACTTTGTGTATGTACATGGGAAGCTCTGCACTCTGCTTGTGACTTTATGCTGTAGGAAGTAAGTAAATATATAAAGGTAAATAACATTCGATCTGGCTCTTACATACAAAGTACAGCAACGGCAGCTTCAACCTGCAGCTATAGACTCTTCAGTACGCAAGCGACTCTCCATGTTAGTGTTTAGATCTGGACGGTGTATGTGCTCCAAAAAAAGTCTAATTGCATTCTCGTACAATTGCCTGTGTACTAAAATGTCAGCAGGCACTTTTCATGGCATCACACATATTTTTTGAGCATGCCCGTGTCGATCAAACACAGGAAGCTCTGCAGTCTACTTGTGACTTTATGCTGTAGGAAGTAAGTAAATAACTCAAGGTAAATAACATTCGATCTGGCTTTTATTTAAGTAACATATTGTGGTCCCCGGCTGGGGCTGGAGCCCGGCTGGGACGCCCAGGAGGACCGGAGGAGGGCTTGTGCCTCCTCCAGACCGTGAGGGGGCGTCCGTCCTGGTTATGTAGGGGGCCTCGGGTAAAGGGCTTGGAAGCCCAGCCCTGTAGGGACCTGTGGCCACCGCCAGGCAGCGCCCCAATGCCTGCATATCCCTTGAGCCCAGCACTTCCGCCACACCAGGAAGTGCTGGGGGGAAGAAGACAGGAGACACCCGGACGGCTTCCGGGTGCACAGCCGGCACTTCCGCCCCACAGGGGTGTGTCCAAGGGGAAGTGCTGGGAAGTAGCTGGAGCCCATCCAGGTTCCTACTTAAGGGGCCGCCTCCCTCCAGTCATGGGCAGAAGTCAGGTGGAAGAGGACGGAGCTGGAGGGAGGACTAGAGGCAGCCAGGAGAAAGGCAGAGAAACTGTGTGACCTGGGCATTGGGGGAATTGGTGCTGAAGGCACTGGGGTGTGTGAGTGCACAAAAACTTGTATATATTGTAGAATAAACAGTGTGTTGGGTGAACATAAGATGTCCGTCTGTCTGTGTCCGGGTCCCAGTCCACAACATAAATGTTAATGTTTTGGGCACACGCACCATCCAGATCTAAACACTAGCGTGGAGAGTCGCTCACGTACTGAAGAGTCTATAGCTGAAGGTGGAAGCTGCCGTCACTGTACTTTGTATGTAAGAGCCAGATCGAATGTTATTTACTTACTTCCTACAGCGTAAAGTCACAAGTAGAGTGCAGAGCTTCCTGTACATATATAAAGTACAGTGATGGCAAAAGTGTGACGTGCATTCTTGCTCCAATGTAGAACCGTTATTATCATCTGAGCTCACTTCTGTTATAGCGCGTCTTTATGTGAAAACAGCAATGTCAAATGCGAGGGGGGGTGGTGGGATGTGATCATGAATGAAAAAAAATCTGTGAGAAATTTTAGCTACTAAAGAATTAACCATTCAGATGTTTTCATTATCACTGTCAGTGTCAAAAGTCTAGTTAAAATAAGACATAATATATCATTTTTGGGCCTTAAAATAATTCTAGAAATAAAGTAATACAGATGATCTCCAATTGTATACAAATGCAGAAAAAGCAGCAACAGATTAGCAAAAGCCTGAATCCATTCAATCCCCAAATGACATATTCAGGAAATTTACCTTCATCTGTTATCCTTATCTGGTCAGTTTTGAATATTATAGTATTTACGAAGGAATGGTCTGATACAGATAATAATTTCATGCTACTAGAACTGGCTGATTCTGATAACATTTTTTCTTTTTCCTTTTACTAAGCTTCTGCATAACCAAACATGCATAAGCCTTTTGTTCTATATTCAAGTGTTATATACAGTGCATCCGGAAAGTTTTCACAGCACATCACTCTTTCCACATTTTGTTATGTTACAGCCTTATTCCAAAATGGATTATATTAATTTTTTCCCTCAGAATTCTACACACAACACTCCATAATGACAACGTGAAAAAAGTTTACTTGAGGTTTTTGCAAATTTATTAAAAATAAAGAAACTGAGAAATCACATTTACATAAGTATTCACAGCCTTTGCTTAATACTTTGTCGATGCACCTTTGACATCAATTACAACCTCAAGTCTTTTTGAATATGATAACACAAGCTTGGCACACCTATCCTTGGCCAGTTTCCCCCATTCCTCTTTGACACCTCTCAAGCTCCATCAGGTTGGATGGGAAGCGTCGGTGCACAGCCATTTTAAGATCTCTCCAGAGATGTTCAATCGGATTCAAGTCTGGGCTCTGGCTGGGCCACTCAAGGACATTCACAGAGTTGTCCTGAAGCCACTCCTTTGAATTTTTGGCTGTGTGCTTAGGGTCGTTGTCCTGCTGAAAGATGAACCATCGCAGTCTGAGGTCAAGAGCGCTCTGGAGCAGGTATTCATCCAGGATATCTCTGTACATTGCTGCAGTCATCTTTCCATTTATCCTGACTAGTCTCCCAGTTCCTGCCGCTGAAAAACATCCCCACAGCATGATGCTGCCACCACAATGCTTCACTGTAGGTGGATGGTATTGGCCTGGTAATGAGCGATGCCTGGTTTCCTCCAAACCTGACGCCTGGCTTTCACACCAAAGAGTACAATCTTTGTCTCATCAGTCCAGAGAATTTTGTTTCTCATGGTCTGAGAGTCCTTCAGGTGCCTTTTGGCAAACTCCAGGTGCCTTTTACTAAGGAGTGCCTTCCGTCTGGCCACTCTACAATACAGGCCTGATTGGTGGATTACTGCAGAGATGGTTGTCCTTCTGGAAGGTTCTCCTCTCTCCACAGAGGACCTCTGGAGCTCTGACATAGTGACTATCAGGTTCTTGGTCACCTCCCTGACTAAGGCCCTTCTCCCCTGATTACTCAGTATAGATGGCCGGCCAGCACTAGGAAGAGCCCTGGTGGTTTCGAATTTCTTCCACTTACGGATAATGGAGGCCACTGTGCTCATTGGGACCTTCAAAGCAGCAGAAATTTCTCTGTAACCTTCCCCAGGTTTGTGCCTCGAGACAATCCTGTCTCGGAGGTCTACAGACAATTCATTTGACTACATGCTTGGTTTGTGCTCTGACATGAACTATCAACTGTGGGACCTTATATAGACAGGTGTGTGCCTTTCCAAATCATGTCGAATTAACTGAATTTACCACAGTTAAGTTAATTCTGCAACCTCCAATTAAGTTGCAGAAACATCAATTTTGAGCTTCATGGCAAAGGCTGTGAATACTTATGTACACGTGCTTTCTCAATTTTTTTATTTTTAATAAATTTGCAAAAACCTCAAGTAAAGTTTTTTCACGTTGTCATTATGGGGTTTTGTGTGTAGAATTCTGAGGAAAAATATGAATTTAATCCATTTTGGAATAAGGCTGTAAAATAATAAAATGTGGAAAAAGTGATGCGCTGTGAAAACTTTCCAGATGCACTATATATATATATATATATATATATATATATATATATATATATATATATATATATATATATATATATATATATATATATATATATATATATATATATATATTCAATGAAGCAGAGGGTCATGGAGCGAGGAACCTCTTTAGAATTGGCCGATGTTAAGAGTGGTGTTCCACAGGGATCAGTGCTAGGGCCGCTGTTATTTTTAATATATATATAAATGATTTAGATAGGAATATAAGTAACTAGCTGGTTAAGTTTGCAGATGATATCAAGATAGGTGGATTAGCAGATAATTTGGAATCTGTTATATCATTACAGAAGGACTTGGATAGCATACAGGCTTTGGCAGATTTGTGGCAGATGAAATTTAATGTCAGTAAATGTAATGTATTACACATAGGAAGTAAAAATGTTAGGTTTGAATACACAATGGGTGGTCGGAAAATCGAGAGTACACCTTATGAGAAGGATTTAGGAGTCATAGTGGACTCTAAGCTATCGACTTCCCGACAGTGTTCAGAAGCCATTAAGAAGGCTAGCAGAATGTTAGGTTATATAGCACGATCTGTGGAGTACAAGTCCAAGGAGGTTATGCTCAACCTTTATAATGCACTGGTGAGGCCTCATCTGGAATACTGTGTGCAGTTTTGGTCTCCAGGCTACAAAAAGGACATAGCAGCGCTAGAAAAGGTCCAGAGAAGAGCGACTAGGCTGATTCCAGGGCTACAGGGATTGAATTATAAGGAAAGGTTAAAAGAGCTGAGCCTATGCAGTTTAAGCAAAAGGAGATTAAGAGGTGATATGATGTAAATGTTTAAAATTATGAAGGGAATCAGTGGATCGAGACTGTTATTTTAAAATGAGTTCATCAAGAACATGGGGACACAGTTGGAAACTTCTTAAGGGTAAATTTCGAACAAACATTAGGAAGTTTTTCTTTACACAAAGAATGATAGATACTTGGAATAAGCTACCAGGTAGTGTGGTAGACAGTAAGACGTTAGGGACTTTCAAAACTCAACTTGATGTTTTTTTGGAAGAAATACAGTGGTGTGAAAAACTATTTGCCCCCTTCCTGATTTCTTATTCTTTTGCATGTTTGTCACACAAAATGTTTCTGATCGTCAAACACATTTAACCATTAGTCAAATATAACACAAGTAAACACAAAATGCAGTTTTTAAATGATGGTTATTATTATTTAGGGAGAAAAAAAAATCCAAACCTACATGGCCCTGTGTGAAAAAGTAATTGCCCCCTGAACCTAATAACTGGTTGGGCCACCCTTAGCAGCAATACTGCAATCAAGCGTTTGCGATAACTTGCAATGAGTCTTTTACAGCACTCTGGAGGAATTTTGGCCCACTCATCTTTTCAGAATTGTTGTAATTCAGCTTTATTTGAGGGTTTTCTAGCATGAACCGCCTTTTTAAGGTCATGCCATAGCATCTCAATTGGATTCAGGTCAGGACTTTGACTAGGCCACTCCAAAGTCTTCATTTTGTTTTTCTTCAGCCATTCAGAGGTGGATTTGCTGGTGTGTTTTGGGTCATTGTCCTGTTGCAGCACCCAAGATCGCTTCAGCTTGAGTTGACGAACAGATGGCGGACATTCTCCTTCAGGATTTTTGGTAGACAGTAGAATTCATGGTTCCATCTATCACAGCAAGCCTTCCAGGTCCTGAAGCAGCAAAACAACCCCAGACCATCACACTACCACCACCATATTTTACTGTTGTTATGATGTTCTTTTTCTGAAATGCTATGTTCCTTTTACGCCAGATGTAACGGGATGTTTGCCTTCCAAAAAGTTCAACTTTTGTCTCATCAGTCCACAAGGTATTTTCCCAAAAGTCTTGGCAATCATTGAGATGTTTCTTAGCAAAATTGAGACGAGCCCTAATGTTCTTTTTGCTTAACAGTGGTTTGCGTCTTGGAAATCTGCCATGCAGGCCATTTTTGCCCAGTCTCTTTCTTATGGTGGAGTCGTGAACACTGACCTTAATTGAGGCAAGTGAGGCCTGCAGTTCTTTAGACGTTGTCCTGGGGTCTTTTGTGACCTCTCGGATGAGTCGTCTCTGCGCTCTTGGGGTAATTTTGGTCGGCCGGCCACTCCTGGGAAGGTTCTCCACTGTTCCATGTTTTTGCCATTTGTGGATAATGGCTCTCACTGTGGTTCGCTGGAGTTACAAAGCTTTAGAAATGGCTTTATAACCTTTACCAGACTGATAGATCTCAATTACTTCTGTTCTCATTTGTTCCTGAATTTCTTTGGATCTTGGCATGATGTCTAGCTTTTGAGGTGCTTTTGGTCTACTTCTCTGTGTCAGGCAGCTCCTATTTAAGTGATTTCTTGATTGAAACAGGTGTGGCAGTAATCAGGCCTGGGGGTGGCTACGGAAATTGAACTCAGGTGTGATACACCACAGTTAGGTTATTTTTTAACAAGGGGACAATTACTTTTTCACACAGGGCCATGTAGGTTTGGATTTTTTTTCTCCCTAAATAATAAAAACCATCATTTAAAAACTGCATTTTGTGTTTACTTGTGTTATATTTGACTAATGCTTAAATGTGTTTGATGATCAGAAACATTCTTTGTGATAAACATGCAAAAGAATAAGAAATCAGGAAGGGGGCAAATAGTTTTTCACACCACTGTAAGTGGATAGGACTGGCGAGCTTTGTTGGGCTGAATGGCCTGTTCTCATCTAGAGTGTTCTAATGTTCTAATGTTAACTTTTATGCTTTTGCAGTTATTATTAACTTTGGTATTTTCAAAATTAGTAACAGGTGTTACCTGTTTGTTTTTAATAACAAAATAAAATTATGTAGGCTTATTGTTCTGTGGCCATAAAATAGTAAAATAAAGCCCTTCATAAAAGAAACTAAAATGCTTGTCATAATTACAAGCTACAATTTTAATAAAATGCTCAGACAATAAAATGATAAAAAAATTTTAGGAAGATACAAGTCTAACATGCTTAGCAAGTGTATAAGATACTAAGCAGCGAGGGGAAAGCGTTCTCTATATTTTTTTTCTAATTCAAAATATGAGCTACTGTGCTAAACACACGATCACTCACTGTCCACACTTAGAGAAGCAGTGTCTGCATTTATTAAAGGGCAAAATTAAAATATCTGAACTCATTTAAAGCAGTCTGTCTGTTGCAGGGACTCCTTTTCTTCTACTCCAAGCTTTGTTGGACAACATATATGTCTGGTGTTCATCTCCATGCTAATGATAACTCCTTAGAGTCCCTGCTCTCAGTTTATTACTCTGATTTATTTAATGTATAAGCCATTTTTCTGATCCTGTCTCTCTCCTACAGTCTTCAAGACTGTTTTCTATTTACATCACGATTCACTTTGATTTACTAAACAGAAAATATTAACATTGCAGGGGACTGAGGGACCTACTGGGCCTTCTGGTTTGCCAGGTGTTTCCGGAATTAGAGGTGTAAAAGGTAAGATACTATAAATATATACCTTTTTAAACAGATGTTATATAAATGCATAAAGATATCATTTGTGTCCTCTGAATGTCATATTGTTGGAAATTGTTAATACATTTTGAAATGCAATTCATTTTTTTAGGATCTTTAAAAATGTGTACTTGGTTTAATCTTAAAAACATACACTGATAATGCAAGAATGACAATATAGCGGCAATTGTTAAGGATTTTCAAATATAGGTAAAATTCCATTACAATGAATATCTTTACAACAAAATTTTCATTACAGCAGAGTATTTTTATGGTCCTGACAGCTTCCCCATATGACATGAGTCTATAGAAATCTTGTTACTACGAAGTACATTCAGCAGATACTGTCATTACAAGAAGTGCCCAAAAGACCTTGAAATGCCTGATTGAATCATCTGCAGAGCAGTTAGTTCTGTAGCTGCAGCTCAGTTGTGCACAACGATCCCCAAACAGAAACATTATAATTTTTTTTTCTTTCTTCGAACTTTCCTCGTACTGTTTTTTTTTGCCTTTTTTGTTTCCTGCAGTTTTCAGTGATAACTTTTGCTTATTGCTCATCAACATTTGAAAAACATCCATTGGAATTTAACTCAATGTCACCCTCCTATAGAAACAGCAGACACAAAAAAATGGTAACAGTTCATATTAGAAAAAAAAACTTTTTTGTAGCTCTCGATTGTGGCAAAAAGAAAAAAGACGCTGCCAGTGAATTCAGAATGTCACCATCAACACTGTCAACTTTCTTGAAAGTCCAAGCAAAAAAAGAAGGAAAATCTCGGGTTGCAAACGCATGTGAACTGCTGCATTTGAAGACGTCGAAAAAGCAGTTTTTATGTGGTTTAGTGATGCTTGTTCAAGAAACATTCCTATTAATGCGGCACTCATTCAAGAAAATGTGAGGTTTTGTAAACTCTCTTGGGAACTCCCCCAACTAGACAGCACGCCGAAGAGCGTCCCGAAGTCCGATCTCTGCGTCTTGTACGGGGCAAAAGCAGGCTCACAGCTATGCTGCGTCTCTCTGTCAAAGTAAACAAAAAAAATCTCGATGGGTGATGTAAGGTTAGGAGCACGTACATTGTAAATGCAGATAACAGGATTACTTGGTTACTGACCTGGCCACAACCCTGCCTGACTGCTGTGTCTGTGTATAGCAGAGTGGCAGATCACACTAGAATAAATAACCATGCTGTTCCTGTTCCAAGCTGAATAAAGCTGGTTTTGCTAAAGTACTGAGACTAAGCCTCGTGTTTTGGGGTGCAAGACAGGGACTTATAGCGCGACCCCGATCTTTTATGATTTGCTTCTGTGGTGCTTCACTGCACCGGTGTGAGCCTGCTATTGCCCTGCCCTAGAAACGGACAAACAATCTTCCACAGACGCTGCAATCGCGCTTCTGGACGCACTTCAGTGTGTTGTTCCCGTTGGGTGGGGAGTGGGGGGGATCCCAAAAGTGTCCAGAAACCTCACAATATGAAGAAGAAGAAAAGGATGATTTGGCTTCTGATTGATAACTGTGCTGCACACAACATGCTTCCACATTTAGATAATGTTCACATTGAATTCCTCACACCCAGGTGCACAGCAGTGATTCTGCCATTGGATTTGGGCATTCACACCCTGAAAGTGTATTATGGCAAGGAAATGCTGAGAAAAATTCTCATCAGCATAACTTGTAGGCAAGAGGAGATTAAAATTAACGCCATGAATCATTTCCATTGCTAAGTCCCCATTTGCGGAGGGAGGGATACAGTATAAACATTAATAAGGAAGATGTCATTTATCTCCCCGGGCAAATAACATGGATGAATTCTGACAGAATTTCAATATCTGAATTTCAAACTGTAATTCTTCTAAAATTAAGTGTAGATTTAACTTTAACATTAAGTTAAATATTTGGCTTTTACAGATAGGTTTATGGAAATTACTACGGCTGCAACAGCAAAATATCTAAATTAACACATATGTAAGAAAATATATTATGTAAAAGTAGAACATGGAAAAGTCCTGTTCATTTGGATTCACAAATTTCACCTAAACACACTGGTCCTGCACTATATGAGTTCTCTAGACCACCTAGACACCCACTGCAGTTTGGAGTGAAGAGTGCAATTATCTATCAGCTCCAACAAGCTTATTTTCAACTAGTCAAAGCTGGCATCACTGTGAGGAATATGTTTTTTGATTTCTCCAGTGTGTTCAATACCATTCAGCCATCACTGTTAAGAGGTAAGCTCGAAGATATGCAGGTTTATGAGCCTATGGTGTCCTGAATAATGGACTATCTGTCAGTCAAACCACTATTTGTGATACTCAAGAACTGTGTCTCTGATACAGGCGTGAGCAACACTGGAGCACCACAAGGAACAGTTTTGCCTTCTTTTCTCTTCACTCTTCACACTATAAATATAACACCAGGTCATGTCACTTGCAGAAATTCTTAGATGATTCTTCGCTTATGGGATGTATTAAAAAGGGGGATGAATTCATTGGAGTAAGGTGAAGAACTTTGTTTCTTGGTGTAGAAAAGAATTGTCTGCAGCTTAACATCAGCAAAACCAAGGTGTTGGTTATTGACTTTTGCCGCACCAAAAAGCCTCTATGTGTGGTCACTGTTAAGGTAGTGAAGGTAGAAATGGTGCGCTCCTACAAGTACTTGGGGTCCATATCAATGGATTGGTCTTGTAAAACAGAGAGACAATATAGAAAAAGGCAAGTCAGGTTGTTTTTCCTTAGTGTGTGTCCCCGTGTTTCTTTGACATAGATAATGACATTCTTCACATCATCTACAACTCTTTGATGGCCAGTGTGATTTTCTATGTTGTGGTGTGCTGAGCTTATAACATTACTTCAAGAGATGTCCACTTAATCCGCAAGCTAATTGAAAGGGCAGATTCAGTTATGGGATGCACTCTGGACCACCTGAAGGTAAATAGCTTATGCTATTAAGAGAATTAAAGCAAAACTGAGTGCCATTATAAGCAATGCTGCAGTAGATGTGTGTCAAGAAAAACTCCTAGGACTCATTTACAGTACACCAACAGCAGTATGCCTGCACAATGTCTCACTGTGACTTACAAGTCAGATATTTTCTTTCTTTTTTAATTTACAAGTACTTTGTTACATAAGTACACTTATCAGGAGTTTGTACTTTAATTGAGTAAATTTAATTTATGGCTGCTTTTACTTCACTACATTTTTAGGTCAAATGGAATACTTTTTAATTCATTATATTTTCTAGCAAGTCTTTGTACCTTGTTACAAAGACCATGCTATACATTCATAAAAGAGACCTATCAGGTGTGTTATCAGCTTTTAGGTTTTAGTGTGGGTTATATTTACATTAGATTATAGGGACATTATGCTGCAATATTTTTGTATTTTGCATGTGTTTTATCCATTAATTCCATGATCTGTGTTTTTATAATGTTTAATTGCTAGTCTGTTTTATCATTTATAAAATTGACAGATTTTTCTCCAGTGCCCTAAATATTCATTTTCTCTCTGATACAGTTCCACTTCATTCTTAAATCCCTGATTTGCTGTTGTTTTATATTAAATCCATTAAGTATTCAACATAGCAAACAAAAGGTAGTTTCTTTTTTCATTATTATAATCAGAAATAACAGCCATAGTTCTGATTTTCCCTTTATTATTCTAGCAGCTTTAAAATTGAGACTTTAAAGAGCATTTGCAGTTTCAGGAAAGCTAACTCATTGGAGGTTGCTGACAGAAACAAAGGCAAAATGAAAAATACATCCATCCATTATCCCTGACGTGTGCTTTGCAAACGCTAGAGTCTGTTGAGAGTGTTGGTTTGTTCTGTGGTGTGAGATTTACATTAAAAAATACATTTTGCTCTTAAAACTTGGGTTTTGGTTGCCTCTAAGGAACCGTGTGGGAATTTTTTAAAGCTTTTTTCCCTTTAGAAGGGTTTTTTTTTTGCTTTTTTTTCGCCCGCACAAGAGCAAAAGTAGCTGGGTGTTTGGAAGTGCGCTTGGAAAAGTTATTTGTACTTGTTCTTTTTCTTGTTATCTGTATTTGAATTAGCATCGAGGCGGCAGGGTAGAAAGCAGCAGTAACTGATATCGGCATTTGTAAATAAATAACCGCGTCGTCGTAACAGCGATTCCTTAGTTTAAAGGAAAAGAAAAAAAGGCCGCGGCTGACTTCAAAGCAGTAAAAGGTGGAAACTCAGTAGTGCGCAGGTAAGCGGCCTGCGTTAAGACACCGATCAGGCACAAGGAGCAGTAGGAGCAAATAAGGTAGTAAAGTTTTATTTATTTGTTTATTTTAGATTAAACAGTCCTTAGCGTCCAGAGGCAGAACAGTTAAGTGGGCGACAGCGTATTGGTTCATTAATACGGGGGAATACAAACAGTGCGAGTGAAGAGCTTATAAGTAAGAAGAGCGCAAAGCTAGAAGAGACAGAGAAAAGTAAAGTTAACCTCATAGAAAGGCAAACAGCAGGCAGCTGAGAGGGAGAACAGTACAGGAGCTTAAGGGGAAAAGGTGTAAAATATCTGTAGCAGATCTTAGTGTTACCATTTAAGTTAAGGAGCAGCTGAAAGAAGAAGAAATTTAATTTTAAGAAAAAAAAAATATATATAGTTAAGGCAGCTTAGTAATCCCAAATCAAATTTTAATAATGAGGCCAGTGCAATGCAAGTCCTGTTGGATGTTGGACTTTTTAGATGATGGTTTGGAAGAGCCAGTTGTCTATGAGGGCTACATCTGCAAGAGATGCCAGCTGATCCAGCACCTCGAGCTCAGGGTCGCTGAACTGGAGGAGGAGTTGGCTGACCTGCGTTGTAATAGAGAATTGGCGGACTTGGCCCAGGTGTCCTTTAGAGATAGTGTGCACCCCTAAGGTGGCGGGAGGAGATTCCAGACCAGACAGGTAGGAATAGGTGGGTCACGGTCACAAGGCGTAAGGTAAAGGGTGCACACTGTCCGGGGGCATCAACCCCAGAATTAGAAGTGTCTAACCGTTATCATGTCCTGGCGGAGCTGGACGGTGACTCTGATAATTCTGAGGTGGTAGGCAGGGTTGAGGAGCCCCAACGGGCCACCTCAAAACCAGTTCCCAAAAAGAGAGAGGTAGTGATAGTTGGGGACTCAATCATTAGGGGGATTGAAGCGCAGGTGTGCTCCAGAGAGAGAGAGTCTCACGGGTGTGTTGCCTTCCGGGAGCACAGGTGGGAGACCTCCCTGGAAGGGTGGATAGGCTCTTGGCCAGAGCGGGGGTGGATCCAGTTGTCATTGTCCACGTTGGAACAAATGACATACATAAGGGTAGTCTGTCAGTTCTGCGATCCAAATTCAAAGAGTTAGGTACCAAGCTGAGGAGCAGAACTGACAAGGTAGTCTTCTCCGAAGTTCTGCCTGTGCCACGCCAGTCCAGGTAAGATTGAGGAGATTAGAAGGCTTAACGCGTGGCTCAAATCTTGGTGCAGGGTAGAAGGGTATAGGTTTATGGGGCATTGGGACTCCTTTTGGAACAGATGGGACCTGTTCCGCCGTGACGGGTTACATCTGAACCGGAGGGGCACCAATGTATTGGGGAGGCGTATGTGTAGGCTAGTCGAGGATTGTTTAAACTAGGGAATGGGGGGGCAGGGAGTTTAGGACAGGCCAGATTTAGATCTATACATGGAAGAACAAACAATGGTGTAGAAATAAAAATGCATAGTAATGTAAATTTTAAGCAAACACGTAAAGATAGAAGGATTAACACATTAAAAATAGCTTGCCTTAATGCTAGAAGTATCAAAAATAAGGTAAGTGAGTTGGAGTTGTATGTAGCAGAGCACAATTATGATATTATAGCAATAACGGAAACCTGGCTAAATAACAAAGATGGGGATGAGTGTAACATAGAGGGATACACATTTTTAGGAAGGATAGACAGAACAGAAAAGGAGGTGGGGTTGCTGTTTATGCCAAACAGGAATTAAATGTAAGTCATCTTCAGTTGGATGATGAGCCCCATCTTAGTGAGGACATGTGGCTTCGCCTGGAAAATATTAGGGAAAAAGGTCTCATTTTAGGAGTGTGTTATAGACCACCCAATTCAGACAGTAATTTCAACACACATCTTTTTAGTAATATCAAAAGGCAAGTTTACAGGGGATATTATAGTCATGGGGGACTTTAATTATCCAAATATTAACTGGGATAACCTTACAGATGGAGGAGCACAAGAGCAGGAGTTTTTAGAAGTAATCAGCGACTGTTTTTTAACACAGCATGTTAAAGCACCAACAAGGGGTGAAGCCTATCTGGATTTAGTATTCTGTAATAATCAGGATAGAATTGAGGGTGTAGAGGTGATTGAACCACTAGGGTCAAGTGACCATAATGTAATACAATTCTCAGTATTTTGTAAGAGTACAGATGCAAAGACTAAAATTGTTAAGTTGAACTTTAGTAGGGCTAATTTTGAGCAGATGCGACAAAGTCTAAGTAGGATAGACTGGGATAAGCTTTTAAATGTGGAGACAGTCGAGGAGCAGTGGAACAGGTTTAAAATGTTTTACATGTAATGCAGGACAGATACATACCTAAATTTGGAAGTAATAGGAAACTAAAAAACTCCACGATGGATTAATAAAGATTTAAAAAAGAAGTTGCAAAGGAAAAAACTGCTGTATAAGGCATATAAGACTAATGACTGCAAAGAGAACCGTAGCGCATATGAGAAAATGAGGGCAACCATTAAGAAGGATATCAGAGAGGCTAAAAGACAGTTGGAGAGGAATATAGCAGATAAGGCAAAGAAGACCCCAAGAGATTCTTTCAGTATTTTAGTAGTAAAAGAACAGTTAAGGAGGAGGTCAAGTTCATCAGGAATAGTAAAGGGAATTAAAAGATACAGACAATGAAATAGCAGATGCCCTAAACTTACATTTTTCTGAGGTGTTTACAAGTGAGCAAGTGGATAACCTGCCAGAGGTAAACACAACTACTAAGGAGGTACTGAGGGATTTGGAAATTGTAGAGGGAGAAGTGCTGCTCAGATTAAATAAGATGAAATCAAACAAATCACCAGGCCCAGATAATATTTATCCTCGTGTTCTTAAGGAGGCTAGTGAGTACATATATAAACCCTTGACACATATTTTTAGGAAGTCACTGTGCACTGGAGAGATTCCAAAGGACTGGAAAATGGCAAATATCATCCCATTATATAAAAAGGGTGACAGGGCAGATCCAAGCAACTATAGGCCAGTAAGCTTAACAAGCATCACAGGAAAATTAATGGAAGGAATTATTAAGGATAAGATTGAGCAACACATGACAAGGACAGGAGTTATTCTGAACAGTCAGCATGGGTTCAGAAGGGGGAGGTCGTGTTTTACTAACATGTTGGAATTCTATGAGGAGGCAACAAAAGGATACGATCAAAGTGGAGCTTATGATATTATTTATCTGGACTTTCAGAAAGCATTTGATAAGGTGCCACATGAGAGGTTGGGCATCAAGTTAAAAGAAGTGGGAATTCAGGGTGATGTTTTTAGATGGGTGCAGAATTGGCTCAGACACAGGAAGCAGAGGGTGATGGTGCGAGGAACCTCATCAGAACTGGCGATGTTAAGAGTGGTGTTCCACAGGGGTCAGTGCTAGGGCCGCTGCTATTTTTAATATATATAAATGATTTAGATAGGAATATAAGTAACAAGCTGGTTAAGTTTGCAGATGATACCAAGATAGGTGGATTAGCAGATAATTTGGAATCCGTTATATCATTACAGAAGGACTTGGATAGCATACAGGCTTGGGCAGATTTGTGGCAGATGAAATTTAATGTCAGTAAATGTAAAGTATTACACATAGGAAGTAAAAATATTAGGTTTGAATACACAATGGGCGGTCGAAAAATCGAGAGTACACCTTATGAGAAGGATTTAGGAGTCATAGTGGACTCCAAGCTATCAACTTCCAAACAGTGTTCAGAAGCCATTAAGAAGGCTAACAGAATGTTAGGTTATATAGCACGATCTGTGGAGTACAAGTCCAAGGAGGTTATGCTCAACCTTTATAATGCACTGGTGAGGCCTCATCTTGAGTACTGTGTGCAGTTTTGGTCTCCAGGCTACAAAAAGGACATAGCAGCACTAGAAAAGGTCCAGAGAAGAGCGACTAGGCTGATTCCAGGTCTACAGGGGTTGAATTATGAGGAAAGATTAAAAGAGCTGAGCCTTTACAGTTTAAGCAAAAGAAGATTAAGAGGTGACATGATTGAAGTGTTTAAAATTATGAAGGGAATTAGTACAGTGGATCGAGACTTGTATTTTAAAATGAGCTCATCAAGAACACGGGGACACAGTTGGAAACTTGTTAAGGGTAAATTTCGCACAAACATTAGGAAGTTTTTCTTTACACAAAGAACGATAGACACTTGGAATAAGTTACCAAGTAGTGTGGTAGACAGTAAGACGTTAGGGACTTTCAAAACTCGACTTGATGTTTTCTTGGAGGAAGCAAGTGGATAGGACTGGCGAGCTTTGTTGGGCTGAATGGCCTGTTCTCGTCTAGATTGTTCTAATTCTAATTCTAATTCTAAATCTGCATGTCTTTGGACTATGGGAGGAAACCGGAGCACCCGGAGGAAACCCATGCAGACATGGGGAGAACATGCAAAACTCCATGTAGGGAGGACCCGGGAAGCGAACCCAGGTCTTCTAACTGCGAGGCAAATGCGCTACCCACTGCATTACCTGAATGTAATTTTTTGACCAATGGCACCCCATTCTGCACACTTTTCAAATTGAGCTGCTCTACACACTTGATCTAAATTTTGTTTTGTATTTTTTTTACTTAGTAGATGAATTTTTAACTTGCTGGTAGTGAAAATGTTTGCCAAATAAAAATATTAAGAGGAGGCAGCATTTCAAAATCATTACAAGGCAACATTTGCCCATTTAGTTACTCAGTTCATGTCATGCTAACAGACTGTGCCTTGACTTATAGAAGACATAGACGATCACTGGCTTTTGCACCCAGGGATCAAAAAGACATACAGAGGACTACAGTGGTGAGCAAATTTAATGTATTTAAGTAGTCATGAGTGATTTTGTAGCCTTGCAACGCTTCATTTGGAGCTGGGAAAAAGATGTCAAAGACAACCGCACAGCACATTTTCAGGTAACTGGAGCATTCTTCTGGAGGACATTGACTCTCAGATTTGTATTTGCCATTTTATTATGTTATATGGAAGTTGAATTGTTGTAGTGTAATATTAATGAAAGCTGGTTATATGTATGGAAAAATGTTAATTCTTAACATTTTCATTGTCTATTGGAGGGCATATTATGTCCTGAGCTTAGTTATAGGTAATTCTATAGTTTACATAAGTACTGAAGGGGGTAATTTTCTGCCAATAAATATTGTTTTATATTAACAGAAAAAAATCATGCAGCAGTTTATTTCAGTATACGGTACATTTATATTCTCATTTATAAATTGCATTTAAACTTCAGATGACAACTACTGTATTTTGTTTTGTGTTTGATTATTGAAGCATACTTAATGTGGTACTTGGTTTCACTACTTTTTTGTTAGTGTTTTTTCTCTTTATTTCATCACTTGATTCTGTCTTGGTTCATTTTTTGCTGTCTTTTGGTTTTTCATGTAGCTTTGGTAGATTGAGGATCACGTGGCCAAAGCTCAGCTGGTCAAAAATCAAGCAACTCCATTTTAGAGAATCCAGAAATTAAATTGAGAGCATTAATGCTAGATGTGTAATAACAGACCTCACTTGTACTCTTTAGTACTCCAGATAGTGTGTAATCACTCATTTGGACACATTTTAAAACATTTTTCTGGTTAGTCTTTTTTGATAAATCTGAAACACCAAATGGCACAGTTAGTGCTTATTAAACACCTTATGGAGAAATGTGATCATCATGATTTTTTTTTCTTTCCCTTTTCAAAGCAAGTCTCCTTTTATGTCTGTATTTATATATTCTGCAACTGGAAAATCAGCAAAAATGTAATATTACCAGTGACAACAGTAATATGACCAGTGAGAAAATACCTAGGGCTGCTTTTGGATTTGATATAAGTATAGCACAGATAAGTGCAGCAGTCAGTGTAGATCTGCCTTAAAATTAAACAGTTAAAATAAGCCACCAAGAAAAATCTGTCATAATGCCAATGAAGTAGCACATTTTGTGTGATTTACTTTATGCTTTTCCATATAGCAAAGTTTGTTTTTCACCAGGCCCCCATTCACCTATGTTTCATTAAAGCAAATTAAATAAAAAAGGCAATTTAGCCTAATTTGTTTGTCAATTATGTTCACCTAATTTCCCTAACATGACATCAGGTCAAAAATTAAATGTCTCTGAAGTCATACTGTCTACTGTTTGTTCTCTGAAGAAGAATGTTCTAACGCTTGTATGGAAGTTAACAAGTTTCCATGTGTGTCCATCTGTTTTTGTTAAAGAACACATTTTAAAATAATACCCAGCATGCACTAGTCATTAGCCTAGTCATTCTTTTTTGGACGTTTCCTAGTACTATGTCTTTTTTTATAATATGGGGACAAAAACTGCACATATTATTCCCATGAGGCATCACTAGGCTATGAAACCTAACATCAATATCGGCCTTCTTAATTGCTTCTGTACATTGTCTGAATATAAAAAGTGAACTGTCTAATACTACTTTTTCTCATAAAGTGTACATTCAAGTTTCAAGCCTCCTTTTGTGTATTCAAATCTAACATTTTTATTTCCAATGTGTTTTACATTTCTTCTTATATAATACGCTATCGTGGCTTTTCATTTGTCTGTCCAGGATTTTAAATCACCTGTAGCAGAAAAAACGTTTCACCTATTGGCTTGAAATTTGGTACACATACTGTATATTACGTGACGTCTACTATCCGCTTTCAGGGTGATGATTTTTATTACTCTTTTTATTTTTATTTTATTTTATTGTAGAATTAACTCTCTGCAGCGCGCAGCAAAGAGTGCTATGCGGCGCATGCTTATGGGTGCCGTTTTTATTCCCTACCACCTTTGTGATCACTTTCCCTACCTTTTCATATCTTTAATCATTCTTGAGGCAGATTTAAGACTTAAGTGCCATCTTAACTGAAAAATTTAAGAAAGCATACTAAGTAATTGTAACACAAAAACTAACTTAATCAGTTTTAATGTGAAAAGATGCAGACGAAAGAAGAGAAGCAGCGGGCTGCTAGGTTGGAGAATAGAACAGCTGCTCAGGAAGCAGCAAGGCATCAACCTCTGAGCAAACAAATGCTAAACAGAGACAGAGAAAGAGTATGAAAACTATGAATGCTCAAGTCATGTGTATTCACTGCACGTTATCGTGCAGTACGCCGTTACTGGTGTTTATATAATACCACATTCATCATAAATCTTCCCAAATATAAAATCTGTATGATATCCATCCATCCCTGAGTTAGCTGATTCTATAATTGTTGTTGTTTCCGGTTTCCGGTTGGGCAAATGCTGGCATGTTCTCATTTTTGTTGTTTTTGTTGTGGGATCTTTCTTCATGTTCCTGGTTGGGACCTTCTGAGTTTACTTTTACTCCTGAACTTTTTGGAGACCTACGATTGTTTTGATATCTAGCTGCAGTTGTTGTGTTGCCTTCATTAAGATCTTGATGGCCGTCTTAGGGTTTACACGAGCCCTGGCCTGCTCATGAAACTTCGGTCTGACCTGGCATACCATTAATAAGTAACAACTTTCTTTCAGGTTTTGTTCAGTTGTCTGTCCGTTCTGACGTGGGGCTGGCTGGCTAACGTGTTTTTGAACCTTTGTGCCAGGGCAGCATGTTGGGGAGCAGGTGGCCATGTAAAGAGTGACTAATTCTTATTTAATATAATTTTTTTGGGATCTGATCCCCTGTTCTTCAACTTATGGGTTAAAGCATATGCATTTTCATGGCACTTGCTTATTCAATTGTTGAGCTGAGGAGTTTGAACTGGATGCCTCACATAGGAGCTGGATTATATAATCACTGTGTTGCCCTAGGAATTATAAGACGGGCCCTCTATAAACATCGCAGTTCTTGTCGGAGGCTGTGCTGGAGTTTGCCCTCTGGTTCTCTGACCATCAGTTTAATTCATACCATCTATTCTGCTGCTGGATTTTCTCTCTGTGGATCAAGTGTGAGACACAGAGGAGTTAACTTTGATAACCTTCGCTCACTTCAATATTCACGTATGATAAAGAACAATCAAAAAGAAACAATCAAACGACTCTGTGAAGATGGCCTTAATGAACGTTCAATCCGTAGCCAACAGATCTTTTATTTTAAATGACTTTTTTACCTCACGCAACCTGAACTTTCTGTATATGTTATGACGTGGTTAAGTGCTGGAGGTTCAATTTCTCTCCCGTCCTGATTGTGCCTTTTTTAGCTCATCTAGAATCGCTGGTCAAGGTAGTGGGTTTGCTGCAGTTTTTCAGAACAGTTTTAAATGTAGACTTTTGACTGTAGACAATTTGTCCAGTTTTTAGGCTCAGCTGTTTAAAATTGATCTTACAAATCCCATACTGTGTGCACTGGTTTATAGACCTACTGGATATAATAAGGATTTTATCCAGGAGTTCTCAGAGTTCTTATTTTTCATGGCACAGATAGAATGCTGATTCTGGGAGATTTTAACATTTATGTTTGTTGTCCGACAAAACTCCTGGTTAAAGTTTTTTTAGGTCTTGTGGAATTTTAATTTTACTCAGGTGGTGACAATCAGGGAGGAAATACATTGGACTAAGCCTTGCATGGTCTCACTCCAAAATACATCTGTGACCTCCTTCACCCCTATGTGGCTCCTTGTAGTTACAAGATCTCGGATGAACTCAAGGGGAGACAGAACTTTCCCAGTTGTTGCTCCTAGGCTTTGGAATGACTTGCCTTTTCACATTAGGTCTTCATCCTCTATTGTGGTTTTTAAAAGTCGGCTTAAGACCTACTTGTTTTCTTCCACCTTTCACTATGTATAATAGGACTAGCAAAATACCCGCGCTTCGCAGCGGAGAAGTAGTGTGTTAAAGAAGTAATGAAAAAAAAAGGAAACATTTTGAAAATAACGTAACATGATTGTCAATGTAATTGTTTTGTCACTGTTATGAGTGTTGCAGAGATATATATGTATATGTATGTATATTATATATATATATATATATATATATATATATATATATATATACTAGCAAAATGCCCGCGCTTCGCAGCGGCAAAGTACTGCCTTAAAATTTTCATTAAGAAGAAAATTAAACCTTTTTAAACTGAGGGAAAATATACCAATAATTATTTGTTAAGGATCTCTTTGTATACCACATTGTGAGTTCGGCCCTCCGGTTTTAATATGACCAAGCTGAGCGCTGAGCTTACTCTTGAGCATGCAACGTACAGTTGGCCATGTGAAAAGTAATCTTCTCTGAAATCTCACAGCTTGGATTGCTGCTGTAATAATCGGTTTGAGTTTCATGGTTTGTTTCAATCACGACAGTATTTGCAGGACTTGTGTTGAAGTGACATTCGGCATCTGTCAAGCGTTGTAAGCATACAACCAGTTTCATTGATAACTTCACATCCAGCTTTTGAGAGTTTAAACATTCATAGTTCAAAGTGTCCACAACTGAAATCGTCACCTGTGAATCTAAGATGTTTAAGAGGCACTGGCGGCTGTCGAAAGGTGTAAAATATTTGGCCATTTTGGTACACTTGAAAGCGACAACCGAACAATTCAGTGGCAGCCATCAACTCACATGCAGAACCATAGGTGAAGAGCTTAAGCATTTCACTCTTATAGTGCTCCTGTGTAGTATAATTATCTCCTGTACTGTCATCAGTCCACACCTTGAACCTGTCCCAGTCATTCAATACATAAGACACAATGTTCCTCCGGATATCAAGAGTGAGCCTGCAATATGTAACAAAGAGAATGGAAAAGGCAGGTGCCATCTCTGGGCATGGAAACCACTCGGTAAGTAACAGTTCTTTGATCGATAGTGATCACCTCGATAGACATGTTAATGGGGGAACGGTTGGAATGATAAAGGAAATGGGTACCTGAACAATGTAAAGTAAGTCTAAAATACCTACACAATAACTATAATCGTAATAAACGAACAATAAAACAGCGGAGAAGCTGTGGATTAAATAAATAGGCTGTAGTTATCAGCAGGAAGACATGAATCCCGTGGCGAAGCAAGGAAGGAATTGTAGAGACCGGAGCGACGGACGGCCTTATATAGGCAGGCAGCCAACAACGAGGGAGGCGTTGGGATGGTGGACCCAACGCTGCCTCACACGGTGACCGAGCTGCAGGCTATGAACGTATATATGTATGTAAGTAGGATTCAGTTAGCGTTGGAAACCCACGTACCAAATTGCATGAAGATGGGCCCATAAGTAACAAAGATCGTTGAAAAGTTCAATATGGCGGCCGACAGTGGCATCTTACCACCGAAATAAGTACGTAAATGGGTTTTGGTTAGCGCAGGGAAGCCGCCTACCAAATTTCGTGAAGATGGGGCCATAAATAAGAAAGTTCAACATGGCGGACGTTGTCGACCGTTATGACCGTTACGCGTAGAATTTCGAGATGAAACCTGCTTAACTGTTGTAAGTAAGCTGTAAGGAATGAGCCTGCAAAATTTCAGCCTTCTAACTACACGGGAAGTTGGTGAATTAGTGACGTTGGAAAGTTCAAAATGGTGGCCGACAGTGGCGTCATACCACCAAAATAAGTACGTACATCGGTTTCGGTTAGCGCAGGGAAGCCACCTACCAAATTTTGTGAAGATGGGGCCATAAATAAGAAAGTTCAACATGGTGGAGATTGTCGACCGTTATGACCGTTACGTGTGGAATTTCGAAATGAAACCTGCTTAACTTTTGTAAGTAAGCTGTAAGGAATAAACCTGTCAAATTTCAGCCTTCTACCTACACGGGAAGTTAGAGAATTGGTGATGAATGAGTGAGTGAGTGAGTGAGTCAGTCAGCGAGGGCTTTACCTTTTATTAGTATAGATTGTGGTGGATGTTATAATTGGTTGTTTTAATAATCTGCTTCAGTATGATTGTTTGCATTGTGTTTATTTTAAAGCTTCTTTGTACAGCACTTTGGCGCAACCTCTGTTTTAAATGTGCTTTTATATAAAAATAATCTAATCTAATAGTATCTGCCACTAGCTCTATCACCTGTCGAAAATAGGTAAAAGAATACAGTGGTACCTCGGTATACGTCTGCTTTGGAATAAGTCCAACTTGGTATACGTCCTGTTTAGAGGCGAAATATTTTGCTTGGTATACGATCTTTGTTTGGAATACGACTCATGTGCTAGAACAACACGTGTGGTATACGGGCGCACGCCTTAAAAAAAAAGTTTTAACCTGTACAGTAATCCCTCACTATATCGCGCTTCGACTTTCGCAGCTTCACTCTATGGCGGATTTTATATGAAAGCATAACTAAATATATAACACGGATTTTTCGCTGCTTCGCGGGTTCTGTGGACAATGTGTCTTTTTACTTCCTGCACATGCTTCCTCAGTTGGTTTGCCCAGTTGATTTCATACAAGGGACGCTATTGGCGGATGACTGAGAAGCTAACCAATCAGAGCACGCAGTTAAGTTCTCCTGACTGAGAAGTTAACCAATCAGAGCACGCAGTTAAGTTCCTGCGTGCTGAATGCAGTGTTAACCAGGAAGTCTCGTCTCGCTAATTCAGCATCAACGTGTTTCGCTGTGTAAAGAGTTAACTTTTGTGCTCTTTTGTGTTTATCTTTGTGCATAGTCAAGCCCTTCATTATGGCTCCAAAACGATCTGCTACTGCTTCAGGAGCCGTGCCCAAGTGCAAACGGAAGATGTTAATGATTGCCGAAAGGTAAACGTTTTGGATTTGTTGAAGGCTACGATTCTTTTTATTTAAAAAGTAGGAAAGGAATATAAGATCTACGGCCGCAGTGTCCTTTTAACCAGGGTGCAAAATGAGTTGTAAGTGGATGTAATAAGGCAGTAGTCTGGATGGAATCTGCTTTAGGGATTTGGATTGAAGACTGCCAGAAGAAGAACAACGGCAGTGCTTCACATTTGCCTGAAGAGGCTCCTTTGGAAGAGCTGTAACGGTCTCCTTTGTTGTGTAGTACAATTAAACTCATTGTTATCGGACAAGTCATTTTCATTTATTTCATCTAATTGCTTTTGTATTTATGTATTTTAGTATTAAGCAGTGTTTAAATTATTTTATACAACCCCATCAATGTATAATATGCCAATACCAATAGGTTTTTTTTTCATGGGAACGAATTAATCATTTTCCCATTATTTCTTATGGGACAAATTTGTTTGGTATAAGTCCTGTTTGGTATAAGTCCAAGGATCTGGAACGGATTAAGGACATATACCAAGGTACCACTGTATATTAAAAAAAATTTGATTGCTTTCCCCATGTATAACTTTAATGCCTATCCTCTATATCCTTGTGTGCCTTTCCTGGCACTTCCACATCAGTAAGTTCCTGTTTAACCTGCTTCTCAGACTGTCATTTCCAGGCACCTTGCCCATTTCCTGTCCACTTTTATGCTTCATGTCTCTGCAATTAACTCTTAATGCACCTTCCACACCTTTCTCCTCCTTATGTGTGTTGACCTTTCTTCCCAGGCCAAACTGACCAGTCAGATTGATCTGAGGGACTGGTGACACACACACACAGACTAGCATTTTTTATATATTAGATTTGACCTAGTTTTGCATGTTCTGCAGACTTAGCCAGTTTGCTATTCATAGTCTTGCCAAGATCTGTTATGTATATTAATAAGAGCAGTGGCCCCAGTACTTATCCATTCTTGTGTTTAAGCTAAGGTTGCATACAGTCTACACACAGTGCCTTGAATCCTACATTATTTATATTTTTCACAGTCATCCCATGTGGGACCTTACTCAAAACCTTCTGAAAACCAAAATAAAATATATCATGTACATGTCTCATCATATGCCTTTGTTGCATTTTATTAGAATCCTAGCATCATGAAATACAATCTTATCCATATAAATCTATGTTAACTATTCTAATAAAATACCATTTCTTGACAAGTGATGCTCAGTCTTTAATAATTGCTTCCATTAACTTATCCATGATGCATGTTAAGTTTACTGACCTATAGATACTTGCATTGGCTCAATCACCTTTTTTTGTAATGGTACAACATTTGCTACTGTGCACATATGTGTTAATATAAAGCAGAGGTGTCCAACCCTGGTCCTGGTGGGCCGCAGTGGCTGCTGGTTTTCATTCTAACCATCTTCTTAATTAGTGAGCTGTTTTTGCTGCTGATTAGCTTGTTTTGCCTCAGTTTTAATTAAGTTGACTCAGACCCCTCAGTTGTTTCTTTTTTCCATAATGAGCAGCCGAATAATCATGAGACACAAAACAAGCTGCCACATGACCAGCCAACTTGAAAATAAAGAAAGGTGAAGGTTTCAGTCATATCGGTCTGCTCAGGTCACCAAAACATCCTGACAGTGGTCTTAGAAAAAACAGAAAATCAACAGTCTGCTGTGGCAGAGCGAGAACAGGAACAAGTCATGATATTCAATAAAAGCTTTAATTAACAGCAAGAATTGGCTTCTCATTAAGAAACAGGATGGAGTGAAATTGGCTGGACTTTGACTTTCCAATTTAGTTGGTCATATGTTGGCTCATTTCATATCTTAATTCTGTTTCATTTCTTCATTAAATGACATCCAATCAATTTAGAGGACTGAATCCTTAAACAGGGCTATTAAAATGAAGGGAAAGGAGTTAATTAGCAGTGAAAACTGCTTACTGATTAGGAAAAGGGTTAGAATAAAAACTTGCGGCCGGAGTTGGACACCCTGATAAAAAGGATCATCAGTGTTCATTCAGCCAACAAATATCCTTTGCTTTATCTATTTACCATTACAAAAATGAGCCTCAAAATGAAACTATTGCATATTTTTTGTGCAACACAAAGAATTTATTTTGTAAACCAAAAAATATTCAGATTAAAACTGACTTCCAAAGATGCTAAAATTGGGAAGCATTAAAACTATTCTGAAGGTTAAAAACTTACAACAAAAGTAAATGCTAAATGTTAGCACATGAAATATTAGACCATTTACATAATGTTCTGCTATACTATTTTTTTTTTCCATAATAATTATGGTCCTTTTGTTTAGGTGAGCCAGGTGATTCAACTGACATTCCTGGAGCACCAGGAGATCCTGGGGAACCTGGTTTGCCAGGTTAGTGTATACATTTCTGGATCGTCACAAGCTTTATTTCAATTCAATTCAGAAATATTTATTTATTTATTTTTTACTTTGTTTAATCTTTTTCAGGTTTGAAAGGGAATAATGGACAACCAGGAGATCCTGGAGTCAAAGGAATTAGAGGAACCTCTGGCTTCAAAGGCAACAGAGGAGACCCAGGGCAACCTGGATATAAAGGTAGACCATGCTCTTTAGTAAAATATTTAGACAGGCCTTTTGTGTTTTACATTAGCCCAATTAATTTATACTTTTTCTCTTAAATACAGTATATTAAAAGCTTCTTCTAATCATTAAGGTGAAAATTTAACTTTGACTTGAAAAATGACAAATTTATTATTTAACCTGTGTCTTAAAAATTGGCCCTTATATGTCAGTATGGGTGTTGTTGTGTCCGTGAACGTAGATTGAGTCCTGTCCATGTTTGGTGCCTGCTTTGTGTGTATTACTCCCGCCAAACCCACATTGAAATAAAGTTTAATAAGGATGACTGGAAGAATGTTAATCTTTTCTTAGACATTAATCAACTAGAGGAGCAAACATGAGTATAAATGAATTTGCCAAGCAGTATAAAATTCATTTCATCCAAAAAGAGTGCTGACACACTTTCTCGACTCTCTTTAACTTTGAACTTACTAATATAAAGTCTTTATAACTTATTAAATATAAAAATAAAATAATCTTCCTATTTTCTTACCTACTTAACTTGTCCAAGGATATGGAGAAAAATAACATTCTAATTATTTAATAATGCTAGCAAAAATAATATTCAAAAAAAGTAAACAAAGCAATCATATATTTTGCTGTTTATTATGTATACTTTGTATATATCATACTGGGAAATAAACAGACCTCCAGTCCTCCCAAGATCAAGGTTTCATCCCAAGTAGTTTGGATTGCTGTGCTACATGTACCTGATACACACATATAACTTAATTGGCTTCTAATATTTGCTTCACACTCAGCGGATATCACTGCTCGTTGTTTTTGTTCTGTCATGTCACCTTCTTGATCAGTTTGCTTTTGCAGTTTGTGATAAGAAAGATGTGTACCCTGATAACTTGACAGAGGTTGCAGGTAGATAGTTTTTTGCTTCACCAACATGTATCATATTGTGGAAGAAATCCCTGAGGATGAATAGTTCAATCAGTTAGATTTGTATTCAGTCACAGATGAGTACATGGATTCTACGTTGCAAGGCAGAAGAGCAAAGTTCCATTTTTTGATTGGCTTTTTATAATTTCTCTTATTTATCAAAAAAATCATAATATCATTTACTTAAGCATTTTATTTTATTACGCTAATAGGCCATCTGTTCTTAGTTTTTTTGTACTTGTCAGATAGATCCTAAAGAAGGAAAGGTCATCTTTACTGTGTCAAATAGACACCTTCCTAAAGAAACTGGAAATTGTCCTAGGTCAACTTATTGCACCCTGTCTTATGACAGGCACCTGTATGAATAACCTGCTTTTATAGCAAAATGGCTTTGTCAGCTATTTATGCTAAGTAACCTGCAAGCAGTTAATTTTTCTTTCACAACATCATAACCTTTTGATTAAAACCAAGATCAAGGTTCTAGCCCTAGTGGTTCGCAAGTAATTGCATGACGAATGGACAGAACCCTTAGCATTTTATGTCGTAGAAGGTAAGTATTTCTGTCACTTTATTGAAAATAACAAAGTGCTTAACAGAATGTAATGCCAACAGTTCAAACTCATATAAAACATCTGGAAGAAGTGTATATGGCAATGAAAGCATAATATACAGTAGAAGCACAATACAGTTTATCAGCATGTAATAATAATATTTGACTAAATAGAAAGTTATGTAAAATACATCAGGAAAGAAATATACAGGGGTGGGCAAAAGTAGGTTTAGTTGTTCATATGGAAAAAGACATGTTTTTTATGATTATTACAATAGCTTTATTAACTTAATAGCTTTATTAACTTTATTAACTGGAAAGAATGTCACAATGGTGCAATACCTGTACACTTAGGTACAATCTCGTAAGTGTTTATTATCAGCCATCATTACCTAGAAGATAAATCATAAGTAAGGAAACAAAATTATAACTATAATAATAAGACAAATAATACAAATAAATAATACTGTAATAAATAAATAATGTTTTTGTGTACTCACAACTGTAAATCTACTTTTGCCCACCCCTGCATATGAAGTTTTTATAACATTAATTTTTCTCACCTTAGAGATGGAATAATAATTGTCTCAAACATACAAATGCAACTGCCTCTTTCTGAGCAATATTCAGATAGCAGGCTTGTGCCCTTTATATTTCCCTCTTCAACTAAGTCTCCTGGAGTCAACCATAAAATATCTTGTAGCTTCTTTTTACTTTATATGTGGAATCCTTACTGACATCAAAAAAAGTATAGAGATGTTGTATGCACTAATTAGTTTCAACCTGTGTCATCCACATAATAAGCCAGATACAATATGTGACAGTCTTACAACAAACTGATTAAGAAGGCTGGCTCTGTCCTGGGAGGTAGTCAGTAAATTCTGGAGACAGTAGTTAAGGGAAGAATACTTAATAAACTAGTGGTCCTCATAAGCACTTCCCCTTTTCATGCCATTCTGGTTAAACAATGGGAAATCTACAGCACCAGACCAATTGAAGCATGCTACTGCAGAGTTTGTATGAGGTCATCACGGTTAGCAGACATTGCATTCTACATATAATGAGTTTCCTTACTGATGGAGGGGTGTTGTTACTCTCTTACTCTTGAGTTCTTTTTCTCATCTTAAATTGACCTGCATGTTTTCCCTCACAGTGTTCTTCTTTCAGTAAGTGTTGCTACAATTGTTTGCAGTTTACTTTGGAATTATTAAAGTTTCTGATAATATAAATAATTTTAGACTATATTTAAACTTGAAGCACAAGTTCTAGAAGACAGTAATCAGAACATAATTGGCTGCATTATGATCGTCATTTTTTGCTTACTAACCCATACAGTAGAAATACTTCTCTATAAATATTTTAAACAAGTGAAACATGTCATTCATTGAATCATCTATATATATATAATTCACTAAGGGCACGCAAGACAGAGAGCCCTGCCTGCCAACTCACAGAGCCCCGACTGCCCACTCTAACCCTCCTGCCGCATCATGGGATACGCATGACAGGGCCAGGCCCGCCAACTCACAGAGCTCCGCCCACCAACTCTAAGACCATGGGATACACTCGACAGAGCCCCACCTGCCAACTCTAACCCTCCTCCCGCGTCATGGGATATGCACGACAGAGCCCCGCCCACCAACTGTAACCCTCCTCCTGTGTCCACCATCGCTCTCGAGGCATGTGCACTGCCTGCTCATGTGCCCGCACACAAGAACTCACCAAAACACAGCCTCAGTCGCTTTCGTCTGTCCTACAGTCCACATGCACCTCTGAGCCACATTAACTTTTCATTCGTCTTTTCGGTTCCGGCTGCTTTTCTATATATATAATCGACCAAGTCGCCCGACCATGGGATATGCACAACAGAGCCCCGCCCACCAACTGTAACCTTCCTCCCGCATTCACTGTCGCTCTCGAGGCATGTGCACTGCCTGCTCATGTGCCCGCACGCAAGAACTCACCAAAACACAGCCTCAGTCGCTTTCATCTGTCCTACAGTCCACATGCACCTCTGAGCCACGTTGACTTTTCATTCGTCTTTTCGGTTCCAGCTGCTTTTCTATATATATAATCGACCAAGTCGCCCGACCATGGGATATGCACGACAGAGCCCCGACCGTCCACTCTAACCCTCCTGGCGCATCATGGGGGACGCACGACAGAGCCCCGCCCGCCAACTCTTACCCTCCTCCCGCATCCACCCTCACTCTCAAGGCATGTGTACTTCTTGCTCATGTGCCCGCCCCCAACACGTCACCAAACACATCCTCACTCGCTTTGGTCTGTGCTACAGTCTACATGCAGCTGTGAGCCACGTTGACTGTTCATTTGCCTACCATGGCCACCGCCTCAAATGCATTTCATGAAAACAACACTTCTTTCAATTTTGTACAAATTCCTGCATCAGGTAACTGTATCAGATTCAAATTTACCTTTTAGTTTTACACGCAGACAATTTTCTGTTAGATTGGCATTTGCAATGACAATAAAGCACAGGGCCAAACTTTCAAAAAGATATGCCTGTATCTGCAAAAACCTGTTTTTAGTCACGGACAATTATATGTTGCTCTCTCCAGAGTTCCATCTTTTCATTCACTGACAGTTGTATCCTCAAATCTTCCCCGTTTGGACAACTGTATCTTTCAGGAAGTGTTCACACATTAATAAATAATTATGCGGCGTATGCCATGCCACGGGTTGGCTAGTTTTAAATATTTTAATAGATCTGTTAGTTTGGAGTTTCATTTCCACTTTCGGGCGGCGTTGTGGTGCAGTTGGTAGTGCTGCTGCCTCGTAATTAGGAGACCCAGGTTTGCTTCCCGGGTCTTCCCTGCGTAAAGTTTGCATGTTCTCCCCTGTGTCTGCATGGGTTTCTTCCTGGTGCTTCCTCCCACAGTCCAAAGACATGCAATTTAGGTGCATTGGCGATCCTAAATTGTCCCTAGTGTGTGCTTGGTGTGTGGATGTGTGTGCCCTGTGGTGGGCTGGTACCCTGCCCGGGGTTTGTTTCCTGCCTTGTGCCCTGTGTTGGCTGGGATTGGCTCCAGCAGACCCCCGTGACCCTGTATTTAGGATATAGCGGGTTGGATAATGGATGGTCTATAATGGTGTCTATTTTTTTCAAAACCATTCATCCAATCATTTCTGCTGCCTAGTTTTACCTTTACATTTCTGTTTTTTGTCCCAGTGTCTATATTTCAGCAAGACATACAGTAGTCTACATAACATGCATGTCCTTAGGATGTTAGATGCAACCAAAACCCACATAAAAATTGGAGGAATTTAAAAAACATGACATAGATAAAAAAACAGGTAATGAAATCCAGCATCTGGAGTTGTAAACAACAGTAATAATGACTATGCCACTGTGCTATTAAAAAAGTATTTGTCGTGAATTTAAATAAGCAGCTCTTGTATCAATGTAAAAGTGTTATTATGCTATTTATGATATTCACTCGAATTATTAATTAGCAAAGTTTTTGTAGACATTTTATAAAGAGAGGCCTTTGAATAACAATTTCCGCAAATTACATTCTGAATCATGTGGTATTACATAATATTAAAGTGTTCTGGTGCTATGTTAAGTTCATCATTAATAGTTTTTTTTCTTAGGTGGTGCACCAGGGCTTCCGGGTCCAACAGGATATCCAGGTTTACAAGGATCAAGAGGACCTCCAGGAGGTCCTGGAATTCCTGGAATGCCTGGAATCTTTGGAGAAAAAGGTAACATTTTTTAACTTCTCCAAAAATGTGAAAAAAATAAACTTCTAAAATTAAAACTAGCAATATTCTTTTCACCTATTTAAATAGAGTAAAAATCATTAACATGCAGTGAATTACAGGCCCTCCTCAGCATATTCCTGCTCAGTCAGTCTGTACCCAATAACCAGCTGAGGCAAAAGACCATCATTATGCCTCATACCATGACACACACTTCATATTGCATTTTTCACATTGTTTGTTTGTGTAAGTTCAATGGTCTTTATTTCTTAGGGTCAACATCACTCTTCTAGGATATTGGTTGCTAAACTCTGTTACCAGCTGAGGTGCCATCAGCAATGATTACTAATCAATTGTTATAATGGACACAATGAATGGAATTTCAGCTCTAGAAATCCTTTGCCTATAATTT
Source organism: Polypterus senegalus (assembly GCF_016835505.1). NCBI lineage: Eukaryota > Metazoa > Chordata > Cladistia > Polypteriformes > Polypteridae > Polypterus > Polypterus senegalus. The sequence continues at coordinate 43,594,744 of NC_053163.1, forward strand.
AAAATGCTACTCTGTGATCCAAGGAGGATACCATGTGTCTTTTAGGTGGCAAAAGTGTTCAGATTGATGGTATCATTGATTGGTCATGACCTAATGCAGCTGTGCCATGTCATTGGGCCTCTTGGACTCAGTTGCCACTGTTGTCAAATGGCATAAATTTCACAATTATAGACTAACTTAGAGGATTTAGTAAAGGTCTATCCACCGTTACATTTATGCTTTCATGCTGTTGTTTTATCAAAAAATACTCTAGTAGTCTGAGTATGTTATTTAGTATGATTTCTTTTACAGTTTAAATCTAAAAAAATACTTTCTTCACTTTTATTTTTATTTAATTTTATTTTTTCATTAAAAATACATAGTTTATATAAAATAATTACATGCATTAATTGCATTGATTCAAGTTTTAACTTTTTCTATTTTTTTTACTTTTTGAAAACTTTTAACTTTTAAAAAATGTCATTCATAAATATTTGTAGTGCTTTACAAGATAAACTCTATAAAACTAGCCTTTTATTATTGTGAAGAGAGGGGGAGGAGGGAAACGTCTAAAATCTATAGGTACTGTCAAAACCCTGGGCTTAGGCTACGTTCACACTACAACATTTTCATTTCAAAACATTTTTAAACAAAAGCGATTTAAGTCCAAACTAGTTTTTTCACATTGTTTATAAAAGTATCTCTGCAGCTAAGAGTGAGAAATGATCTGCTTCTGGCAGCTGTTTTGGGGAAGTGCTCAGTTCTAATTTTGTTGGATTTGAGCACAGTGTTTGACATGTTTGATCATGACATTCTGATTAACAGTCTGGAGCGCTGGGTTTGTATTCGGAGAACTGCTCTTAAGCGGATTATCTCAAAGTCAGGACATTTTCTGTACATATTGGTAGTTCAACTGTTTCCTGTAGGGTAGCCCAGTTTTCTATTTTAGGTCCAGTCCTCTTCTCTTTATATATGTTACCATTATGCTCTATACTAAACAAGTATGGCATCCTGTATCATTGTTACACTGTTGATACCCAACTGTTGATGCTCTGGAGAGCCTTTTCAGAAGTCTCTGTTTTCAGGGATTAAAAATAACAGGGTAGAGTGGGTATAAGGAAAAAAACATAGACTAATATCTTTCTTTTTTAAACAGAACATAGTAGTGTGAATGTAGCCTTACAGATATTTAATTATAACATGGAATGATTGCACCATTAAACAAACTCATCAACAATAGGTCCATAACTGTCCTTATCTTGTAACAGACACACAATGAGAGAGTAATCTGCAGACTGTAAAATGTGTCTGTCCTTATAGGAGCTCCTGCAGTCAATAATAAACAAAATAAACAGAGGAGACAGACATCAATTTTGAGATGATCTTGAATACTTATTCATTGTATTCTTTTAGTTAAAAAGTTCATAGTCTAGACCACCAAGAAAGAATCTAAATTAAATTGATCAGTTAGTTTCTCATTTAAAATCTGAAGCTGTACAATTATAATGCAGCATGGGGTTTTGACCCTTCTAAGTGTTTATGTAGCAGATTCAGAAGTATAGCTGTGACATCCTCCACTCCTCTCTTTGCTCTATATGCAAGCTGTAGAGGTAGAGACAGGCAAGAGTTTTTTTAGCATCTATCTTTTAGTCAGCTTCTCAAACCTTAAATAGAATTCATTATATTTTAGAGTCAATTGGTAGTCGGTTTTAACACCTTGCAATTCCCCATGATTTTAGTTTTTAATTTGAATGCCAGTTATCTTTTTCATACTATTTCTCAATGAACCCAAGTTGTCAGTTCTCGGTTCATTGTCAATCCTGTTCTTATGCTTCATCTTTACATGCTTGATGTCTCGTTTCACATCCTTCTGTAATTCATTCTCCTCAGTTACAGTATTATATAGCAATTGACTATTTCCTCTGTTTAGCATGTGGGTTCTATGACCATCATTTTGTTTTCCATTGCAATTAACATAAATTAAGTAAGTAAGTACTTCTAGGTTATAGAACATTTTTTAATTGGACTAGCAATTTCTTAGTTTGGACTCCTGTTGTTTTTATGTTCTTCTATCTTGTTCACCCAGATCTCTCTCCTCATCTTTAAGTACTCTCTTATTATAAAAAGTTGCCGGATATGTTTTATTGGGTTAACGGTTTTTCATCTTGTATTTGTTTTCTTTTTTTTTTTTCTTCATATCTAACACACCTTGTTTTCAATTCTTACTTGCCTTAACGTGTCTCTAAAAACAATGGTATTTAACTTTTATTGTTCAAGAATTTGTAATGGAGACTTCACCTTTTCCAGGTTTTCCAGGGCCTCCAGGTTTAAATGGTCTTAATGGTTTGCCAGGAGCATTAGGACCACCCGGAACTCAAGGTAAGAATTTCAGTTGTGAGGTTAACTGTGTTGTGGTTTACACGTGCAAATGCCTAAACCTTTAATTTGTTTTTAGAATTTGTCCAGGTCATTACACTGTCTTGTTGATGTAGAATGTTTTACTGTTATGTTTTTAAATATTTTTATGTGGATTACCCAAGGTGTAGCTTTCCATACTGTAGTTCTTTATTTATGTTACTGAAGTGTATTGAACCACAGTATTTGACATTTCTGTTAAAGTATACTATGCAAAAATCCAAATGTGGACAAAAATATAACATCATTCTTTAACAGTAGAATCTCTGAAGCCTTATTTGGTATACATGCATTTCATGCATGTTCCGCGTCTACAAAGATCTAAGTAAGTGTAGGATGACTTGAAATGTGAGGCAAGAAATGCTGAACGCATACCTGAAACAGAAACTTTTTCCATGTTATACTAATAATGACGTGAAGTGTATAACGTGTGAAGACGTTAGTCCAAATATCAAATAAACACGTATACTTTTATTCAAGAATATAACCAAAGTAAAAAAAAATAAATACATTTACATGTTGCTGTCAATGATTTAAAAACCCTAGCTCAAATGTCAATCGAGATAAAGTTGATACGTATTATTATTTAGTGGCGCAGAGGTAAGAACTGCTGCCTTACAACCATAAAGTTCCGGGTTTAAGTCTGGGCACACTGCATTTTGAGTAGTGAGATACTATTACTACAACATAATAAAAAATACATTTGATTTGAGTCTGTAACACCTGGTGTAAATTTTGGCTACTTGTAAAAGTTAGCACTTTTTTTATTATTCAGTTTTATTCTGTCAGTGATGTTCATGTGGTACAACAAACTTACCTCTCCCCCTCTGAGTTGATGCCGTTTATCTCTATTCTTTTCACAAGAGCAGCGATGAGCACAGTTGGTGCTTGCTCAGAACTATTTGTTGTACCAGCAATCAAAGATATGATGTCCCATGACCGCTACAGTATCAGACTATCATGTGGTATTTGCGCTTTGACAACAAAGACACCTGTGCAGAACATCTGAAAAACGTCAGGTTTGCTGCAGATTCGGACATCTAGTAACATTTTGTTGAGAGCTGTGTTTTGAGTTACATCCCAGGTCAAAGACTTTCTGAGTCTGTGGTCATAAAGCTTATGGAGCCATTTCTGGACAAAGGCAGAACCATAACAACAGACAACCTCTTTACAGCACTTTTGCTGGCTAATAGACTGCTACACAGCAACACAACTCTGCTTGGCACCATAAGTAAAATGGAACATCCACCTGCAGCCGTAGTCTCTTTAGTATGCGAGCAATTCGCCATGCTAGTGTTTAGATCTGGCAGTGTTTTGCTGATGGCGGATGTTTTTTTGTTGATTTGATACCTGCTGTCGCTGAGTTTTAATTCTATCCTTAGTGTCTTGCCTTTCTTACAGTTTTAGTTTGGCTTTTTGTTACTTTGTTAATAGTCGGTTCTATAGTTCATTAAATAACAACTGTTTAGCTTCATAGAGCTAAATAGGCAAGGCAGGTTCTTGTGTAATATGTTGCATGTACTTTGATAGTTTCTCCTTACAGTTAGGCCTAGTGTTAGTGTTGATAGTGTACTCTCATAGTCAGTGACTATTCTCTATCTTAAAAAAGAAAACAAATGAGCAGCAAAACAAATTATTTTATTTCTGTGTTTACTGTAATTGTAATTTGCTAAGATAAGGCAGCTAAAGATTAATCTAAGTTGTAAATTTACAGTTTTGCTTTAATGTGCTGGTTTGCATCAAAAAGCCACAACTGTTATCTTCGATCTCCCAACTTTGCCTTGTCAGAGGTTTGGTCTTTTGGGACTTTTTGTGTGTAATATCCCTGATGTGACATGATACAGACCAGCCCACCCCAAGGTTAGGTGGGCATTATTCCTAGAGAGAGGTTGGGAGCATGCACTGAAACAGTGCATTGCTGCATCAACCACACGACAAACCACCTCAGGATTCCAAATTAGCACCCAAGCACAGCTGTGCAATGCGTGACACCTCAACACTATACTAGTTCAAATGAAATCGAACAGTGGGTTTTTTTTTACTGTGACTGGAGTGCCAATCCTGTCACCAACCCCCGAGTTTTCCCTACAAGTTGGAGGACCAACTAGCAGGCCTGGATTCAAGGTAACTTCATATCCAAGATGGCGCAATTGCAGGTTATGGGCCTTGCTAAAAGGCCCAATGGAGTGGAATCATTTCTGCAACCTTTTGATTGCTGGCGCAGATCCCTGTTATTTCTAGGCCATCATGTTATTTGCCAACAAAATGAAATAGCCATACAACTCCTAAATCAGAGGTCTCTTGCTTTTTTCAATATACTTATGAAAATGTTGAAGGAGCAAGTTGCCATGGTCAAGAATGTTATCTTGTGGAGTATAAGCAGCTTAAGCTTTGTATTCTCAATAGTTAAGGCCACACTTTCCAATCACTTTGTCTTGGGGATTGTTGATGGTGAGAGTAGAAAAGCAGATCAAGATCTTTGTGTGGTGGATGTGTGAAGTAATCAATGCTTTTAATACCTTCTCTACATTCCTTTCATCTGCATGAGTATCTATATTTTTATCTTCCTCAGCTGTTGTTGCCTGTGTCATGTACCCAGAAGTACAACATACTCTTGGCTCCTGCAATTTAACATCCTCCCTCCCACAGGGCCAGCCTCATTTTTTATAACAAAGAAATTAAATAATTAATAGGACTACTACTATCTAGTGTGCTGCTATGTACCATGGCTAATTATAATCTGCAGTGCAGAACACATTATGCTTGTATAACTATGACATGTTATTGTATATCATTTTATCACCTGTTCTGAATAAAGCTGAAATTTCTGTATGTTTTTGCATTCTTCCTCCTCCAGTGCATGTTTTTTTTTTTGTTTGTTTAATTCTCGTTTTCTCAGTACCAACTTTTTCTTTTCTTTCACTTTTGGTGCCCATTTTAAAATGGTTAAATGCAGTGAGTAACATAAGAAAATGGATGAATGGATGGTTGGTTTCAGTTTCACTTGCAATGGGTTGTACCATTTGGAGAGGGGTCGCCTTATTTTCATATAGAATGAATACCTGCATTTAAAGTGGGTTTATACCACTAGGAGAGTAGACATTTATTTATTAGAATTTCAAAGGGTGTGCACAGCAGCTTCACTGACCCAGAAACATCATTGACCCACCAGGAAATATCTTAGTATTCCTGATGGCCACTCTACCCTTGGCAGGAAATCTTCTGAATTGTACTTCCTGTGTTTTGCAATAATGTAATTATTTTAGCCTTTAATACATGATATAGCAAAAAGAAACTTTCATACTTTTTATGAAAGTAGTTTTTCCCAAGTTCAGATAAAGCTGTGATTGGATAAATAGCTAGTTTTGTAACTAGTTCAATGCTGGAAGCTTTAGAGGTGACCATAATTCATATTGTGCAAATATTTGTTTCTTCCTGCTTTCCTTAAAGTTTAATTAGAAGAACATACTAAGAATACAAGCAGCATTACAAATATGTGGAAAAAAAACTTGTTTTTTTTTTTCTTAACTAGGTTTAAGTGAGTCAGGTTTACTTGGTCTTGTTGGAACACCTGGTCGGAAGGGTGAGCCAGGAACACCTGGGACAGGGCCACCTGGAAATTTTGGAGAAAAAGGTGCTCAAGGGGACCGAGGTAAGAAGTTTTCACACTTCACATTTTAGCTATATCTGTTTCAAGAGAGAATGTCAATAATTAATTTCAATCTTAAAAGACAAAAATAGTTATGTATATTGTAGTTCTAAGCTTCATGAATGATCAGAACAAAGTAAATTGTCTTGGACCCCAATCAGTCAGGTGTGGTGAAGTTATTTACTATATGGCCATTCAGATACCTCGTTATCATTGACTTTAAAAGAGTCAAACTTGACATGACAATGCAGTATGAAAACAAATTATTTATAAAATATATTTTTTATTTTCCCAAAATACAGTACATATTAGTAGATCAAACCTTTATTACAATTTTGATTAATTTCAAACAAAATTAATTTTTTATGTACTTTTAGTACTTTTAATTAGTTAAAAGAAAATTTAAGTCAACAAAACATTTTAATTTTGTTCTACATCATAGCTAAAACAATCTACCATGATTGCCCAATGAACATAAAGTTTTCATTACATGCTTAACATTAGGTGTATTCTATAATTTAAGTGACATGTAACATCTTATGCTAATTGTTTTACTTAAAAATTAACTACTTTCAAGTTGCTGCTTTATTTTGCCTGCTGAACAACCCCCGATTAGATCCCAGCATTAGACAGTCAGAAAACCTGTATTCCACTTGCACTTCAGAGAGAATATAAGATATTTGTGATTTAGTAACCTCAATTATTCCTGGAAGTTAATTTTTTAAGTAAAGAAAACCTACATTATTTTAATGCCTTGTTGTGGAAAAATATTCATTATAAAGGAATTACAGTAATCCCTCCTCGATCGCGGGGGTTGCATTCCAGACCCCGATAGGTGAAAATCCGCGAAGTAGAAACCATATGTTTGTATGGTTATTTTTATATATTTTAAGCCCTTATAAACTCTCCCAAACTGTTTATAAATATTCCCTGCACAGTTATACAGCATAAACCCTTTGTATTCTCTTAGTTATTAGGTAAGATTCTTTGAAATTATGTATGTAAACACGCTGTTTATGTACAGTAAAACCTAAATATTATTTTAAAGATATTGAGTGTCTCCGATATCACATATGTTACAGCCATTACGATAGACAGGCCACCAGCAATAAATACGTACAATGCAAGAAAAATTGTATACTGTAAATGTGTGTACAGTGACACTAAATGTACGTACATGTACTAAGTACTGTAAGTAGAAAATTAATTATGGTTACTCACCAACAATGACACGATGACTTGTCCGATAACGATGAGTTTAGTTTTACTGCACAACAAAGGAAAGCGTTACAGCTCTTCTAAAGGAGCCTGTTCAGGCGACTGTATAGCACCGCCGTTGTTGTTCTTTAATCAAAATCCCTAAAGCAGATTCCATCCAGGCTGTTGCCTTATTACATCCACTTACAACTCGTTTTGCACCCTGGTTAAAAGGACTCTGCGGCCGTAGATCTTATATTCCTTTCCTACTTTTTAAATAAAAAAAAGAATCGTAGCCTCATAGATGCTGTAATGGCGTCCTACAGCAGTGTAGCTTTGGCACTTGGGCATGGCCCCTGAAGCAGTAGCAGGAGCAGAGCGTTATGGAGTCACAATGAAGGGCTTGACTATGCACAAAGATAAACACAAAAGAGTACAAAAGTTAACTCTTTATACAGCGAAACACGTTGATGCTGAATGAGCAAGACAAGACTTCCTGGTTAACGCCCCAGAATCGAATTCAGTGCTCCATCGCAGAGCCATTCAGCACACAGGAACTTAACTGCGTGCTCTGATTGGTCAGCCATCCGGCAATAGCGTCCCTTGTATGAAATCAACTGGGCAAATCAACTGTGGAAGCATGTACAGGAAGTAAAAAGACCCATTGTCCACAGAACCCGCAAAGCAGCGAAAAATCTGCATTATATATTTAGATATGCTTACATATAAAATCTGCGATAGAGTGAAGCCACAAAAGTCGAAGCGCGATATAGCAAGGGATTACTGTATTGTGCAATAATGAGTACAGCTTTCAGCAATACAACAAAATGTATTCCTTTAGCACATTTTCATGCAAAAGTTGTAGGTCAAAGTACTTTTCAAAAAAAAAAAATTGAAAAATTATAATCACAAAAGTTAAAGAAAAAAGTAACATAAAAAATTTTCAGTCATATACCTTTTCAGTAATATATTTCATCTTATACAGTAAGCTTTTGTCAGATTGATAGGGAGTAGAAGAAAATAAAAATTCCAGCTGATATGACAACTGGAGAAAATAAATCATACCACATGCACTTCAGAAGAGGTCATCCAACTGAAGTGTTTGGGCCTGTGCACTGCTTGGATGGGAGACCATGTAGGACAAGCTTGGTTTGCCAGTGGAAGAAGTGTTAGTGAGGTGAACAGGGGTTGTTTGCCTCATTTGCATGAATGTGGATCCCAATGCTCCAGTGCAGTGATGGAGACACTGTGCTGTGAAAACGTCGCCATCCTATGGATAAGACGTAAAGTCTTTATGAGACATAAGGTACTGACTTTCTGTGAACATAAAAGATCTCTGGACATCCTTTGTAAAGAGCAGTGTGCATCCTGATATCCCTGCTAAATTACCCTTCATAACCTAGTCATTCTGGCCCTCTAATCATTCCCTGTCTCTAATTGGCTATCTCTCTCACCACTTCAACTAATGTGTTGGTGAGTGAGCTGGCTCAAAAATGGCTGCTGTCGCATCATCCAGTTAGATGGTACACATTAGTGGAGGTTGAAGTGGCTCCCACTCACATGAAAAACACTTTGAGTCATCAGGAAATCACTGTCTAAATGTAGAATTATTATTTATTATTTTTAAGGTGAAATGACTGCCCTGCTCCTCTGGTCATTCTATAATCATTATTCTCTACACATGCCTCTGAGAATAAGGATATACATAGCATGTCTATGACATGGTTTGCATATTTATTGCTAGAAATCTAGAAAGCGAGAAAAAATGAATCACATATCTTAAAATTTTTTTTTATTCCTGAGCTTTCAACACCTACCAGGTGTCGTCATCATCAGTGGAAAATGATTAGACAGACAGGAATCAAAGACAATATATAGCAAATGAGGATGTGGTTTGTAAAAGAGGTGGATTAGTAATGTATGATTTGGAGAGTGTTTGTTTTAAAGTCTTTTTTCATTATTTAGATGTTCTCTTTAAGAATATGCTGGGTTCATGTCCAAATGTCTGCTAATGGTGTTTTCATTTGATAGACACAATTCAGCAAGCTTTCTAGCACTCTTAGTATTTACCCTAAATCTTACTTGCACAGTGTCCCAGTTAAACATGTGTCCTTCCTTCTGTCAGCTTCCTTCTATCAGCATTGCGATGTTCATTTATACATGTTGCAAGTGTTTTAGACGTTTGTCCAATGTATACATCCGGGCATGCACTACATGGTATACTGTAAGTTGTGTTTGTGTCTCTGCTGCAGATTTCTTGGTTTTAGCATTAGAAATAACTGTCCGCAGAGTGTTTCTTGGTTTATTAATATAGTTCTTAGTTATAGATATATTTGTATATCTGTCTCTTTGTTTATTTATTTAAAGGGCTTCTGTAAAAAGCCAAATTCCCTGCTGCGGACAAATGAAGTTGTTTCTATCTATCTAAAAGAAAAGGACACCTTACCAGTTATTTAGTGCTTCATTCTAGGAATCTTGAGTAAACCAGAGTTTGAAGACCTAAGATTGAATTTAGGGTTAAATGGGGACAGGCATTTAGTAATGTAAGGATGCACAAGACTGTTCATAGCATTAGTGACTATTAAGAGAATTTTAAAATCAGTCCTAAATGACACAGGCACCCAATGCAGTGATCCTAATATTCATAAAAACATATTTGCTGCTGTATTTTGATCTGGTTGCAACTGATGTATACCCTTTGTTGCCAACCCTGAAAGACATTACAATAATCCTGTCAGCTTAAAACAAAATCATTTATTAATGTTTAAGCAACTTTCACAGTTTTCTTAAATGAAGAAGCAGTCTTTATGTAATGACTTAACATTTAATTCTGAATCTATAATGACAGCTGGATATCTCAATTCTGGCTTAATTTGAAGGGTAAGATGATCAGGTTTTTTTACTTTTTTGCTGCAATAAATAATTTGAATTTATATTTTTTCTTTGTTTAAGAAAATTACTTCTTTTCTATTTTTGTAATGCTAGCAGTACACAGAATCATGGTTCAATTGATATACTCTATATAGCTGAGTTTCATCTGCATAGATATGGTAATATTATTTATATTTGCATGTATTCACTTTGCAGACATGTTAATTAAAATGATATTTAGAAACTATTGGGCCTAAAGAGAGCATATAGAGTGAGAATAATGAAGGGCATAGAATTGATCCTTGAGGCACACCAAATGTAGTATCATGCATTTCTAACACGTAGTCACCAAAACTTACACAACAATTCCTCCCTATTATGTGTAGTGTAACCCAGCTTAACATATTACCTGAAAAGGCCAACCCATTGTTCAAGTAAGGTAAATAACTGTGGTTTCAAATGCCATACTTAAGTCTAATAACACAATAATTAAAATGTTATTTGTATCTGAATTAAGCTGCAAATTACTTCGATAAGTGCAGGTTTTGTGCTATTATTAGATCTAAAACCTGACTGGTATCTATCTCTAATAGAAATTTTATTCAAGTAATCGTGCTGAAAAAAGCACTTTTCTAGAATTCTACTTGAAAATGGTATATTAAAGTTGGATCTAAAATTGTCCAACACAGGATCGTCAAGGTTATTTTTCTTCAGCCAATAGCTGTCTTACCTCATTTTTCTTTCTTGAAATCAGTAATTTATTTTTCTAAGACCTCTATTCTTGATCGTTTTTTTCTTTTTCTGTTGTCCCATTCACAAATTAAGCTTTTACATAGTTTACATCTGGGAAGCAAATATACGGAAAATGGATAAGTAACCTTTCTGATGACTGTGAAATAAGCCTAAGCACAGAATTCACACATTGCATTGAGATACGGTTTATGTCTGAATTCTTTTTGACATATCATAGGATTTCTTGTATAATCCTAGGAATTGATTCAGCAGACCTGAATAGGTAAACTGGAGAACTCTCTCTTCCTCATAAATCCATATCGCCAAATAGCAAAAATAGTGCTAGTATTTATCATTGCCTTTTTAGGCTATTTCTCAAAATCAGTACACTCAGAGGCATTGGTGTACTGAATGTCCCTGAAGCCCCCATGAGGTATGGGGACATGCCCAAAACAGCCTCCTTATCAGACCTCTGCAAAACTAGCCACAACAATATTTATATAATTTTTTAAAATAGAAATTAATATTTCTGGATTTTTCGGCTAAAAAAAACAGTAATAACCTGGTTTCACATGCAGTGTGATGTCAATATACAATTGACAGGAGGAATGCATAATACTTGAAATTTGAGTAGTTTCATCCACAGAGCAGATCGTGTCTCGTGATGAGCTCAACAGTAAAGGCTTCTTCTACTAGCCCACTTCTTTCCATTGCAGACAACCATGTGCCTATCAATAAGAATGTGCCAAGTGACCTGTTAGTCCCAGACCCAGGTATAATAACAACATAAAGTACTGTATTTATATAGAAAAAAGTACATGATAACATTGAAGTCTCAAAATGTTTTATCATTATTATTGAAATGAACTCCAACGTGAAAAGGCTGAGACACACACCGAATAGCAGATAAGTTCAACAAATACTAGGCTTATTTAACTGCGTCCTTTTGTACCTCATGAAGCTTAACATCTTTTAATCAGACATCCAGCTTTGCCCATCTTCAGGGCAGTCTGTTGGCCATTGTGCTGTTTTAGAGCTACAGCAGTTTTTCTCAAAATTGTAATGAATTAACCATCCACAGCACAGGTTTAATGATCTCAAAAAAACATTTATTTGAATAGTTTCTGACTTCAGTGCAGGGACAGGTGGGTTTGAAATAAGTGCTATTTTTAAAGGGGAGGGACTGTATTTTGTGGGAGCCCAAAAGTTTATGTTATACCAGTGCTCAGATGCTGTGGGTGATAGAGGTATTCTGAATGCATTTCTTCAATTCTGCATACAAAGATGTAATAAGGAACACAAACTGGTTTGTGGCATAAGGTAATGAAGTCCATATAAATGTCAGGTTGTAATTCCAAAAAAAAAATGAATGAAAAAAGGTAAGTCTTAGGATGTGTTTGATCCAATGTTATCTTCTTCGGACATGAGTCTCAGAAAGATGGCCTATATCCGGTGAAACAGGTACTTAAATGAGTTCTGTGCCAGAAGAAGTGGGACATTAGGTCAAGAGGTGAAAGTAACATCATAGTTCTTCCTGTCAATGATCCTTAGGGCTATGGACAAAAGAGGGAAAGGTGTAAGTAATAATGCCAATCTGTGTACTAAGATGAACTTGCAATCATTGCAGGTGCCATTGAGATGCACCCTATACATGTGTGTAAGAACAACTTTTGAGTCATATTGCTGGTTAGTAAGCATCAGGAAATACTATTGTAAAAGATTTAAATATTCATAAGGACCAAACTACATTATATACATGACTAAGCCACTGAGTGTGAAACCATTTGTGTCACATTTCACCGCTGAAATTAATGGTATGGAACATAACGAGGCCTGGCATGGAAGGAGGAAAATTTATTAAGAGGATGATGAGATAGAGGTGAGGACAAAGAGATATTGGATGCTTTAAGAACAGAACTTAGCTAGTGATAAAAGAAGAAGGACGGAGTGGAGAATTTGAACCTCAAGGATTGGAATGTGTAGAGTCTTGAGAAATCAAAAATATCTCCTAATGTTTGACTGCCACAAAATAATCAAGGTGGAAAGGAGATTGCATTGCCAGCAACATGAAAAGCCAAATTCTGAAATATCTGGCTGGGGGATTGGCAGGTGAAGCAAGCCAGCTTCAGATAGGCTATAGAACAAAAGCTCAGTGGTAAAACTCCAGATCAGACAAAGAGATTTGACCCACAAACCTACAGTATTTGTTATCAGAATAGTATGGTTATTAGTAGGTCTTTTTAAATGCATTAGAAGTTAGGTACAGATTTTACATTAAGATAAAATGTTTGTTTTTAAAATGGAAGTGGCAACAATAGAGACCTTGACCTTTTTAAATCCATTGATAACTAGAAGAAATGTCATTAGAAGGAACTGAGAAGTGGCAGTGCTCAAGTATTTATTTGAACTAGCCACTGTAATGGAGCAGAAATATATAATTCTTCAATGGAGAGTTTCGGGGAGGGTGAGCAGATTTTGCCCAATTGATTGTATAGCCTGATAAAGACTATTAAGTCTTAAATACTTTTAAGATATGAGGAAGATAAAAGGGGACAATACCTAGAAACATAACTTTGTTCATCTTCAAGTAAAGATATTTTGTGTGGAGAGTCATGTGCAATGATTTACATAATCAACTTGCACTCTAACAACATAAGCTAGATATTAGATAAATTTAAAAGTGAGGAGGATTAATGACAGCTCTACTTTTGGAAATCTGTACATGTCAAGAAATGTTTGAATTAGTAAGAATTGAATCTAATTTGGAGGAATAAAGAGTGTAGTAAATTATTAGATAGATAGATAGATAGATACTTTATTAATCCCAAGGGGAAATTCACATAATCCAGCAGCAGTATACTGATACAATATATATATATATATATATATATATATATATATATATATATATATATATATATATATATATATATATATATATATAAAATAGTAATACAAATGAAAAAAAATAAAAAAGCGGACAATAACTTTGAGTAATGTTAGCATTTACTCCCCTGGGTAGAATTGAAGAGTCACACAGTGTGGGGGAGGAACGATCTCCTCAGTCTGTCAGTGGAGCAGGACAGTGACAAAAGTCATTATCATGGCCCACAGTCTTGAGAATGTGTCACAAAAAATGTCATCTCATCTGGACAAAGGCTTACTCGGTAAGATTCTGGGCAAGAGCAGATGAAGCATGCTTACTCAGCATTGATTAAATTGTGAACCATCGGCTATAGTCACTTTGCAAGCAGTTTATCCAAATTTTAAGTCAGTACTAGTTAAAGGATGCTAACTAGCACAATCATTAGAATCTTTACCGTGTTTTTTTCTTGTCAGCAGCGTTTTTTGTGTCCTTTTTTGTTATCTATTTGAGATATCCTATATTTCATTAACTCAAGAGAAATCACTTACAAATATACTAAAAACATGAGGAGGAACCCAAGGGAATAGAAAAAACTTAAATACTTTAAGTAGAAGGAAAAAGTGATTCAAAATTTAAGTCTAAGTGGACTCAAGTTCAGGTTCACAAAAGTGCCTAGCACAAACTGAACTTAAAGAGACAAACAATGAAATGGATCATCCAGGACCTCACAATACAGTATCCATTCTGGCCGACAGAAAATGTGGATGTGAAAAAGGGAGTGACGTGGTGTGGCAGTAGGGGGGCGCAACTGCTCCCTTGAACCCTCAGGTACCACGCTAGACACTGGATAAAAGTCCCAGACTTTTTATTAATTAACAATAATGTGCACAAAGCACCCTCCACACTACTCATAAATTACGCAACAATACTACTTTCTCCTCCTCGCCCAGACAATTCACCCCTCTACCTCCCTGCTCAGCTCAGTGTTTGGACTGGCCCATAGTCCTTTTATACACCCTGACCCAGAGGTGTTCCTGCCCAATCAGACCACAGTCCCTTATTCCTTCCGGGTCAGGGTAAACAGTCCTTTTCTTCAACCCGGGAGCACGTCGTTCCTTCCTGTCACGTGACCGTGACGTACTCCCAGGTTATAGGGCACACAAGAGTCCACGAGCCCCCCTACAGCAACTCCCGGTGGCCCCCAAGGTATCCAGCAGGGCTGTGTGTAAATACTACATAGTCCATGAGGCCCTGCTGGACCTCGGGGCATGATCCTGCTGTTGGGAGAGCTCCTCCTGGTGGCCTGGGGGTGAGGGCCGGAGCACGAAGCCGATAGTCCTCCACAATCCCCCCCCCACTTAGTGACGACAACTGGGGCAGAGCATCCAGCCCCGCGAGGGACATCCTCCTCCAGGAGGACGCGTCAGCCGGACCTTGGCTGCGTTGTCAATACATCCCAGTGAACCTTGGGAGAACGGTCCAGCCGCTGAACGAAGTTCCTCAGACCATTCAATGGTGCTGCGGGCGAATGCGGGCGTCTGCAAAACAGGACAGAAACAATCCCGAAACGTCGGGCGTTTTACCTGCACCTAACTCCGGACTAGGCGGGGAATCCCCAATCCATCTAGGGAGCCCGACGCCCTCGATAGCTGTCCGCGTCCCGACTGTTGCACTGCTCGGGCTCATTCGGCCCGAATAAGCGCTCGGTCTTCCTCGCTCCCACTCAGGTATGTCCAGGACATCTCGGCGTCCGTCATGTCCTGCACCCAGCTGGGACTGCCCTTCTTTTTCCCGGACTTCTTCCCCATCGTTCTCCAAGGTATAACGTGGCTTGTAAATGCAGTGCTCTCGGTAGTGTGTGGTGTTTGCACCTCCATGCGTTGATGCGTGACCTTCCTAGGGTTGTCTGCCCACACAGATTTTGTTTTAAATGCAGGTCCCCTGCCAACAGATGGCCAGAGAATCCTGCCGGCTACGTCAGTGTGGCAGTAGGGGGCGCTAGTGCTCCCTTGAACCCTCAGGTACCACGCTAGACACTGGATAAAAGTCCCAGACTTTTTATTAATTAACAATAATGTGCACAAAGCACCCTCCACACTATAGTGTAGTGTATCTATAGTGTACAATAGTATTTTCTCCTCCTTGCCCAGACACTTCACCCCTCTACCTCCCAGCTCAGCTCAGTGTCTGGACTGGCCCATAGTCCTTTTATACACCCTGACCCGGGGGTGTTCCTGCCCAATCAGACCACAGTCCCTTATTCCTTCCAGGTCAGGGTAAACAGTCCTTTTCTTCAACCCAGGAGCACATCGTTCCTTCCTGTCATGTGACCGTGACGTACTCCCGGGTTATAGGGCACACAAGAGTCCACGAGCCCCCCTACAGCAACTCCCGGTGGCCCCCAAGGTATCCAGCAGGGCTGTGTATAACTACTACATAGTCCATGAGGCCCTGCTGGACCTCAGGGCATGATCCTGCTGTTGGGAGAGCTCCTCCTGGCCGCCTGGGGGTGAGAGCCGGAGCATGAAGCCGACAGTCCTCCACAGTGGGCAATGAAAACTTGCAACTTTCGAGTGGCATACATGAACCTGACAGGGCCTCGTCTTCCCCTCGTCATCCATTACCAACACACACCCAGTGGGTCAACAGCTCTTTTTGTGTATACAGCTTTGCCTTCTGTCCATGAAGAAAACGAAGACATGTTGTTAGAGTTGAACTTGCAACTTTCGAGTGGCATACATGAACCTGACAGGGCCTCGTCTCCCCTTGTCATAGATCTAATGCCTTGTGTTTGGAGTTAGAAGAGGGTGCTATTATTCCAAACTTTGCTAAGGAAAAGCAAGTGCATGGGCAGACCCACTTAAAAGCCATGTGTTAACCAATCACACAGTAGGAATAACTTAGTTAACTAAGGACATTGTTTGTAAAATACTTGAAGGGACAACTGCAGTACCACCTGCCATCAGAAAGCACAACCAAGGTGAAAAAGAATAAGAGATCCTGAAAAATATTAAAAGTATACTGTATTATCATGGTTTTTCCCTCTACTATCCCTTTACCTAGGGGTAAGTGTACTCATCAGGTTCGTTTCCGGGTTGGTCTACTGTCACACCTTAAGATTATCACACACGTACATAGATATACGTATACACACAGAAACTCAACAGTGCCTATTGGGTGGAGCTCACATTCACAGCCTTAATAAACTTTGAACCACAAAGTAAATGGCAAACCTCTGGCAAGTTAGCTGATCGAGCATAGAGGAGGTTAAAAAAAATGTATTTGTTTCCCATTGTATAACCATTTAAGAGGGGGTTTTGGAGGAGCAACCACATCTCCTTCAGCCCCCCTCTTCACAACGCGACAGGCAGAGACATGAAGTGGCTGGCGCGTAGTGTGCCTCAGGGGGGTGGAGGGGTGAGGGGGTTGGGAGAGCAGCGGGCAAAGCCCCCTAGTAGTCTTTAGAAAAAGCTTATGAGAAAGTAAAGATGACAAGGATGAATGTCGCAGGTGGCTTGTAATCTAGTACTTATAGTTCATTAGATGCTTTTCTGATGATCAGATGGAAATGGCTGCATGTTGCCAGCACCCTCTTCTGATGTCGCTCTGTTCTCCTTTCCTGATTTCTTCATCTGATGTTGCTCTTCAGAAAAGGCACGTTTATTTTAAAATTCTATGTGGTCAGATACACCTGAATGGCTGTCTGTCAATTTGATGAATGGATTCGCTCAGATTCTTTAATCTTGAGTACGTCCGTTTTCCTAAACAATAAATCTTTTGATGTTGCATAGTACTACTGGCATGTCTTCCTTTCCCAGGCTGTAAACCAGTTTAGCAACTTGTTGTCCCAGATCTCGGGTTTTAAAGTAATCAATAGCCTGAGGCATCGCCTGAATTGCTGGTCAGTTCAAACAAATGGTACTGTGATTTAGGAAAACAGATTGCCTTTGATCTTAACTGTCCATGCAAGTATTAAGTTCATTTGTTGTTTTGTCTTAAGCAAAATATATTGAAAATATAGACCAACATTTAAAGATTTTGTTCCCCACAACATGCACCAAAGATCCTTCCATGTGTGGAGCAAGCTGATCAGGAAAGGAACAAAGCTTTGTCTCCACCAAACCATAACTAACCCTACTTTAATTCTGAGAACTATTTTTGTAACCTAATAATTAGGATAAAGCCAGCTAATATATTGTAATATTGGCATCACTGTAACTAAAAAGTAATTGACTTTGAAAATTCTAAGTCTTTAACTGTTAGATTTTTTTTCCTAAACCTAGTTGGAAATTTCAGAGCAGTATGTCATACACAGACACAGAAACACTGTCAAGTTGCCTCGGGATCTATAGCTGGGGGAGTAGAAAGGGCAGAGTCAAGTGTCCTCACTGGGTGGCTTCTCAGTACTCTGGAGGGAACAGAATAGGACAAAGTTAGTGCAAGCGCCCCCTCTTGACCTGGGGTGGTAGCACAAATCTCAGATGAGCCCAGAGAGTGATTCGCTGATGCGCATTTGTGAAATGGCCAGCCCCTTTGCTCAGCCTCAAAGGAGTAAATTGATCTGGTCAAGAGGTAGTGGGCCCAGAAGAAGGCATCGGCATTGGTGTGAAGGGCCCTTAGCCAATTAAGAACTGTAAACTTATAAGGCTGCAGGCTAAGGAACCATTGCGTGATCTGGGGTCGGTGTCTCACTGGAGAGTGAAATCTCACCCCAGGAAATAGTACTGTAGCTGTGTGATGGCCGATTTAAAGTTGAGCAGCTCCCGTTTAATGGCCGCATATCTCATCTCCCAGTCCAACGCTTTCTGGTAGATGTACATAATGGGGTGTTTGGCCCCATCAATAATTTGGCTCAGTCGATGTCCAAGGCATTAATCTGAAGGTAAAAGAGCAAAGAAAAGTTAGCAGTCCATTATACAGGAAGTGACATAAGGGACACTTTTAAGTCACAATACCTGCCTTTTAGTTTGCAAGCAGGACTAGTCTTGAATGGTAACAACCTTTGACCAGTGAGGTTTGACGCATTCTCCGCTCACCATGTAGCCAAGATATCTACCCTCAGTTAACCCAAACTAATGGAGGACATTCAAGACATGATGCAGATATTCCTTTCAGGTGCTTGAGTATATGACAATGTCATCCACAGCAATATAGACATTGTGGGGTTTGGAGCACTCTGTTAACCAAATGCTGGAATACTGCCTGTGGCCACTAGGTGTGCTGAACACGGCCTTTTCTTTCACCATGTCCGTCGGGGGAATATGCCAATAGCCCTTCATCATGACAAGGATGGACAGGTACAGGGTGCCTTCCAGGTGCTCCAGGAGGTCATCGATGCTTGGTATAATGTAGACATCAAAACAGGAGACTTGTTTGAGGTGACAGAAGTCATTGCAGAAGTGCCAGCTTCTATCGGCTTGGGGATTAAAACAATGGTGCTAGACTATGGGTTGTGGCTTACCTCTATAACTTTAAGGTCCAGTATGTGTTGTATCTCTAAGTCTACTTCAACTTATTTGGCCTCCGGGTGTGAGTATGGGCATTTCCTGACTGTAACACCTGGTTCAGTGACAAAATCGTCAGTGATCAGTGTCATGCACCCCGGCTCATGGGTCATTGACCCTGGTGACAGAGGAAATGCTGACTCTCTGTTCCTTTCTTTGTTGGGTGAAAAAGATCTCCCCAAAATTCAGCTGTTTGCCGTTGGAAGAGAATGTGGCGGTGGAAGTAACTGCTGCCTCGCTATTTATCCGTTCATGCCAAGATTTTAGCAGGTTTACATGGTAGACTCATTCTCTCAAATGCATTCTCTCTCACCTTGAATGGCCCTGCCAATGTGCTAAGAGTTTGGTGTGGAATGAAGGGACAAGAACCAAGACCCTGTCCTCTGGACAAAACTCAAAAAAGGTAGGAGCTGAGATTGTAAAGCTGGGCACAATGTGCCTTTAAGATACTCCTTAACGAGGTTTGGAACTGCACAAAGTGGTCGCATAACTACACAACATATTCAATAATGTTGTGGGAGGAGGGTGTTGCTTCCTTTTTTCAGCACTTTCTGATTAGATTGAGCAGTCCCTAGAGCTCTCCTCCCATAAAGCAGTTCAAAGGAGGAGAAGCCTGTGGATGCCTGAGGTACCTCCCAGCAGGCAAACGGGACTAGTGGCAGAAGCTGGTCTCATTCTTTCCCATTTGTGTGCACCACTTTCCTCAACATCTGCTTGAGTGGTTGATTGAAGCGCTCAGCCAGATTATCTTCTAGGGGTGTTAGATGGATATTTTCAAGTGGGTGATGCAAAGCATCTTGGTGATTTCCCTGAATGTACTTTACATGAAGGGCATCACTGGTTGATAATGAAAAAAACTCTTTGGGGATGCTGACAAATGAAAAGACTTCTACGAGTTCCTGGGCAATAATTTTCATGTTAGCCACTTATAGAGATATAGCTTCCAGATATCAGGTGGTGTAGTCTACAAGGACAAGGTTATACTTATGACTGTTTGCCAAAGGTTCAAGAGGACCGACAATGTCCATGGTGATCCTTGCAAACTAAGTGTCAGTAATAGGCAAGGGAACCAGAGGGGTGTGATCTCACCATGGTATTTATGATAGTTGACAGTCCGGACAGGACCTGCAAAACTGGTGGGGTGTCACCCTTGGGAGGGCTGTCTTTGCCTAGGGTCGGGCTCGTCACACTATTCAGGCACAGCCACTCCCAGTCAGTTTTACTTTGCAGCCAGTCCTGTCCCAGTATTAATGCACTTGGTGGACTCAGGAGTACCAATATGTGTAGCCTTTAGGTCTTCTGCTCGGGGGTAGTTGGCTATGGTGTGTGCCGGCTTGCCACAGAGTTAGCAGCGGAGTTGCTGAGGTGAGTAATAATGTCTCTGTGGTTGTGCTTCTCCCTCTTTGGGACCGGAATCGGGATGCAAGACTCTGCTTGTTTGCTCCTGCTGTCATTCCTTGGGGTGCTCAGTCTAGCTTGCGGTGCTGTAATGCTAAATAATCTCCACTAGTTCCTTCATGTCTGTCCAGGTCTGCCTTGTAAATGAGCAGACAAAATGTTCTGGAAGGGTATGGACCATACCAAGCTAGAATCTCCCATTTAAAGGTGTTGTAACTCCTCAGCAACTGCTTTCTTCTTCAAGTCATAATAGGCTTGTTGAGCCTTGCCTTAAAGAAATGGCACAAGTAGTTTTGTCCACTTGTGCTAAGGCCACTGCTGGTGGGTGGCAGTGCACTTAAATATGAGCAAATGGGTCTCAATCACACATGAGGATGGGCAAGTATGCGGGCCCTTGGCCCCAGCCGACATGTATGAGGACTCACAGAAGACATCAGCGCCAATCAGCTCTACCTGCTGTATCTGGAATTTGTTCACCTAGTCTGCAAACTGGCAGACCACTTCAACCCAGTTTATTTGATCTGCTTATGTATCTTCTGTTATCCTTAGGTTATAAACAAATGTTATTATTGGTATTATTGCAGCCAAAGTGGCTGGATTATTTGATGAAAAATCTACAGCCTGGATCACAACAGAGAAATTTTTCTTATAGACTCTTGCCAATTTATTAACCTCATTTTCCTATACTTAGAAATATCTAATCTAAAAAAAAGCAGCAAATATAGAGAAGAGCACCTTGAATTAAAACAGAAAAAACAACATCTGTGCAGTACATTCACTAATGCAATTAGGAAATTGACTTTCAAGAAGGTACAACATCTTAAAGTTAGAAGTGATAAATAAATTTTAAAACTCTTGGGATCTTTGTAAATAATGGAGTCTTCATTCTTAGATACCCTAATACTGTATGGGCAACCCTTGTAAATAATGGAGTTATTACTTTTAGATAGCCTGATGTGGACAACATACAAAAGAATGGCTTGGAGTCTTAGCTCCCTTGCTTCTTCAAAGCTGAACCCATTAAACACTTATAATGACAGGAGAATCTTTTTAAAAATTTAGTTTGGGTATTCAACATTCGCCTTTAAATCCAAGATGAAAATTTGGATTTGCAATTCCTGTCCTTGAGCTTAGTGAGTTTAGTACTCAAAGATTTATTTGGTCTTCCAGTCTTTTTAATTTTATAACTTTTATAGTTTCCAGTAAAGAGGTGAACTTTGACGAAAATGTCATTTGCTCTTCTAAAACTTCTTTTTGTTTGCTTCAGACAGTCCAAGGTTGTGTCTGCAAATGTAGCTGTAGAGAGTCATGCATGATTGTAAGTTCTTCTGCAATGATTTGTTTTGTGAAAATGAACACAAGAATCAATGTAATGGTGCTATGACAAGTGAGATGTACTCAAGTTTTCTTTTACTGGTTACAACTCTTTCTGCATCGTTTTGAACTACTGTAGCTTCTGTCAAATTATATCTTTCTTGGGTAGTCCTGTGAGGAGTGAATTCCAATAATCTAGCCGATCAAAACAAAAGTGTGCTTTTATTTTTCAGCATCTTCTTTATGTCTGAAATTTTGCAAATTAATCAGTCTTAGTATTATGATTAATATGTGATTTAAAATTTAAATGTGATAGTAACTCATAATAACTCCATAATAATTTCCAAGTTCTTTATTTCTGACTTGATTTGTAAAGACAGATGATCAAGTTCACTTTTTTGTTTCTGCAAATAATTAAAATATCTGTATTTTCTTGCTTTGTCTAAGTAAATCATTACTCATCCATTCTGTAATTTCGGTTCAGAGTTAGAATCAAAGAGCTGTACAGCTGCAATTGTGAAAAACTATATTGGTGTACTGGTGGTGTAAGTGACTTGTGATTCCTGATTAACTACTGTACCATCAGAATAAATACAGTATATGGGAATGGCAAAAAGCTTTTCCCACTACAATTGGCGGACTGGCTTCTCATGTTTCAGTTGATTACGACACATGAAAAATGTGTGCAAAGAGGAGGAGATAGCTGTTCCACCTGGCAAAAACTAATAAAAAGCAGAAATAGAAAGTATACATACTTTAAATTTCCAAATATATCCCTTATTAAATTACCTTTAATATTTCTCAAATATGTAAAATCAATCCAAAAATGTATGTGCAAGTGTATTTAAAGTATCCTATATTTTATGTGGAACGTGATGCCTCACTGCTCCAGTATGCTGATTTTATTCCTACTCCTGAACAATCAGAAATGTTTTAAAGATTAAAATAATTTTTTTGGAACATTATTGTTTAGGATCTTCTGGTATAAGTGGACTCCCCGGACCACCTGGACCTCCTGGTCCTGTTTTACAGCATGTTATTATTGGTCAACCAGGTGACCCTGGCCTTCCTGGACTTGATGGAGAATCTGGTATGTGGATTTTTTTTCCTTCAAACTTTGAGTTGTTATTTTACCAGGTGCAGTTAACTTTCATATAGCTACAGCAGAATACAAGAAAGACTTAAAAAATATACTAACTGTTGAAAAGAAGCAGAAGTGGTGTGAAAAGTATTTCTATATTCATTTCTCAAAATTGCTGTAGTTTGCAATCTTTCTTAATTTTACATTTTATTGTAAAAACTATGTAATATCTGTTACGTTTTTCTTGTCTGTAATCATCAAGATCTTTTGTTATTTAGCATTTTCAACCTCTTACTTTTTCTTGATACTTAGCTGGTTTGTCATAGTTGCAATAAAGTTCTTGTGACGGAATATTAAAGAAAGAACCAGATATTAAGAGGTTAAATAAAGCTCTGTAGCAGTATTATGAATAGTGATGCCATCAATTTACAGTATAATGTAGGAAGCATGTCAACATTAACAACAGAATTACCTGAGCCTGCGAAAAAATTTGTAGATCCATCCCACCTTAAATCACTTCGCACCTCTCCATCAGCGTCTTTTGTCCTATAAATGTGTTGATAAACAGCAAACAGCAAGCAGCCTGCTATCACATCCCCCACCCCTCACAGTTTTCTCAGCTCAAGTCTTTTTACCTGCGTGTCAGTTGCTTTGAGTTGTACAGAGTGAGAAATCTAGCAAAATCACACCCTTATAAATACTATATCATTATTTGGAACACATGCATTTCATGTGTGTTCCATGTCTACAACGACCTATGTAAACACATTGTTAAAAAAGAAACGTTTTTCATGTTTTAGTAAGAATTGACAAAATTTAGACATGAAGTTTATAATGTGTGAAGCCTGAAGTCCAAATATCAAAGAAATACTTTCATAAAAGGTAAAAATATAACAAAACAAGTGCACTTTTATTCAAGAATTTAACCGAAGAAAAAAGAAAGCAGGTTACGGTAGGCGGTTGATATGACAGCTTGTGTGTTGCAGTGCTAAGAACTGCTGCCTTTCAATCAAGAGGTCACAGTTTCGATATCAGCTGCTTCCCAAATTTACCATTTTCAGTGGTGAGCTACTCTTATTGTTTATATCATACAATAAAAACATACATTTGATTTGCGTCTGTAAATTTATAGTACTTGCATAGTACTTTTTTTTTTTCAGTTTTATTCTCTCACTCACGTTCAAGCTTCCACAATAACAACCATGTGACGCCTTTTTCAGATAAAGATGTGGTAGGTACAAACTTGTTTTGTTATACCCCCTCTTTATTTTAAAATCGTGTCAGATCTTGTGCGCAAACAAGACTGGGAAAACTGTGGATGTGGGTGTGAGTGTTGTGCATGACTGAGAATGACTGTGGACGTGAATTGTTTTTATTAAGTTTTATTCTTGAGTATTCCTGCTCACATTAGTATGCTCCTTCTGATCCATGATGTCAAAGTCGCTCTGACAAAAAAAGAGAGACTTATATATACAGTATAAGGTATGAAGTCTGAAGTCCAAATATCAAACAGTTGATTCTGTTGTGCCACCAAAGCAGTCGTAGAAAATGCAGGTCAATATTGCATCCTAACGCAGGTTCTTTTACTTCGGTTAAATTCTTGAATAAAAGCACACTTGTTTTGTTATATTTGTACTTTTTGTGAAAGTGCTTATTTGATATTTGGACTTCAGGCTTCACACATTATACACTTCATGTCTACATTTTGTCAATTATTACTAAAACATGAAAAAGTTTCTGTTTTAACGGTGTGTTTACACAGATCGTTGTAGACATGGAACACACATGAAATGCATGTGTTCCAAATAACGATATAGTATTTATAAAAGGTGTGATTTTGCTTGATTTCTTCTCACTCTGTACAACTCCAAGCAACTGACACGCAGGTAAACAGACTTGAGATGAGAAAACTGTGTGCCGGTGGGGAATGTGATAGCAGACTGCTTGCTGCTTGCTACTTATTAACACATTTAAAGGACAAAAGACGTTGATGGAGAGATGAGAAGCAATTATAGGTAGGACGGATCTCCAAGTTTTTTCGTAGGCTCAGGTAATTCTAGTGTTAAGAATAGTAGCCTAATGAGTTAATATAAAATAGGTAACTATATCAAAAGATAAATCAATGCTTATTGATCAACAGGCTTTATAAACAAAGGTAAATGATCACCTTTATATTTTGTATGATATATATATATATATATATATATATATATATATATATATATATATATATATATATATATATATATATAGTGGAAGATGACCCGGACACGGACAGGTGGACATGTTCAAATCACCCAACACATGCTTATTATACATTATTTACACTAATAAAGTGCACCAAAAATCCCTAAAAACCCCAAAGTCCAGGCCAACTCTTCAAATGCCTTTTCCTTCTTCAGGCTGCCTCCTTGCCTTCTCCAAGACCTTGTCTTTCCTTCTCTCCCTATTCCAGCCATGGAATGGAGGGAGACAGCCTCTTTTATACACACCCAGATGTGCTCCAGGTGCCTACCAGCAATCTTCCACCGGCACTCCCCAGTGTGGCGGAAGTACCGGCTCTACATCCGGAAGCACTCCAGGTGTCCCTCATCCTCTCCCCCACCCCAGCACTTCCGGGTGTGGCAGAAGTGGTGCGGTCCAGGGCTCCTAAGACATTGGGACACTCCCTTCAAAGCTCTAAACCCGCGGTCCCCAAAGCCACCAGGGCGGTCGTCCCCCACGTGGTCTGGGGGAGGCATAAGCCCTCCTCCGGGCCATCCCGGCCGGGTCGCCTCCCCAGTCACCTGTGACGCTGCCCCTCTGCCAGCAAAGACCCATCCCATCTGTAGAGGGAGGCCATCCATCAGACTTGAGCATCCTGCCTCACATCCTCCCATATTGGAGGAATCGGCTCTCTTCCCTCGATTCCTCCTTTTCCACTGGGACACCATGATGGTTTGAGTCTGCCTATGGCAAAGGCACAGATGCTGTCCCATCTGTGTCCCTATAGACCGACACGAGGTTGCTGCTGGCTCGGGGCGTAGGGCGCTAGGACCCAGGGCACACATCAGCCCGTGTCCTGCCTGCCCTCTCCACTGTCGGACATCCCCCTACTCGGTTCCGATCATTTACATCACGGGCCTTTTCGGTGGGATCTCCCTTATGCTTTACAGGGTCGGTTCTACTTACCGTCCCCGCCAAACTGCTCTGGCCAAATGATCCAGCATCGCGCCATTCTGTCGATGCACTCAGCACCTGCACTGACGCAACTGCCTTCCCCTCCAGCTTCTGCAACTCCGTACGGAGGGCACGTAGCACCTGTGAAAGTGACTCTGCAGGCTGAAGGCAGATCTCCAGCTCACGCAAAGCCACTGGCAAGGACAGAAAGTCAGCCGACGGTGGGCTTACCTGTCCATCAGCAACACACGCCGACTGCTTCCTGTGGGCCCTTTCTTCCTGCCCAATCGGGTCCTCCCCAACACGAGATGGACATTCCTTGGTCCCGCCTCTGTCCAATCATTGGTGGGCACACAAGACACACCTTCTAATCCCATTCCAATCGCCCCAGCCACCTGTGACAATATATATATATATATAGGCCCCGAGGATTAGGCAGGCTTAGTAACGTTATGGTATGGTGTGGAACATATTTCTTAGTAACTTGTAAAAATGTGATACTACCTCATTACAGATGGTACCAGTTTAATAAAAACATTCATTGTTTTGCATCTCAGAATTGTTAATTTTTGTTTTATTTTGTATGTTATTTCTAGATCTTTCATTGACTAAAAATCATGTTTTCCCTAGCTGCCTTTGAGGCTGTGGCTGTGATCACATAATCTTGCCTTCACTTCTTCTTTGACTTAACTACAAGTCTAAATGCCTTACCCAACATGGTTCTGAATTTTAACCAAAATTAACCATTCTCTCTCTCTCTTTCTCTCTCACGCACACTTACTCACTCACTCACACATGTGTATACATATATACACTCTGCACAACCTTTTAGGATGAGTTAGAGACAGCTTCTCTCTCTCTCTGCCTCAGGTCTGTGTGACCCCACCAAAATTTTCATGTCAAAAATGCAACTGCATAAAAACAAGATTAAATAAAAATAGTTTAAACTATGTGATATGAATTTTAGGAGAAGCAGTTGCTGTCTAAAAGAGTAGCAGATACCTAAAATAGTTAAACTTATATATCACTGTAGAAACTTTAGATATTAATTTTTACACTCTTTTACTTTTTCTAAAGTTATATTTGCATTTCTTCATGATATACAGATATTATGAAAAATGCTAATTTTATGTTTTTTGTTATCAAATAGTGTCGGAAAGATTTAATATTGTAATTTAACATTCTTTTCAAAACTATGAAATATCAAGATTTTAAAAATGAATAGTTTGTTTTTGTTGTAATCACTAATTCATTTGACTATGGTCCAGTGTTAAATAGTTTTCTGACTTCATTGAATTTATCTGCCCAGATCAAGTGAACAATGTTCTAAATGCATAATGTTTTTGTCATTTAATGTTACTATGCTTCTAAAGGTTTTCAGGGACCTCCTGGGTCTCCAGGACTTCCTGCTCCATTTGTAGTTCAAGGAAACGATGGAGACCGTGGCTTTCCAGGTTTGCCAGGATCAAAAGGATTAATGGGTGGTCAAGGACTAGATGGCCTCCCTGGAACTCCTGGACCTCAAGGAGTAAAAGGTAGATTCTTTGACTTTGATTAGAATTTCTGTTTTTCATATCCTTCTTCCTCTTTATTAATTTGGGAAGACTTTAAACAAACCATTTTCTTCAGGTTAGAATAATTATTCTATTGGTACATGGTGTATGGTTCTTAGGTTGTAGTGGTATTTTTTTTAAAGTTAGGTCTGATAATTTTGTTCTGTAATTTCTTTTTTATTCAGTCACTTTCTTAGTCAGAAGTTCTTTAGCCTTTAATGTGTTGTTTAATCAAATGACTGGAATCGTTCTTAGAGACAACAAGGACCAAATGGCTGCATTCAAAGATGTATAACCTACTTTTGTGGTTATTTATAAAGATGGTGTTTGCTATAAGGTTTACTCTATACTCTTCGTCATTCTTTGATGGTCTGTTACTGCAGTGCAAGCTTAGAGAATTATACACTTTAATTTATCATTTTTAATATAAAAACGATGGTTGAAATTTTGCAGTGATTAACACAGTTGAATCAGCTTTCAGAGACCTTAATTCCATCCTGGTTAACTGTGTGACATTTGCACCCCAGTTTTCATGCATCTTTTTTAAATTTTTCAGGGTACATACCTCAAAAATATGTATTGATCATTGAATCTAGATTTGCTTTACACGAATGAGTGTGAGTTTGTCTTACAATAAACTTTATTCTTGTCTTGTGAAGGATACTGGTTAGATAGGCTCTGGCTATCCATAATCATGTAGTAAGATAGGTCTGTATTACACAAAGATGGATGTGCAAAAAGCTCTATTCAGTATATTAGCCTTGTTTACAGTTTTTCTGAATTGTTAGAACACATTTCCTAAAATCTTCTCTACTTTTCTCAAAACACTAGCACAAACCCTAAAATTTAAGCTACACTCTCAAAACCTTTAACTTGTCTTGCAAAATCAAATTATCTTTTCAAAACTATATTACATTTGCTCAAAAGCAAACATGACTTTCAGATCATGCATCAAGCTGGTCGGTACATAAACACTACTGAGCAGTCAATACACACTACAGCAAAAATTTGAAAACACTGTATTCAGGGTGGCAGCACAGTGGCATAGTGGTAGCGCTGCTGCCTCACAGTTACGAGACCTGGGTTTGCTTCCCGGGTCCTCCCTGCATGGAGTTTGCATGTTCGCCCCGTGTCTACATGGGTTATATCTGGGTGCTCTGGTTTCCTCCCACAGTCCAAAGGCATGCAGGTTAGGTGGATTGGTGATCCTAAATTGCTCCTAGTGTATGTGCTTGGTGTGTGTGTTTGTGTGGGCTGGCGCCCTGGCCGGGATTTGTGTCCTGCGTTGCGCTCTGTGTTGGCTGGGATTGGCTCCAGCAGACCCCCTTGACCCTGTAGTTAGGATATAGTGGGTTGAATGATGGATGGAAGGGTATTTAGGGCATATAACTCCAGGAGAAATGCATTTTATATCTCCAAAATAAAACAAAGAAAAAATATTTCATTATTCAGTGGATTCAGCATTTAATGTGCATAAAATAAAGTACTAGAAAAGACAGAATTTTCCATACTGTAAATGAGAATTATAGTACAGTCAACAGCCTATAATGCACTGTAAATGGTCCAAAATCAAAGGACTGTATCAAGTGATTGGTCATTGACCTTCATCACGTCTTTGGGCTCGGTCAGGCCACAGCACTTCATCAATGTTGCATGCTAAATTCTCCCTCGCCAGGCAAAGGGAGAAGAACCCTCTCCTGTGCCAAATCCACCTCCACCTCTGACACAACTCCACACCTATGTCACCACAGGAAAATGCCATGGTCTGTAGGAGATTTACCCTGGGGTAGTGTTGTCTGTCATATACCTTCTACCGCCATGTAGAGAAAAACTCCTCTATCGGGTTGAGGAAAGGGGAGTACGGTGGCAGGTACACGTTGATAAATTGCTCATTGATGTTACACAATTCTCTTATCTGTTCAGCACAGTGAAAACTGACACATTGTCCAAAACTATAACATATGTAGGTTGCTCATTCAGCTCATGATCCTGATGCTCAAGTCCAAGCAAGACATCTAGAAGATGACCAAAAAGTGTACGAAGATTCTGGGTGTTATACGACCTCAGTGTGACCTGATGGTGTAGAACCCTACATTTGCTTAAGGCAGCGCATAGTGTCACATTGCCACCACACTGGCTATGCACTTCAGCATTGGCCCGCTGGCCAATTATGTTCTGGCCTCTCCTTCTCCTCTTTGTGGGATTGAACTCTGCTTCATCCACAAAAATGTATTCATCGGGTCTGTCCATAGAATCCAATTCAAACATTATCTATATGTAGAAATAGATGAGCCACAGAAAGACAGACCTATGCTGTAGAGTACACTATGTGCACCCTTGATTTACAGTACATACGTTGTGCATACTGTGATGTCATTGAACTTGACAGTAGTATGAATACAGTGATATTATACTGTAAACAATCTGGACTACTGTAAATGTGTCTGAATATGCACTTACTTGAATATACAGAAATCACAGCTCTTTGACCCTTTCTGAGTTGCGCTCAAAGGGTACTCTGTACACTTGCTTCATGCGCACCCTTTTGCGTTGCAGGAATGGTCGATTGTGGAAAGACTGACACTGTTGATTCCTTCAAAGTTTGTGTTGTCTTCAATAACTTTGCTGTATTTCTCGCAATCTAATGGCATTGTTTTGATGGACCATGTCAACTATAATGGCCTCTTGCTGCTGATAGAACATAGCTGTCCTTACACACTCCTTTGGCTGTCTTGCAATTCTCCAAAAAGTGCAGTTACAAAAATATCCATGTAGTACAATATAAACAGTGATGGACTTTCCTCCCAGTCTACTGAAACATCTGTATACAATAGTATTGTGAACTTTCAAAGACAAAAAAACACATACTCTATACTGTACCTGTTCTCTTGTCTGAATCTGCAGATTATGGTGGACATAAAGAATCAGCTGATATTGAGTTGTACTCAATATTGCTTCCCTCATTGTTATTCCATGGACAAGAACATGGTCAATGACAGTGGTTCAAATTTCATCAGAAATTACTACTCTTTGTCTTGCTCTTCCGTGGTCTCCTCTTCCTGCTTCTTGCCCACTCCTCTTCCTCCTTGTACCCCACCTCTTACACTCACTCGTCCTCTGCAACTGTGTTTCTGTCCATTGTTGAAATGAACCTTCAACAACATGTGTGTAGTCTGTACTGGCTTATACTGGTTTATGGCACATCATTTGAAACAAGTGTTATCAGTTTTGAGTCATAGTGTCTAATTAATGACAGCTGTGCTTTATTTGGGTTTACCTTTTGCCACTTGGGGTTACCATTAAACATCACAAGCGCAATGTAGTGTTTGACTGCATGAGAATGTGTTTAGAGTGTTGAAAATTGTTTAGATAGATAGATAGATACTTTATTAATCCCAAGGGGAAATTCACATAATCCAGCAGCAGTATACTGATACAAAGAAACAATATTAAATTAAATAGTAATAAAAATGAAAAAAATTAAAATAAAATTAATGTTAGCATTTACTCCCCCGGGTGGAATTGAAGAGTCGCATAGTGTGGGGGAGGAACGATCTCCTCAGTCTGTCAGTGGAGCAGGACAGTGACAAAAGTCTGTCACTGAAGCTACTCCTCTGTCTGGAGATGACACTGTTAAGTGAATGCAGTGGATTATTCATGATTGACAGGAGTTTGCTTAGTGCTCGTCTCTCTGCCACAGATGTTAAATTGTCCAACTTTAATCCTACAATAGAGACTGGAGTTTGTCCAGGCGTGAGGCGTCTTTCATCTTTATGCTGCCCCCCAGCACACCACCGCGTAGAAGAGGGCACTCGTCACAACCGTCTGGTAGAACATCTGCAGCATCTTACTGCAGATGTTGAAGGATGCCAACCTTCTCGGAAAGTATAGTCTGCTCTGACCTTTCTTACATAGAGCATCAGTATTGGCAGTCCAGTCCAATTTGTCATCCAGCTGCACTCCCAGATATTTAAAGGTCTGCACCCTCTGCACACAGTCACCTCTGATGATCACAAGGTCCATGAGGGGCCTAGGCCTCCTAAAATCCACCACCAGCTCCTTGGTCTTGTTGGTGTTAAGGTGTAAGTGGTTTGAGTCACACCATTTATCAAAGTCTTTGATTAACTTTCTGTACTCCTCCACCTGCCCACACCTGATGCAGCCCACAATAGCAGTGTCATCAGCGAACTTTTGCACGTGGCAGGACTCCGAGTCATATTGGAAGTCTGATGTATATAGATTGAACAGGACCAGAGAAAGTACAGTCCCCTGCGGCGCCCCTGTATTGCTGAACACAATGTCAGACCT
Organism: Polypterus senegalus; assembly: GCF_016835505.1. Taxonomy (NCBI): domain Eukaryota; kingdom Metazoa; phylum Chordata; class Cladistia; order Polypteriformes; family Polypteridae; genus Polypterus; species Polypterus senegalus. The sequence goes on from NC_053163.1 coordinate 43,626,770, forward strand.
GCAGTTCCCAAGACGCACATATTGAGGTCTGTCTGTAAGATAGTCCACAATCCATGCCACCAGGTGTGAGTCTACTCCCATCTCAGTCAGCTTGTCTCTAAGGAGCAGAGGTTGGATGGTGTTGAAGGCACTAGAGAAGTCCAAAAACATAATTCTTACAGCACCACTGCCTCTGTCCAGGTGGGAGAGGGATCGGTGTAGCATATAGATGATGGCATCCTCCGCTCCCACCTTCTCCTGGTATGCGAACTGCAGAGGGTCAAGGGTGTGACGGACCTGTGGCCTCAGGTGGTGAAGCAGCAGCCGCTCCATGGTCTTCATCAGATGTGACGTCAGAACAACTGGCCGGAAAATTATTCATAGTATTGTCAAAAGAGATTCAATAAATGAGTTCAGACCACTGAGCTTTTGGTTCAGAGAATGGGTTTTAGTGTTTTAGCAATTCCAAAAAAACTGTAAAAACATTGATATACACTTATTCACAAAGCATGCTCTTTGAAATTACATTTTTCAGGTGTAGGAGGTGACCCTGGTGTCTATGGATTTCCTGGACAAACAGGAATAAAAGGAGAAACTGGATTGCAAGGACCCAAAGGAGTCAAAGGACAAGAAGGTGAGAAGAAGCAAAATTACAAAATCACTTTAGGATACAAATGCATGCTTATAAATGTTGTTACTGTTATGTGAAGAAATGCTCTGTATTAAAGTTAAGAAAAAAAGTTTTAAAATAGGTAAAAATCCAGATTTTTGAGCAGGTATTTTCCTCTTTAAAAGTATCAAATATAAGGTTAAAACTTTAACACATGCTTTACTTTAAACTCTTAGTTGAATCTGCACATATAGTAAGTATGTTAGACTTACTCCACACTAGCACAGATACATTTGAAAATGCTGTTTTCTTTTCAAATTTTTTGTCCACTCTTGAATTTTCAGAATGTCCTTGAAATGGAAGAAATTACTTTTAGAATTCTTTCTAGAGGGCATGCATGGTTAATCTGTTTGAATGATGTTTTCTTATAGAACAAAAGTGAATGCTAAAAGCACAAGGCAAACAAAGAGCACCTGAAGAATAAACCATCTGGACATACTCTTGAGATACTATGTACAATGGATATTAAAGGTTAAAAATGAGTACAAGGTAGCCAAAGACATGTCAAATATAGACTGGGAATTCTGCCAAAATAAGTAATGTGTTTCAAGGTGTACCACCTCTCAGCTGATACAGAAAAGTTAGAAAAGGACTGTCCCAGATCTACTTAAAAACTGAATGACTATCTTCATATAATTTTTGAAGATTTGTTTCTGTCTAGTTCAGATTTCTTTAAGGATTACACTGTTCCTTTCTACAAAGAAATTACAGCAACCAAGTTTTGACAACCAAGATATTCAACATATTTTTCTATTACCTATCTTGCTTAGCTATACAAACCATTTGTTAAAACACAAAAGACAAAACAGAAATAATTGGAGGTTAGTCTGGACACTCTGTTTAATCTGCTGAACTGAAAACAAGAAAAAGAAATAAAGATGATTGCTGTGATCATCATTGCTCCACTCAGTTGTTTGTAGTTGTTAATTAATCCTTCAGAGTTGGAGATCTATCCTCTTCTAAAGTAGGTCCCAAAATGATTAAGGAGTAATTTAAATAATTTATCAGCCAGAATGGGTGGGGCTTGTGGCATATACACTGAAAGTGATATTATTTATATTCCAGCTGCTTCTCTTCCAAACTAGATAAAACAGAAACCATGTTAGCAATGGTGGTTCACTCTTCCTTGTCCCCAGTAATGTAACGTGACCCATATGCCCCAAAGTGCTTTTTTTTCAGTGACTATTTACTTGTATTGTTGTTTTAGCATTTTAGAAATAAAAATAGTTAATAATTTAAAGAAGGCAAATAAAAATTAATTTGCTGTGCCAGTTTTTAAGTATCTTGTGTTGTGACAAAGGCAGACTTCATAAAAATAATGTACAACCTTAGTAATTGTGTGTACTTGCTCTGTTATAATGGAAGTATTATTGTAAAGTGTACTGGTATTAATAATGTAAATAATATCTAGTAGTAGGAGTATGCTTGTTACATTACCCACCAGGCAGATCAAATATTTTTTTTTTACAATCATAAGCTACATTTTTAGTGCTGTTTCTTCTGTATATTGATTTTATTAGTGTGCTGAATTTTCTATAATTTTATGTCAGGCTTATTTATTATGTTAATTCAGCCAGGTAAAATGAAATAAAATTTACTTATTATTTGACTTGAATAGTAATCTATGAATAAATAATTATGATGATAATATAAAGGAATTTAAGTTAAAATGCAAATCACATAAGAAAAATTAGAAACTTGAATCAAATTACAGTGCTGTGCTAATATATTAGTCCATATACAGTATTATTGTAGTGTACGTTTGTTATTTTAAATTCAGTAGCTTTTAATTTCTAAATAATAAAAAGTCAAATATCTCAATTGCTATGCCAATAATGACCAAATACATTTTTTTTGATAGACACTGCAGGTTTCTTGAGGCAGAACACTTATAACACAAAGGAACAGGAGGTAGTAACTTCAATGGCTACCTAGGTTTTTTCATTGACTTGTGGTTTAAATGTAATATCGGAAGATATTGTTCTTTTCTGTTATCATTCTATGTGGTGTTAGCTGCTGTGAAAAATCCTTTATTAGGTACCCAGGTGTAAGGTTAGGTACTGTGTCTGTATTATATACAGTAAGACAGGAGTTTAGAGGTAAGGTGGTAATATCCATTATATATGGAATCTGTACATTGTAATAATTTTACTACTCTGTACATATAACAATATTGACCCTGTGAACCTATAACATGTATTAAATGTAGTCTTACTGCTCATTGCAACTTGTCCCTCACATGGGCTTGTGCTCAGGTTATTGCACTCACAGCTACACTGAAAAATCACCTTACTTACTTAAGTACTTTTAGATGTGGTCAGGCAGCTCCTATTTAAGTGATTTCTTGATTGAAACAGGTGTGGCAGTAATCAGGCCTGGGGGTGGCTACGGAAATTGAACTCAGGTGTGATACACCACAGTTAGGTTATTTTTTAACAAGGGGGCAATTACTTTTTCACACAGGGCCATGTAGGTTTGGATTTTTTTTCTCCCTAAATAATACAAACCATCATTTAAAAACTGCATTTTGTGTTTACTTGTGTTATATTTGACTAATGGTTAAATGTGTTTGATGATCAGAAACATTTTGTGTGACAAACATGCAAAAGAATAAGAAATCAGGAAGGGGGCAAATAGTTTTCCACACCACTGTACCTAATTTCTCCAAAATAACATTTATTTGAGTTTTAAAATTCCCTAAAGTCCTATTGTCTACCACACTACACTGTAATTTCTCCACATGTCTATGATTCTCAATGTGAACTAATGTTTGTGCAAAACTTTCCCTCAAGTTTACAGCTTTGTTCCTGTATTCTTTTTGGACTAATTTTAAAGTAACAGCCTGGATCTACTGCATTAGTTCCTTTCATAATTTTAAAAACTCCAGTAATGCCATTTCTAAATCTGTTTGTTTAAACTGAAAAGGCTCAACTCTTTTAATCTTTACTTGGTGCTCATACGTCTCAGTCTTTTAATTAGCCTAGCCATTTTTTCCCTGGGCATTTTCTAGTGCTGTTATATCTTTTTTTGCAGTTTGCAGAGCAAAACTGCAAACAGTACTTCAGGGGCCTTGTGTATAAATGGTGTGTATGCAGAAAAATGTTGTGTACGCCCGTTTCCACACTCACATCGTGATGTATAAAAACTAAACTTGGAGTAATCTCATGCACATTCTCATGCCAGTCCAATCCATTGCATATACAATATATGGTAGCACCGAGCGTCAAAGCAGTGCTACTTTCTGTGTGTTTTTCCTTTATTTTTTAAATTCACATCCCTGGTGAGGCTTTATCAAATACACTGGAATTAGCTGCATATCGTTTATTAGTTTAAATTCCTAATACCATAGTTGCTTAGCGTTGATACTCTCAGTGCACCACTCAGAGTATTTTTACCCACTGTATCTGAGTGTGGAATCACAGCTGTACAGCAGCTGATCGGAAAGCTCTTCGGCAGATTGTGTTGAAAGTGGAGAGAATTATTGGGATTCATCTTCTAGCACACGCTGCCTCAGCCATTAGTGCAGTCTATTTGAACTTTTCCCATTCGGCAAATTCTTCAGAGCTTTTCCTATAGGGACCTTGCAGCTCAGAAACAGTTTCATCCCAAGAGATATAAATACACTCAATCATTCCATCAAGTGCTCCCGGTAGAACTATTTGTACTTACAAATATCCATCCAACCATCCATTATCCAACCCGCTATATCCTATCTACAGGGTCACGGGGGTCTGCTGGAGCCAATCCCAGCCAAAACAGGGCGCAAGGCAGGAAACAAACCTCAGGAAGGGTGCCAGTCCACCGCAGTACTTACAATTACCTCACAGTAAATTTGCATCAAAGTTGTAATATTGCACAACCTGACCCACTTATGCTTTCATATTGTATATTTTTCATTGTTTTTTATCATATTATTATTATTGTTGTTGTTATTTTATCATTTTATAGGAAAATAAATTTATAGAGATTTGCATATTGAATATCATTGTACCATACAATAACAATAAAGGAATTCCATTCAATTTAATAAGAAGAGAGTGCATATTTACAGATGATGGCGACTGGCTTCTAAGTCGATTTAGATTTCCAAACGCTATCTTCTTAGAGTTCTTGATATCATTTTTAAGACAAAATGCAGTAAAGTATGTATATTACATTATACAGATACATGTTTAACTTCATTTAAATAATGTATACTGTTAATAATTAAATGTGTAGACATGGTGCTGAATTGGTAGTGATGAACTTGTGCCCTGTTCAGGGATTGTTCCTGCCTTACGCTGTATGCTTGCTGGGAGTGGTGCAACCCTGGATGCATAGATGGATGGAGTAATTTAAACATTTACTATGAAGATATTTCAATGTTCCTTAAAAGTCCTGAAGAATCGGCGTTCTAAGTTTACAGATGGCTTGACGTTTATTACAGAGCTGAATGTGTGGCGATGTTTTACTTGGAGAAGGAAAAGGAAGGACTGGAATTGGGGGTTAGTACGTTTGAAAGAGATAGTACTGCTACAATAAATTATTTCATTGAGGGTCACGCAAGGCACAGCAAGCATCTTGCAAGAGGCAGTAACAATCTCTGCACGGGGCGCCTGCTCATCAATACCACTGCGCCATTGTGCCCCCATGTTTTATAATGCTTTAATTCCTATCATCATCAAAATGATATCAAGTATATATCTTAGTATTTGAATTTGTTCATAGCACTGTCATGAATGTAATGTATTCTGTGTCCTGTCGGCATAAGATAAAGCCCGTTTAAGAAGCATGTAATGATTCACACATGTAGAGTACATAGAAGAACAGGCAGAATACAAAGCATTTAGCATGCTACTTTAGTTATGATGAGATTTGAGAAACTAGTAAATTAAACGATTTTAAGGTAAATTTTATGATGTTCTACTTTAATAACAAAATAAACATAATTAAGTGTAAATTTCAAGATTAAAGTTGACACTTTGACCTTTTTTTCCACCATGTTCCTATTTATTTTTTCTTTTCTTTGTACCCTAATACACTTCCATATGACACTGAGACAGTGGGCTATGACTCGTCTTTTCATGGCGTCTTTCATATCTCACCAGTTCATTTTACTTTCTCATTTACTTTTCCTAAGTATTGGAAAAGTATTGTAATCGTCCAAAAAATCAACCTCGAGAGTTTCATGAATCTTGATGTTTTAGACCTCCCTGAGTCCATTTTACTTTCTTATAGAGAAAGTATTGTAATTGTCTAAAAATTCAATTTCACGATTTAGATGAATCTCAACGTTTTAGACCTCACTGAGTCTGAAAATACCATTTTTGGAATTATGTCTCTGTGTTTGTGTATGTGTGTGTGTATGTAAACTCGATTTCACTTAGGTCAACTAAATTTTTGTATGAGTTACAAAACGTAGATTTCTATCAACTTTTGAGCTATTTCTGCTAGCCGGAAATGGTACTTTTTAATTCATGCAGCTGCAGAAACTAATTTATTCAACTTTACTTTTATAATAATTGTTCAATATTTTATTAATTTGATTTGTTATTGTTATTGATGCTTTTTTAATGTATGTAATATAAACATATAATCATTGTCTTGCAGTTTACTCCTCAAATATCCATCCCAATATCTTGTATACAAAAAAAGTCTAGGGGAGATCACTCCCGATTTTCTATTTATTTCAGGCACTGTGTCGACTTTCTGAACTTTTGAGTTTCTCCGCCCCTCTATGATACTCAATCAACTTCCTTTTGTTGTTTATACCACTGCTTAAACCAACAAGTAGTACGTTTTTCCTTGCCTCCACTTGGTATTTGCTGTAATTCTTCTATTTTCCCCGTGCTTTTGCCATTGTTTGTTCACAGAACACTGAACTTAAGGGGCTATTTATATTGATTTGCATATTCAAGGAGGTGTAATTCTGGGAGGAGTTGGGGTGGGGTGGGGTGTCAGGCGTGTGCATGTGCAGTACATTTCATGCTAACCAGGATTTATGTAGTGGAAGAATGTTTAAGTTGGCATATGCACAGATTTATGCACCTGGATTTTTTTGTGCATACACACATTTCTGTTTTTGTCCATACACAATGTTTTAGTGTGAATTCTATGCACGACATTATAAATTAGAATGCAGGTGAGAATTCACCAGTGCGTTATAAAGCTTAACTGAACCATAACTTCATTTGACTTGCACTTTAAACATCATATTATGTAACCTAACATTCTGTTAGCATTCTTAAGGGCTTCTTTGCATTTCCTAGATGTAGACAGTAATGAGTCCACAATGACTCCCAGGTCCTTCTCATAGAGAGTACCTTGAAGTTTGTGGTAAGTCACTCTATGGTGACAGTGTTTGTCTGTTTGTACATTGTGTTGTAGCTGTTTATCGATTTTCAAATTGGTTTAAATAGTTACACAAAAGTACTTACTTTAAGCATTTTGATGTGGTGTCAGAGAAAATTCTGATAATGGGTGAGAAACAGTGAGGCAGCTGTGCATTTATTTTAAAATTATGTTCTTAATGTATTTGTTGATACCAGTTGATCTGTTTTACTTTACAACTTGACCTTTCTTGTATATATTTTTAAGTATCTTTTCCTTCAAAAGCTACTGGCTTGAATTGAATAAACAGCAAACCCTCATGATTGGGTTCTTGACTAAACTATTCATCACATATTGTATTGTGGTCTTTAAGCTAAATAAGAAACAAAATAAATTGCTTGATTACACTGAAATTTAAGGTGAATATTATTACACAAACCTTTACAGAAGTTTAATTTGCAGGTAGCCTTTTTATTTACCAGTAATTTTATTGACAAAAAAACATTGACTTAGCCAGTAAAATCTTCAGCAATATTAATTACAAAATTTACAAGAACATTAATTTCCAGAGCAATCTGACTTTCATTGTACTTAAAACTAAGGTTCCTGCTTTATAGAGCAATCATTCCATTGAGGAGATTCACTTATCCCCCCATATAGACCAAATTGGTATAGCTTTCTTTTCTGGAAGACCATTGTAAACAGTAGGGCAGGCTTCAAATTATCAAACATCTATAAATAGGTATTGTACCATATATTAGTATCATTTTAACAGCAACCACAGTAAACTTTCACTATAATAAAGTGTATTATTTTTCACTTAATTATGTACATTTCTGATAGGACCATCTGGACCTCCTGGTTTACCTGGAAGAAGAATTCCAAGCAAGTACATACAGCCTTCTGCTGGGGATCCTGGGTTGCATGGAGGGAAAGGTTTATGTGGACAAATAGGTTTCCCTGGGATGTCTGGACAGCCAGGACAGCAAGGTAATTTTTTAAGATAATATACATTAGGGAATATGTTTACTTGGGAATTCTGTAATAATTTAATTCAGTTTATTTTTGTATAGTGTTCTTCAGTGAATGTAAGAGCAGAGCATTGTGACAAGTTCTCAGATAAAATACAAATATAGATTTCACAAATTGCTAAATACAAAGTTAGTACATATAAAGACCAAGATTTGTTAAAACACACAGAAAACAAAGTAGAAACTAATTAACATAATTATAAACCAATCTGTGTCAATTAATTAATTGTTGAACAGTTGACAATGGAGGAGTGGAAAACAAAACCTCCCGGCATCAGCATCCTGGAAAAAAATAAACCTTTGGGAAGTCCACAGTCAATTGTGGGAGAGAAAGTCAAAGATAAAGTAAGACATTATCACAGTCCTGGAGACCTACAGTAGACCAGCTAGCTGCCCACGCCTTCCTGGACATTCTATAGTCGAGTCCATGCTGTGCCATCCAGTGTAATGAAAGTATAATTTCACCTGATGATTCAAATGATCCTTTATCTAAAATGACGTTTCCATGAAATGGAGAACCACTTTACAGTAGAACAGAGGCACCAAGTACCACATTAAGGTCCCGAGATGCTGTATGCACAGCTAATCAGCAGCTCTAGTCAAAGTAGTTAATATTCAGCCCGGATTTAAAAGCTAACACTTGAGGGGTATCTCTTATGTAAGCAGGCATTTCATTCTACAGTTTTGCGGTCCTGTAACTAAAAGCATGACCTCCCTCTGTTATTTTATTAATCCTTTAGTCATAAGTTAGGCCCACATCTTGAGGTGTTAATGTGCATCGGGTTTGTAAGTAAAAATTGGTTCAGATAGGTAAAGATGGCCTTTTAAGACATTTTATGTTTCGAATTTTTGAAATCAGCCCTAAACTTAACTAGTTTGCCAATACTAAGACTTGAGAACCAGAGCTATAAGTTTGAACTTTGTGATTCTTGTAGTAATTCTTACAGCAGTATTTGGAATTAACTTAAAGTTTCATAAAGAACCATTTCAACATATAATAAATAACACATTGTAGTGATCACTCCTACTAGAAAAAATGCATGAATTAATTTCTCAGTATCTGGCATATTTAGAAAATGTCTTCATTTTCTAACATTTTAAAATGGAAAAAATATGTTTTGGATAGTTTTGTAATGTGAGATTTAAACGAAATAGGTTGTCTCAAAAATAACACCAAAATTGGTATTTTCAGTTCAGTTGAAAGTGACAGTGTTGTTGAATTCAGCATCATTTAGCTCAATAAATAACATTTCTGCTTTTTTCTATATTCAGAGATAAGGAATTCTCACCCATCCACTCACTGACACAATTTATTAAGGATGCCATCAAAGTAGAATATTTGGTCTAAAAAAAAAGATATAGTTTAGTGCTGTCTGCATATACACGAAATTATGTTTTCTAATGATAGGTCCAAATAAAGACGTTGAAGTGTTTAAAACTAAGAAGTGTATTATTACAGTGGAAGTAGACTGTTACTTTAAAATTAGTTCATCAAGAACATGGGGACACAGTTGGAAACTTGTTATGAGTAAATTTCACACACACATTAGGAAGTTTTTCTTTTGGAAGAATTAAGTGGATAGGTCTGGCAAGCTTTGTTGAATGAAATGTCACTTAGGCTATAAGGGTTTGGTTTGATAATACTCACATAACATTCTGCTTCCTTGATATTTTGGCCATTGTTATGTTCTTTTTGTTCTTCTTTCAGCTGCTCCCGTTAGGGGTTGCCACAGCAGATCATCTTTTTCCATATCTTCCTGTCCTCAGCATCTTACTCTGTTACACCCATCACCTGCATGTCCTCTCTCACCACATCCATAAATGCTCCCTTAGGCCTCCCTCTTTTCCTCTAGCCTGGCAGCTCTATCCCTAACATTCTTCTCCCAATATAAACAGCATCTCTGCTCTGCATATATCCAAACTAAAGTAATCTTGCCTCTCTGACTTTGTCTCCCAACCTTCCAACCTGAGCTGACCCTCTAATGTATCCATTTCTAATCCTGTCCATCTTCCTCACACCAAATGCAAATCTTAGCATCATTAACTCTGCCACTTCCAGCTCTGTCTTCTGCTTTCTGGTCAATGCCACCATCTGCAACCCATATAACAAAGCTGGTCTCACTACCGTCCTGTAGACCTTCCCTTTCATTCTTGCTGATAACCGTCTGTCACAAATTACTCCTGACACTCTTCTCCACACATTCCTCCTTCACTACCTGCATTCTCTTTTTCACCTCTCTTCCATATTCCCCGCTACTCTGTACTGTTAATCCCAAGTATTTAAACTCATCCACCTTCGCCAACTCTTCTCCCAGCATCCACATAATTCCACTGACCTTCCTCTCAATTACAAACAAGTATTCTGTCTTGTTCCTACTGACCTTCATTCCTCTCTTCTCTAGAGCATATCTCCACCTCTCCATCTCCTCAACCTGCTCCCTACTCTTGCTACATATCACAATGACATCAGCAAACATCATAGTCCAAGTGGACTACTGTCTAATCTCATCTGTTAACCTGTCAATCACTGTTGCAAATAAGAAAGGGCTCAGTGTCGATCCCTTCCAAATTGAATGCATCTGTTACTCATTGAATGCTGCAAACCTCACTATTTTTACACTTCCCTTGTACATATCCTGTACAACTCTTATGTACTTCTCTTACACTCCCGACTTCCTCATACAATACCACAACGCTTCCCGAGGCACCCTGTATTATGCTTCCTCCAGGTCCACAAAAACAAAATGCAACTCCTTCTGACCTTCTCTATACTTCTCCATCAACACCCTCAGAGAAAACATTGCATTTGTGGTGCTCTTTCTTGGCATGAAACCATACTGCTACTTACTATTCATCAGCTCCCTTTTTAACCTAGCTTCCACTACTCTTTCCCATAAGTTCATGCTGTGGCTCATCAATTTTATGCCCCTGTAGTTACTACAGCTCTACACATATTCCTAAAAATCGGAACCAGGACGCTACTTCTCCACTTCTCAGGCATTCTCTCACTTTCCAAGTTCCATTTAACAATCTGGTTAAAAACTCTATTGCCATCTCTCCTAAACACCCCCATGATTCCACAGGTATGTCAACTGGACCGACAGCCTTTCCATTCTTCATCCTCTTCATAGCTGTCCTTACTTCCTCCTTGCTAATCCGTTGCACTTCCTGATTTGCTATCTCCACATCATCCAACCTTCTCTCTCTCTCATTCTCTTCATTAATCAGCCTCTCAAAGTACTCTTAACCTCTTCAATATACCCTCTTCGCTTGTAAGTATGTATCCAGCTTTATCCTTTATCACTGTAACCTGCTGCACATCTTTCCCAGCTCAGTCCTTCTGTCTAGCCAATCGGTACAGGTCCTTTTCTCCCTCCTTAGTGTCCAAGCTCTTATACAACTCATCATACGCCTTTTCATTAGCCTTCACCATCTCTCTCTTCACTTTGTCCCTTATCTCCTTGTACTCTTGTCTACTTCCTGCATCTCTCTGACTATCCCACTTCTTCTTCACCATCCTCTTCCTCTGTATACCCTCCTGTACTTCCCCATTCCACCACCAGGTTTCCTTTTCCTCCTTCCTCAGTCCAGATGTCACGCCAAGCACCCTTCTTGCTGTTACCCTTACTACATCTGCTGTAGTGTCCCATCTGTCTGGTAATTTTCACTGCCACCCAGTGCCCATCTTACCTCCTCCCTAAACTCAACCTTGCAGTCTTCCTTTTTCAACTTCCACCATTTGATACTTGGCTCTTCTCTTACTCCTGTCCTCTTCTTGATCTTCAGCATCATCCTACAGACCATCCTATGCTGTCTAAATACACTTTCTCCTGCCACCACTTTGCAGTCTTTAATCTCCTTCAGATTGACTCTTCTGCATAGGATATAACTTACCTGTGTGCATCTTCCTCCACTCTTGTATATTACCCTATGTTCCCATCCTTTTCACATAATCCACTATCATGTCACCTTCTTCATTCCTCTCCTTAACACCATACCTACCTATCACCTACTCATCTCCTCTGTTCCCTTCATCAACATGTCCATTGAAATCCACTCCAATTGCCACTTTCTGTCCCTTGGGAACACTATCCAAAACTTCATCCAGCTCACTCCAGTTCACTCCAGAAGTCTTCTTTCTCATCCATCGTACTCCCAACTTGCAGGGCATATGCACTAACAACGTTCATCATTACTCCTCCAATTTCCAGTTTCATAATCATTACTCTGTCTGACACTCTTTCCAAAATACTCTTGACATATTGTTCCTTCAGTATAACCCCTATCCCATTTCTCTTCCCATCAACACCATGACAGAACAATTTTGAATTCACCTCCGATCCACCTGGCCTTACTCCCCTTACTTCCATTTTGTCTTTTGCATTCGCAATATACTGTATCAACCTTTCTTCTCTCCATCATATTGCCTCACTCTCTCCCCTTACCAGTCATACTGCTAACGTTCAAAGTTCCTACCCTCAGTTCCACTCTCTTTACCTTCCTCCTCTCCTCTGGACACAACTTCACCCTATTCTTCTCCTTCTTCGACCAACAGTAGTCCAATTTCTGCCAGCACACTCTTGGCTAACGGTACTGGTGGCGGTCATTGTTAACCCAGGACTCGACCAGTCTGGTATGGAAATCTGCATTGTCTTCCACATGTTGATCTGGCAAAATTTTACACTGAATGCCCTTCCTGACATAATCCTCCCCATTTAACCGGGCTTGGGACCGGCACTAAGAAACACACTGGTTTATGCATCCCCTCTGGCTGGGTTGGCTATTGTTATCAGTAATACATAATTAAATGTGTAACTTAAATCCTTTATTGTTTGTTTTCTGTGCCTGACTCCCTAAGGTTACATTTGTTAAAGTATCTGATCACAGAATGGTAAGTGAAAGGATTTTAGACGTTTTATTACCCTTTACTCAGTAAAGAGTATTGAATGAGAAAATAGGTCATCTTAGGACCTTACACGGTGAGACAGAATGTTTCAAACATATATTTGGCTTATGAAAATTAAATAACATAACCAGTGAGTAAAACTGATTTTGGGATTGCTGAAGATGCTCCAGCCCAAGTAGTGAAGCCTAACAGGGTTTATGGCAGAGAAAATTTGTCAGTTCTCAGTTTCCCACTCTCTGTCATTTTGCTAGAAATTCTGAGATAAAACAGCAGTTGCAGAGAAGGATAAAAATTACTTTGCTTGTTAAACTTAAATTAAATGCTTGAATTGGGATGGTTGGCTCATTTAATAGAAAAAAACATGTCTTTTTTTAAAGTGAATATTGTGATTTATTTTTAAAGATAAAGTTAATCAGACAACATAACACTCAGTATTATACAATGGTGTTCTATGAATGCTCAATGACTGTAACCTGTAATTACTTTGTTTATTAATATTTAACCTCAATAATTTTTTTAATCAAAGCATCAACTTTTTTTTTCATCATTGATGCTGTATACGAACCAAACAGAGCTAGTCAAAAGGCATGAAGCCTAAACATGACAGGGACTTGGCCTAACACTGCAACATCCTATTGGCCCATGAGGTACATCAAAGAAGCACAAAATTGGTGTAAATTGAGACCAACTGAGAGACCAAGCAGTCCATTTCATTCCATTCATTCAAGCACCATACTGCATTAGAGTCCAACCACCCAGTTTATCAAGTTCCAGAATCAAATGTCTTTAATAATCCAATAGGAAATGACTTAAGTAATTTAAACAATTACTTACTCATATAGGATAGACTGGCATTATCAATGTTGCTAGGATCTAATCCAAACCCTGGCTTAGCAAGCTGCTGCCAAACACTCTTATTGCCAGCTACAAAGTCTCAGCTTGCTTAACAGGGCCCCTCATTGGAATGCAGCTTTGCACCTTATTTGTTAAGATGGACAATATCAGACCTTGTAACATCACAGGATTATCTCTTAAAAGTATGAGCTGGGTGCTCTAAAGTGCAGATGCAGATTGCAGTTATGTCAGTTATGCTCCCTCCTCAGTCTTTAGAAGATTCTGTTAAGTACTGACTCAGAATATGACATTTATGGTGGGGTTAAGAGGGTTTGAAGCTGGCACTTTTGACATGGCCTGGAAGGGAGAACAGGATGAGTTTGGAAGGATAAGTATAATTTCCTTCCTTCAGGAAGAAAGTTTTGGAGATTAAAAGCATGTTTTGTGAGTCTCAGTGATAAGATGACAAAAAAAAAAAGTCATGAGCCGGCGATGAACAGAGAAGATGGTGATCTGGCTACTGAGAGAAGTGACTAGAAAAAGCTGACCAGAAATGATGACCTAACCAGAGAGTTTGTGCAACTACTAAGATTAAATTACACCTGGAATCAACATACACACATTCAATGTGTTGCTGATATTTGTCTGCTTTCAGAACTGTTGGACGATTCGGGTTGTATGTTGACAAAAGCCACATCTGTATTTTGCTTTCAGTTTGTGGAACTAATTATGACATTTACAGATTAAAACTTATTAAGCCTGCTTTTCTGTTTGTTTTGCCAACACCTGAGAAAATGAATTCTTTTCTCAGCTAGGTCAATCAAAAATGTAAAAAATAAGTTACAGTACAGGCTGGGTGAAGTCTTACAGTGGTAGATAGTAGTACAGTGGTCTTGGTTGAATGTGCATTGTTGCTGTGAAATGTATATCTGTAAAGGTGTACGAATAGAAAAACATAAGTAGTGAAAGAGGTGTATCATATAACTACTGTCTACAGAAAAAGAGTCTATGCATCTGATAAAAGGGGATTTCAATTTTTGGAAAGGTATCCCCAAAAGACTCCCCACAACAAAACTTGCACAAACATCAACATTTTCCTTCATACTTGAAAATTACTATTTGTAAGCAAGTCAAATATTGAGAAACACAAAATATACAGAATTTGTTATATAGTTCAACACATTGCTAGATTACAAAAATAGGCTCATTAAATGGAAGGATTGATAGATTTTACATTTTTGAAAGAAATGTTATTATATACTACACATTTATGAGTTTTAAAAACAGATATGAATATCATTACAAAATTCAAACTGTATCCTTCTATGTAATTAATTTTCCAGGTTTTAAAGGCTACCATGGTAACAGAGGAATGACTGGAAGAAATGGCCAACCTGGTCAGCCTGGTCCTGTGGGAAATTCAGGACCTCCTGGTATTCGTGGAGTCCCTGGTGTTGAAGGTTGGCCAGTTTGATTTATATGTACCTAGTATTATACTGATGGAAGAGATTCTGTAAAAAAAGTTCATATTTATTTTGAAATGTCATTATTTTTACCATTCTATTAGCATTTTTTTTTGCAAGTCATCAATCCTTAGTTAGAAAAATATTGTACTATTAGAAGTAACGATGAATCTGTAAAGAAAATTAATTAAAAAATAATCAAAAAAACAGAAATTACTTTTTCTAAAATAGATAATAAAAGCAAAATTGACTTTGTTAAAAAATCTTTATGGATCCAAAAATAAATCCACATGGTTGCAGGCTAAAATAGCTGGCATCATGCTGTGCAAACATCAACTGTTTTACAAAAATGCCAACAAATAGCACTATAACTTTTTTTTTTTTGGGTGTAGTTTTAGATTCCCAGCAGTTTCAACATTCCATTTTTTCATCTTCTCGTTTAATGTTTCTGTGTTGTATGCAGGCCTATTATTTAAAAATATATTAATATATAGCCACTAATAACTAATAATTTAATATATAGTCACTAGCTTTCTTTTTGCGTCAATATGAACAAGTATAATTCTTATTAGAATTAGGTAAGGTAAGAAGTAGACTACACTTTGACACTTTTTTTATTATTTCTTTCTGGTAATATACTAATGATCCACCAAACATTTTTCATCCTTACAAATTAGAAATTTGGAAAGAGCAGTGAGAAAATTTCTAATAAACAGCATTCAAGAAAGGTAGGCATATTTTGGAGAAAGCCTCAATGAATACATGTTAATATTCATATTTAACAGCAGTGTCTCTTTAGTAGTTTTAAAAATCTGCTGCATATTTTAGTGTTTTTAAATGATCATACATATTTCTCAGTCTGAAACGTGCTGAAGTGACATCTGCATAAAGGTTCATAAGGGTATTTCCTTGTTCATTCCAGAAACTTAATCTATTTTCAGTAATCAGGGTGTGATTAAAATGGAGACGCTATGGAGAAAACCAAGACCCCATTAAGATAAAAATCAAATAAACAAGGTAGGGTTAAATGAAGAGTCAACATACAAGACAAAGTGTACACAATATAAAAAAAATATCAAAATAGTCTTAAGCTAGCTAATCAACTCCACCCTAATTCCTGTACTTTTCCTTCAAAACTGTATTGCCCTCCTCCTTGCTAGGGCAACCTTAACTTTGCTCCTTTCCAATCTCCAAAGTCCCTTTTTAAGGACACAAAAGGCTTATAAGGCTACTCCCTTGAGTACTTCATGGCACCAATCCAGTCTATTGTAAAGCACATATGGGTTATCTCTGTTCCCTCAAACACTACAGGCCCCAGGATCCTCTTGGGAAATCTTAACTATTACACATATAATAATGTTGCTGCCAATTAGTGGCCTGTGGATTATTACTCTGATTGAGTATATCGCCATCCAGTGATCTCTAAGTTTAACATCCGGTCAAGGTAAAGGTATCTCAGAGATGTGTACTGTCCCATACCTCCTACTGCATTAAGAAGGGTCTGGCTTTAGATTGCCATTGGCACACCATTTTATAGCCACTGCAATGTCCAGACCCTGTGACATTGTACAAGGGTCTGTTGCTGAAACTGAATTTGAGAGTCTAAACTCAAGGATGTATTGAAAATATACAACTGAAGGTCTGTAACCTAACTCTTTTGTTTGTACCAGACCCTCGGGTACAGGAAGAAAATCACAAACTCAACACATCAGACTTCTTACTTGTGCAGTATTTTCTTTTTCAAATTAGTAAAGCGACACTTTCAGTCTTAAAACCTTCTGACAACTCCACTTGGTCTGTCTCACACAGAGTGTGCTGACTGCAGCATTTAACTCCACCAACCAGTTGCTGCTTTCCCAATGATTGCACTTGGACTGTGACATCTTAGAATGCCTTGCATGGCTGGCTATTAGTCATGTTTCATGGATATAAAATTATAAGTGCAACTGAGTCCTGTTTATTTCCTGTTTTCTTATGAATTCTTTGTATTGTATGTGTTTCTTGCAGTGAGTTCAGTCCATCTTCTACCACAGATCTTAGATGGATATACCAGCATACAATGTTTAGTTAATTTAGAGCTGATAGGAAAGACATAAGATTCAGAGCACTGCAATAGGACCATGAAAACATCAAAACAGTGTGAAAATAAATAAATGAACTGGCTCAATTGTATCATTTGGTTATTTCTAATGCAATATCGTCAATAATAGGTTAAGTCATTAATAGTCAATGTTTAGACCAGCGTTTCTCAACCCGAATTTTCATAACACTTTTAATCGTGCTCCCCTAATGTTTTTTTTTTTTGAAAGGAGCCCACTAATACCAAATTGTTCTTTTTTAAATAATGATATATCATAGATACATATTTTATTATACCTACTTAACTTTTTTTCGACATTTATGTAACTCTATATTTATTTTTCTAGTATCAGAATGTAGTTTTAAGTTAATTTGTTTTGGTTTTAATAGATGGATTTTTCATATTTTCGATTCTTGTTTTCTTTTTTTCACATCTTCACGTAGACCCTGAAATCCAACTCACTGTGTTCACATAACACCCAATAACAGGTCGATAATAAAAATAAAGTGCCCATAACTAGAGATTAGGAATTTTAAAATGTTGGAATTTCTAGCTATGAAAACACTGTGTCAAAAAAGTGCTTTTAATCTGTCATAGTGTTTTAATAATAATAATAGTAATTATAATAATTCTTTACCTTTATATAGCACTTTTCTCACTACTCAAACAGCAAACTCCACGCAGAGAAGACCCAAGACGCGAGCCCATTTCCCATGCCTTATTTATTTAATCTACAACCATTTACTACTACAAATATTCCAAAATAGTTTAAAATTATTTTATTATGATAGTTTATTTGCCTAAAGTGGATGGGGGTGCTAGTCACCCAGTGATAGAGTCCCTGAATATGGTAAAGTGTCAGTATTTTTACATGTGCACTCTCAGTGCTGACTTTGTAAACAGCACTCAAACAAAACAACGCTTTTTGCAGGATTTATTTGTATCTTGTGACAGATTAGGGCTGTATCGCTCCCTTGAACCCCTGTCCAAGACTCCAGACACCAAATAAAAGTCTAAATGATGACTTTATTTAATTGCCCCAGTGCACCAAGCACCTTCTCCTCCACTATACTCATAAAAATTCTCAAATACACAATAATAAACAATCCACCACTCCCAGACGCGTTGCCACCCTTCCACCCAGCTCAGCTTTCCGTCTGGGAGCTCCCACAGTCCTATTATCCTCCCTGACCCAGAAGTGTTCCCAATCCCCAGTCCACGTGATTCTCTATCACTTCCGGGTCAGGTACGAGTCCTTCCTCTCACCCCGGAAGCACGTCGCTCTTCCTTTAACGTACTTCTGGGTTATAGGGCACAAATGATTCTTCTGTCCTCCCTGCAGCTCCCTCTTGCGGCCCCTGTGGTATCCAGCAGGGTCGTGTATAAAAACTACATAGTCCATGACTCCCTGCTGGTCTTCGGGGCACCTCCATACTGTAGGGAGGGCTCCGTCTGGCAGCCTGGGGGTATTGGCCAGGATGACAAGCCAGCCAAAGACCACAATCTATGTATGTCTGTTAAAGCTGAGAAACAGGGAGACGAGCAGTGAATGTCAATGTGAGGCAATGCAAAGTGATACTTCTGTTACCTTGAGATCTTGAAAGTTCTGGGCAGGGATTTGTAGATAGACAGGTGGGGGTGGATGTTGAAGGTGAAGGGTGCCAAGCAGCTATCGCAGCTACACAGAGTTAAACAGCACAAGCCACATTACCCGAAACAGCTTCTTTCAGAAGCAGCAGTGGACAATAAAGCACAGGTGTCATTACAGATTCATTTCTATATTGATTCTTATTACTTATGTTTTAATGAGTTTATAAAGTGAAGATTTAAGAAAAGAAAAGCTACAGTGCTTATCAGCAAAGAAAGCCATTAAGAGAACCTATGGTAAATGACTAGTCAGAGAAAGACTGAAAGGCACGAACTAGGGAAACAAGCGATGGACAACAGTGTGAGGAAGTGCAGAGTGATACTTTTGATGCCATCAGATCATGAATGTTTTAGGCAGGGAATTGTACAGAAGCAGAGCTCAGATGAGAAGGAGTAAGTTGAAAGTGAAGGACATCGAGCAGCTATAGCAGTTGTACAGAGTGAAACAGCACAAGCCACATCACCTGAAAAGCTCCTTGTACAAGCAAAAGTGGACAAAAACACAGACGATTTCACATATGTTCAGTATCTCTAGACCACAAAACAGTGACTACTACAGTGTGTAACAGGAGTCATACTGAATTGGTTATTTGTGGCTTGATTTATATATATATATATATATATACTAGCAGAATACCCGCACTTCGCAGCGGAGAAGTAGTGTATAAAAGAAGTTATGAAAAAGAAAAGGAAAAATTTTAAAAATAACGTAACATGATTGTTAATGTAATTGTTTTGTCATTGACATGAGTGTTGTTGTCATATTTATATATATATCTATATATATAGATATATATATATATATATCTATACTAATAAAAGGCAAAGCCCTCACTTACTCACTCACTGACTCACTCACTCACTGACTCATCACTAAATCTCCAACTTCCCGGTGAAGGACTGTGCTTATGCAGAGGAAGATGAGATGGTCAGGGTGGTGTTTGGCACAAACTCATTGAAACTGCGAGAGAAACTTTTAAGTGCCGGGTCTTAGCTGACATTACACGAGATGGCACCAGTACAGCTGGGAACCTTCGATGCAAGTACACCAAGCGGCTCACGTGAACTTACGCAATGCGCAGGCAAAAAGCAACAGTTCCAAAGAGTGCTGAACAAAAACTGAATTACATAATTGAGAAGGCAGCAAAAAAATATGAAGCGTCTTATACATACAATCATATTCATAAGTGCAGCTACTGTGTAAACAAAGCACACGGTGGAAAAAGTGAATGTCCTGCTAAAGGAAGACAGTGTAAAAAAAAGCCGTACATGCAGTTTGTCACATCACAGATAAAAAGGAAGACGAGCTGTTTATTGATGCAGTAAGGAACTAATCGATGAATGAAACCTCTTATCTTTACAACGATTGACAAACACGGAATGTAACTTGAACACATTGTACAAATACGAGCCTGATTGAAAGAAATAATGATAATCAAATCCTTGATGACAGCAACATTCAATAACACTCACAAAACAATTACTGTATATTGACAATCATGTTACGTTATTTTTAAAATGTTCCCTTTTCTTTTTCATAACTTCTACTTCTCCACTGGTACACGGGTATATATATATAAATGTATATATATCCCCCGATCTACAGTACATACTTTAGCATAGACAAGCCACACGCTGTGGCAATTGTAGAGTCTTAAGCCTCTAACGCCGACATTCGAGGTTCGATTCCGAGAGGGGTGTACTGACTATGTATGCGCTACCCGATTCATTTTACCTTCGCATCTCCTTGGTTTGGGACGTATGAAAAAATATTAGGTTAACGCAGAATCATGTTACGTTATTTTTAAAATTTTCCCTTTCTTAGCACAAGCACAGCTGAGAAGCTTCGATGCATGTACTCCATAACGTGTTAAAAAATAACGCATTTAATCACACTTTCAATTCCAAGCAAACGGGAACTTTTGTCAATGCATGATTTCCTGGTACATCCATTACACTGATGCACACATCACAGCTACAAAAATGTTAGAGTCGGAATAAAGCGCGTTCCTACGACTGATCATTTCGACTACCCGAAATAAGCCTTGATAAAAGCATGGTTTTGTGCACACTGAAAAGCAAGCAAAATTAGATGCATTACAGAAAGCAGACTTTGTGGCTCTTACTGGGGATCATTGGACTTCCGTGACCGTTAGTAATTCTAAATACATCTAATTACAAAATGTTCAATGATCACACTGTTTTAGCCTAATGTACAAAATAATTTTGGCTAATGTTACTCAGAGTTTAAAGAGTAAGCTGGTCAAATTACCTTTTATGTTTCTGACTTATTTTTTAAGAAGAAAACTGCACTTTATGTTGAAATTTTGGTTATTATTATTTAAAGACAATACTATTCTGAAAATGTACTTAAAGTACTTAAACTACCACTTTATTTTTAAGTCTGCCCAATTTTAACCAGGGATGATATTTTTGTTTCTGTTTTGAATTCAAATGCAGTTTAAAAGCTTTTTTTTCAGAAATTATACAGCTTCAGTTTACAATATTCATGTCCATGTCTATTATTTGATTCTGTCGCCCACTAAAACCGTTTTAAATTAAAAAAAAAAAATTTGCGATTTGGGGCAAATTTACGTGTGCGATTACATACGATTAATCAAGATTAATTCTTACACAGCCTCTAATTAATTGGATTAATTTTTTAATCGAGTCCCACCCTATATATATATATATGTAGATATATATGTAGATTTGTATATATATGTGTATATACAGTATATATGTAGATATGTATATGTTGTATATACAGTATGTATATATGTGTGTGTGTATATATACAGTATGTGTATATATGTATATGTATATATATGTTTATATATGTGTCTGTGTGTGTATGTATATATATATATATATATATATATATATATATATATATATATATGCCAGCAACACTCATGACAATGACAAAACAATTACATTGTCAATCATGTTACGTTATTATTAAAATGTTTCCTTTTCTTTTTACTTCTCGCTGCCAATCGCAGGTATTTTGCTATATATATATATATATATATATATATATATATATATATATATATATATATATATATATAATATAAATAGATAGATATGACAACAACACTCATATCAATGACAAAACAATTACATTAACAATCATCTTACGTTATTTTTAAAATGTTTGCTTTTCTTTTCATAACTTCTTTAACACACTACTTCTCATGGCTAACGGTATTCTGCTAGTATATATATATATATATATATATATATATATATATATATAGCAAAATACCCACGCTTGGCAGCGACAAGTAAAAAGAAAAGGAAACATTTTAATAATAACGTAACATGATTGACAACGTAATTATTTTGTCATTGTCATGAGTGCTGCTGGTATATATATATATATATATATATACATATATATATATATATACATATACATATATACATATATATATATACATACATATATACATACATATATATACTATGGGGTGCGAAACAGGCAAATACAGTAATCCCTCCTCGATCGCGGGGGTTGCGTTCCAGAACCCCCTGCGATAGACGAAAATCCGCGAAGTAGAAACCATATGTTTGTGCAGTTATTTTTATATATTTTAAGCCCTTATAAACTCTCCCACACTGTTAACATTATTAGAGCCCTCTAGACATGAAATAACACCCTTTAGTCAAAAGTTTAAACTGTCCTCCATGACAAGACAGAGATGACAGTTCTTTCTCACAATTAAAAGAATGCAAATAGATCTTCTTCTCTTCAGGAGCAGAGAATTTCAGAGGGAGAGAGAGAGAGCCGAAAGGAAAGCAAACAATCAAAAAATCAATACTTGTGCTTTTAAGTTTGCCGCGGCATTTTTAGAGGAGCTCAGGATCTTCTAAGCAAACAGCCTCTGTGCAAACAGCCCCTCTGCTCACATCTCCTCCGTCAGGCGCAGAGAATGTCAGAGAGAGAGAGCGAGATTAAAGCAACAATCAAAAAATCAATACATGTGCTTTTGTGCTTTTAAATATGCTGAGCACCGCAATAAAGCGGCATTTTTTTAGAGGAGCGTCAGTATCTTTTAAGCAAACAGCACCTCTGCTTACAGCCCCTCCGTCAGGCGCAGAGAATGTCAGAGAGGGTGAGAGAGAGGCACAGACAAGCAAACAATGAAGCTCCGCGCGGGATGCATATCTTATAGCATTGAGGAGTTTTAGTTAATATGTAATACATGCTCTGATTGGGTAGCTTCTAAGCCATCCGCCAATAGCGTCCCTTGTATGAAATCAACAGGGCAAACAAACTGAGGAAGCGTGTAGCATAAATTAAAAGACCCACTAACTGCAGAAATCCGCGAACCAGCGAAAAATCTGTGATATATATTTAGATGTGCTTACATTTAAAATCCGCGATAGAGTGAAACCGCGAAAGTCAAAGCGCGATATAGCGAGGGATTACTGTACATTGATTTTCTGAATATATAAAGTCAGCGTCAGAATATATAAAGTCAAAACTTGAATATATAAAGTCATTCCCGAATATATAAAGTCACTGTCGGAATATATACAGTATGTGTGTGTGTATGTATGTGTGTGTATATGTATGTGTGTAGATATGTATATATATATATATATTGTTGTAAAAGATTCAAAAGCAGACAGCATAAAGGTTTGGGGTTTCCGGCCCCGTATACTGTATAAATATCCACAATTCAATAAACAAAATAAGGTCAAAATATAAACACAAATTGTTCATATGCGCGACACTGAATGATGGCGTCGGCGGCCATTTTATGAAGGAGGAGCCGGAAGTGGAGGAATGCTGGGAAGGAACCGTGGGGGAAGATGGGATCGATGACGTCAGGAACAATGGAGGAGGAAGGGCGGAAGTAAAATGAGGCTTATGGTATATATATATATATATATATATGGTATATATATATATATATATATATATATATGGTATATATATATATATATATATATATGGTATATATATATACATATCCATACATATACACATATATATATACACACACACATATATACATACATAATACACATACATCCACATATATATACATATATATATACTAGCAAAATACCAGCTTAGAGGAGAAGTAGTGTGTTAAAGAAGCAATGAAAAGAAAAGGAAACATTTTGAAAATAACGTAACATGATTGTCAATGTTATTGTTTTGTCACTGTTGTGAGTGATGTGTTGTTGTCATATATAATACTGTATGTGTATATATATATATATATATATATATATATATATATATTTACACACACACACAAACATATATATACATATCTATACATATACACATACATACACACACATATATACACACAAATACATATATATATATATATACATACACACACACATATATAAACATATATATACATATACATACATATCTACATATATACACACACAGCTATTTCAATCAGTGCAATACGCTGTTTGTTAAAACGGATGACACTCGCTCTTACGTGCAAGTCTGCGTGGATATTATGAACTATCATATTTGTTCAAGTTCTATTTAAATTTTAAATAGAAGGAATTTTTATTTAGTCGACAGAAATATCTTTGGTAGGAATGGTAAAAACAGACAGGAATATTATTCCTGAATAAATCAACTCAAACCTTAAACAACTTATAATATTTTGCTCTCCATAAAAATATATCCTGTCTAAATTATACAAGTTAGAAATAAAGTAAACATTAAAAGAACAAACATTCAAATTTCTTTACTCTTATGTAATTTTATATTTTATAAAAAATAAACTTAGATTTTAAATATCCCAAAAGATTTTGCTCTCCATAAAAATATATCCTGTCAAAATTATACAAATTCAAATATGAACATGCTGCATAACAAAACCTAGAAATATAAATAAAATGTGTTCCTTTCAGCAATAACAAATCAAATCATTAAGTTGTCTTTGCTCATATGTCATTTTAGAGCTGGACGCCTGGCATCTTTTTTTGGCAACAGGTTCGTTTCTGTTTCCTGTGAGGTTCTGTGTTGTGGAGATTCTCAGGATGGATTGCAGGTGCTCATCAGTGAGGCAACTCCTGTGTGCTGTTTTGTTAGTCTTTATCACTGAGAAGAGCTTCTCACACAGATATGTGCTACCAAACATGCACAAGGTTCGAGCCGCATGTAGACGGACTTTATTTGTTCTTCAAAGTCACCAAAGCGCCGTGCAAACTCAGTGCGCAGTGCGCTCAGTTTATCAGCAAAGTGCGTATTTGGGAACACCGTAGTGACGACTTGGTTTAACATTACTTGGTAATAGGGAAAGTGGGGCAAGTGGTTGTGTCTCCCATAAAAGCAGCCTCAATTGAAATCACTTTGTGATTGTGCACGGGTAAAAACGTCCGCTGAAGTGTCAGATTCTTATTTAATTATGCTGCTTTCTGTATCTTCTGCATTGCATTCAGGTCTTTCAGGTTACCCTGATGTTTTGTTTTATAGTGCCGTCTTAGATTAAATTCTGTAATTACAGCCACATTAGCTCCACAAATGAGACACACGGGTTCAGTAAACATATACTCAGCCTCCCATCGGTTTTTAAAGGCTCTATTTTCAGAATCAACTTTTCTCTTCAGCATCGCGTGAGCTAGCTTCGCAATAACTTGCAGCATCTTAAGGTAGACTTGATTAACGCGGTAACTGTTCGGCAAGGCAGCTGAAGCGCTGCATTATGGGATCTGTAGTTTATTGTGTTACCAGCGCTTCACATACCCGGGCTTTAATAACAATAATACAGTATATAAAATGATCTCGGGCGGATATAATTACACGCCGGGCCGGATGTGGCCCGCGGCCCTTGAGTTTGACACATATGGACTAAATAGAACTTCAAAAGATATATTTTTTCAAATGTGATCGCGCAATTCAGATAGAGTTGACGCGCACTACAGCCTGCATGCCTCAATAAGTCATCCTCCCCTTGTCCTTACTTTTTTACCGTTCATCTAATGAATACACTGAGTATGGCTTTACCAAAACAATCACTGATGGCGAATAAAGTATCCATTATTCGAGTATGTAGATCGGGTTATATATATATACATACAGTGGTGTGAAAAACTATTTGCCCCCTTCCTGATTTCTTATTCTTTTGCATGTTTGTCACACAAAATGTTTCTGATCATCAAACACATTTAATCATTAGTCAAATATAACACAAGTAAACACAAAATGCAGTTTTTAAATGATGTTTTTTATTATTTAGGGAGAAAAAATCCAAACCTACATGGCCCTGTGTGAAAAAGTAATTGCCCCCTGAACCTAATAACTGGTTGGGCCACCCTTAGCAGCAGTAACTGCAATCAAGCATTTGCGATAACTTGCAATGAGTCTTTTACAGTGCTCTGGAGGAATTTTGGCCCACTCATCTTTGCAGAATTGTTGTAATTCAGCTTTATTTGCGGGTTTTCTAGCATGAACCGCCTTTTTAAGGTCATGCCATAGCATCTCAATTGGATTCAGGTCAGGACTTTGACTAGGCCACTCCAAAGTCTTCATTTTGTTTTTCTTCAACCATTCAGAGGTGGATTTGCTGGTGTGTTTTGGGTCATTGTCCTGTTGCAGCACCCAAGATCGCTTCAGCTTGAGTTGACGAACAGATGGCGGACATTCTCCTTCAGGATTTTTTGGTAGACAGTAGAATTCATGGTTCCATCTATCACAGCAAGCCTTCCAGGTCCTGAAGCAATAAAACAACCCCAGACCATCACACTACCACCACCATATTTTACTGTTGGTATGATGTTCTTTTTCTGAAATGCTGTGTTCCTTTTTCGCCAGATGTAACGGACATTTGCCTTCCAAAAGTTCAACTTTTGTCTCATCAGTCCACAAGGTATTTTCCCAAAAGTCTTGGCAATCATTGAGATGTTTCTTAGCAAAATTGAGACGAGCCCTAATGTTCTTTTGCTTAACAGTGGTTTGCGTCTTGGAAATCTTCCATGCAGGCCGTTTTTGCCCAGTCTCTTTCTTATGGTGGAGTCGTGAACACTGACCTTAATTGAGGCAAGTGAGGCCTGCAGTTCTTTAGACGTTATCCTGGGGTCTTTGTGACCTCTCGGATGAGTCGTCTCTCTCTTGGGGTAATTTTGGTCGGCCAGCCACTCCTGGGAAGGTTCACCACTGTTCCATGTTTTTGCCATTTGTGGATAATGGCTCTCACTGTGGTTCACTGGAGTCCCAAAGCTTTAGAAATGGCTTTATAACCTTTACCAGACTGATAGATCTCAATTACTTCTGTTCTCATTTGTTCCTGAATTTCTTTGGATCTTGGCATGATGTCTAGCTTTTGAGGTGCTTTTGGTCTACTTCTCTTTGTCAGGCAGCTCCTATTTAAGTGATTTCTTGATTGAAACAGGTGTGGCAGTAATCAGGTCTGGGGGTGGCTACGAAAATTGAACTCAGGTGTGATACACCACAGTTAGGTTATTTTTTAACAAAGGGGCAATTACTTTTTCACACAGGGCCATGTAGGTTTGGATTTTTTCTCCCTAAATAATAAAACCATCATTTAAAAACTGCATTTTGTGTTTACTTGCGTTATATTTGACTAATGGTTAAATGTGTTTGATGATCAGAAACATTTTGTGTGACAAACATGCAAAAGAATAGGAAATCAGGAAGGGGCAAATAGTTTTTCACACCACTGTATATATATGTATATATATATATATATATATATATATATATATATATACCAGCGTATCAGCGGAGAAGTAGTGTGTTAAAAAGCTAGAAAAGAAAAGGGAACATTTTAAAAATAACGTAACATGACTGTCAATATACAGTATTTGTTTTGTGAGTGTTACTGAGTGTTGCTGTCATCAAGGATTTGATTATCATTATTTCTTTCAATCAGGTTCGTATTTGTAGGATGTGTTGTGTTCAAGTTACATTCCGTGTTTGTCAATCGTTGTAAAGATAACAGGTTTCATTCATCGATTCGTTTCTTACTGCATCAATAAACAGCTCGTCTTCTTCTTTATCTGAGACCTGACACACTGCATGCACGGGTATTTTTTACACTGTCTTCCTTTAGCGGGACATTGACTTTTTCCAACGTGTGCTTTGTTTCCGCAGTAGTTGGATTTATGAATATGCTTGTATGTATGAGACGCTTCATATTTTTGCTGCCTTTTCAATTGTGTAATTCGGTTTTGTTCAGCGCTCTTTGGAACTGTTGCTTTTTATCTGTGCACTGCGTCAGTTCATGTGAGCCACTCGGTGTATATGCATCGAAGGTTCCCAGCTGTGCTGGTGCCATCTCGTGCTATGTCCATGGCTGTATTTAATGTTACCTTAGTCCTGGCACTTAAAACTTTCTCTCGCAGTTTCGCTGAGTTTGTGTCAAACACCACCCTGACCATCTCATCTTCCTCTCCATAAGCACAGTCCTTCACCCGTGAATATTTACCCGTGGCAGTTTATTCATAAAGCTTCAATTGGTGATCTGTCGTTCTGCGTTAATCGCATATTTTTTCATATGTCTCAAATCAAGGGGATGCGAGGCTAAAATGTATTGGGAAGCGCGCGTACATACTTAGTGCATCCTCTCTCGGGAATTGAACCCTGGAAGCCGGCACTAGAGGCGAAGGCTCTACTATTGCGCCACGGCGTGTGGTTTGTCTATTTGAGCGTAGCAGTGTAATTCGGTTTTTGTTCAGCACTCTTTGGCACTGTTGCTTTTTGTCTGCGCACTGTGTCAGTTCACATGAGCCACTGAATATGGTTTTATATGTCACTCGCTCGCCTCTAATTGTTTTGCTGCCTTCTTAATTATATAATGCATGTTTTCTTCAGCGCTTTTTGAGGTCTTCCTGGTTTTCTATGTACTGCGTGATTACGTGGGAGGCGTGATGATGTCACACAAAACTCCGCCCCACGGCGTTGAAGCTCATCTCCATTACAGTAAATGGAGAAAAACTGCTTCCAGTTATGACCATTACGCGTAGAATTTCGATATAAAACCTGCCCAACTTTTGTAAGGAAGCTGTAAGGAATGAACCTGCCAAATTTCAGCCTTCCACCCACACGGGAAGTTGGAGAATTAGTGATGAGTGAGTGAGTGAGTGAGTGAGTGAGTGAGGGCTTTGCCTTTTATTAGTATAGTTCTACATATACACACATACATATACATACACACACATATATACACACAAATACATATATATATATATATATATATACATACATACACACACATATATATAAACATATATATACATACTGTACATATCTACATATATACATACACACACACACACACACACACACACACACACACACAACTGTCGTATATGTTGAAGTTTTATTTAAATTTTAAATAGAAGGAATTTTTATTTAGTCGACAGAATATTATTCCGGAATAAATCAACTCAAACCTTAAATAACTTATAATATTTTGCTCTCCATACAAATATATCCTGTCTAAATTATACAAGTTAGAAATAAAGTAAATGTTAAAAGAACAAACATTCAAATTTCTTTACTCTTATGTAATTTTATATAAAAAATAAACTTAAATTTTAAATATCCCAAAAGATTTTGCTCTCCATAATAATATATCCTGTCAAAATTATACAAATTCAAAAATGAACACGGTGCATAACAAAACCTGGAAACATAAATAAAATTTGTTATTTTCAGCAATAACAAATCAAATCATTCAGTTGTCTTTGCTCATATGTCATTTTATCAGAGCTGGACGCCTGGCATCTTTTTTGGCAAGAAGTTCATTTATGTTTGGTGTGAAGTTCTGTGTTGTGGAGATTCTCAGGATGGACTGCAGGTGCTCATCAGTGAGGCGACTCCTGTGTGCTGTTTTGTTAGTCTTCATTACTGAGAAGAGCTTCTCACACAGATATGTGCTACCAAACATGCACAAGGTTCGAGCCGCATGTAGACGGAGCTGGAGCATTTGTGCAGGAATGGAGTGAATAAACTGTGCGGGCCGTGCAGTATCGTACTTTGCCTTCAGTGTGCCATTACACTGCAGCTCAATCACCTCCATCTGAATCTGCACAGGTGCAGTTTCCACATCTACAGCAAATGGGTTGCGAAACAACTCAAAATTCTTTTTTTGTTCTTCAAAGTCACCAAAGTGCCGTGCGAATTCAGTGCGCAGTGCGCTCAGTTTATGAACAAAGTGCATATTTGGGAACACTGTAGTGTCAACTTGGTTCAACATTTTTTTTTTTACCGTGTCCTGTTCGGCTGTGAAGCAATCAGAATTGATGTCTGAATGCTGGCGACTACCCTTACAGTTTTTCTCTCAGGTGGAGCGTTACAGCTTCTGCTGACGTCACGCCTGATACCAAAACTTTATTAAAAATATTTTTAGATGTTTTTAAGATTCGAACCGGATACGGAGACAAAAGTGAAAGAAAAAGAAGAGAGAGAAGGAAGAGATGGAGGTAAAGGGGAGGGGTTTCATATAGAATAAACAATAAATGAACCAGAATCCGCTTCTAGACCTGCAGAAAGAGAGGGAAAAAAAAACCACAAGACAAAAACATTGCTGCATCAGCTACATGAAGATATATAAAAGTAAAAATGTTTGCTGACAATCATACAGTAATTATTACTGAGGCATTTAGGGCCACCACAACCTTAGATCATGTGCTGAAGATGTCCAAGTCATACTTATGAAATCACCATGTGAGCACCTGTGTGCGTACGCACGCTTGTATGTGTAAGGTTTCTCTATAGGAGCATCCAATAGTGAGTGTGAAGGGCCACAGACCTGCCCCCAAAAACGTGTGGAAGATGGAGGGAGTTCCAAGCCCAGAGATCCAGAGGTCACCCAGGCGGAGACCCCAGGGAGGCCGTCACCAGAGAAGCCCCAACCCCCACCGAGGCGCAGAGGATCACCCGGGGTCACAACCAGCAGCCGGCAGAGTCCGGGAGATATCAGCGGCAAGCCCTCAGGCCGCCCGCAGCCGCTCTCCCCAGTCGGCGGGCCGGAACCCAGCAGCCGGGACCCAGGGCGACCCACCCGCCGAGGACCCAACAGAGCCCAGGGAACCAGATCCCACCAGGCAGCCACGGGAGCGACCAGACAGATGCTTAAGGCAGGGGAGGGTAGGCAAAGATGTTGTAGTATTGCCAGATGTCCCAGGAGAGGGGAGGAGTCCAAAACCCCACCTGACATATACAGTCACACACAAACACAGTCATACACTCCCTCCCTCATGCTCTCACATACACATACAACCCAAGACTTACAAGGATGTACGCCAGACACCCATTCACACTCCCCACACACACCCTACCTAACTCTGGTCCCGGTGCTGCCATACCTGAGGTACAGCCATTCCTGGGCGTCAGAGTTAGCCCGTTCTGCAGGGGTAATAGTGAGCAGGCACCCCGTCCAACGTAGAGCAAAGCAACCCACCACTCCAGACCACAGGCAGACGGCCAGCTCCCACTCCTAGCCTCCAGCCCCGGGCAGCTAACTGAGAACAGAGGTGTAATAAGACCTCTAGTCTCCCTCCGCCTGCTCTAATGTAGTGTTGGTGTGTGTTGATAAGGTGCATTTTGTGGTTGGGGGCGGCAGTGCCGGCACCATGTGGCCTACACCAGCTGATGCCAACACACAGCCCCACCTCCCCCCCAAAACTCTCCGTGACTAGGTGCAGTTTAAAATTGGAAGTGGACACCGGCACTTTCGGAGTGAGGCTGAAATTTCCCCCCAACGGATGCCGTTGAGTGTGCCCACTCCCAAGGCCCTAAGTGTGCATTTGTGTGGAATGTTTTTTGTGGAAGTGTTTAATGTGCAAATAAAATTGGGGTGTAGGCTGCCACAGGACTGCGGAAGCGGGATCCATACCCGCACCCCCTGACTTACCCACACCCCAAGGCCCTATGTGCATGTTTGTGTGATGATGTGAAGGAGCAGGAGGAGGAAATGTCTGAGGATGGGGAGGAACGGCTGAGGGGCCTGAGCCCTCCAGGGAGCCAGCTCCCCTACTGGCCCCAATAGGCACCTCCGTTCCCAAAATCCACCCGGGCACGGAGGCCCCAGCCTATCTAGCCATGGCCGAAGCAGCAGCATCACAGAGCCCCACGGAGTCTGAGGCCACCAACCCACACCACCCCAGCAGAATATTTACTCCCATCCCCACATTTACTCAACATTCAGATTAAGTAAGACATAAGACACCCAGGTAAAGCTGGATCCTCCCCCTCCCGGACATCCCCTCCCCATGGTGGAACTGCCGCGTTCGGCCCTCTTCCCGGCAGCGTACATGCCAGGACCCAATCCCCAAGGCCCCACCCATATCCCCATCCGGGACGGCCGCCCCCATACCCTAAGCCACCAGGCCCACCCCCAGACCAACCCAGGGGCATTGCAGCCACTAGGCAGCGACCCGCAGCCACCGTCAAGACCCCCCTAAGGCCCCAAGCACCACCAGAGTCGGGCAGCAGCCCCCCAGCCCAAGACCCCCCTAGTGAACCCACCCCAGGGATCCTCCAGATACTCCAAGCTCAGACTATCAACCACAGCATCCCGCAGGACCATATCAATGACCCTCCATCATCGCTATGTGATGGAACCGATCAAAGGAGCCCAGAGAGATTGATTTGAAGTGGAGGCAGAGGCTGTCTCAAGTGTAATATGATCCAATAAAAGATTTCTATACTGGTTAATGCAAAGATTATCTTTTTTTTCCAGTTTATGAGGATAGTTTTCTTAGCGATGCATATGGCGTGAGAACCACGTGAACCAAATTTGTTTCAATCGGGACATCCTCTAGGTTCCCCAGCAAGCAAAATGAGGGGGAAGTTGGGATATCACATTTCAGACACTTTGACAGGTCTTCACATACTCTATACCAGAATCCCTGAACAGGTGGACATGACCACAGTGCGTGGATATAACTGTCAGGAATGTTGTCTGTGCAGTGTGTGCAGGTGTCAGATGGCACAAATCCCATCCTGAACATCCGATGACCTGTATAGTGTACTCTGTGTAGAATTTTGTATTGAATTAGTTGTAAATTGGGGTTTCTGATCGTTTTAAAAGTTTTTAAACAGGTTTGGGACCAGAAAGTCTGATCAAAGCTAACTAATAGATCCTCCTCCCATTTGCCTATAGGAATTGCTATTGTATCATCTATTTTGGTCAATGTTTTATATACTTTAGACAGTAATTTGGGGTGTTTGAGATTACAGAAGTCTAATACCCTTGATGGTGTTTGTAATTCTACTTTAAGCTTAAATTTTTCTTTAACTACTGATTTAATTTGGAGATATTCTAAAATCTATTCTTGTCTATCTCAAATTGGGAGACTATTCTGTTAAATGGAATGAAATCCAATCCTTCAACTATGTGTTCCATGTATAGAATTCCTTTACTTTTCCAGTATGGGAGGTTCATCATTTTATTGTTTTGCAATATGTCAGGATTATTCCAGATGGGTGTGCGTCTGCATGGAATTAGTGAAGACTCCGTCATTTTTAGATATTCCCACCATTAATACTTTTAAAGCTTTCATGCTTTCTTATTTTTGAGCTAATAAACGGTAGGTCCGAAAGCTCTATAGTATTGCAAAGTGTCTGTTCTACATCTAACCAGGACTCATCCAGCGGGTTATGTTGTAACCATCTTGGTATATATTGGAGCCTGTTGGTTAAGAAATAATGATAGAAGTTGGGTAGATCCAACCCTCCTCTATCTTTGGTCTTCTGTAGTTTTTAAGCTAATTCGTGGAGGTTTATCCTTCCAAAGGAATTTAGTGATGGAGGAGTCCAGGGATCTAAACCAATCAGATGATGGCTTGTTTGGGATCATAGAAAATAAGTAATTGATTCTTGGTAAAACCATCATTTTAATTGTGGCAACCCTCCCCATAAGTGATATCGGTAAGGATTTCCATCTAGCAAGATCATCTTCCACTTTCTTTAATAGTGGGATGTAGTTTAGTTTAGTTAGATCTGCCAGCCTGGGAGACACATGAATGCCCAGGTATGTAATATTCCCTGATTCCAATTGTGTATTAAGGGAATTGACAAAGAGAAATTAATTGGAAGAACTGTGGATTTTAACCAGTTTATTGAATAATCTGAAACTCTTGAAAAGGAGTTTATTAGTTCAATTGCCTGGGAGAGAGAGGATTGAGAATTCTGAAGATAAAGTAACACGTCATCTGCATAAAGACTGATTTTATGTTCTATGTTCTTACACTTTATGCCTTTAATAACTGTAGTTTGCCTGATTGCTGCTGCTAGTGGTTCAATAAAGATAGCAAATAGCGAGGGGAGAGGGGCATCCCTGCCTGGTCCCCTCTGAAGACAGAAGCTATCTGATGTTTGGTCATTTGTCCTGACGCATGCTGTTGGTGAACTGTATAAAATTTTTAACCAGTTTATGAAGAAGTTTCCAAAACCAAATTTATGTAAAGTTGCAAATAAGAACTTCCAGTTAACTCTATCAAAAGCCTTTTCTGCATCGAGAGATAATATACTGGTTTCCATGTTTCTGCTATAAGAAAAGTCTATTAAGTTGAGTAATCTACGTGAATTTGTGGATGAATGTCTCCCCTTAATGAAACCAGTTTGGTCTGGATGTATTATGAAAGGGGTTACCTTCTCTAATCTTTTTGCAAGGGCTTTACAAATTATTTTCAGGTCAACATTAATAAGAGAAATTGGGCGATAGCTGGTAGGAAATATAGGATCTTTGCCTGGTTTTAACAGGAGACTAATGTTGGCTGAATTCATGTTTGGCTGTAGTCTACCATTTTCTTCTATTTCACTCATCATTCTGAAGAATGTTGGCGCCAGAATGATCCAGAATTCTTTGTAGAACTCTGCTGGAAACCCATCTGGACCTGGAGCCTTCCTATTAGGCATGGAGTTAAGAGCTTCCTGAAGCTCATCTGATGTTAATGGCGAGTCCAGGACTGTAGCTTGGCTATCTGATAATTTAGGAAGTATTATCCTGTCTAGAAACTCATTGATCTCATTATCTGATGGGTTAATCTGTGGTGAGTACAAGGTTTTGTAAAAATCTCTGAAAGTGTTGTTTATTCTTTCAGGGTCATATACTATATTCCCAGTTGAGTCTTTAACAGCAGATATGGCAGTTTTCTCTTTGTTTATTTTTAACTGGTTGGCTAAAACATTGCCTGATTTATTACCGTGTTCAAAGTTTTCTATTCGTAGTCTTTGTGCTAAAAATTGTGTTTTTTTGTCAATAATTCCTTTAAGTTCTAGTTTACTTTTACGCAATTTGTTTTGTAATTCTTCTTCTGGGGATGCCTCTAGAGACTTAATGATTTCTTCTAATTCCTGAATACGTTTGTTTTCTATTTTTTTCTTATGTGATGAGAAGGAAATTATTTTACCTCTCATCACTGCTTTCCCTGCCTCCCAGAGAACAGATGCTGATGTTCCAGGAAGGTCATTGTGTTCTAAATATAAAGCCCACTCTTTTTTATAATATTCCACAAAACCTTCATCTTTAAGCAGTGACATATTAAACCTCCAGTTTTTACCTGATGGGATTGTTTTCTTATTTAACAGAGTTTTGTCTAGAGTTATAGGCGGCAGAGAACAGTCTGGGAAACTCAGATGTTTTAAGTTCATCTGCAACTGTGGCAGACCTATGAGTCTCTTGTAATAAGACAACATCTGCCTGCATTCTTTTAAGCTGATCAAAAATCTTTAATCTCTTCTCTCTAGAGCCAGTTCCATGAACATTCCAACTGACAAACCTTAGTGTACCCAATGTACACTTGGTTCAACATTACTTGGCAACAGGGAAAGTGGGGCATGTTGCACTGGTGCATTTGTGTCCCCCATAAAAGTAGCTTCACTTGAAATCACTTTGTGATTTTGCACGGGTAAAACGTCTGCTGAAGTGTCAGATTCTTCTTTAACTCTTCTGCTTTCTGTATCTTGTGCATTGCATTCAGGTCTTTCAGGTTATCAATGTTTTGTCTCATAGTGCCGTCTTAGATTAAATTCTGTAATTACAGCCACATTAGCTCCACAAATATGAGACACAGGTTTACCGGCAATGTCAGTAAACATATACTCAGCCTCCCATAGGTTTTTAAAGGCTCTATGTTCAGAATCACCTTTTCTCTTCGGCATCGTGTGGGCTAGCTTCGCAATTACTTGCAGCATCATAAGCTAGACTTGATTAACGCGGTAAGTGTTCGGCAAGGCAGCTGAAGCGCTGCATTATGGGATCTGTAGTTTATTGTATTACCAGCGCTTCATATCCCCGGGCCATTAATAACAATAATATATAAAATGATCTTGCGGGACGGATATAATTACACGCCGGGCCGGATGTGGCCTGCGGGCCTTGAGTTTGATACTAAATAGAACTTGAAAAGATATATTTTTTCAAATGTGATTGCACAATTCAGATAGAGTTGATGTGCACTACAGTACATCAAGCCCGCGTGCTATTGTGGTTTTGCCTGCGTGCCTCAATAAGTCATCCTCCCCTCGCTCTTACTTTTATACCGTTCATCTAATGAATACGCTGAGTATGGCTTTACCAAAATAATCATTGATCGCGAATAAAGTATCCATTATTCATAAAGCTTCAATTGGTGATCTGTCGTTCTGCGTTAATCGCATATTTTTTCATATGTCTCAAATCAAGGGGATGCGAGGCTAAAATGTATTGGGAAGCGCGCGTACATACTTAGTGCATCCTCTCTCGGGAATTGAACCCTGGAAGCCGGCACTAGAGGCGAAGGCTCTACTATTGCGCCACGGCGTGTGGTTTGTCTATTTGAGCGTAGCAGTGTAATTCGGTTTTTGTTCAGCACTCTTTGGCACTGTTGCTTTTTGTCTGCGCACTGTGTCAGTTCACATGAGCCACTGAATATGGTTTTATATGTCACTCGCTCGCCTCTAATTGTTTTGCTGCCTTCTTAATTATATAATGTATGTTTTCTTCAGCGGTTTTTGGAGCTCTTCCTGGTTTTCTCCGTACTGCGTGATTATGTGGGAGGCGTGATGATGTCACACGAAACTCTGCCCCCCACGACTTTCGCGCTCAACTCCATTACAGTAAATGGAGAAAAATAGCTTCTAGTTATGACCATTACGCGTAGAATTTCGAAATGAAACCTGCCCAACTTTTGTAAGGAAGCTGTAAGAAATGAACCTGCCAAATTTCAGCCTTCTACCTACACAGGAAGTTGGAGAATTAGTGATGAGTCAGTGTGTGAGTAAGTGAGTGAGTGAGTGAGTGAGTGAGTCAGTGAGGGCTTTGCCTTTTATTAGTATAGATGTATACTGTATATATATATATCAAGGAACAGTGAGTGAGCTAACGGGCTGGCAGCATCAGCTTGGGTGAATCCCCGAGTCTAGGCGGATTGGGAAACGCGTCACGCATAACCACAGCCTGGCTCGTGGCTCGTTACACGAGCCAATGCTCGTATTTAGATCCAAATTTTTCGCTCATACTTTCCTCTTATCTTGAATTTCTCGTATACAGAGGTGATCGTATCTAGAGGTTCCACTGTATATAATTCACTAAGGCAAGACACCCATGGAAAGCCTGCCGGAAGGGGCGTAGATTCACTTAGCCGCCGACAAGTAAGACACATATGTTGCACGCAGGAAGGAGCCACGCCGGAAGTGAATCGCCATATGCAGCATGTAAAACGGTTTGCGAGGGGTATCCCATGGGATCCTTAAAACAATCTTTTACAACTGAGGTTAAAACACAATGAAGTAAGCAGTCTTTAAAAAACGAGTTTTCGGTTACGACGCACGACCGCGTGTACCATAGCAAACTGTTTTACACGCTACATACAGCAATTCGCATGCGCGACAAACATGCGTCGTCTTAGATGCTCCTGCAGGAACACGGAACGTCTACGTGAGTCACAGGTGCATCTGGACTGAGCAAAGACGACAACGACTCAAGTGACGAGTTGGAGGTGGGCACATGAGCGATGGCGGTCCGCCAGTTTTCAGTCACGGATGATTATGTGTTGGTTTGTTCCGTGCATTGTTACAATGTTGCTTTTCTTGCTGATTTATTACATTACCGATTTTTCAAATGTTAATTTTCTCCCTGTGCTTAAAAATAATTAAAAAACCGGCCTTATTATGCAGCGTATGCTAGTTAAAAATAAAAAAAAAACGAGTAATTACATGTTCATAAGTATTCACAGCCTTTACTCAATACTTTGTTGATGCACCTTTGGCAGTAATTACAGCCTCAAGTCTTTTTGAATATGATACCACAAGCTTGGCACACCTATCCTTGGCCAGTTTTGCCCATTCCTCTTTGCAGCACCTCTCAAGCTCCATCAGGTTGGATGGGAAGCGTCGGTGCACAGCCATTTTAAGATCTCTCTAGAGATGTTCAATCGGATTCAAGTCTGAGCTCTGACTGGGCCACTCACGGACATTCACAGAGTTGTCCTAAAGCCACTCCTTTGATATCTTGGCTGTGTGCTTAGGGTCGTTGTCCTGCTGAAAGATGAACCGTCTCCCCAGTCTGAGGTCAAGAGCGCTCTGGAGCAGGTTTATATCCAGGATTTCTCTGTACATTGCTGCAGTCATCTTTCCCTTTATCCTGACTAGTCTCCCAGTTCCTGCCGCTGAAAAACATCCCCACAGCATGATGCTGCCATCACCATGCTTCACTGTAGGGATGGTATTGGCCTGGTGATGAGCGGTGCCTGGTTTCCTCCAAACGTGACGCCTGGCATTCACACCAAAGAGTTCAATCTTTGTCTCATCAGACCAGAGAATTTTGTTTCTCATGGCCTGAGAGTCCTTCAGGTGCCTTTTGGCAAACTCCAGGCAGGCTGCCATGTGCGTTTTACTAAGGAGTGGCTTTCGTCTGGCCACTCTACCATACTGGCCTGATTGGTGGATTGCTGCAGAGATGGTTGTCCTTCTGGAAGGTTCTCCTCTCTCCACAGAGGACCTCTGGAGCTCTGACAGAGTGACCATCGGGTTCTTGGTCACCTCCCTGTCTAAGGCCCTTCTCCCCCAATCGCTCAGTTTAGGTGGCCGGCCAGCTCTAGGAAGAGTTCTGGTGGTTTCAAATTTCTTCCACTTATGGATTTGTATAGCCCGAGGCTGTCTGGATTATTTTTATGTTGTTCATTCCCTTAGACCAAATTTTCCAAGAGAAACATTACAAGTAAAACAAAGCTCTGATCCACATTTCTTAATGATTATTAGAAGTTACAAATTCTTCTACAAAGAATGTGATCTTAAAAGTGTTAATTTAAATGCTGGATTATTTTATAATTGTGTATAGTATGTGTAATAAAATATAAATATAATTGAACTTGAAAGATGTTTTAGATATAATTCAGAATTATTCTAAAATTTACAGTATACTGTTTTCTTCATTGATTTCAGGACTTCCAGGAAAAATGGGAAGTGTGGGCTTACCTGGAAACGTAGCTCGGGGCTTCAATATTGGATATACACTGGTAAAACATAGCCAGTCTGATCTAGTACCACCTTGTCCTCTTGGTATGAAGAAGTTGTGGGAAGGGTACAGCTTGCTGTACGTGGAGGGACAGGAGAAGGCACATAATCAAGACTTAGGTAAGAAATGTGAAATCTGGTGAATTTTACAGGGGAAAAAAAAAACTTTCCTCGATTGATAGCAAAAAATAATTAATAAGGTTTGTTTGCTATAATGTAGGTATATAAAGGTTTCATTCATAAAATAAGCTCTGAGCTCAGAACATTTAATGCACATAAGTTTGGAAATTTCTGTCCATTTTTATAATAATATTGTAACAACATTTTATTTATGTTGCATCTTTCAAAGGACACAGCAAAATAAAAACAAAAAAATAAGGAAATAAATACTTAAGTGCATAGTTATCAGTAATGCTGATCAGTGAAATATGCCAAAGCGAATTCAAGCACAATTTTAATTGATTACATATCTTTACATTTTAATAAATGACTTTGACCAAAAAGACTGTTAATCTTATTTAGCAATGACCTGTCTCTCTTTTTATTTTCCTTTTTAAAATGACATCATCTGTCAACTTTGTTCCTCTTATTAACTGTTCAGGTTTTGTTACAAATTTTGTAAAACTATTAAGTATAACCCCATGGCTTTTATTTCAAGTTGATCTTGTATTTTCCTTTTATAAACCATACATGGGAAATCTAATTGAGGTTTTTGTCTCTTTAAGGCAAAAAATTAGAATAAAAAAAGCAAAAAATTAAACTGCAATATGTATAATACACTCACAAGAAAAACTGCATTACTGTGTGGCAAAAACTGTTTCCAAACACGCTTGTCTTATGAGACAAAATAGGTCATACATTATAAGAATGACTCTGTCTGGTCTGCCTACAATGGCAGACAGTTTTTTGCTTCTCAGTTTGTACTAAACTGAAAAGACTCTCTGAAAATCCATCAACAGGATAGTTGAATTCCATTATGTGAATATCAGAATCAGATTCAAAAACAGAATCACATTTATTGGTCAAGTATGCACACATACAAGGAGTATGACTTTTGGTGACTCTCCATGTATAAGGTACGTTTTCAATATACACACAACTGTTAATCACACACCTGAGATATAAAACAAGACAGATAATGTAAATACATATATGCATACAAAGTGCTGAGTGCAAGAAATGCTGAAATAAACACTGAAAAACAAGTTTTAACAATATGTAAATAATAGTGCATGACCCTGAGAGGCCTGGAGGTGTGGTGCCTAGCCTGGATAAGCTGAATTAATTATTTCTGACATTGATGGCCTGTGGGAAAAAGCTATTATTATATCTGCATGTTTTGGCATATATTAAGCTATAAAGCCTGGCCAATGGAAGAAGTGTGAAAAGATTGTGGTCTGGATGTGAGGAGTGGTTAATGATTTTTCCTACCCTTTTCATGAATAGGACAAGTTCTGTAAGGTGAACAGACCGGCTCTAATGATATTTTCAACAGACCT
Source organism: Polypterus senegalus (assembly GCF_016835505.1). NCBI lineage: Eukaryota > Metazoa > Chordata > Cladistia > Polypteriformes > Polypteridae > Polypterus > Polypterus senegalus. The sequence continues at coordinate 43,667,646 of NC_053163.1, forward strand.
GACTGTATGTTGTAGCCTGTTTTTGTCATGTTTAGTCACTGATTTCGAACCACACTGTTATGGATGAGCTGAGAACAGACTCAATGATTGCTGTGTAGAACTGAATCAGTAGCTCCTGTAGAAGGTTGCAGGAAGTACATTCACTGTTTTACCCTTTTTATGTTAGGGTTTTACATGTGGTGAAGGTTTCCACATCTGTCACAGATGTATTAAGTATGGAGAGTGGGGATAATATTGTTAGATCTCTCCTAAAGTCCACTGTCATCTCCACAGTTTTGAGAGTGTTTAGCTTCAGATTATTCTGACTACACAAAAGGGCTCAACCTCCTGTCTGTATGCAGATTCATCACTATCCTGATGAACCCAATGATTGTTGTATCGTCCGCATATTTGATCAATTTGACAGAGGGGGTCCTTAGAGGTTTGGTCATTAGTTTAGAGGAAGAAGAGCAGTGGGGAGAGCACACATCCCTGTTGATCGTACGATACCTAGATGTAAGTTTCCCCTGCTTCACCTGCTGTTTCCTATTGGTCAGGTAATTGGTGATCTATTAACAGGTGGGGGCAGGGAAGAAAAGCTGGGTGAGCTTCGAGTGGATGAGTTCCAGGATTACTATATTTTATGCAGAGCTGAAGCCCACAAACAGAATTCTTGTATATGTCCCTGGGTTGTCAAGATGTTGCAGGATGTAGCACGGGCCCATGTTGACTGCATCATCCACTGACCGATTTTCTTAATAAGCAAACTGAATAGGGTCCAACAAGGGAGCTGTGATGTCCTTCGGGTGAGCTAACACCAGTCTCTTAAAGGTCTTCATGACCACAGATGTCAGAGCAACAGGCCTATAGTCATTCAGTCTTGTTATACTGGATTCATTAGGACCTCTTAGATTGTGGCTAGTTTTAAGCACAGTTTTAAGGGAACATCACACAGAACTAATGATTTGTTGAAAATCCAAGTAAAGACAAGAGCCAGTTGATTAGCACAGATTTTTAAGCATGAGGGTGAGACTCCATCTGGACCTGTTGCTCTCTTAGTGTGCTGTTCTTTGAAGAGCGGACACGTATCCTCTATTTAATGCAGGTTGAGAGGGAGAATGTGTGGTGGGGAGAGTCCTATAAGTCTGTACACTGAGAGGGCTGGAGATAATGTCCTTTGCATTCTGAGGCTTATAAAACCTGCAGTAAAATACAGTGAAATTATCACCCATCTGGTGCTTTACTGTAATATGTGGGATGGTCTCCTGTAATGTGTAATCTTTTGTAGTAATTTCCACACTGAAGCAGGGTCATTGGCTGAAAATTGATTTTTCAGCTTTTCACTGCAGATCTTTTTAGCCAATCTGATTTCTTTTGTCATTGTGTTCCTTGTCTGTCTAAACAGTGTTCTATCTCCGCTTTTATAGGCTGCTTCCTTAGCTTGACGAAACTGCTTAAGTTTTGCAGTGAACCAAGATCTGCTGTTGTTAAATTTTAACCAGGTCTTCACAAAAGCTAAAATAAGATGTTACTGTGTCTGCTAGTTCATGTAAGGTAGCTGTACTGTAGTATGTTCAAATACAATCATTGCAGGCTTGCAGCTTCAACTTTGCCTCAATAGCCCACCTTCTCTCTGCATTAATCATAAATTTAGCAGACTTTAACTTACTCCTATCAGTTGAGAGCAAATGAATCAAACAGTGGTCAGAGAAACCCAAAACTGCATGGTGGACAGCATGATAGGCCTACTTTAACAGTGTATAGCAATGATCCAGTATGTTTTTATCTCTGTTAAGGCACTTTATGTGCTGTATAAATTTGGGAAGTTCGTGGCTAAGATTTGCCTTATTAAAATCCTCTAGAATAATCAGAAGGGAGTTTGGATAATTTTGCTTCATGCTTGTTATCTGATCAGCCAATTTTTGAAGAGCCACACTCAATTTACAAGCATACAGTCAGTAGGAAGTATGGATAAATGTTTAAAAATAATCGTTATAATTAAATTGCATTGAATTATATTAAGTTTGTCAATTTGCCCTTCCATTAGTATTTCATGAGGTATTAAGCCTGCAGTTTAGTTTAGTGTACCCCTTATTAACATTAGTGCTACTGCTAAACAGAGGACCATTTTGATCCAGGTTTTACTTGTATCTTGACTAATTTATTTTTAATGGTCAAACTCAGTTCTGCCAGTGATAAACACAATGTACAATTTTCCTTTAATTGTACTTTCTATTTATAATCTTCAACTTAGACTTCTCAATAAGAATTTAACCATTATAGTAGCTGTCTTGTTCATCGGTGTGGTCTCCAATTAATGAAAAACATATCTACCACAAAAATTAAATAATCATTATATCTGAACATAGTCAATCAGAATATATACAAGGGGGATCTAGTTGGTATCATGGTATTCAAACTACCTACCTTAGCTAGAATGAGAGAGAATCCTCAGGTAAAATATTCTCCATGTATTACAACATGATGTAAATCATTCCCATTTTTTGACATTTGAATCAGTTTTCATATATGTTTTACTAAGTGTAATATATATATATATATAGTGAGTCTTGCCCGGACACCACCAGTCGGAAACCACATCTTTATCAAAGTCACACGTTTATTAATCACCTCTAAATACAGGATTTAAAGTCCAGAACATCACACAATGCACTCAGCAATTAAATCACCCCAATAAACCTTCTTTTCCTCAGTCTTTAGCCGCCTGTCTCCTCCTGGGAGCTTCGTCCTGCTCTCACTCCCAACTCAAGCTCCCCGACTGTTAGGAGGCGGCGCCTTTTTTTCCTACCCAGATGTGCTACCGGTGGCTGGTGATGATCTTCCGGCAGCACTTCCTTTTGTGGCAGAAGTGCTGCCCTTTGACCTGGAAGTACTCTGGGCATCCCTGCCAGGTTCATCTGCCATCTTGCCTGGTGTGGCGGAAGTGACAGTTTCCCAGGTCCCATGAGGCTTAAGGCGCCCCCTGGCGGTGGCCACAGTTCCCAACAGGTCAGAACCTCTTTGTCCCTTTCCTGTGGTCCTCTTTTTGTCGAAGGTGGTTGCCCTCTTATTACCTGAAAGCTATTACTGTCCCTTTCCCTGATGGAGGGGGTGTGAGCAGAGGGGCTGTTTGCCTAGAGGATATGGACGCTCCTCTCAAAAATGCTGAAAGACTACCTTAACATTGCTCTCTTTTTCTTGCAGCCACTTTATCGCGGTGCTTTGCATACTTAAAAGCCCAACAGCTCATATTGATTTTTGATTGTTTGCTTTTCTCTCTCTCTCTGACATTCTCTGCTCCTGACGCACACTCCTTTGAAGAGGAAGATATGTTTGCATTCTTTTACTTGTGAGAAAGAACTGTCATCTCTGTCTTGTCATAGAGCATAGTTTAAACTTTTGACTAAAGGGTGTTCTTTCATGTCTAGAGGGCTCTAATAATGTTAAAAAATGTATTTAGAAGGTAAACAGGTTTTCTACGCTGTAACTGGGAAAATATTAGATTTATAAATAAAGAATCCTACTTCATGGAAATTCATTTATCGCGGTAGAGTCTGGAATGGATTAACCACGATAAACGAGGGTTTACTGTATAACTGTGCGGAGAATATTTATAAACAGTGTGGGAGAGATTCTAAGGGCTTAAAATATATAAAAATAAATACAAACATATGGTTTCTACGTTTCACCTATTGCAGGGGGGTTCTGGAATGCAACCCCTGTGATCAAGGAGGGATTACTGTATATATATATATATATATATATATATATATATATATATATATATATATATATATATATATATAATATAATATAATATAATTGTAAAGCCTATATACTAAATTTGCTAACCAAGGCAATAGTTAAAGGGAGCCACAAATTAGGAAGGAAAACCTTGAGACTAGTCCCATTAATATTCATCCTTCCATCCATTACCCAACCCACTATATCCTAATACAGGGTCACGGGGGTCTGCTGGTGCCAGTTCCAGCCAACAAAGGGCGCAAGGCAGGAAACAAACCCCGGGCAGGGCGCCAACCCACCACAGCCCATTAATATTACAATCTGATAAGAACCAAATGTTAGAACTTTCTTACAGATAACACACAAAGGTCCAAGAGTGGGTTGTACAAGGTGCATCAAAAAGCCATGATAAATACAGTGGGTCCAATTTCTAGTGGTGCTGAGCTAGGAGTTAATTAAAGGCAATGTAGCACCAGTGTCCTTCAGTAAATAGCTTTCAGTCAGTAAAAGTAGGCAGAAGTCAAGGAAGAAATCACAGCCACTTGACCATTGAATTCCTATTTACTTTTAAGAAAGAGGTTGTGGCAGTAGGGGGCGCTAGTGCTCCCTTGAACCCTCAGGTACAAATCCAGACACCAGGTAAAAGTCCAAGACTCTTTATTTTCGTATAACAACAATGTGCACAAAGCACCCTCCACACTACTCCTACTAATCACTAAATAAACACAATCTCTCTAACAATACTCTCCTCCTCGCCCAGACATTTTGCTCCTCTCCCACCCAGCACAGCTCAGTGTCTGGACTGAGGCATCGTCCTTTTATAGCCCCTGACCCGGAGGTGTTCCTGTCCCAGCAGTCCACAGTTCCTTATTCCTTCCGGGTCAGGGCAATCAATCCACCACTTCAAAATGGGAGCACGACATTTCCTCCCGTCACGTGACCGTGACATACTCCTGGGTCATACGGCATCACAGAGCCCATAAGCCCCCCCACAGCGACTCCTGGTGGTCCCCAAGGTATCCAGCAGGGCTGTGTATAAACACTACAAAGTCTATAAGGCCCTGCTGGATCTCGGGGCACAATCCTGCTGTCGGGAGTGCTCCTCCTGGCGGCCTGGGGGTGGGGACCGGCATGGGAAGCTGGCAGTCCTCCACAAGGTGAAATAAGCAAAAGCAGCCTGTGCATTCCAAATTCACGTTCCTAATTACAGAATTTTGTTCCTGTATGTGTGCCTCTCTTTATATTTTAGTCTCAGGTTTAAAGTCTTTTACAGGAGTAATGGATATTTCATTATGTCAGGTAATAGGTAATTCATTAAAAACACATTTTTATTTTCTATATAAAGTTCTTTAAATTGTTTCAAAAGATATTTAGATCAACTTAAATTAACTTAAAACACATATATTAAGCATCTATTTTAACATGTTAACAGTTTGTTTATACATTATGAACTTTAGAAGATAGTGATGAGCGCAGGCCATTCCACCCAAAAAACTCATCCATTATATTCATCTGGATTGTCCAAGAAAACATCAAGTCGAGATATGAAGATCCTTAAAGTCCTGTTCTCCACCACACTACTACTTCAGCTGGCAAGGCTGAGTAGGAGATTGCAGACTGAGATCACTCAGGTCAACCTTACTAGAAGAAGACGCACAGAGTACAATACAAATTTTGTACATAAAAGCTTTGTTTTTTGGTTGCCACTAAGGAGCCGTGTGGAACATTGGAAAAATCTAGACGAGAACAAGCCATTCAGCCCAACAAAGCCCATCAGTCCTATCCATTTAATTCTTCTAAAAATACATCAAGTCTAAGATTGAAAGTCCCTAATGTCTTACTGTCTACCACGCTACTTGGTACCTTATTCCTAGTGACTAGGGTTCTGTTTGTGTAAAACTTACTTTCACAAATAACTAAGACATGTTTATTGAAATGCACAATAATATTTTTTTTATAACATAAGTAGATGGATAGATGCAAGTATAAAAATAAATGCATATCTAATTAGATATAGCTATAGAGACAACCTTGTTCTAATTTTGGTTCTAATTTTGATTCATTATCACAATGAATTTTAAATGAAACAACTCAGATGCAGTTGAAGTGCAGACTTTCAGCTTTAATTCAGTGGGGTGAACAAAACGATTGCATAAAAATGCAACTAAAGCATTTTTTTAACACTATCCCTTTATTTCAGGGGCTCAAAAGTAATTGGACAAATTAAATAACTGGCAATAAAATGTTCATTTCTAATACTTGGTTGAAAACCCTTTGCTGGCAATGACAGCCAGAAGTCTTGAACTCATGGACATCACCAGATGCTCGGTTTCCTCCTTTTTGATGCTCTGCCAGGCCTTTACTGCAGCGGCTTTCAGTTGCTGTTTGTTTGTGGGCCTTTCTGTCCGAAGTTTAGTCTTCAACAAGTGAAATGCATGCTCAGTTGGGTTAAGATCAGGTGACTGACTTGGCCATTCAAGAATTTTCAACTTCTTTGCTTTAATAAACTCATGGGCTGCTTTAGCTATATGTTTTGGGTCATTGTCCATCTGTATCATGAAACGCCGCCCAATCAATTTGACTGCATTTAGCTGGATTTGAGCAGACAGTATGTCTCTAAACACCCAGAATCCATTCGGTTGCTTCTGTTCTGTGTCACATCGTCAATAAACACTAGTGTCCCAGTGCCACTGGCAGCCATGCATGCCTAAGCCATCACACTGCCTCCACTGTGTTTTACAGATGATGTGGTATGCTTTGGATAATGAGCTGTTCCACGCCTTCTCCATACTTTTTTCTGTCCAAAGAATGTTTTTCCAGAACTGTGCTGGCTTTTTTAGATGTTCTTTAGCAAAGTCCAATCTAGCCTTTCCTTGAGGCTTATGAGTGGCTTGCACCTTGCAGTGCACCCTCTGTATTTAAGAGATGATGTTCAATTCATGAATAACTGTAATGTACTTGTGATAAAAAGAATATTGTCTCAATTTTTAGTTAAGGAATGTCCATAGGTCTGGCAAATTATACTCCCTAATAAAATGTGAAAATGTGGCAGTTTTAGAGTCACTGAAATTGCAGCCATTGATGACTAGTTTAGCATGCAATAAACTGAACAATTAAAATCTCCTGCCATTATTAGCTTAATAGAGCTCATATTGAGAATTAAAGATAAAACTCTGATGTTTTTATCATCTGTAATTCAGTACTGTTATGACTGGTACTATATGTGAAAAGTGAAATCTGACCACAAAAAATATTTACGGTGTGACAGATTTCCGGGGCCCTTTCTCGGCCAGTTGGCCATTGTAATGGAAGGATGACTGGAGGAGCAGATGTGCGGCACTGCCTCCCCCTGGAGTGCTAGATGGCAGCTGCCCTGGATTACAGTGGTGCCTCAGATTCCCGCAGGGCTCCATGGGAATTGGAGTTTGGCGCAACCTTGCAGTGCACCCTCTGTATTTAATTTCATGCAGTCTTCTCTTCATGGTAGACTTGGATATCAATATGCCTACCCCCTGGAGAGTGTTGTTCACTTGGTTGGCTGTTGTGAAGGGGTTTCTCTTCACCATGGAAATGATTCTGTGATCATCCACTACTGTTGTCTTCCATGGATGTCCAGGTTTTTTTGCGTTGCTGAGTTCACCAGTGCTTGCTTTCTTTCTCAGGATGTACCAAACTGTAGATTTTGCCACTCGTAATATTGTAACAATTTCTCAGATGGGTTTTTTCTGTTTTCGCAGCTTAAGGATGGCTTCTTTCACCTGCATGGAGAGCTCCTTTGACCGCATGTTGTCTGTTCACAGCAAAATCTTCCACATGCAAGCACCACACCTCAAATCAACTCCAGGCCTTTTATCTGCTTAATTGATAATGACATAACAACGGAATTGCCCACACCTGCCCATGAAATAGCCTTTGAATCAATTGTCCAATTACTTTTGAGCCCTTGAAATGAAGGGATTGTGTTAAAAAATGCTTTAGTTGCCTCACATTTTTATGCAATCTTTTTGTTCAACCCACTGAATTAAAGCTGAAAGTCTGCACTTCAACTACATCTGAGTTGTTTCATTTAAAATTCATTGTGGTAATGTACAGAACCAAAATTAGAAAAAAGATGTCTCTGTCCTAATATTTATGGACCTAACTGTAGATTTAGTTATAGATATACTTTGTATAAATGAAAGACAATTGTGAATGCTTAGTTTAACTTCTTCTGTTCTATAGAAAAAGGCACATAGTTTATTAATTATATCTCTTGGCTTAGATAGTTCTTTTATGTCTTATAGAAAAAGACACATAGCTTATGAATTTAGATTTTTCAATTCATGTGTTCAAGATGGATAAGTTCTTTAGCTTGTTATTATGGTTCTTGTGCTTTATACTGAGGTGTTCATTTCCTCACAGCTAGTCACACAGGGCTCTTTCGCTCTCTCTATTCTCTCTCTGTCTCTCACACACTCTTCCTCTCCCTCTGTGTGTTTGTGTGAGAGTGTGCCTGCATGTGATTTGTTGCTCTGCACTTTCTGATTGGATTTAGGAAGAAACTTATACAGTGCCAGAACTTGTTCCTTCGCAAGGTTATTATCTTTAAGCTACAGTTACACCATACCATAATACATTAGCTGGCTTTGTTCTGTCTATTAAATTACAATTAAGTTCTCAGAATTAAAATTAATACTTATGTTTGTTCCTTTCCTGATCAGCTTTCTCCAGACGTGGGAAAAGTTTTCAGTACACTTTCTTTCTGTGTTCAGAAGTTTGTTTCCATCTTCACATTTGCTTGCACCTTCTAGTTGCAAGTGGTACACACACACACAGTCACCTCAGGAGCTAGCAAAATTATGCCTACTAGTTAGCAAGACAAACACATGGTTTATGTACAGTCTTCCTCTGCTCAAGCACTTGCTTTCCCAGCAATGTTTGAACAAATGGCATCCCTGGTGTAACTCCTGTTTTGGACAGTATTCAGTTTTTTCCAGTCCAGCCCAGGTTACTCTTTGGAACAGAAGGGATTTCTTTATCCTTTCCTTATGGTAACTCCCTACAGTTTCTGCTTTGGACAGAAGAGATTATAGCTAGATTGCAGCCAGTTTAAGCATCTTAACTGATAGATGGAAGCAGTTAGTCAGGGCATGATTGATGTTTTTAAAGGGCGTACTTGGGGCCTTGCCCTTGGCATCTTTGTTGCACATAAGTCTATCCTTTTGGGTGACCATTCGTGCAAAGTTCTGTCCTTCAAGGTTGTCATTTCCTGAGTTATGGGCCTTTGTTCAGAATTTGTGCACTAAGCTCATACCTCCAAGAGACATCCCTTGAATGTTTTGTATCAATGTTTTGTATTGATGATCTTATCAGATAAGGAGCAAAGCTGCTTTCCTGTGAAAGACCCTGTTAGGCCAGCTGAGACGTTTTACCTGGCAATAGTAAGAAGGTCTGGTAGCAGGACTCGAGTTCCAGCTTGACAAAACTGATGATGCCAGTCTGTCCTACAACACATTGGTCAGAATAATTGCATCAATATGTGTTAAAATGATTGTACCAAAGTTTATGTCCTGTAGTGTTAATGGATTAATTGTGAAAGAGAAACTGTACTAGAGGAGCATAATAATTTAAGTTCTACCAGAAAAGATTCTTCAAGGTCTGAAATAATGATAGCATTGCATTTACAAAATTTAAGAGATGATGTTCAATTCATGAATAACTGTAATGTACTTGTGATAAAAAGAATATTGTCTCAATTTTTGGTTAAGGAATGTCCATAGGTCTGGCAAATTATACTCCCTAATAAAATGTGAAATTGTGGCAGTTTTAGATTCACTGAAATTGCAGCCATTGATGACTAGTTTAGCATGCAATAAACTGAACAATTAAAATCTCCTTCCATTATTAGCTTAAGAGAGCTCATATTGAGAATTAAAGATAAAACTCTGATGTTTTTATCATCTGTAATTCAGTACTGTTCTGACTGGTACTATATGTGAAAAGTGAAATCTGACCACAAAAAATATTTACGGTGTGACAGATTTCCGGGGCCCTTTCTTGGCCAGGTGGCCATTGTAATGGAAGGACGACTGGAGGAGCAGATGTGCGGCACTGCCTCCCCCCGGAGTGCTAGATGGCAGCTGCCCTGGATTACAGTGGTGCCTCAGATTCCCGCAGGGCTCCATGGGAATTGGAGTTTGGCGCAACCTTGTTGGTTTCCATGGGGGCCACCAGGGAGAGTTGCAGAGTCCTACTTTGAGCTTCCACCACACCTGGGAGTACTTCCAGATAATGCTGATGGGCCACCTGAAGTGTGTAGCATAAAATGTACCACCTCACTTCACTTGAGGAGCCAGAGTCAGGAGGAACAGGGACAAAGGAGGAAGAGTGGAGCTGGAAGAAGAAAGACAGAGATTGACAGAGAAGAAGAAAATAAAGGGCTGTGTGCTGCTTTTTTATTGTGCTTTTTGTTCTGTGTTTGTAGCTGCACGTGTGGAGAACAATTTGGGAATCATTTCCCACTGAAATAAAGCCCTGTGTATTTACAGAGACTTGTGTCTGGTGGCTGTCTGTGTTGGGTTTGGGGAGCTGGTGCTCCCACTGGTGGCCACAACTTTTTATTATTGTTCATATTTTAAATTAGTTATATATGGGGGCACCAAAATCTTTTAAGTGCTAAAGGCTTTTAAATGACTTAATCCGTCCCTGCCATCTGTCTTTAGAACATTAGAACAATCTAGAAAAGAGCAAGCTGTTCAGCCCAGCAAAGCTTGCCAATCCTATCCACTTAATTCTTCCAAAATAACATGAAGTATACTTTTGAATGTTCCTAAATGTCTATTGTCTACCACACTACTAGGTAACTTATTCCATGTGTCTATGGTTCTCTGTGTAAAAAAAGTACCTAGTGTTGGTGTGAAATTTACCTTTAACAAGTTTCTAACTGTTTCCTCGTGTTTTTGATAAATTCATTTTAAAATAATAGTCTTGATCCACTGTAATAATTCTCTTCATAAATCTAAACATTTCAATCACATCTCATCTTAATCTTCTTTTGCTTGAACTGGAAAGGCACGGTTCTTTTAATCTTTCCTCATAAGTCATCCCATATAGCCCTGGAATTCTCTAGCAATCTGTTTCCAGTGCTGATATGTCCATTTTCTAGCCTGGATATCAAAACAGTACTCCAAGTGTTTCCTCACCAGTGTATTATAAAGCTTGATCATAACCTTCTTGGCTTTTACTCTACACATCACGATATATGACCTAACATTCTGTTTCTTAATAGCTTCTGAAAACTGTCTGGCAGTTGATAGTGTCAAGTCTACTATGATTCATAAATCCTTCTCATACAGTGTACTTTTGATTTTCAGATGTCCCATTCAAGCCTAACATTTTTACTTCCTACATGTAATATTTTAAGTTTACTTACATTAAATTCCATCTGCAACAAATCTGCCCAGCCTCTATGCTATCCAAGTCCCTCTTTAATGATTCAGCAGATTCTAGATTATCTGCTAAACCACCTGTCTTGGTATTATCTGCAAACTTAACCACCTTGTAACTTATATTCCTATTGAAATCATATATATATATTAAAAACAGCAGCGGCCCAAGCACCATTACCATTGTTAACATCGGTCATTTTGGGTAAAGTTCCTCAGACCATAACCTTCTGCTTCCTGTATCTGAACCAATTTTTCACCCATCTACAAACAACATCCTGAACTCCCACTTCTTTTACTTTGATGCCTAATCTCTCTTGTGGAACTTTATCAAATGTTTTCTGAAAGTCAAGATAATTAGTATCATATGCTCCACTTTGAGCATATCCTATTGTTGCTTCCTCATAGAATTGTAGCATGTTTGTAAAACATTAACCTCCCTCTTCTGAACTCATGCTGACTGTTCAGTAAAACTCCTATTCTTGCCATGTGATGCTCAATCATTCCCTTAATAATTCCTTCCATTAATTTACCTGTAATGAACGTTAAGCTTACTGGTCTATATTTGCTTAGATCTGCCCAGGTTACCATTTATATATAATAGAGTAATATTTGCCATTTTTCAGTTCTTTGGAATCTTCTCTGTGCTCAATGACTTTCTAAAAATATGTGTCAAGGGTTCATGTATGTCCTCGCTAACCTCCTTAAGAACACAATAATAAATATTATTTGGTCCTGGGGGTGATTTGTTTGATTTCAGCTGTGAAGGAAACCCGGTTGTCAGCCAGCCCAAACCCAGACACGAACACACAAGCACAGTCCCGGGTTCAAATAAAGGTTTATTTATTTATCAAATTCCCTTCAAATATGTCACAACAAGCCCAAAAAGACTGGTTTCTCTCCTCCAGTCAAGTTTTGCCTCTCTACCTCCCAGCTCCAACGAGTTTGGTTAAGGGAGTGCAGTCCCTTTTATTACAGACCCGGGAGTACTTCCAGCGCCAGGTCGATTTCCCTGCAGCACCCTCTTGCAGCACCCCCGTGACCTCAGCAGGGTTGCCCTGCTGGACTACATTTCCTGGCATGCCCAGCTGGCTTCCCACTGGGTGTGAATATCCGGGACTGCTGCCATCTAGGGTGCTGGGGGAATTAAACCTCCCCGGCGATATCTCTTCTTTTACATGGGCTGTCCATCCATCTCTTCTTTCTGGGTCTGCTTCCTGTTTCCTGTGACATCTACACAGCCTATTTAATCTTAGCAATTCTCCTTCTAGAGTTTCCAAAATAACTCGGTACCTTCTTAGTAGTTCCTTTTACTGATGGGAGGTTATCTACTTCCTCACTTGTGAAGGCCTCAGAAAAATACGAGTTTAGAGCATCTGCTGTGCCACTGTCTGTATTTTTTATTTCCTGTTTACTGTTCCTGATGCATTTCACCTTCTCCTTGACTGTTCATTTACTACTAAAATACTGAAACACTTTCTTTGGGTCATCTTTTGCCTTATCTATTATATTCCTCTCCTTCATCGCCTTTTAGCCTCCCTGATATGCTTCTTAATGGTTGCCTGTGGCAATCTGCTAGCGGGGCATTACCACTTTAAAGAACAATATACAATTGATTGACTTTAGTAAAGTTAAAGCACTTACTTGTTTAAATTGTCATAGTGCAGGGGAGTGGTTCCACTAGGAATATTAACTTTTAGTTCAAGTATGCATGCATTTGTTTTGAGAAGGGGATCCCCAGAGAAAGTCCCAAGGTAAAGTTATAAGAAAAGTAACTTACTTTCCAAAGAAGGCATCGCCTTGTCTGAGGGAGGCATGCTGTATGTGTACTCATGCTCGCTTGCACACACACAAGGCCACCAGTCTATGTAATACATAAGTTGCAGGTGTTGAGAGGAGCACCATAAGCAGAACGTATTGGCATCAGCCACTATTGGAGAAAGATTGTGGTGTGATTCAGGAATGGCTATAAGTTTCGTTCTCCAATATAAAAAGCAATTCCTGCCTCTAGGGTTCATCTTTGGACTCAGTCGTGTAAAGGGTAGTTGGTTCAAAGTATACCAAGCATAGTGGTTTGCGCCCTATTTGTAAATATTTTCTTGTATATGTAAGTATCAACGTAAATATCTCATTGTTGTAGTATTGTTGGTGGGGGTATTTATATAGTTTGGGGTTTATGGTGCACCTTTTGTTTTTCTTGTATATATACACTTTTTTTCTTTTTGTAAATATTTTTGAGAGTTATTGAACTTTGTTTTGTATAGTTTGTTTCTGATCATATTTTTATTATTTAGGAATAGTATTGTTTTATGTATATCCATTTTTTCTGTTACTGCTAGAAAATCATAATTAGCTACATAAAACTCTAACTCTCTTGTTGTATTTTTCATACTTCTAGCATTAAGGCAAGCTATTTTTAATGTGCTACTTATTTTGCTTTTGCACTTAAACGTTGGGTTAGAATTTACATTACTATGCATTTTTATTTCTAAACTTTTATTTTTTTCTTCATGTACAGTTCTAAATCTAGTCTATCCCTACCAACCACCACCAGTTTCTCTAATTTAAACAATCCTTGACTAACTTAATCATATACCACCTCAACACATGGGAGCCCCTCTGTTTTCAGTAGTCACCTATGGCAGAGCATGTCCCATCTTTTCCAAAAGGGGTCCCAATATCCCATAATCCTTCCACAAATAAGATGTAGATCAAACCCTACAGAGTCCCGGCCATCTGACATGCCAAGAAGCATGGCTTGCCCAAACCTTACAGTTTTCTCCCAACAGTGACTAATTAATTTTCTAAAATAACAATGATATTTCTGTTGGTTATATGATACAAATAAAGATAGACTTAACAATAAAAAGAGTATTAAAATGATAAAAGTCTCAAAAATATTTAAAAAATAAGAAATAAAAAGCTACAGAAATGACAAATGTATCTTTAATTAGATTTAAACTAAAATACTGTATACTCATAAACTTTAGTTCCTACTAATTACATGAAGTTAATTTAAAATGCATTTTATTCATAAATATTCAAACTATATCTCTTCCTTTATACATTATAATTCCATCCATCTATCAATTTTCTACCGCTTATCCAAGTCTGGGTTGTGGCCAACCATTTCCCACTGAGAACAATGACTTCATGCTTGGAGGTGCTGATCCTTATTCTGACTGCAATAAAATAAGAAGCATGTTGAATTAATGAAACGGTCTTTACAGACATGAGTCCAAAACATGACTGTTTCCAGCCCCCCTTTTTGTTTGGGGTCAAATTAGGACCGAAGTTAAGGGTCAGGTTATGAGTGAAATGAGAGTGGGGCTGACAGGAGTAAGTATTTGTTCCTTCCATGGTTTCAGCAAATTGATGTGGTAGACCCGCATACTTGGTTGACAATTAGGTTGTTTAACAGTCAGTTTGAGGGTGATACCCTGTGGTCTTTAAATGCTTGATCCTGAGTAATTTGGTGACCTCCCTCAGTCCCTGAATATCTCTAAGGTAAATGGTATCTCTTGGTCTGTTAGGGCTTCCTTCAAGATACAATCACATGAAAAGACCCCTACTAGTTTTCGTGCCATATTCTCAGAGGTGGTCTGTTCTCAAAGGAACAACTTCCGGGAAACAAGTAGCATAACCCATAACGCAAGTGGCAGACCTATACCATCGAGTTTTCCCATGAATACAAGTTGGACTGATCTTTTCTTTCAGACACTATTGCAATAGAACAAAATGACGAGCAGCAATAGAAATGTTGCTTCTGGTATTAATTAGTGCTGTAACCCTGTTCCCAGTCACCAATACCACTTCTGTACAAGGAGAAGACAAGGGGTTAACACATACACAATAACTTTCTCCCTTCGTCAAGCTATAATCCATAGGCTGCGTGATCTGCGGACAATTGAGGATGGGGTGACTAGCCTTGCTGCACTTGAAACAGCATGGTATGGGATTGTGCTTCTCTTTGGCCTTGGTCACCTGCTCCATGTCATGACGGGTGGGCTAATGGTGGGTGACATGTCCCATACGGGTCTGGCGAGCAGACAGTTCTGATCACTCAGATTGGTTAGATGCTTGGATTTTGTCAAGCTTTTCAATCAAGGCATCCATGTTATATTATATTCCTGTCGGAGGACATTTTATAATAGGTCGCAGGCTACTTGCTACATAACTTGTTTGGGGTTGTTGATATCTGGTCTTAACCAGAATCCTGCTTTACCCTAGATGTCAAAGGTTTGTGGGCAAAATGGCCGCTCATGGTTGAATCTCCATTCCCAGCACAGCCTTGCCTGCTGGTCTGCCAAAACGCCACAGCGCTTCAGGATCTCAGTCTTCAGGTTATCATAATTTGTAGCAGCTTTTGTGCCTCATCTTTCAGGAACAGCACCAATATGTTGGCCCATTCCACACGATCCCAGTGGTGTCAGGTATCTGTTCTTTCAAAAATCAAAAAATAAGATTCATTGTCATCGTTACCTTGAAGTGGTAATAATATCTGGGATGGAGCCCGCGACTGATCTTGGCAATTAAAGCCCGGGAGCGTGCTTCGGATTACGCCAACTGTGTTCGCGTCTCTCCCAGATGTACCTTGAGTCTTTGAAATGTGGACATGTTAGTTAGAACAGTGTTTAGGTCTTGTTCTTCTGTCTTCTTTCAAACAATAATCTGGTCAACTATACCACTGTAAAAATAAGAAGCAGAAACGCACAAAAAGTCTGTTTACTTGCAAATCAGGTTTAATTAATGCAAGGGTCTTTACAGACATGAGTCCAAAACAAAACTGAGGTAACATTTGAACATGAGGTGGTTATATATTCGGGTGACAGGAAGAGGAGGGCTCAGAGGGACCGGAAGGGGAAGTGATGTCCTTGGAAAGAAGGTTGATCGAACAGGAAATGGAAGTGATGTTTCTAAGCGCAAGGGTGTTCCGTGGTTATATAGAGGAACAAAAGGAGAAAGATTTAGAGTATTGAACCAACCCCTGGTCCTGCGGAGAAAAAACATTATTTCAGTCCTTAAACTGTCTCCCATGTGCATGTGTGTGACACAGCTTAAATGTCGGCCACAAACCAGCCCACTACACCTGATGTCACAATGTGATGAAGCCAACCAGAGCACATCATCTGCAAAAAACAGAGATGCAATGCTGAGGTCACAGAGATGCAAAGCTGAGGTCACTGAATTGGATCCCCTCTATCCATTGGCTGTGCCTAGAAATTCTGTCCATAAAAATTATAAACAAAAGGCAGTCCAGGCTGAGTCCCACACCCACTGGGAACAAGTCTGACTTACTGAAGAAGAAGAAGGGCCCTGACTTGCCTCAAAAGCTTGCATATTGTAATCATTCTAATTAGCTAATAAAAGGTGTAATTTTGCTTAACTTCTCACTATATCCATAATGGCTAACACGGTACAACACCCTAGTACTATAGCTTTTTCTGTGTATTCTTTTAGGTAAACTGGTCCTAGGTGAGGGACAAGACAAAGAGCAGTTCAGAAAACCTACCATGAAGAATAAAAACTTTGGACGCCGTTTTATCTCATCCAGATGCAGGTCACCGGGGCCCCCCTCTGGAGCCAGGCCTGGAGGTGGGGCTCAATGGTGTGTGCCTGGTGGCCGGGCCTGCACTCATGGGGCTCAGCCAGGCATAGCCCAAAGAGGCAACGTTGAACCCCTTCCCATGGGCTCACCACCTGTATGAGGGGCCAAGGAGGTTGGGTGCAGTGTGAGTTGGGTGGTGGCCGAAGGCTGGGACCTTGGCGGTCCAATCCTCGGCTACAGAAGCTGGTTCTTGGAACAGGGAATGTCACCTCTCTGAAGGGGAAGGAGCCTAAACTAGTGCGTGAGGTCGAGAGGTTTCGGTTAGATATAGTCAGGCTCACCTCGACGCACAGCGTGGACTCTGGAACCAATCTCCTTGAGAGGGGCTGGACTCTCTACAACTCTGGAGTTGCTCCTGGTAAGAGATGCCGAGCAGGTGTGGTCATACTTATTGTTTCCCGACTTGGAACCTGTTCATTGGGGTTCACCCCAGTAGACGAGAGAGTAGCCTCCCTCCACCTTCAGCTGGGGGGACAGGTCCTAAGTGTGGTTTTTTGCGTATGAACTGAACAACAGTCTGGAGTATCCACCCTTTTTGGAGTCCCTTGAGGGGGTGCTAGATGGCACACCTTCTGGAGACTCCATCATTTTGCTGGGAGACTTCAATGCTCACGTGGGCAATGACAGTGAGACCTGGAAGAGCGTGATTGGGAGGAATGCCCCCCCTGATCTGAACCCGAGCGGTGTTTTGTTATTGGACTTCTGTGCTCATCATGGATTGTCCATAACGAACACCATGTTCAAGCATAGGGGTGTCCATATGTGCACCTGGCAGCAGGACACCCTAGGCCTCAGTTCAATGATCGACTTCATGGTTGTGTTGTTGGACTTGTGGCCACATGTCTTGGACACTTGGGTGAAGAGAGGGGCGGAGCTGTCAACTGAGAACTACCTGGTGTATGAGTTGACTTCGATGGTGGGGGAGGATACCGGTCAGGCCTGGTAGGCCCAAACGTATTGTGAGGGTCTGCTGGGAACATCTGGCAGAGTCCCCTGTCAGAAGTAGCTTCAACTCCCACCTCCGGCAGAACTTTGACCATGTCCCGAGGGAAGTGGGGGACATTGAGTCCGAATGGGCCATGTTCCGTGCCACTGTTGTTGAGGCGGCTGACCGGAGCTGTGGCCGTAAGTGGTCGGTGCCTGTCATGGCTGCAATCCCCGAACCCGTTGGTGGACACTGGCGGTGAGTGATGCCGTCAAGCTGAAGAAGGAGTCCTACAGGACCCTTTTATCCTGTGGGACTCTGGAGGCAGTTAATAGGTACCGGCAGGCCAAGCTGAATGCGACTTCAGTGGTTGCTGAGGCAAAAACTTGGATGTGGTAGGAGTTTGTGGAGGCCATGGAGAATGAATTCCGGACGGCTCAAGGAGATTTTGGTCCATCATCGCTGCGCTGCTGACCTCGACTCGGGACGTTGTGGGTCGGTGGGGGGAGTACTTCGAAGACCTCCTCAATCCCAATAACATGCCTTCCAATGAGGAAGCAGAGCCTGGGGACTTGGAGGTGGTCTCTCCCATCTCTGGAACTGAGGTCACCGAGGTGGTCAAAAAACTCCTTGGTGGCAGGGCCCCAGGGGTGGATGAGATACACCCGGAGTTCCTCAAGGCTCTGGATATTGTAGGACTGTCTTGGTTGACACGCCTCTGCAACATCGCATGTACATCAGGGAGCAAGATTCTGCCCCAAGTGGAGGAGTTCAAGTATCTCGA
Source organism: Polypterus senegalus (assembly GCF_016835505.1). Taxonomy (NCBI): domain Eukaryota; kingdom Metazoa; phylum Chordata; class Cladistia; order Polypteriformes; family Polypteridae; genus Polypterus; species Polypterus senegalus. The sequence continues at coordinate 43,686,110 of NC_053163.1, forward strand.
GGTCTTGTTCACGAGTGAGGGAAGAATGGAGAGGAAGATCGACAGGCGGATCGGTGCGGCATCCACAGTGATGCGGGCTCTGCATCAGTCTGTTGTGGTGAAAAAGGAGTTGAGCCATAAAGCAAAGCTCTCGATTTACCGGTTGATCTAGGTTCCTACCCTCACCTATGGTCATAAGCTTTGGGTAGTGACTGAAAGAACAAGATCGCGAATACAAGTGGCTGAAATGAGTTTCCTCCGCAGTGTGTCTGGACTTTCTCTTAAAGATAGGATGAGAAGCTCAGTCATCCAGGAGGAGCTCAGAGTAGAGCCACTGCTCCTCCGCATCGAGAGGAGTCAAATGAGGTGGCTTGTGCATCTAATCTGGATGCCTCCTGGACGCCTCCCTGGTGAGGTGTTCCGGTCACTTCTAACCATGAGGAGGCCCCGGGGAAGACCCAGGACATGCTGGAGGGACTATGTCTCTCGGCTGGCCTGGGAACACCTTGGGATTCCCCCGGAACAGCTAGTAGAAGTGGCCGGGGAGAGGTAAGTCTGAGCATCTCTGCTCTAGCTGCTGCCCCTGCGACCCGACCTCAGATAAGTGGAAGAGGATGGATGGATGGAAATCAAGACAAGGGCAAATAATATCAAAATGTCCATGAAAAAATGTCTAATTATTTACATTGCATAATCTAAATGTCAGGCACCCTGTAATGTGCATTGCGACCTATAAAACTGCTTTTTTGTGTTTTTAAAATATTATTAAATAAAATTATTTCTGGAAAATCCAAGATCACTCAAATAACATCAAGCTTTTGAACTAAGGATCAGGCTTCCCTCTCATTCATTAGTAAGGAGTTCTGCCCAGTAGTAGCGCCAAACTGATTATTGACATGTAACTTCTTTTGTACAGGGGGTTCACAGTCCCTCTCCGTACCTTTGCTTGTGTGTTCATGTACCAGACAGTAATTCTTCATCAGCCAGTAGTGGTACATATACCATGGGTATTGAAAACATGAACTGCCCATTTCTAAATGAAATCTAAGAATTAATTTTAATTTATTTCATTATTTGTTAAATATTATTTGTATTTTCTATTGCTTTGCAGTGTTATTTGGTATTGTATTCTCTTTCTTATGCATTAAAGACAAAATATCAACTAGAAGGTTTAAAAATATATAAATGTCAATTCATATTCTTTAACCTTCTGTAACTTATATATATCTTTTTTCTTCAGGTTTTGCTGGTTCTTGTTTGCCTCGCTTCAGTACAATGCCTTTTATATACTGCAACATTAATGAGTTGTGTTACTTTGCCAGTCGGAATGACAAGTCATACTGGTTGTCAACTACAGCTCCTATTCCTATGATGCCTGTTAGTGATATGCAGATTCGGCAGTACATCAGTCGCTGCTCAGTATGTGAGGCACCATCACAAGCAATTGCTGTCCATAGCCAGGATATCACAATTCCTAATTGCCCAGATGGGTGGCAAAGCATGTGGATTGGCTATTCTTTTCTCATGGTAAGTTAAATTATTTTGGAATCATTTGTGTAACACCTTGATAATGTCTTTATAACCAGTTCACCATTTAGTAATGCCTTCAATACTGATGCAAAATTAATTTATGTATTATATTTGAACATTTATTGAAAATGCAAGCACTTGGATACACATACAGTTTTGTTTTTAAAATACTTTCTCCATATTAGGATTTGATAAAGAAAAATGAAGTGGAGGCTGATTGGTTCAGAAGCTAAGACCTCTTCACTGATGCGTATGCTCGGCACACTTGTAGCAGTTCCAGGGATGCTAAGATTCACACTGTCTCAAGACAGTTTATTTTATTGTGGAGATCCAGAAACACACCCAGCCTTGACCCAGCATGCACACACTCACACGCAGAGATACTGATAAGCAGCACAATGAATCAATAAATAGTAAAGTTAATAAAGGATATATTAATCATAAAAAAAGCTATTACACAAAAACATGTATGTAAAAGCCCTTCCCACTTCCCAGATGGTGATAATTATTTACATTCACTACACAGCAAACAATAAACACTAACAACAAAGTTCAACACAGTCCAGTGAACAGAAGCAGTTGACTTTCATCAGATTCTAAACCAAAAATATTTTGACTTTCAGTTTAACATACAGCACCTATAGAAAGTACTAGCCCATTTGGATTTTTTCACATTTTTATTGTAATACAACATTGAATCGCAGTGAATTTAATTCAGCCTTTCTGCCACTGATTAAAAGAAAAAGATAATTTCCTGTCAAAGTGAAAACAGATCTCTACAAATTGGTCTAAATAATTACAAATATAAAACACAAAATATTTGACTGTGTAAGTAGTAACACCCATTAATATGGCACATCTACATCATCACTGGTGCAGCCAATTGGTTTTAGAAATCACATAATTAATTCAATGGAGATCACCTCTGTGTAGTCAGTGCATTTCACCTGAGTACTAGAAATGCCTCTGTATCTGGAAGGTCCAATTTGTGGCGAGTCAGCTTAATGGCAGGCAATGAGAGTCTACACATTGAAGACAAAAGAGCACTGCAAGCAGCAATGTGAAAAAATGATTGAAAAGCACAAATCAGGGAAGGAATGGGTACAAGAACATAACTAGAGTAAAGCTAAATCAATCATTAAGAAATGGAAAAAAATATGACACAACTGTAAATCTTCCTACACTAGGTCATCCACAAAATGTAAGTGACCGTGCAAGAAGAAGACTAGTGAAGTAGGCCACCAAGAAACATATGACAACTCTTGGCAGAGACTGGAGAGACATACAACAGATTTTATCAGGGAACTTCACCTGTTGCATCCTGTTCACTCATAATTCTGGTTTGAGGGGTTTGTAAAGAAGAAAGGTGTAAACCTGCAGTGTCTATATGTGCAAAGCTAACACATTCAAGTGGATACTGTAGTATAAAAAAACACCTTTGCAAAGATATAAGAAAACAAGTGTGCTTTCATTCAAGAATAAAACAGAGAAAAAAACATTGTTCAAGTAACAAGATACTAAGCAGAAATAATTTACCCTCGTTTGTGCTACCTTTTATCCCTTCAGCACTAACTTTTACAAGTACCATAAATTTACACAGGCTGTTACAGATGCAAATCAAATGCATGTTTTCATTATATAATAATGGTAATAACAATAATAATAATTGCAGCTCTCTACTCAAAGTGCTAAATGCAGGGATGACCTGGGATTTGAATGAAGAAATCTATTCATTGCAAAGCAGCAGCTCTACTTCTCCACCACCTGAATTGATCTGCTAGAGGCATATTTTCAATGTAAAACTCAAAAAAACACACATGCATTCAAATTTCTACCTACAAAATTCCCTGCAACTCATTGCCAGATAAAATCATCCACACAAAAATTTGCAGTGTATTGACTTCAGCTGGCTGAATGAAGGTTGAGTGAATTCTAGGTGCTGCTAATTGACACATGTGCAAAACAAAGGCATTTATCACTAGTCAATTGACACAGTGATAAGAGACTGCAAGGAAAATTAAGGTTGTCCAGAACAACAAAAAACTTTGCAGGCTTCAGGGATTCTTGTGTTAAAGCCATTTGGGGCACTCTTTGTTGTTGTTACTATAAATTTCTTTCCTTTTGCTTTGCTTTGTGTTTGCTTCTGTAGCACGCTTTACCTTAATACTTATCTTTGTTTACAGTGGCTCACAGCTCAAGATGAGTTGGAGGGGTCACTGTATTTGTTTAATCTGTGGTAATTATCAAAAGAATACCAATTGAATGACCATTTTCTTCTTAGTGTCTGGCTGTTAAACTAATAAAGGAATCTAGTCCTGTCTGTCTTGTTCTCTTTTGTCCCTAAAAATACAGTGGGTGTTTTTTATCTGAGCTGGCTGAGTTGCTAACTCATTTAAGTTCTCTTTCCTATTCTTGTTGGTGGCTTTAATATCGACCTTGACATTTCTACATGTAAGTTGACAAATACATTTTTGTCCCTGCTGAAGTGTTTGAATTTTTCTTCCCTTGAGAGATGCTGTGCATGTAGTCTTAAAGGAAAGTTGATCCTTCTCTTGAATAGGTTAATGTCACTCCCAGTTACAAAGCCAGTTGGGTCTTTGTCCTTACTTTAGTTCATTTTGTGCCTTCTGACTCAATAGATCTGCAGAGGGACCTCTGGAAAGATGTCAGTGCAACTATGATTTACACTTCTGAAGTTCAGTCACTTAGTTTGACTTAGTTAGCAGTTGTATCAATCCATTCTATCGCAGGTATTCTTCTTGTGTTGACCTTCGACTTTGCCAAGCATAATACCCTTCTCCAGTCTTGTTTCTTTTTGTATGATGTGTTCAAATTATGATAATTGAAACCTTCTCATTTGAACTTCAAGATTATTACTATCTTACCTCAAAATGGGTGTCCTTATCTGAAAACCCAAAACTATCTTCTGTATTTGAAACTAGATCTGTAACTACCTTACCTCTAAGATAGATAGATAGACAAGTAGATAGTACTTTTTTGTCCCAAGTGGGAAAATAGACTTATAACTAGAATAATATAATATAATATAATATAATATACACACTGATTGTCATATTACAATATTTGTTCTTGTTGCAGGTTCCAGCATGAGACCCTGCAAACAGAATGTATATGCCTATAATAAACTAAAATGAACAAGGAAAATAAAAAACAGGAAAACAATTATGGTATTCATCTCTGACCTCTCTTCATTAATAGTTTGACTTGAGAGAGACAGCATAACAGTTTAATACCTCCTGAGATGATAGGCTTCCCCCAAATGGCAAAAAGCTTTGTGGCTTTTTTTTATACATATTTAATTTGGTAGGGAAGGAAAATACCTAGTAAACTATACAGTATACATTTTTTTTTCTCTGTGAACACACTTTAAGTTGATGTTACACTCTTCCAGACCACAAAAAATTAATAGTGTGGCCTGGAGGGAGCGTACCAACCACCCAAACCCAACACAAACAGACACCAAGCACAAGTTCCAAACACAACACGTTTATTAAGTGGGGAGTGCTTCTCCCTCGCTCCCCACAGCACCACAGTACAAGAAGCCCGGTAGATAGTTAAACACAGTAGTTTCATTTCTTCTTTTTTTCTCTCTCTCTGTCCCTCTCTCTTTCTCTGTCTCCATCTTCTTCCACTCCTCCTTCTGCAAGCTTTATCTCTCTCCCTCCCAGAGTGGTGGCAGCTGGCTCCTTTTTAGCTGCTCCTGGTAGTGTTCCAGATGTCTCATTAGCATGGTCTAGAATCACTCCCAGTTGTGGTGATAGCTCAACGTAATATGGCTCTATCATCTCTGTAGTTCCCCCTGACGGTGCCCACTGAACCCAATAGGGCTGCAGCGAACTCTAACTCCCAGCTTGCCTGGTGGCAATCCGTGGTGCCACAGCATCCCAAGGGACTGCCCTCTAGCATCCCAAGGGAGATAATGCCCTCAGCCCGCTCTCTCCCCCATCCTTCCATCCAGCTGGCATCCTGATTGGGCAGAACCCCTGGCCCTACACAACAATAGCTTCCATCAAAGCAAATGTCAACATTCTCAACAACTAGTACAAAGTTACAGGAGTCTGATATATTTTAGGTATTTAATGGCAGGTAGCTGGAATATACTGAGGGATGTTCCCACAAAAGGAAATAGATTGTGCCTCATACATGCCTACTGTGTTGACCACAGTGTGTGGGAGATATGCAGGCTGACCTAATGATGGATCGCTGAACACATTAGGAGGTCTTCACTCTCTTGTGGATCTTCTAACTATGTCAGTTGGCTCATCAATTTAGATTGTAGCTGCAGATCTCTTCCCTTTCTCTTCGAGAATTTGATTTCCACCAGAGGTTTGCCTTGGATTGATTTCACTATTTAAACTGGCATGATCTTCAACAAATGAGTACACCCATCTTTGTGGGTCTGATGACTCTGTCACTTCTGATGTTCTCCAGTATTTTTGAACAGGTTCTGGGTATATTTTGTGTGATGCACTGTGTTGTTTGTGTCTGAAGTGATTTACTGAGACTTGCCACTAGTTTTCCTTGCATTCCCTGAGGTATTCTGAACTAGTAAGTGTCTGACATCTCCTCTTCAGACCTTGATTTGCTACTTGTAATATTATTTCTTTCAATGAGGACTTTTTCTGTTTTCTTTGGTCATTCTGCAGATCAAATTACTGTGTCCTTACCTGGGGTGTCAACAGTTAAGTCATTCAGCAACAGAAGAAGGTTAATGATGCAGAATTTATGACTTGCCTTGTTCATTTTCTGGAGTGACTTTATACACAGTGTGATGATGTGAGTCCTCTCCATGCTCCCCATTTGGGAGCCACTTGAACCCAACACCATTGATAGTTATGACGTGTTCTGTGCTTTTATTAAGAAGAATCAAAACAAAACCCAAAACAGTGTCCACCGTGCAGTGCTCAAAAATGACCATAAGTAAACAATCCATAAAAACAAGTGACTAGTGAGGGATAAAAACATAATAAATAAATCCATTAAAAGTAGAGGTTAAAAATTCCAGTCAGTCGCTCCTTCAGATCCCAGCCCATCTTCTTCTTCGTCTCCCCGGCTCACCCATAACTCATGCAGCCAGCAGAGACTCAGGAGCTGAAAACTCATCCCTCGACCCACCGTCTTGGCTGCCTTCTCCTAACATAGCCAGACCGTCCATCATCCTTCACGCACCTGCAGTCGTACCTCGGATCCCTGGGGAGATCATCTGCCATGCTTGCCCCACTCCACGTCAATGATCAGTGGGGCGAACCAGCCCCTAAAGCGCCACAGCCTATACTTCTTCATCCCTGTTCTTGCTTCCCCTCTAGGTGACCGGATCGTCTTCCCCCAGACAGCTCTTCAGCCATCTTTTAACCTCAGATCCTTTTTTTGTTCCTTTCAAGCTCCTTTTTTTCCCCGCCTTGCACTTGCACTTCTCTTTTTATAACAGTTCCCGGCCTCAATTACGGATATGGACAATTCCTCATCTGTGCACTTCAGTGAGGAAACACCTGAACCTCATCTCGACCAGAAACTGCTCCAGCCACACTACCACGCCCCCCTTACCGTATAGAGAACCATTGTTTAGCTGTTCCTTTACTTGTTTTTCCCAGAATGAGTGCAGTTTTCCTGGTTCACCTCTTTCACCCATGTTCTGGCATTCATATGCCTTGTTCAGAGGCATCTATTTGTAATATAAAAGGCACTGTTTTCTGAGTTAGGAGTCAATAATCGATTCAGAGTCTGAGGGTTCCATCCTTTTTACGGCCACATACAACAGGTGCTTAGTAAGGAGGCTTGGATCTAATAGTTCACTGTCTTGCCAAGACAGCTTTAATATATTCTTTAACTTCTTTCTAAAGTGGCTTTGATATAGATTCATTGGGACCAGGCTATTGACCCTCAACACTGGTGTATGTGCATTATGTGAGTTAAGTAATGTCAGGTGGCCTTTGGTCATAGGCAATCTCATAGTACATTCCTCATTCCTGCCACTTGCTAATATTCCATATCTGCACTTACAGTATGCTGTATGCCATTAGCGGATGGTAAAAGTGGAGATGAGAATGTCTGACCTGTACCAGCTCTAGCAGTGGTGATGGGTAGATTACGTTCATATATGATGTCATCTGTGTTGTCTTGCAAATATATTAACTGTGATATGCCTTCATCTTCTAATTTTAGCAATGTTTTAAAACTCAGATATGCTTATACATATTCAAAACAAATTTCTTCATCATCTATGAGAAGAACAGATTGATCTAGTTGTAGCACTTTAGATAGTTTAAAATTTTCATCAGCAGTTAATTGTATAGGATTCTTTTGATTGTTCATATCAGTCCTTTTCTTTTGCTGGCCATGATGTATGTTTCAGATGCATTTTGCTTTTGTGATACACACTGCCAGCTAGGACACGTTCACTCTGTGATGCCTGCCTGCTTTCCAGTTGAAGCACCTTACTTTGATCAAATGTTGTACTGGCCTCGTAGTTCAGAAATTACAGAATTAGCATTGCCAGCAGTGTACATGACAATCTTGTATGAGCCCCCAAAATATCTGTTACATGTCTCAGCATGAGACCCTGAAAACAGACTGTATATGCCTATAATAAACTGAAGTGAACATGGAAAATAAACAACAGGAAAACAGTTGTGGTGTTCATCTGTGACCTCTTTTCAGCAATAATTTAAAGAGAGAGACCCAGCACAAAGCTTTGTGGCTTTGTTTTATATATATAATTTGGAAGGGAGAGAGAATACTAATCCTAGCAAACTATATACATTATTATTTTTTTCTCTGTGACTACACTTTAAGTGGGTGTTTGATTCTTATGATTGACTGTTCAGCAACCTTACAACTATTACCCCTGCATCTACTGGTGAAAGTGCCAAAAGCCCTATATATAGTATTTACCAAAAGGGTGGAGCAAGGAAAGCAACCGTACACAATGGCTGTTTAGCCATGCTGTGTGCTTTTCTAAGGCAATGAGTGCTGAACATGTCCTTCTGATGATGCGGGTTCTACTTCATGCTCCCATTTGGCTTTTGGGGAGCTCTCGAACCAGACACCATCAGTAATGTCACTGGATGAGCTGATCAGTGAAGATATCAATGAAGCAAAGGGGATGGTGCAAAAAGTGCAAAGTGCTTTCATTAAAAACAGTCAAACCAAAAACAGTGTCAAAATAGTGCAGTGCTTCAAATAAGTAATTAAACAAATAACACAATAAAACCAGTGAAAGGGTGGAGGTTAAAAACACAATAAATAAATCCTTTAAAACAACGAGGTTAAAACAATGGCTGGAAATAGTCTTTTTAAAACAAAGCTTGGTGCCGTCTTTTACTGCTGACTCCCCTGCTTCTCCCTTCCATGCTATGCACCAGGGGTGTCACCCTACCTGCAGCTGACCTTCACTCGACTGGTCTGGTGGCTCCCGATCCCAGGCTTTGTTCAGCCCCTGCCAGACCAAGACTTGGCTTCCCCCAACAGCCAGGATGCTCACGCTGGGGGTCCATTCCAAATCTACAGCTCCCTCTGCCTTTGCTGCAGCATGCCAACCTTCTCCCGGTCACTCCTGCTCCATACATGCGCTCAGCAGGAGCGACCACTACCGTCGGCCAAACACCCCACTAGGGCTCGCCTCTCCCAGCTGCCTGCATACATCCGCAAGTCTGCGCTCGCTCTCTTTCTCTCTCACACACACTGGCTCCCTTGCTTCCAGCAGCCTTCTTCGTTAATCTCTTTTTGATTTGCCTCTTTCAGTTTGCTTCCCCATTTCAGCCTCTCGCTTCTACTATATATTACTGGGACGTGGATCAGGTATGGTGATTAGCAGCTCCTGGCATCAATTATGGATGTGGACGACTCCTCACCTGTGCACCTTAAGCAAGGACCACCCGCATCACGAAACTCCCGGGAACTGATCCAGCCACACTACCATGCCCCCTCTTTAATTAAGCGATTATCTATTTAAAAATGGCCTTTTGAGCTGAGCTGTGGACCCGCTACACCACAGTCCTGAATATGGGGCAGCTTGAAAGAAAGATTACTCACACTTGCATCTACATATTACTTCAGTCATTGCATAGTTTTCAGTCAAACTTTAACAAAAAATATGATTGTGTAAAACTATAAGTCAGTGGTTTAACACAAAACTGCAGCCAATCAAGAATATGGCCACCAGTAAGCAATCATGAGGGTGAGGTACTGTGTTTCACAATGTATTAGAATGCCAGCAACAGTGAAAAGAAAACGCCAGCCAAATAAAAGCTTAAAAAAGCACACAAAATGTAGGCCTATGAACATAATATTTTGTCACAGAGTATAAACACTAAAGGACAGTATTAAAAGATATTTCAGCATACATCAAATACTCAACACTGAAAGTAGAAACGTAAATGAATATTCATTCTAGGAAGGCACATTTGATGCTGTTATTCACAATAATTGCACAACTCACGTTTTGTTGGTCTTTCAGTCAATTGTTTTTATTTAGTTATTTGGTTAGTCCAATTGTCATCCAGATAGATTCCCCTTCGAAGAAGAAGTCAGAGCTTTTTCAGATGCTAGTGGTTATCCAGGTTTTCCTGTTAATCCACTCTCAGTTAAATGTCCTTTTTATATCTTTCTCAGATGGGTATTGATTCTTAAGGCAGATGTAGTCCTAAACATTTACTTTCCATTTTTTATTTAATGGGCAAAGTGCTAAATCATACTGTACATAGAAAATCATCATGATTCATGATAATGTTAATGACAAGTATTCCAATGTAGTGAGATGTACTGTACTTGTTCATGCAGCCTTTAAATTGCATCTTATCTCATTTTTCTGAAAACACTTTACCTGGTGTAGGCCACAGAGGCAGCAGGTCAAGCAGGTCAGTCCAGACTTCCCTGTCCCCAGCTATAGATTCCATCTCTTCCTGGAAAATTCCTAAGCATTACCAACCCAGCTGAGAGATATAATCCCTCCCGTGTGGATGTAGATCGACCAGTAAACCAAGAGTTTTGTCTTTAGACTCATTTCCAACTTTACCAACACAGATTGATACAACACCTTCAAAACAGCTGCCACCACTCCAATCTACTTCCTGATATTTGCTTTTCCAACTTGTGAACAAGATTCTGAGATATTTGAACTTTTTCACTATGGGCAGTTGACCCTCACCCCCACTAATCTGGAGAGACCAATCCACTCCTTCCTGAGAGTCAACCATGACCTCAGACCTGGAGGTGTTGACCCTCATCCCAACTGCTTCACACTCTGTAGCAAATCAGTCGAGTGTGTGCTTTAGGTTAGACACAAAGAGGACAGCATCAGCTGCATAAAGCAACAATGCTGTCCCCTTCCCAGTAGACACCCTCAGATTCTTAAACCATCCATCCATCCATCCATCCATTCTCTTCCGCTTATCCGAGGTCGAGTCGCGGGGGTAGCAGCTTAAGCAGAGAGGCCCAGACTTCCTCTCCCCGCCACTTCTTCCAGCTCTTCCGGAGAATCCCATGCGTTCCCAGGCCAGCCGGGAGACATAGTCCCTCCAGCGTGTCCTGGGTCTTCCCGGGGCCTCCTCCCGGTTGGACGTGCCCAGAACACCTCACCAGGGAGGCGTCCAGGAGGCATCCTGATCAGATGCCCGAGCAACCTCATCTGACTCCTCTCGATGCGGAGGAGCAGCGGCTCTACTCTGAGCCCCTCCCGGATGACTGAGCTTCTCACCCTATCTTTAAGGGAAAGCCCAGACACCCTGCGGAGGAAACTCATTTCAGCCGCTTGTATTCGCGATCTCGTTCTTTCGGTCACTACCCATAGCTCATGACCATAGGTGAGGGTAGGAAGGTAGATCGACTGGTAAATTGAGAGCTTTGCCTTACGGCTCAGCTCCTTTTTCACCACGACAGACCGATGCAGAGCCCGCATCACTGCGGATGCCGCACCGATCCGCCTGTCGATCTCACGCTCCATTCTTCCCTCACTCGTGAACAAGACCCCGAGATACTTGAACTCCTCCACTTGGGGCAGGATCTCTCCCCAACCCTGAGAGGGCACTCCACCCTTTTCCGCTGAGGACCATGCTCTCGGATTTGGAGGTGCTGATTCTCATCCCAGCCGCTTCACACTCAGCTGCGAACCGATCCAGAGAGCTGAAGATCACGGCCTGATGAAGCAAACAGGACAACATCATCTGCAAAAGCAGTGACCCAATCCTGAGTCCACCAAACCGGACCCCTTCAACACCCTGGTTGCGCTTAGAAATTCTGTCCATAAAAGTTATGAACAGAATCGGTGACAAAGGGCAGCCCTGGCGGAGTCCAACTCTCACTGGAAACGGGCTCGACTTACTGCCGGCAATGCGGACCAAGCTCTGACACCGGTTATCAGGGGGTCCGGTACCCCATACTCCCGAGCACCCCCACAGGATTCCCGAGGGACACGGTCAATGCCTTTCCAAGTCCACAAAACACATGTAGACCGGTCGGGCAAACTCCCATGCACCCTCCAGGACTCTGCTAAGGGTGAAGAGCTGGTCCACTGTTCCGCGACCAGGACGAAAACCACACTGTTCCTCCTGAATCCGAGGTTCGACTATCCGACGGACCCTCCTCTCCAGAACCCCCGAATAGACTTTTCCAGGGAGGCTGAGGAGTGTGATCCCTCTATAGTTGGAACACACCCTCCGGTCCCCCTTTTTAAAGAGGGGGACCACCACCCCGGTCTGCCAATCCAGAGGCACTGTCCCCGATGTCCATGCGATGTTGCAGAGACGTGTCAACCAAGACAGTCCTACAACATCCAGAGCCTTAAGGAACTCCGGGCGATCTCATCCACCCCGGGCCCTGCCACCAAGGAGTTTTTTGACCACCTCGGTGACTTCAGTCCCAGAGATGGGAGAGCCCACCTCAGAGTCCCCAGGCTCTGCTTCCTCATTGGAAGGCATGTTAGTGGGATTGAGGAGGTCTTCGAAGTACTCCTCCCACCGACCCACAACGTCCCAAGTCGAGGTCAGCAGCACACCATCCCCACTATATACGGTGTTGACACTGCACTGCTTCCCCCTCCTGAGACGCCGGACGGTGGACCAGAATCTCCTCGAAGCCGTCCAAAGTCGCTCTCCATGGCCTCTCCAAACTCCTCCCATGCCCGAGTTTTTGCCTCAGCAACAACCGGCCGCTGCGTTCCGCTTGGCCTATCAGCTGCCTCCAGAGACCCACAGGACAAAAAAGTCCTATAGGACTCCTTCTTCAGCTTGACAGCATCCCTCACCGCCGGTGTCCACCAACGGGTTCGGGGATTGCCGCCACGACAGGCACCGACCACCTTGCGCCACAGCTCCGGTCAGCCGCCTCAACAATAGAGGCACGGAACATGGCCCATTCGGACTCAATGTCCCCCACCTCCCTCGGGACGTGGTTGAAGTTCTGCCGGAGGTGGGAGTTGAAGCTACTTCTGACAGGGGACTCTGCCAGCCGTTCCCAGCAGACCCTCACAACACGTTTGGGCCTACCAGGTCTGACCGGCATCTTCCCCCACCATCGAAGCCAACTCACCACCAGGTGGTGATCAGTTGACAGCTCCCCCTCTCTTCACCCGAGTGTCCAAGACATATGGCCGCAAGTCCGACGACACGACCACAAAGTCGATCATCGACCTGAGGCCTAGGGTGTCCTGGTGCCAAGTGCACATATGAACACCCTTATGCTTGAACATGGTGTTCGTTATGTACAATCCGTGACGAGCACAGAAGTCCAATAACAAAACACCGCTCGGGTTCAGATCGGGGGGGCCATTCCTCCCAATCACGCCCTTCCAGGTCTCACTGTCATTGCCCACGTGAGCATTGAAGTCTCCCAGCAAAACGAGGGAATCCCCAGAAGGTATGCCCTCTAGCAACAGATTCTTAAACCACAAACTGGAATTTCCACCCAAGAGGGTAAACATTATTATTATACAAAATTATTGTCTGTTTTACCTACATTTTTATCCCTCTTTAATTTAACATTGTTTTTTATCAGTATGCTGCTGCTGGAGTATGTGAATTTCCCCTTGGGATTAATAAAGTATCTATCTATCTATCTATCTATCTATCCATCCATCCATCCAGGAGAGGTGACAAGACACAGCCTGATGGAGACCAACACCCATAATCAAAGATTTTGACTTAAAGCCAAGTGTTTGAACTCAGGTCTCACTGCTTATATGAAAAGCAAACTGCACACAAGAGCAACACTAATACCCCATGTTCCTGCAGGGACACTGTCATATGCTTTTTCCAAAACCACCAAACACAAGTAGATTCCTATGCACTTTCCAGCAACTGCGCCAAGGTGAGGAGCTGATTTATTATTCTCCAGCAGGACAGAATCCACATCATTCACCTTGCATCTTTGGTTCAGCCATCGGATGGAGTCTTCCCTTTACCCCTCTTGCGTATGCCTTGCCTGGAAGGCTGAGGAGTGTAATCCCTCTGTAGCTGGAACACACTCTCTGGTCACCATTCTTAAATATAAGTTTATACTTTTCCATCCCTGTTTAACACAGTCTGGACAAGGACACACCTTCCCCTCCTGAGGCATTGAACAGTTTGTTAGAACAATCTCGAGGCCCTCTGAAAGTCTTTCTTCATGACCTTCCCAAACTCCTCCCATGCTCAAGCTTTTGTTTTCACAACCAGTTTTGCAGTTGACCTCTTAACCTGTCAGTACCTCTGGCCTGAGTCAGAAATTCTAACAGAGACCATTTCCATTCTTCAATCTAACAACTTCCCTCACTTCCGGTGTTCATCATTGAGTCCTAGGGTTGCCATCATGAGGTGCCCCAACTGCATTAAGACCATGGCTTTTAGCACCTGCTTCCAAAACTAAGGCCTTGAACAGAGTTGATTTGGACTCAGTGTGCCCCTACTTCGTTTTGCACATGGGAGAAGTTGTTTCAGACGAAAGACATCAACTCATCATGAAAGGTAGCTTTAGCCAGACATTCCCAGGACACCTTACATACTTAACTAGAATTCCCCAGTCTGTCCAGCTTTACGCCCCTCACTTTGAATCCAGCTCACTACCAAGTCATGATCAGTTGACAGCTCTGCCCCTCGCTTCACTAGAGTGTTCAAAACATATGGTCTCAGGTCAGATGACACAGCTACAAAGTCTCTCCTGGTAAAAATGTTTGGGCTAAAATGTCAGACAAAGAACCATTCACAACAAACCTCATGACGGTATAAATTAAAAAGATGCACTGGGCCTGAGGATCGTGTTCACCAATAAGCACCTAGTGATCAGGCAACCCACATAACCTAGCTGGCTCAGCCCGAAATGGCAATGTAGAGCCATCTTGTGAGCTCACCACCCTCAAGATGAAGGATGAGGATCGGGTGTGATGCCTTTAAACTGTGTCACAGAATAATCAAAGAGTGATTGCTTCAATGGGCTGTATTTTTCAAACTCCAATGGGAAACTAAAAAGTTCATGCTAAATGCACAAAGTTATCCCAAAACACTGTGCAGTCAGAAGGCCTGCCCAAGCAATTTGGAAACAAGATACCAAATAGAAATTGTTTTGAGCATATCATAGAAATTGAAAATAAATTATTATGGTGACTAATAAACTTTATAAAAATATATTATTGATATGAGTTTAATACTTAATTTTTGTGAAACAGCATTATTTTCTGGGAAAAGTGGGCACTGTCCCACATTCCTCTAATGTGGAGAGATGCCACTGACTACTAGCAGCCATCTTCAAATACTGTATCATATGGATTTTTTTAATACTTTGTGCTTCTGTAAACCCTGAATGATTTTTGGAGCAATATTTAACAGTTTTTTTAAGCTTGAGTATTTCAAAATGCCTGTACCTTGGTTGGGCATATATGTGATTTCACATGAACAGGGAAACTATTATTTTTAAGGAAACACATATCACACAATTAACCTTCTCCTGCTGGTCTTCCTAACAAACTAGTCTACAGTACCATGTATTTTTATATTACACATAAAGAAATTATACAAATTCATTACCATTTCTTTACATTGTTATTGTGCTTATTATTTTAAGTGTGTCTTATATTCAAAAATAGCATCTGCATTTTAACCTTCCCACTGTTCTGGCTCACTGTGATGCAAACAAAATATTGGAGAATCAATCTATAGAACCTTTAAACATTACTAAACATCAAAGGAGAATGCCACCTGCTTTCATTTTCAGAATGTATAAAGTGTAACATTTTTCCACTTTAAAATATTTTCAGCTTGTTGTTGGTCGTTATTTGAATATTGCAGGTAGCTATGACTGTCAAAATATGTCATTGTACATTATTAATTTATAAGGTTATTAAGACATGATATGACTCTCCTTTCTTACAAACACTTCAAGAGCCTATTTAAAATATACTTTGTTTTATGTACCATGTATGATGTATTATAAGTTAGGACTGGATGTACTCATTTTTGCAATTTTCCTCTTGTGTGTGTTATAGTTAGTTAAATATTTGAATGGAAAAAGATTTTGAATTCTCATTTCAATTTGATTATATGATCTGCATACATATGCAGAATTTGAACTTAAAACATATTTACCTATTCACGTATTTACAAAATCTTGTGAAACTGAAATGTGACGTTACTCAAAGTATTAATGTTACTGTACTGTACTGTACACCCTGATAACTAACACTATGCTTGTTTGTGTGAATTAAGTTCTGTTTATGTCACTCATTACTGAGCAGAGGTTTATAGCATGTGTACAAATTTACAACAATGATACAGTAACAGTAAAGTACTAAACTTTACAATATTAAAATGCATAGACTCACAATGGTGGTTACCTATAAGAAAATTGTGACCATTTTAAATCCTGCAAATATAAGCATTAAAATAGGACCAGCAGAGGTGGAAAGGAAAACTAAATCTCTCAAAAACAGCATTCCTGTAGGGATTAAGCCTCTGTATGAACTGTATGAACAGAACAAAAATGACATGGTATTGTGTCAGTAAGAGCTGAATTCCAAGATTTATAATCACTCTTCTATCTGACTTCATTAACAGCATTTCCTTGGCAAAGTAGCAGAGCATCCAAGAGCCACCACAGGAGAAACAGAATGCAAGAGACTAATTGACAGTTCATAATGATTGCTTAGATTTTGCTTTTGATTTAAAAGAAATATTTTCTAACAACTTTTAACCAGTTTTCTTCCGTGTCCCTTTATGCTTGTTAAAAACTCCCTTCACCAAGTTAAAAAGCTTGTATCATATCACCACATAATCTGTATTTGTTTGAATGAGAGGATTAAACTCTTTCATATTTTGCCTCCGGTCCCGGAAATATATTTTCTGAACTGTCCCTGACTGTTACCTTACTGCTAAAACAATAAAAGAACATCTTAGACTTTGCCATTTTCAGTGATATTATTTTTGTTGCTTTCAGGCATTTCAAATTTTTTAACTGTTACAGTTAAAAAATCCTAATTATATTTTTTAAATGTTAAGATGTCTTATGTTTACCTTTCAATGTTATTGTTACTTCTAGCATACAGCTTCAGGAGCTGAAGGTGGAGGCCAATCTCTTGTTTCCCCGGGTTCTTGCCTGGAAGATTTTCGTGCAACACCCTTTATTGAATGCAATGGTGCTAGAGGAACTTGCCATTACTTTGAAAGTAAATATAGCTTCTGGCTGACAACCATAGAAGAAAACCAACAGTTTGCTGAACATATCCCTTCCGAAACCCTCAAGGCTGGTCAGCTACGAACACGGGTCAGTCGCTGCCAAGTATGCACAAAAACTATCCTTGTATAATATCATTTGTATCATGATTAATTCACTAAAAGTTTCCTGTTTTATATATTTTGTTATGTTGTTTTGTATGTTTAACTCTGATACTGTGAAATGTGCTAAATAAAATGCATCATCTTAGATTTAGTCGTAAGTCATTTCAGAGTCATTTGACAAAATGCACTTTTTGTCTATTTTACAAGGACATCCAGAAATCACCTGTTCTTGTGTAAATACCATACCTAATAACATCAAACTTTCAATAAATCAAACTGAATAATTATATATTTCTAGATTGTAAGTTATTTATTTCTTAATACAGCACTGGAATTTACTGCTACTATAATTGTCATTGATATTGTGAGCTGGGGGGATACTAGAGGATACAGACATTCCTCAGGAAACCCTTCCTAAAAATTCTGAAAGACTACCTTCACTTTGCTCCTTTACTTGCTGGGCTTACTTGCGGCTGCTCTGTCGCACGGTACTCTGCATACTGAAAAGCCTGAGCAGCACCTGTCAGTTTTGAATTGGCTGATTGCTTTGTTTTCTCTCTCCTTCCCCGGTCATCCTCTGCTTCTGTTGGGGGTCCCGCTCCTGTTGTGCTCCCCTATGATGTTTGTTTATTCTTTAATCAAGACCTAACTGCATACTGAGCTCATTTTACTTCTGAAAGAGACATGTTCGTTTGAAGTGTTTGAATAAAGTTCCTTTCTCTACAATCTCCTGTGTTTTCTGTGCAATTCTGTGACACAAGCATAACAAGTGGTACCAGAAGTGGTTGCACAGATGGATCCTCAAGACGATGTGAATGTTCTGCGTCTGGCTAAGGGCTCTGCGCTTTGCCAATGGAAATTGGACCTGGACTGCCCTGTTCATGCGCAGTTGCAGGATTTAATTCATCCCGTTCACAGCTGGTTCGTGGGGGACTTGATCGAGCGGATTGTGGAGAAAGTAGCCAGTGATGTGGTACTGGCGGGGATTCTTGAAGTTCTCCACGACAAGTTTTTTTGTTATGATGTTGACTCGTTCTCCACTTTCAACAAATGATTGGAAGGCTCCCACGCTGCTTAGAGAGAGGGTGGTGCATTTGCTTCGCGGCACACTCACAACCTGCCCAAGATCGATGCAATGAACAGCGGGCTCAGGAACCTGAACATCCAGTTTTCTCAGAAAGACAATCCCAGGCTCCTGTTGTTGCTGATGTGACCACATCTGGAGAGGCTCCTGGTCGTAGACGCCGACGTGAATATTTCCGTAGTGGTGCCGAACGCAGATATTTCCAGTATGATCAGGTCGGACACCAGAGAATGTCGCCTCTCCCTTGCTTGGTCCTTGGTGGTCGGCTTAGCCGAGGTGTGTTGCTCCCATGTTCCTTAGACTTCAGTGAAAAAGGACCACTTAGTGATCTCCGTGATGTTAGCGGGCCACAAGATCCCTGCCTTGTTGGACTCAGGTAGTGACCTTTGTGTTGTCAGATGTGACTGCCTCAGCAGTACGTTCCCGTGTAGCACTGAGACTGTGAACATACGCTGTGTACATGGGGATGTTAAGGACTATGAGACTGTGCTGCTTCCTTTACAATATAAGGGCTGGAACTTTAAAGTTTGCCATTTCGGATTCCTGCCCATGGCCCTTGCTGATCGACAGGAGGAACATCCTATTCCCTAGGCTCTTAGCCAAGTTTGGGGCACCAGCCCTAGAGTCCCCGGTCATCATGAATGAAGGAGACGAACTGGTGGCTGTTGGAGAAGGACTCTGGACAAGACCCCGATTGTACATTGAACTCGATCTCTCCAGTGATACCGGGAGTGACTCCTCCAATTTCCTAGAGTAGCTGGCTGGCCCATCTACAATTTTTCAACTTGCAAATGCCTCCAAACACAAACTGAGCACTAGCGAGCAGACAGATTTTGTGTGCTTGCAGCATGCTGATAGCTCATTAGAATATGCATTTAAACAAGTTTGCTCCACTAGTGACTCTTATTATCAAGAGCGTGCCTCCGGGAGCTTGAAAACCCCGCACTTTCTTGAGAAAGACGGATGCCTTTTTAGAGTGATATCAGATCATTTAGTGGGGGAATTTATTAAACAATTAGTTGTACTTGAAGTACATAGGAACATTCTTTTGCAGTTCTCTCACATCCTGGGTGGGCACCTGGAGGCTGATAAGACTAGAGATCGTTTATCAAAATGATTTTATTGGCTGAATATGGGAAAAGATGTTGAGCGATTCTGTACTTCATGTCCTGATTGCCAGATCTGTCTCTATTTATAAACCTCCTCGGGTTACCCTTTGTCCTATGCCTATTCTGGAAGTCCCCTTTTAGCGGGTGGGATTAGATATTGTAGGTTCTCTTCCTAAGAGTAAAAATGGGTATCAATATATGCTAATGTTGGTTGACTATGCAACACAATATCCGGAAGTGGCTGCTTTGAAAAAGACCAATCCACTGTAGCCAAAGCTCTATGCGAGATTTTTACTCGTATTGGCATCGCTAGGGAAATTTTAACTGATCAGGGCACACCTTTTACTTCTCACGTGATGAAACAATTGTGTGACAGCCTTGCTATTAAGAAATTGAGTACCTCTGTTTACTCTCCACAGACGAATGGTTTGACTGAAATATTTAACAACACTTTAAAACAGATGATCAGGCGATCATGATGATCAAACATCTTGGGACTCTGTCCTTCCTTTTATTTTGTTCACAGTGCGGGAATCACTGCAGGCATCCACTGGCTTGAGTCCTTTCAAGTTATTATTTGGCAGGCGCCCACGAGGCATCCTGGATGTTGTACGAGAGGAATGGACAGGAAACGAGGCAACAGCTCATTGACCGAGCTTTGTGGATTGGTTAATTTCATTGCAAGATAGACTTTCTAAGCTTTCTTCTATCGCTGTGGAGCATCAGTGAAGTGAGCAGGAAACCCAGAAACGCCTTTACGATAGGCACTGTAAGCTCCATGAATTCAAACCTGGTGATTGTGTTTTGGTACTGATTCCGTCTGACCCCCACAAATTCCTAGCGAAATGGCATTGCCCTACCATTATTGAGGAGTGTATGGGACCAGTGAATTACAAGGTTAGAATACCAGGCTGGCGCAAACCATTCAAGATTTTACACTTTAATCTCTTGAAGGAGTGGCATGACCCGCAGGGGGTTTACACTTCCTTGGCTGCTAACTCACAGACCGAAGTTGCTATTTGTGACAATTTGACTGACTCACAAAAGACAGAATTGTTACCTTTGATTGAACAGAACACTGATTTTTTTTTGGACTTGCCAGGTGTGACTAATCTTGCTGAACACAAAATCACTACTGAACCTGGTGTTCGGGTGTTGATGCGGCCGTTTCGGATCCCGGAAGCGCAACGGAATATTGTTAGCGATCATATAGCAATGATTGGCATACACATTTAGAACGTCTTCAGGCAGTCTTTGAAAGATTGAGACAGGCTGGCTTGACAGCTATCACTAAGAAATGTAAATTGGGTATGTCTGGTACTCATTATTTGGGTTATTCCATGGGCAGGGGTTTACTTCAGCAACATTTTAGAAAAGTGGAAGTGATGCTTGCTTACCCCCGGCCAAAAATGCAGAAACGGGTACGCGCTTCTCTTGGGCTTGCTGGTTATTACAGAAGATTTATCCCTGACTTTGCAAATAGGGCTGCTCCTCTTTCAGAACTTACTTGAGGCAGGATAAACTGCCCTATTTTATAGACAGAAATTTGTGAACGTTCCTGTGATTTGTGATTTGAAAACTGCTTTGTCTTCCTATCCGGTTTTGCGGAATCCCGACTTCTCTAAGGATTTTGTTCTACAGACAGACGCAAGTGCATTTGGTGTAGGGGCTGTCCTGTCCCAGGATTTTGATGGGAAAGAGCACCCTTTCACATATTTAAGTATAAAATTACTTCCTGGGAAACGCAATTATTTGACTATTAAGAAAGAATACTTGGTGATTAAATGGGCTGTGGAAGCGCTTCGTTATTACTTATGGGGTCGAAATTTCACATTAGTGACTGATCACGCTCCAGTTCAATGGTTATACTGTCAGAAAGATATGAACTCTCGTCTTATGAGATGGTTTTTAGGCTTGCAACCTTACAGTTTTACAGTCAGACATCGACCTGGCTCTGAACATGTTAATGCCGATGTCCTGTCATGCCTGTTTGAACCTGGTTTGGAGAGTTACTTGATTCACGAAAATGTAAATAAAGCTGAGGGAGGGGATGTGAGCTGGGGTGCTGATCGCACCCCTAGAGGATACAGACACTCCTGTGAAAACCCCTCCTAAAAACGCTGACAGACTAACCTTCACATTGCTCCCTTACCTTACTTGCTAGGCTACTTATGCCTATGTTGCTTGATAAGCTTCCCGCGCGGTACTGCGCATACTTAAAAGCTTGAACAGCACCTGTCAGTTTTGGAAATTGATTGTTTGCTTCTCTCTCTCTCTCTCTTTCTCTCTCTCAGACATTCTCTGGTCCTGTCAAGGAGCACGTTTAAACTTTTAAAAGAGACAAATGTTTGTTTGCATTGTTTGAATATAGTTCTTGTCTCTACAACCACGCCAATTAGATGTCCTCTCTGGACAACCCCGCCAGATGTGACCACAGCCGCTGCAGTTATAGCAACGCTGCTCCCCTTCAAATCGACCCCTGCGGGATCAGAAGCAGGATGGAAAGTCCTGCTCCCTCGTCCGCTCCCCTGAGAGCACCCTCCCCTTTCATTTACTGCACAGGCCTCACTCACCTGTACCACTGCGTCCTGCAGGCTGCATGAACTCGTGCAGCACCACTTTAGCCACTCGGAGATGGCTCCTAATGGTGCGATGAGTTTCTCCAGTGCTTCCTTTGTCTCCTGCAGGACGTGAATAACTTGAACAAGGGACTGCAGAGGTAAGAGGAGAGCCTCCACCTCCTGTGCAGCCCAAAAAAGTTATTTTCTTCAGCCAGCGGTGGACTCGGACTTACCTCGTACTCTTCCGCCAACTGCGAGCCATCGAGGCCCTGTGCTTCACCTGCAGGCCCCTTCGGGGGTCCTTGCGGATCTGGAAAGGAGGTTCGCCATTCTCATCTCTATGCTTTAATCAGCAGGGAACTGACACACACCCTCCACTCCCTTACCTGCTTCAGGGAGGAACGCCTGCTCCTCCAGCGGGAACACTGCATCGGGAAGCTCGTCCAGGCTCTCCTCCTCCAGCCAATGGACCGGGCCAAAGGGAAGACACAGGTCAGCCTTGCTCTCTCCCGAGCTTGCTCTACCGTCATGCCACAGACCCACGTACTCAGGCCATCAATGGGTGCTTCGCCCCTCAGTGTCTAGGAGGTAGGCAGACGCAAACGCAGCAAAACATTCCCATGGCCCTTCACCCCTGGGCTCGTCACCTACCTCCTGCTGCATCCCGTGGTGCTGGTTATTGTGGCGGCATCTGGCGGCTGACTTCTGAGTCCGTCAGGCTTTTTTCTTCCCCATTATCATGGTGTCCCTAGGAGCTCCCTGGTGGTCCTCCCGCAGCCTCCCTGCTGCGTGTGCGCTCTGTCTCGGGGTGCACCTCTTGCACGGCTGCACTGTACGTGTGACTTCGCTGCTGTGCCGGGTCCTTACATTAATTTTGAAACAGGTCCTGGCCCAAAAAGATGAACTGGAATCCTGCCGACTACGACAGTGTAAGATGAGCACTATATAGCGCCCGACCTGACACACATTGACACTATTTTATTTTCTTCCCCTGTGGGCGCACAACTTCCCCATGTCCCACAGGTAATACACAGTTCCGAAGCACAGACACAAATAAGTCACACACTCCCCTCTCTTTCCTTGGCACCGGCACCACCACCACTCCTCCTCAGCAAGCTTTGTCCTTCTCCCACCTGACTCTGGCTGCTGAGTAGTGGTCGCTGGCTCCCTTTTATTAGGTACCCGGAAGTGCTCCAGGTGGTTGATTGGCAACATCCGGCTGCACTTCCAGGTAAGGCAAAACAAGTGCCCAAAAGGGGCCAGTAGCTCCTGCTGCAGCACCCCCTGTGGCGCATGCGGGACCTCACAGAGCTGCACAGAACTCCAACCCCCATGAAGCCCTGGGGGAGTCCGAGACATCACTGCCACCCAGGGAGGCTGCCATCTAGCATCAACGGGGAGATACTTCCCATCCTTGCCCCCCTGGCAGATGTGATGAAGGGGTGTCTTGGCCAGGCATGGAGCCCGGCCATCTGTCACTATATATATACACTATTTACAAAGTTCAGTGCACAAATCCAGTGCTTCACAGTCACAAATTGCCTTTCTGGCCGCCTCCACTCCTCTCCTCGAGCTCCGTCCTCTTCCACCCGACTCTTGCTAATGAACGGCCCCTTTTATCCCAAACCGGATGGGCTTCAGCTGCTTCCCGGCAATCCCCCGCGGACACACCCCTGTGTGGCAGAAGTGCCGGCTGCGCACCCAGAAGCCCTCCGGGTGTCCCTAGTCTTCTTCCCCCTTGCATTTCCTGGTGAGGTGGAAGTGCTGAGGTCCAGGGTTCTTCAGGCACCGGGGCGCCGCCTGACGGTGGCTACGGGCCCCTACAGGGTTCGGCTTCCATGGCCTCTACCCATGGCCCCCAACACAACCAGGGCGGTCGTTCCCTCGTGGTCTGGAGGAGGCACAAGCCCTCCTCCGGTCCTCCTGGGCATCCCGGCTGAGCTCCACCCCAGCCGCATGCCACAATATATATATATGTGCATATATATATATGTGTGTGTGTGTGTGTGTGTATATATATATATATATATATATATATATATATAATATACTGTATAGTGAACATAGTGAAATAGGGCAAACTAAAAATCAATAAACAAACAGTTATTGCTTACTAAGCGGAGGCAAGGTAAGCTCCAACACATCATGAGAGGTGAGGAGGGCCCTGCCCAATTCACCACTACTGACATTATGCTTCCTTGGCCCACAGCCTCTGTTTCGGATTACTGTGATTAAATCACTTCTGCATGCAAACTATGACACCTAGCATGATGAGAGAAGTTGCAAAATCAACCGGAATGTTCAAGAAAATTATGGAAAGAAACCCAATCACAATCTGTTAAGAAGTACTCATGTAAAAAGTGGACAGACAGACATGGATTTTTTATATATATAGACATTGTCATAAATATGAGACAGAGTCATATAAAGGTTTGGGGCAGCCACCCGTATAATCTGGTATCCTGGATGCAAAAGTAATGTTGTATCAAATACAGCACTGATGTGCACAAAACTGAGTCCAAAACAGAACTGAGAGACTAGGGAAAAGGTGCAGGTTTTTAAAGTGGAAGACAGGAAGTGAGATCATATGGATCGGGCTCATGGTCTTCAGCCATTGGTTCAAGTCCGGACGTGACGTCACAGGGGCCGGCAAGGTCTTCTTTCATAGGCTCGGTCCTGGAAGTGATGTCAAAAGAGCGAGGTGGGATCTCCCATGAATGGTCTACAGGAAAGGGAGAAAAAGAGTCAGTGCACTCTGCCACATCCTGGCATGCTTCGGAACTGCCCTTACTCAAGCCCTTTAGCTGCCTCCCATGCACACGTGTGTGACAAAATATAAATAATTATATACTATATATATAGTAACCACTAGGGGGCACCACTAAGCCCCAAACCATACTAATGCCCAACACAATTCTAGGTTCAAAACATGATTTTTATTTGAGAAACACCAGCACAAATATACCATTCATAACTGTCCTTTCTTCTCCAAAAGAGAGTGTTGCCCATTTTCTCACTTTATGTGAATCAGAGTCAGGAGACTGTGGGCAATGCTGACTTGGAGGAGGAAGTAGAGTTTTTTTAATGTCAACTCGGGGGCTGCATCCAGTCATCTGCCCAAGTTATTCGGAGCACTTCCAGGTTGTGCAGAAACTGGGGCAGTCCTCCACCGCCAATGCCCTCTTGTGGTCCCCAAAGACCCAGTGGATGCAATGATCGGGTTTATATCTGCTGTACAGGGGAATAAACTGCACTGGGTGAACAACTTTGCCTAATCCATCCATTATGGTTTCCTGGCTGGGTATGAATCCTTTATCTTTATCCCGGTCAGAATGCTTGTCCTTCCTTCCCTCCTTCCTGGCCACCTACTATATATACTGTAAATTGTATACTGTATATATATATAAAGTATGTGTGTGGGTGTGTGTGTGCTTGTATTTGTGTGTAATTAAAGTATATATAAATAAATATATTTGTGCTATTTAAATATAATTAAATATATTTAAAAACAATATACTGCCTTGATCATGTGGAGATGAAATTGATAAAAGGCAGGAAACCACTTAAAGATATCTCCCAGTCTTCCAAAAAAGTTACCCATAAACATCTCAACTGTAAAACCTAAGAGAAAGTCTAACACTGGCTAGATGCGTTTATGTGTGTTTTTGTCTTTTACAAAAGGGGAAAAGCAATGATAGCATGAATGGCTTTCAGGGCAAAGTGCCCATTAGTATACGTAAGATAAAAAAAATTCTAGGTCAACAAGCAAAGCACAACTAATGGAATACTGTTTGGAAAAGGCGGCTTTTCTGGCAGTGCAATACTCCACAAATGTGAAATTTAGCTCAAAGCAAAATGTTATAACTGACATGAAGTAGCATCCATTTGAGAGTGAGATGAGGAAAAGTAAATAAGCTCAATTGCCTATCTCAAGAAATAATGTTTTCCTAACTATATACTGCTTTTGACTCTACTAGTCAAGTGACTAAAATCATTTAGGCCTAGTGCTGCTTGCTGTTGTCTAGATGTTATTTATTTAAATATTACTTAATAAAGGATAAGTTTGGTGTTTTTCAAATTGATGTTATTTGTTCAAAATCATGGTACATATTAATTTGTCACATGAAATTGCATTGTAAAGTGAAGAATATTTAATAAACTTTGAAAATAACTAGCTTGCTATTACATTTTTTATTGGAGTATATGGGTATATTATTTTGAAATATTTTTACTAAAAAAGGCAATGAATTACTATTGAATTCCACTGTGCACTTAAAATGGTTTTATAGTTTCTAGTAATTATTACATTCTAAAAGAGAGAGAGAGTTAGAAAAACAACATTCAAGTAGATTAAATAGTTGCTTTGTATTGTAGATTAAAAATTGTTATCAAAATATTTTAACAAAAATAAGTTTTGAAATTGGTTCTGTTAAACAATAAAAATGGTGAAGAATGAAAGCTGAATTAGATTGTCAAGGTAATTAAAAATGAAATTGGGTGAAAATCACTACAGGATAATAGATAAATAAAACCAATGTGCTGGAGGTGCTATATGTTAGTTTATATATTTTGCCACAGCTTGTAAAAATTAATGTTCTACACAAAAGTGTGCCAAGTATTGGATATTAGAACAATAGAAACAGGCCATTCAGTCTAGCAAAGCTCACCAATCCTTTCCCCAAAACAACAATAAATCAAGTTTTGAGTGTCCCTAAAATCCTACTTCCTACCACACTACAGTGGACCCTTGACTTACGAACTCAATTCGTTCACGGGGCTGGTTGTAACTCAAGTTGGTTGTAAGTCAAGACTATTTTTCCCATAAGAAATAATGGAAATACCCATAATACGCTCCGAACCTTCCACAGCAACACTTACTTAACCTTTTCATAATAAAAAAGGGTTGTATAATGTGCATAATTCACCAAAACACCAATATTTTTTCTAATGTACTAACCAAAAAGTTATAAAAAGTGTGTAGCCTACCAGAAACAACAATTTCACACTGTACTCACCATTTAATTTGACATCTTTGGGCTGCAGGAAGGGAGGAGGAGGAGAATGAAACGGAAGGTGGTTATTGTTTAGAAGAAGTCTCCTTATGCAAATCTTTTCTTTGTAAAATTGTCAAGATAGTAGATTTCGACATGCTGTACATATTAGCGAGATCGGTCACACGAACACCACTCTCATATTTCCTTTTCCTTCTTCGTTTCGATTGTGATCGCTGTTTCTCAAGTTAATAATGACAGCAGTCGAGCACTCAGTTCAAAGCTGGCCGTGTTGTTAACTGCTGTAATAATACACTCCAAAGCAAGTCGGTGCTGACTCAGCCTGATGACATCATCATGTGCCGCGCCAGCCCGCTAGCTAACATCCCTTAACAATCGCTTTCTTTACCTTTGTTACTTTTCTTCCTTCCTTAGCAATTATGCGTCTTGCTTGCCATGGTCTTAGTGAATTATATATATAGATAAATCACTGCACTGACCGAAATTACGTCCACAAACACATGTATCTGGGCTCCTCCTGATGCTTACGAACGCTCTCTTCTATTGGTCGTAAATCAAGTTGTTCGCATGTCAAACCGGTCGTATATCAAGGGTCGACTGTATTTGGTAATGTATTCCATGTGTCTATTGTCCTCCGAGTGAAGAAAATCTCTCCAATGCTTGGGCAAAATTTACTCTTAAGAAGTTTCCAACTGCATCTACTTAGTTCCTGTTGAACTGATTTTAAAGTAACAGCCTGGATCTATTAATTCCTTTTATAATTTTAAGAACTTTAATTATGTCTACTCTTAATCTCTTTTTGATAAAACTGAAAAGGCTCAGCTCTTTTAATCTTTCACCATACCTCTTCATCCAGACCTGCAAGCAGGTCCTCCAACATACAGGGAAAACTTGAGGGTTGGTGTTCCAGTGTGATGCTGTGGTGTCACCCACTACACTCAGGTCCTTATCCAGGTGGTTTCTTGTGTAGTGGGTATGGCAATGCGCTATCAGCACATGCTGCCATCCTCTCTCCTCCTCCATAACTCTTTTCCTGCTGTCCTGAAATCAGTCTAGTCTCTCTTCTCTGGACTTTTTCTAATGCTTCAGTGTCTTTTTGTAGCCTGCAGACCACAACTCTACACAGTACTCTAGATTAGGTCTGATCATTGTGCTATAAAACTTAAACATAACCTCCTTTGACTCATATTCTACACATTATGCTATATAACCTAACATTGTGTTAGCCTTCTAAATCGGTACAGACTTAATTAAAAATAAAAAAAATTGCTCCTAAAATCTTTGTTTTCTGGTTGCTGCTAAGGAGCCATGTGGGAATTTGTATGGCTGTATGACTTTAGGGACTTTCAAAACTTGATATTATTTCAGAAGAAATAAGTGGATAGGACTGGCGAGTGTTGGCGAGTGTTATGAGGGTGACTGGCCTGTTCTCGTTTAGATTGTTCTAATGTTCTAATAAAATGAAAGCACACATATAGTATTTATGAAATATTAACAGTTCAGAAAGTATTCAGATGTTTCATGTAATGAATCTGACCTGTGATCACCAGGAATGTAGTTAGTATCATTTTTCTGGTAACACCATTTTGTGTCCTGTTTTTAGGTGGTCTCTGTCATTTTGTGAAAATCTTTCCATGGCGGCTACAGCCCTATTGTTTATGGTTGCTATGCCCATTTGCAATCATGTGATATATTGTGTCAGCTATACCCTGCCTGTATACGACGGCAGCACACACCTTCCTGCATCCAAGCTTACTGATTTCTTAAAAAAATGAAAGCTTTGTTAGTGTTAGTTTAGGGTTTTGGGCAACTAATACAAATTAAGTTGAGAACCTTTTATTAATATTTTGACTATGATTTCTGGTGTAGTGGTAACAGCTAGGGCCTTTGTTTTTGCAGCTAGTTTTAGTACCCTGATCTCCGTTCACTTAAAGACTGTAGTTTTTGTCAGGACAATTCCTCTCACTCTTTATTCCACCTAAACACTGTGGACGAAATCTCACACCCGACAGCAGGTGCGGTTATAAAGAAGCTTTATTGTCAGAGTCACGGTGAGAAGAGTTTCAGAAAAGCAGACAATCAAATATACATGACAGCGTCAGGGCTCTCCTGAACCCCGTCTGTTGGGTGGGGTCCAGTTTTATACCCCTAGAATGCGTAATTTAATATCATTATAAAATGTAACAGTCAACACTTTATTATACACAATCCTTGAGCCCCTTCAATGTCCCTTATGCAACTTGATTTCTTGGCCCCTTTTGTTATGGCGTTCAGATGTAAGCTAAGGAAAACGTGATAAGGCAGACTCATGTGTGGAATGCTCAGACCTTGAGTCCTTTGCACAAACATTTTTCTGATTTTAAAACAAAGCATGCTATTACATGGTTTTGTAAAGCTTACTTCTTAGACATGAATTAGTACAAGTGAACGAAGAGAACATTCATCTTCCACATTCCCCCCTTTTTTAGCAAACAAAAATATTTGATCAGGGAGAGTTGAGTAGGAAAGGGTAGGAGAGGAGGATGGAGTGGAGTGGGCGGAGGAGTGTGGGGTGGCTGTGCTGATCTGAAGCATTTTTTCTTTGTGTAAAAAATAAGCCTTTGCCATTGAGGCAGTAAAATACTTGGATACAATGTATCTTATCAAAGGAACAATACAGCAAGCTACAAGCAGGAGAACAATTAAAGCAACTGTAAGAGAGATGAAAACTGATTTAAGCCATTGGCCCCAGGACCCAAAAGTGGACATAAACCATTTGTCCCAAGGATTAGAAATGCCAGAATTAGTAGCTAGTTCATGTCAAATCAGCTAAAGCACGGGTGATTGATCCATCAGGAGCTGTATTATTAGGGATATAGGTACAGTATGCATCACCAAACATAGCACAAACGCCTCCTTTCTCAGCCAAGAGCATATCTAAAGCCAATCGATTTTGCCAGGTCATGAGGGATGTTTTATCAAGTTGCTCATGGATACCTTCAACAGCTTCTTAATAAAATTTAAGAATCTTTGTTGATTGTAATAGAGGTAATTAATCCAATCTACATTTTTGTTTATAGTAACCTGAGGAAAAATAGACTCAAATTCGCAACAACTTGGTCCCTTGCCTTGAACTTATCAGGGACTCCACGAGGGACTCGAATGGAATCAAAATACACCCCAGGGCCATGTAGGGAAAACTGGGAAGGGTCCACAGAATGGGGTTGACAATGTCGGCCAAACTTGGTCGACACATGGAAGGCAGTTAAAGGGAAAAGTCGGAAAGGCATAACAAATTGTATTAAAGCAGAAGTGCCAGTCCAGTCAGGTGGAAGGATGTCAAGCAATTTAGACCTATGGCACATCCACCAAATATCAGTATTCTGAGTAATCAGAAAATTGATAATTTGGAAGCTAAAGAGGAAGAATTAATCAGAAAAGTTTGGAAACAAAAGAGGATGGGATATTACCAACATTTGTGCCACGAGAGGAAGTGAGGTTTCTAAAAAAACAGGTATAAATACCTTCATCAGGCTGGAATATCGGGGGAGTCATGGGGGGAGTCATGGGAAGAGTAGGGGGAAAAAGAAGGGAAAGTGTAATGTAATTAGAGTCGATTGGAATAGAGGAAGAGATAAAAAGGGCAAGTAGGCAAGGAAGGCCAGTAGGATCAGATATGTTAGAAAGAGGAAAAGGGACAGTGGCCAAATGTGGCCTAGCTATAGCACATGCATAGCAATCAGATTGATTCACTTGTCTAGCCGAATATAATACCCATTGCAGCCAACGGTTCTGATCCCCATACCCAATTTCAATCGAAAAAGTAGAAGAAGAGGTGGAAATATTCATGACCTTGACAGGGGGCGGGTTTGGACCAGGGGTAGGAGAGAGAGGTGTGTGTGTGGGGAAATGGGAGGTGTTAGTAACAGGGTTCTCAACCTTAATTTGAAATCTCCGTAGAGGATCTATTCCAGATACACATGCCCCTAAAATACAGGTTCCTGAATCATGTAAAGAGGGTTCTTCAGAGTAATGATCAAAGGGTTACAATGGTATTCGGCACATTCATGAGGGGCATGTCCTTTTATAATAGAAAAACGATATTTCAGACCATACTTCTGGGCCTTATAGGGTTGATAAACCCCAGTCATCAGTTCCAGTATTAGCCAAAACCCAGTCCCAATTGTCACAGTTACTTCCGAATCCAGAGTTTGTAACAGTTACACACACATATTTGTCAGACCAGTTCCACTGGATTTGTCGATCAGTCCCACAGTCAATAATAGAACAGAAATCCACCTGAACTGATGTGGTGATTCCGAAAGGAAAAGTCAAGGTGACCAGAGCAGTCGACAAGGGATGGAAAGACATAGTAGGACCACAATCAAAGGTGCCATCTTTTGCAATGTGAGATGTGAATCCAAGCAGGCAGTCCCTCAACTTTAACAGCGTGTGGTGTCGACAGCAGAATTTGGAACGGTCCTCTCCACCGAGGGTGATGCCAATGTTTCCTTCGAGTATCTCTAACCAGAATCCAGGTTCCTGACGGAATCGGGGAGTCCTTTGATGGAGAAGCTCGGAGACCTGTAAGACTGGAAAGAAGATCATTGTCCACAGTATGCAGTGTAACATTACCTATGACCATGCCGACTGGCATGGGCCATCCGGTCAGAATTTCGAATGGCGACAGCCCTAACTGCCAATGTGTTCTTCCCCTTAATCCCATCAAGGCCAGAGGCAGAGCATCAGGCCAAGTTAAATTTGTTTGCTCACAGATTTTAGCCAATTTAGATTGCAAGGTACCATTGCATCGTTCCACAATACCTCCACTCTGGGGGTGGTATTTGCAATAATGATGCACATTTATCTGGAGCCAGGTGGTTAATTCATTTATAATGGAATTTAGTGGGTGCCATTATCAGTTTGTAATTTCTGTGGTATTCCCCATCTAGGAATGATTTCCTTTATCAAAGCTTTTGCCACAGGTTTGGCATCTGCATGTTTGGAAGGGAAAGCTTCCACCCATCGGGAGAACACATCAACAATTACTTAACAGTATCGGTACCCCTTTGATGGTGTTAATTCAATGAAGTCCATTTGAAGGTGTTCGAATGGACCCATTAGGTTAGGTGTAATGGCGGGACTTACCTGGGTGCCCTTTCCTACATTAAACTTTTGACATAATGCACAGCACCTGCAGAACTGCTCTGCATATGTAGAGAAACCTACAGCTTCCCAATATTTTTCAACATCTTGAACCATGGCGTCTTTTCCAGCATGGTCTAGGCCATGGGTGATTTTTGCCATACCTGGGAAAGAAGCTTTTGGGAGGAAAGGTTTGTTAGTTTGCTTATGGGTCCAGACTCCATCAGAGAGGGACCCTTCTTTGGACCATTTTCTCTTCTCTGTGTCCGTGGCTGCATTCTGTAAAGAAATAATTTGATTATCAGTGTCCTGGTCATTTCTCTGTTGGAATAAAAGATTGGTGTGTTATTATACGCAGCCCGTTTAGCAAAATGATCAGCTAATTTGTTTCCTTTACTGACAGGATCCTGTTTTCCTGTGTGAGCTTGACATTTAATGATCGCTAGCTTTGATGGTTTTGTTATGGCCTCTAAGAGGGATTCTTTTAGTTTTTGATGCTGAATGGGCTTGCCAGTACTGGTCTTGAATCCCTGAGTTTCCATAATGCCCCATGATCATGGCAGACTCCAAAAGCATATCTAGAATCAGTATAGATAGTTACAATTTTTCCCTCTGACAACTGACAAGCTCGGGTGAGAGCTATCAACTCAGCTGCCTGCGCTTAAACTTGAAGAAATTGGTTTGCTTCCAGCAGGTGGTCACCTTTGACCACTGCATAGCTGGTTGAAGGTGTTCCATTTTCCAATCATAAAGAACATCCATCCACAAAAATTATCTCTCCTGTTCCTAAGGGTGTTTCCTGTAGGTCTGGTCTAGGTTTTATAACCTTAGTTATTTTATCATGACAGTTGTGGGGTTCCCCTTGATTTTCAGTTGGAAGCAATGTAGCTGGATTTAAGGTGGAGCACCTTTCTATGGTAACGTTTGACAATGTACAGAGTATATTTTGGTAGTGTATTGCCCTAGCAGTAATGAGATGTGAGGTTTTAGCCTGTACTAAAATGGAGTGTACGGCGTGAGGCACTTTTACCACTAGGGGCTCATGAGCACTATATCTGTACTGGCTAGCACGGCCTCTGTTGTGGCTGCTACAGCTCTGAGACAGGTTGGAAGTCCCCCAGCCACTGGATCCAATTTTTCAAAAATAGGCTAAGCCTTTGTTTTTTCTCCATGGAGTTGTGTAAAAATGCATTCATATATCCCCTTTTCGTCCACAAACAGAGTGAATGGACGAGATAGTCAACAGTCCCAACGCATGCAAACAGTAGGGCATTTTTTTTTTTTAAGTCACATAGAGCCTTCCCAGCTTGATCATTCCATGCCACCTGACCAGAAAGGGGGAGATCAGGGGTGACCGCTAAAGTTTGCAAAAGCTGTGCTCTTTCATTGAAGTTTAAAATCCATTGCCGGCAGTATCCTATAATGCCTAATACAGACACAACCTGTTGCTTTGTAACATGTCTTGGTCTAGGAAGATTTTGAATGGTGTTTATACGGTCGCTAGAGAGAGAGAGAGCTTGTTTCACAAGAAATGTCATGACCTGAATATTTCACAGTTGTTTGAATTAACTGCAGTTTTGTTTTAGAAACTTTGTGGCCATTTTCTGCTAAATAATAACAATTGCTGAGTATCCCGTGCACAATCTGCTTCAGTAGTACTACACAACATTCCACATACTGTATCAATACACTGTCTTTTCCGCCAAAAGCCTTTTAAATTTTGAGCAAGAGCTTATCCAATACACAAGGGCTACAATATATCCCTGAGGCATAACGGTCCATGTCCAACGGCGGTTTTGGAAAGTAAAGGCAAACCAGAATTGAGAGTCGGGTGCAAAGGAATACAAAATAAGCATTAGCAAAGTCAATAACAGAGAAATAACAGGCGGACGAGGGTATCGTAGAAAGAATAGTGGAAGGATTAGTAACAATAGGTGCCCTAGGAACAACTGCAGAATTAACGTGTCGAAGATCTTGAACAAAAACGCCATGAACCGTCAGCCTTTTAAACAGGTAAAACGGGGGAGTTGACTGGAGAGTGTTTAATTTGAATGACTGCTCCACATTTCACGAGATCGGAATGTACGGCGGAGATGCCAGCCTCTGCTGCTGGAGACAGAGGATACTGGGAGCGATGCGGCGGAAGGAGGATTTTGGGTAAATCACCAGTGGCTCACAGTGTGCTATCCTTCCATAATCATTTTCCCCTGGGACCAAAGTGCATCGGGAAGTGAGGAAAGCCAAGTGGGAGAGGCGGTTTGCAATGAAAAAGCAGAAAGGGAAGGACGGCACAATGCACGATGTACTAAAAAATCATTTTGAAGCACAAACTTTAGTTATCAAATGATCTGAGGTATCAAAGATACCGAAGCAACATGTAGCCAGTCCGTCCTATTGAGACATTGTTCCACCCAATCCCCAATTTCAACTCAGTGAACGGTGCTATAATTGGCTAAAGAAAACATGGGGAACCGAACCTCCTAAATAGAAAACGCTTTGTGAATATGTGAGATGCACTGGAGCAGCAGCTTTGTTTGCATGAGAAAAAAAAATGCAAGGGATATGGAGGGTCTCTGGGCTAGTACCTGAAAGAGAAAAGATTCTAACCAAGGTGTGTCCACTTCAGAAGGGAAGTACTGGGCAGTGCAGTGGAGGGTGTTGGGGACTTGCAAGTGGGGAAAAGAATATAAGAGTGTAGGGTTTTAAGGAGAATGGTGTGTGAGGAGATGTTCAGGGTCCAGGCTGCAAAAGAGGGCTTAGTGTGGGGAGGTTTGGCACAGGAATTTAGGAATAGAACAGTGAAACCCTCTTTGGTTAGAGAAATAGAGAGGGAGAGTTTAGTCATCAGATCCCTTCCTAACAGATTAACAGGGCAGAGCTGATTTAAAAAAACGGTGCATCAAAGTGGAACCACTGGAATGAAGCTGAACCGAAGAGGTTTAGACACCAGCAAAACATGTGGTTGTCCAGAAGCAGTAAGAACAGTCAGTGTATCGTTCGAGGCAGACTAGAAAAGCAGTTTCAGTGCCATTCACCAGCAAAGTCAATAAAGGATCTGTGTCCGCATGGCAAGTGAGCAAAGGCAACTGAAAAGAGTGGCTGGGGTCCCTGTGAAAGGAATATCCTCAGGTTCAGGTAAGGAAGGCGGGGAGGAAGCTGATGTGGGCAATTGCTGCAGAAGTGTCCCATCGTAACAGGCAAGATGTGTAGGTGCTTGATCTGAGGGGAGAGGCGGCTGAGCAGATGAAGAATTCGGATTAGGAAGTAAAATCCACGACCTCTCCCCGGCTTGCCCCTGTTCTCGGAAAATCCACGTCTTTCACGTCCTTGCCCCCTGCCTGAGGCAGCTCCACCTGCATAATAATTCATTTGTGCCGCAATTAACTTGGTCTGAGTGTCTGACTTTTTTGTTTAGTCTGTCGTTCAGCATGCTCGTGTTTTTTTTTTATTTTAACTTCATCAAAAGTGGCACTTTCCCATCCAAATACAGGACGTGCGTACTTTATTTTGAATATCACTTCTGAGTCCTGACAGAAAAGGAGGAACTCCTGCCTTGCACGGTGTCTGGGCTGTCTAAGCCAGAATGGTTTGTCAACAAGTCCTGAATGCGGTGTGCCCATTCATCTACTGTCTCATCTTTCTTTTGTTTGGCAGCTGAAAAAGGTATCAGTCGGTGCCCTTTTATATTTTGCAGCTATTGCAGTTTTCACATGTTCCCATTGGGCAAGGAAAAGACCCTCATTATTTTGTCCACGAGGCAATGCCTCATTCCACTGCCACTGTTCTCCATTATGCTGCCCATGATTGACAGTAGCCCAAGTAGTGCCCATCTTTCTGCGTAGCACCTGGGTCCACTCGGCCACACTGGGTTTATATATGTTGTCTAGTTGCTGCACCTGTTCCACAAACTTCAACCCACCGATTACCTTATGATCAGGCAATTCGGACACTACGTCTTTCAGCTCTTGAATATCCCAGTTACGGTGTATCATTACAGTAGTGGGGTTATCGTTTCCTGGGGGCAGTGTGGGATCGTGTCGGGGGTTAGGAACCTCAATTAAAGGGCATGAAAATGTGGGTGCTAAAGGTTTATGGGACTTAAACGGGGTAAGGTTTTCAGGGGTCTTATCTCTGAGGGTTTTGGTTCTAGCACGTTGTGAAATGGAGGGCTTTTTGTGTAAGTTAGAAAAGCCTCCCATAGCCCCTAACAAGTGGCCGTCAGTCTCATCATCAGGATCTGTAAGTGAGGAGGGGTCACATTGATATTGTTCATCAAAGAAATCATCAGTAACTGGGGCATCGGTAACCACAGGAGCCGTTGGGGCAATGAGTGAATGTGGCAGTGGAAGGGGTTGTGGGTAAAGTGTTGGGGAAGAGAGCGCTGGAAATAAATTTTTTATCACTCCTTTTCCTCCTTCCTTCAGACTGGGGTCCCGTATCAGCCTACACTTTCTGTAAAGCTATAAGCAGCTCTTCTTTTTCCTTTCTGTTCTTAAGTTCAGCAACTAAAAGCTCATTCCGTTTCTGTGCCGCTTCCAATGTACGGTCTTTAATAACCAATTCCCATCTGTCATAAATATCCATCCGATAAGGACCTCCATTACAACAACCCTGTGTATTTCTGCACAGTATTTTTCTAATTCATATCTCCAGTTCCTTCCACTGGCCATCTACCTCCACTGTCCTTATTCCACCTCCTACATGCTTTTTTAATCCTGTCTTCTTTTCAATGAGCTTTCTAGGGGACCCGCCTTTCGATCCCGACAGCGCACTAGGAGCCTGGCGATCCCCCGAAAATAATCCTTCTAACGTTAGGTTTTTAGGACTCTTGGGGGACTGTTTGACTGGCTTACTGATTGTTTTTCCCATAGTGAGTGGCAGGATCTCAGCAGAAAGTGACTCAGCCCTCGATAAACCCCGTTCCACACGCCGTCCGCTCCTATTCCCGGATTACAGCTTCAGGTGACTTCGTGTCCGTTTATTCGCATCAGCAGAATCCTACATCAATACGCCCCGTGGAGTCCAGGATATGGAGGTTTTTACCCCGATCCCTTCATCAGACGGTTTGTATGCGTCAATCTGCCAGGGTATTGTCTCCGTCACCTTAGCAACCCGTTGAAACAAGAGTATGACCAGACAGCGGATGAAAAACTCGACCTCCCGTTTATTTAGACACACATTCTCTAAATAAGCCCTTTCACCCCCGTTCCTCAAATTATTACAGGAGCATGCCACTCGCCCCTTTTCTAATCCTTTCCACAGGGGTGACTAGCTAACATTCACACTGTGCCGTTTTCTGTAGGGTCCCAAAGCCACTACTCACCGTGACTCCATCCACCTGCATGGAAATGCCCGTCAAGTCGTGCCTCGTATCGGCTAGGAGGAGGTCAGGGACTCCCCACGCAGGAAACGCCCAAGGCAGGCCAATCCTACATTTACCAAAGCTGGACCCGATCCGGCCGGAATCGGCTCCACCACGTCATCTGGACGATCCTGCACGAGGAGCCGTCTGCTGTCTCCTGCCCCACGTTTGGGCGCCAAAACTGTGGACGAAATCTCAGACCCGACAGCAGGTGCGGTTATAAAGCAGCTTTATTGTCAGAGTCACGGTGAGAAGAGTTTCAGAAAAGCAGACAATCAAATATACATGACAGCGTCAGGGCTCTTCTGAACCCCGTCTGTTGGGTGGGGTCCAGTTTTATACCGCTAGAATGCGTAATTTAATATAATTATAAAATGTAACAGTCAACACTTTATTATACACAATCCTTGAGCCCCTTCAATGTCCCTTATGCAACTTGATTTCTTGGCCCCTTTTGTTATGGCGTTCAGATGTAAGCTAAGGGAAAACGTGATAAGGCAGACTCATGTGTGGAATGCTCAGACCTTGAGTCCTTTGCACAAACATTTTTCTGATTTTAAAACAAAGCATGCTATTACATGGTTTTGTAAAGCTTACTTCTTAGACATGAATTAGTACAAGGGAACGAAGAGAACATTCGTCTTCCACAACAACCATTTACAGGACTTTTGTAACACTGCAAGAATAAAGCAAGAAAGGTATTAATGTCTGTGAAATAAAAATAAAAGCAGACTGGATCATAGTGATAAAAGCTCCTCAAGACAATCAGCAACGAATAGCTACATTAACAAGACACTCCATAGCTCCTTTCTTTTCAGTGGTTGTTTACATCCATTCACCAATCAGAATTTTTACAAGGTTCACACTTCATTCTGGATAATATTCTTAAATGACAAAGCTGCAATATAGTTAGCCTACAAGTTTATATTACAGTCTCGTTAAGGGAACATTATACTCACAAAAAAATTAGAATATTGGAATTTCTGAACAAGGCTGCAGTTACTGCTTAGATTCACCCTGTGTCCTCTTGCTGCCATACATCTATCTGGCCAGAACTTTAGTCTTATTTAGCCTTGTGGGTCAAACATTTAGTTTTTTTTAATTCTATTGATTTTATTGTAATCATTCCATACAAATAGATCAATTTTTACAAAAAATAGGATTGAAAAAAAATCAACCCCCACCCCTGCAAACATAGTTTTTAACTAGAGTTATTTAATTAAAAAATGTAATCACGATTAGATAGATAGATAGATAGATAGATAGATAGATAGATAGATAGATAGATAGATAGATAGATAGATATATACTTTATTAATCCCAAGGGAAAATTCACATACTCCAGCAGCAGCATACTGATAAAAAACAATGTTAAATTAAAGAGGGATAAAAATGTAGGTAAAACAGACAATAATTTTGTATAATAATAATGTTTACCCTCTTGGGTGGAATTGAAGAGTCGCATAGTGAGGGGAAGGAACGATCTCCTCAGTCTGTCAGTGGAGCAGGACAATGACAGCAGTCTGTCACAGAAGCTGCTCCTCTGTCTGGAGATGACACTGTTCAGTGGATGCAGTGGATTCTCCATGATTGACAGGAGCCTGCTCAGCGCCTGTCGCTCTGCCATGGATGTCAAACTGTCCAGCTCCATGCCTACAATAGAGCCTGCCTTCCTCACCAGTTTGTCCAGGCATGAGGCATCCCTCTTCTTTATGCCGCCTCCCTGGCACACCACTGCGTAGAAGAGGGCACTTGCCACAACCGTCTGATAGAACATCTGCAGCATCTTATTGCAGATGTTGACGGACGCCAGTCTTCTAAGGAAGTATAGTCAGCTCTGTCCTCTCTTGCACCAGTATTGGCAGTCCAATCCAATTTATCATCCAGCTGCACTGCCAGGTATTTATAGGTCCGCACCCTCTGCACAAAGTCACCTCTGATGATCACGGGGTCCATGAGGGGCCTGGGCCTCCTAAAATCCACCACCAGCTCCTTGGTTTTGCTGGTGTTCAGGTGTAAGTGGCTTGAGTCGCACCATTTAATAAAGTCCTTAATTAGGTTCCTATACTCCTCCTCCTGCACACTCCTGATGCAGCCCACGATAGCAGTGTCGTCAGCGAACTTTTGTATGTGGCAGGACGCCGAGTTGTATTGGAAGTCTGATGTATATTGGCTGAACAGGACCAGAGAAAGTACAGTTCCCAGTGGTGCTCCCGTGTTGCTGACCACAATGTCAGACCTGCAGTTCCCGAGACGCACATACTGAGGTCTGTCTGTAAGATAGTCCATGATCCATGCCACCAGGTATGAATCTACTCCCATCTCTGTCAGCTTGTCCCTAAGGAGCAGAGGTTTGATGGTGCTGAAGGCAATAGAGAAGTCCAGAAACATAATTCTTGCAGCACCACTGCCTCTATCCAAGTGGGAGAGGGATCTGTGTAGCTTCTACCTTCTCCTGGTATGTGAACTGCAGAGGGTGGAGGGTGTGGCGGACCTGTGGCCTCAGGTGGTGAAGCAGCAGCCGCTCCATGGTCTTCATCGCATGTGATGTCAGAGCGACAGGCCGGAAGTCATTCAGCTCACTAGGATGTGATACTTTTGGTACTGGGGTGATGCAAGATGTTTTCCAAAGCCTCGGTACTCTCCCCTGTTCCAGGCTCAGGTTGAAGATGCGCTGTAGAGGACTTCCCAGCTCCAGTGCACAGGCCTTCAGCAGTCGTGGCGATACTCCATTTGGACCCACTGCTTTGCTGGCACAAAGTCTCCTCAACTCCTTGCTTACCTGGGCTGCTGTAACTGTGGGTGGGGATGTCTCTCCTATGCTGGTATCAGCAGAAGGATGGGTGGAGGGTACAGTACTCTGAGCTGAGAGTGGGTTAGGGTGGTCAAACTTTTTAAAGCAGTTGTTCATCTGGTTTGCTGTCTCCACGTCTCTCTCAATGGTGGCACCCTGCTTCGAGCTGCAGCCAGTGATAATCTTCATCCCATCCTACACTTCCTTCATGCTGCCATTCTGCAACTTCTGCTCCAGCTTTCTCCTGTACTGCTCCTTCGCCACCCTGAGCTGGACTCTGAGTTGTCCAAATTAAACAATCAATTAATTAATCAAACAATTAAAAATTTTAGTTGAAATTAACTGCATATTGATCACAATTTACCATACTTCCTTCAAGTATATTAATATTTTTCTAAAAAGCAGGAATAACTCTGTGATCATTTTCTAATAAAAAAACTGTTTTAATAATTGCTCGCCTATGCATGTTAAAATATTTCAGTTAACTTATTGAAAAGTTTTCTGTAAAAGAAACAATGCCCAAACACACAATAAATCATGGTTCAGCTTTTCTGTACAATCAGCCCTGTTAGCTCAGTTCGTGCGTAATTGCGTGACACATGAGTCATCTCCACTGCTGTTACCTGGAGAGGAGAAGTCATTAATTAGATTGAAAATATGTATAAATTAGGCTTTTAAATAGCCAAGAATAGTCTGAAAAAAAGTTCTATATATGTATCTGATAATGTTGTTTATCTGATGTTTTAAATTACACATTGTCATAGGATATATTATTTATGAATTATAAAAAAGTCAATTTTAGCCTTCAGCCCAAATGAAAGTAAATATTAGTATAATCAGTTTGCACTGATTATTGCTTAGTTTTATTGTTTCCAGCAAAATATAGGCCACGTAGATTATAATATATAGGCTGCAGTAGGTAACATATTTTATTATTTTATATGAAGAATGTAACATTTCATACAATCAAATCTAATTTATACAACACGGAAAAAAGAAAATTACATACAATCAAGTTGAACTTAACAAAACAATGCAATTATTTAAACAACAACAACAATATACCATGTTTGCACTGGGAAGTGTGAGTGAGGTATAAGGGAACAAGTGATTCCACTTTGTGTCATATGTTCTTTAGGAGCTTGGACAGGGGTAGCACCTGCAATCTGCTGTTTTAAGTCAGATATCCTTTCACGTGCAACAAAATAAGCTCCACAGCAAATGTATTCATCGTCAGGGACAGGGCTTTGAAGAAAGTAGTGAAATGTGAACAACTTCAATCCACTGAGTTTACTATGAACTGTTCTTCACAACAGAGCCTATAAAAGATTTGAGACTATCCTTCTCACAGCAATTGCTTACCTGAAATGGAATCATACCATACGAAAACATCTTAATCACACTAGCTTAAAACTAAATAGCTGAAAAAGACAAAATTAAGATTTTGAAATCACAAAGCCCAGACATTAAGTTCAGCAAAATTCTGTCATTCTTCCCACACTGTTACTGTTACTAATTACTTAATAATAATATATTGTATTTTATGGATATAGTGCCTTTCCAAGGTGCCAGTGATCATTGAAAATGTCAGTTGTCCTTGTCAATGCAGTATTACTACAAACGTGAATATTTTAGACTGAACAGACATGGTTTCGTCTTATAGGTAATAGCACTTCCTGATCACCATCTAGCTGTGATTAAACTTTTATTTATAAAAAACAAGGAAAGGTGTTACTTTTCACACATGGCCCCTGCATTTTGGCTTATTGTTGAATAATAACTGCTGAAGTCTGTTTTGTTTGTTTTACCACCTACAGTAGATTTAATTAATTTTACAATTTGATTAGAACAAGATGATATTATGTCCTCTGCGGTGGGCTGGCGCCCTGCCCTGGAATTTGTTCCTGCCTTGCGCCATATGCTGTCTGGGATTGGCTCCAGCAGACCCCGCGACCTTGTGTTAGGATATAGCGGGTTGAATAATGGATGGATGGATGGATATTATGTCCTCCAACGTAAAAGCGTTTTATATTAGAGAGCATGTATAGCTTTTCTTTTATGTAGTACTGGGGTGTTGTTTTCTTTTATGTTAATATAAAATTTGTGTGTAAATATTACAGCATGTGTTTGTCTTTTATTGCAGTGTTTTATGTTTCAAGAAAAATATATCTTTTATATTTGACTACATCTGCAAATATGTGGAATATTCAGAACCTGTAAATGGAGAGTATAGTATACAAGAAAACTTTAATGGAATCCAGTACGTTCTTTCAGTTCTTTAATTTTTTTAAGATTTGTTTTTATTTTACCCCTAAACACATTTCTGTATTGTTCAAGCATGCGTTTTTAAACCGTTAATTTGTTCTAATATTTTCTATCAACAGAATTTTTGTAATTAATGTTTCATATATAAAGGAACAACTAGATTTTATGCAAACATGTTCATTCAATTTCAGTAATATGTGGGTGGCTTAGCTACTACTATACAACATCGCTCTAGCAGGCAAGATATACGCGAGGAAATGAAAAGCTCTGCTTAACCCAATTAGCCTGTCAGTGCGTTTGACTCAGGAGACGACGAAGATGATCTAAGTATATAGGATGGGGACAATGCATCCTTTGCTCGACAATTTAAACTGTAAGGTAAGCAGATTAGTTTCCTTCGTGGCTGTAAAATCGGACAGAATGCATAGCCGTATTT
The DNA here is from genome assembly GCF_016835505.1 of Polypterus senegalus. Lineage (NCBI taxonomy): Eukaryota > Metazoa > Chordata > Cladistia > Polypteriformes > Polypteridae > Polypterus > Polypterus senegalus. The sequence continues at coordinate 43,729,124 of NC_053163.1, forward strand.
AATATTTTATTGAAAACGACGGTATATGATGTATTTCTTTCATACATAAATATGAAGTGTTCAGTGGGGCTATTAATGCAAACGTATTTTCAAGTATCTAATATATTCTCCTGATGTTAATTAACCTACCTAGAGCAGTAGTTTTTTTTATTAAAAAATTTGATGTGTAACTTTAATTTGTGAAGTATACAGCACTTAAGTACTTGTATTCTAATTATTCCGCAATCAAGATCACATATTGGTGAAGAATCGTCCTTATTGTAAAAGCTTACCAGTTAAATAATAAATTTATCAAGGAAGAATTTATTTCAGACTTAGACATAAGCAGCAGTGGCACATACATTTAAACTTCACAGAAGAGACTGAGTAGGATTACGATTTGTTTGCATTTTTGCCTTAAAACGCTTGCTTGATATCTACTCAAAAAGCAAAGCCTAAAAATAGACAGCTATTATTTAGTCTATAACAATGATACTCAACTTACGGCTCGCGAGCTGCACGCGGCTCTCTTAATTCCTACTTAAGAAAAAACATTAAATAATAATAATAATTTTCATTCTCATTTAGCGCACATCAGTTGCTTCCGTTGTCTATACTGCAGCTGTGATTTATTTTATTAAGTTACGAGAATGCCCGAGAAAAAGAAGTTTAAGGTTCATCGTATAAAAATACTTTATAGCTGAACATTGCTGTGTACCTTTATGTCGCGTTTCCAGTAGGTACAACAAGGTACCCTGGTCTAAATGGATCGTCGTCACCCAGGGAGGGAGATTTATGGTTAGTCCCATTACCCGAGTTTGCAGCCGGCATTTAATAAAAAAGAGGATTATCGTCAGTCAGGGTCGGAGTCAGAGCGGCGACTGTTGAAGAAAGGAGCGGTTCTTGCGTTGTTTGAGTGGAACAATTTGCTGTTTTGGACTTTAAAAAATGATCAGGAATGTGCTTTAAGATTCTTACCTGCAGTTATGGGCAGTGATGATAAGCAATACTGTCTGTTATACCGTTTATGGGTTGTGAAAAACAACAATGAGCTATCTGCTTCTGTTATGGACTTTGTGATCAGCACACATTTAAAAATAATAATATTGAAACACTGCCAGTAATGTTGAAATTTGTGATAACAGTGATAATAAACTACAGTTATTACATCATGCTTTGCATTGTTTAAAAACATATATTATCCTTATTCTCAAATGCATAATGGTCTCAGGGAGGAATTTGCAATAGTAAGATTTATATTAAGATTATGAAATTTTCATGATGAAATGCTATAAAGCATTTATAATACTAGATATACTGTTAAATTAATTTACAGTAAATCATTTAGACTTAATAATTACAAATTCATTTTTTTAAACAATTTATAAAATTTATCAAAGCAAGTAACATTCCATACAAGCAAGCCTTGAAACTAAGTTCAAATCAAATCAGCCCCCACCTATGAGAAAGAGAGCTAGGCCAACAGACAGAGTAAAACTTTAACAGTAAGAAAAAAAAAACTAAAGGTAAGAAAAGCGTTTTCCCCAATTTAAATGCTTATTCTAAAATGTTATTGATTAGATCATGCACAGATCCTTTAAGTGAGAATTTGTTTGTTTTTTTTCAAATAGTATATAACATCAGTTACCCACTGACTTAAAAGAGGTCAGTTAGGATTCTTCCAGTTGAGCAAGATAAGTCTATGTGCTAATAGTGAAGTAAAGGCAATTACAGTTTGTTTGTCTTTCTCCACTTTAAGCCCATGTACATGTACACCAAACATAGCTGTTAGTGGATTAGGAGTGATATTGACATAAAGGCTGTCTGAAAGGCATTTAAAGATTTTTGTTCAGAATGATATTAATTTGGTGCCTGCCCAAAACATATTGCCCAATGAGGGTGGGACTTGATTGCAACGTTTGCAGGTTGGATCTTGCCCTGGAAACATTTTGGACAATTTTAAGCAAGACAGATGTGCTTGATATATAATTTTGAGTTGAATAATTGTATGCTATGCGCATATGGAGTGCGAGTGAATTCTGTGCCTGGCTGCCTTCTACTCCTTTTCTGAAATGTTAAGTAAGAGATCCTTTTCCCACTGTACTCTGGGATCTTTGAAAGGGAGGGACTTTAGAATGTTTTTATATATTATATAAATGCTTTCTGAGTTGTCAAGACTGATCAATATTTCTTCCAGAACAGAAGTAGGTGGAAGGTGCTGAAAATTGTGCAGGCTTTGTTTGGCAAAGTTTCTGATTTGGAGGTAGTGAAAGAATTGTGTTGATCGAAAGTTAAATTTGGAGTGTAATCATTCATAGGATGCAAAGACGTTATATATGTACAAATCTGTTAAGTGATTTAATCCTGTATGTTTTCCAAACATTAAAAAATGTGTACGTTTGAGAGGGTGGAAAAAGGTGGTTATTGTGCAGAGGTGCCACAGATAAGGGCTTCTCTGCCTTGAAGTACATTGGTTCCATATTATGAGTGAATGAAGCACAATTGGGTCGTTAGTATATTGGCAATAACTTGTATTTATTGGGATACAAAGCAAGGAATATAAAGAAGTACTGCAGGATTTTATTTCTATTGCAGACCAAGCCTGTGTATGTTCATCTATTTGTGTCCATATCCAGGTTTTTATATCTTTTATATTTGCCACCCAGTAATAAAACTGAAAGTTAGGTAGAGCCATGCCACCTTCTTCCTTGGGTCTTTGGATGCGTGGATGTTTTGAATTTCAAATAAATGAGGTTATGTTTGAATCTAACTTCTTAAAAATTATTTATTGATGTGTATTGGAATGCTTTAAAAAAGAAAAAGAAGCTTAGGAAAGCTATTCATTTTGACAGTGTTAATTCTTCTTGCTAAAGTGAGATGAGAGGTAGATGATCTATGCAAGTTTTGCTTAAGTTTTTCCATGCAGACAGCAAAAGTTGTTGATAAACAGCTTTATGTTTATTTGTGATGTTTACCACTAGATATTTAAACTGATCTGCGATGATAAAAGGGAAGGTGTCCAGTCTAATATTGTGTGCTAGAGACTTCACTGGAAAGAGAACACACTTTTAATTAAATCAATTTTGAGTCCAGAAATCTTTTGAAATTCTGTTAGTGCTGTTAGGACTGCAGGCACAGTATTTTGTGGATCTTATATATTCTGCTCAAAAAAAAATAAAGGGACACTTTTTAATTATAGTATCAAGTCAGTGAAACTTTTCGGATATTGATCTGGTCAGTTAAGTAGCAGAGGGGGTTGCTAATCAGTTTCAGCTGCTTTGGTATTAATTAAATTAACAAAAGACAACAATGAGATGACCCCCAAAACAGGAATGGTTAAACAGTGGAGGTCACTGACATTTTTCCCTCCTAATCTTTTCTGACTGGTTTCCACTAGTTTTGCATTTGGCTATGGTCAGTGTCACTACTGGTAGCATGAGACGATACCAGGACCCTACAGTGGTTGCACAGGTAGTCCAACTTCTCCAAGATGGCACATCAATACATGCCATTGCCAGAAGATTTGCTGTGTCTCCCAGAACAGTCTCAAAGGCAGGGAGCTGGACAGGGCTGTAGAAGGTCCTTAACCCATCAGCAGGATCAGTATCTGCTACTTTGGGCAAGAAGGAACAGGATGAGCACTGCCTGAGCCCTGCAAAATGACCTCTAGCAGGCCACTGATGTGAATGTCTCTGTCCAAACAATAAGAAACACACTTCATGAGGGTGGCCTTAGGGCCTTGTGCTCACTGCCCAGCACCGTGGAGCTCAATTGGCATTTGCTATAGAATACCAGAATTGGCAGGTCAACTGCTGGTGCCCTGTGCTTTTCACAGATGAGAGCAGGTTCACCCTGAGAGCATTTGACAGACGTGAAAGCATCTGGAGAAGCCATGGAGATGGTTATGTTAATTGTAACATTGTTCAGCATGACCGGTGATGGTCTGGTGAGGCATATCCATGGAGGTCGCACAGATCTCCACAGGCTAGACAACAGCACCTTGACTGCCGTTAGATATTGCGTTGAAATCCTTGGACCCATTATTCGACCCTATACTGTTGCAGTGGGTCCTGGGTTCCTCCTGGTGCATGATAATGCCCGGCCTCATGTGGCGAGAGTATGCAGGCAGTTCCTGGAGAATGAAGGAATTGATATAATTGACTGGCCCCCATGCTCGCCTGACATAAATCCAATAGAACACCTCTGGGACATTGTTTTTTTTTGTCCATCCGATGCCACTAGGTTGCATCTCAGACTGTCCAGGAGCTCAGTGATGCCCTGCTCCAGATCTGGGAGGAGATCCCCCAGTACACCATCCGTCGTCAGGCATGCATACAAGCACATGGGGGCCATACAAACTACTAAGTACAATTTTGAGTGGTTGCAATGAAATTTCGGCCAAATGTTCTAGAATGCTGCATTACCTATTCATTTAGATTTTCAGGGTGTCTTTGAATTTAGCCCTCTGTAGGTTGATAATTTTAATTTCCATCAAATGATGTGACATCCTTTTGTTCCTAACACATTACCCAGTCCATGTTAGTATAGATATCCAGCGTGATTTTTTGAAATTTGATGTGTTTTCCTTTAATTTTTTGAGCTTTTATATAATACCATTTCATCTGCATATAATGATATTTTTTGATCAAGTTCTTCTCTGATAATCTCCTTTATTTCATAAGTATTTCAAAAGTGAACTGGCAGTGGCTCAATGGCGTTTGAAAAAGAAAGTGGTGACAGGTCGCATCCTTTTCTAGTACCACAAACTGAAGCTATTGGACTGGTATAGAGCAGTTTGATCCATGCGCATATGTTTGGGGCAAATGAAAATGTAGTAAAAAGAGATAATAATATCTCCAAGGTGTGCATCGGATGGCTGCCTATTGAATGGGGGCGATTCACTACCCGCCGTTGGCCGCACCGTGTTCGTTCTTGGTGGGCGGACGCTGCAGGCAGCATACTGTAGTGGAGATGACTGTGAGGTGGGCTGGTGGTGAACCGCTCCTCGATGCCCCCATTCATTCTCAATAGCAAGCCTGCTTGTACTGTTACACACATAGCAGGAAGTTGTCTCTTGTCAGTACATCAGATGTGTTGACGACTGGTGCCTTCCTGCTGTGATACCTGTACAGTGCTGTGCAAAAGAGCTCATCTTAATCTTTTGTCTTCACCCTTCAACAATGTCTCTGAAACACAAATCTGATGCAAGTGCTGGTGATACAGTAAAGAAGGGAAAAACCATCACCATTGAAAATAAAGTAGAAATAATACAAAGGTCAGACAGAGGTGAAACTCCATCATTCACTAGTAGAGCACTTGGTTACAATCGGTCAACAATAGCATTTATTAAATTTATGTACCTGTTCCGACTTACATACAAATTCAACTTAAGTACAAGCCTACAGTCCCTATCTCGTAGGTAATCTGGGGACTGCCTGTAATACATAACTTTGTTGCCTGGTGGATCAGCTCAACCCACAATTCCTTTATTTTATCAAAGAGTAAAGTGGGATGTAGACTTCACAGTCATGTTGTGTGTGATGGTTCACTTTTTGGTAATGTTGCCTTAGCTAGTTATGTTGCACAACACACTTTAAAACCTTTTTATAGAAAAAAGAGATTGGATACACACTAAGGCAGTGTGGCCATGTACAGGAATGACAGGATGGGCAAGAAAGAAAAGTTGGGACACCAACCAGGTCATCAATTTAATGCAAATAAGACTCTAAGGAAAACGCCACTCTGGCACAATAATAAACAAACAGTAAGCTATTTTGGCAAGCGTCATTCCGTGGAGCTCCGTCCAGCAGGTTGCACTAAGTGAAAAGTGACGTGTTCTTCTGGGCAGCCAGGCTTCTTGTAATGTGCAAACTAAAAGGAGTAAGGCTAAGTGCCCTCGCTGGGTGGTTTCTCTGTGCTGTGTGGAAAGAAGGAGAAGAGAACATTAGCAACAGTGCCCGCTCACACCCTGGTGGGTTATCACATAACTCAACTAAGCCCATGAGGAGATCCTCTGATGCACATGTATGACAGCAGGTAACATTAAGTGTATACATTAGGTGTTAATGCCTACATTGAAGACTGAAAGTGAACGTGTCAGCTAACTGTGATATAACTAGTTCAAGAACATCAGTATGGGACTGACCCATCATTGAAATGCACATTGAAACAGAACTTTCTGTTTACTTTGTTGTCACACTACATAGATTGACTAAAATGGCAACACCAAAAGGTCTGTGTACGACTTATGGATGGTTTAACTTTGCATTACTGTTAAGTCATTTTTCATGCCATTTCGCTATTATATAAATCCTCACTTTTTTGTAAGAAATTTTTTGTACGTTTCCAAGCATAAGCAACTTTTATACATGAGGCCTCTGGCTACTTATAGGCAACATTTCCTAAATGAACTTGCTGTCACAGGTGATTTGCAGATTTAGGAAAGGAAATCCTTTTCTACAAACATAAATTCCATGCTTGTCAATGGGGTACTAAACCCCAATACATGTTGCCAATGAGACTATTTAGACTGTATTTGGAAACCCACAATTTGTACATAATAAAATTGCCAGTGTTAAATTGGCTCTTATGGTGTTAATGTAATACTTAAAAGTGTATGTGTAGAAGTAACCGCACTATTTATACATTTAAACCTCCTTTGACTGCATGAACTGTTGTAAAACGTTGTGCAGCTGGAAACAGGTCGTCAAACATACTTGGAGCACTTCCGGGTGGGCTATAAAAGGAGCCAGCAGCCACTACTCCGGGAACCAGAGTCAGGAAGAGGGAGACAAAGCTTGCCGGGGAGGAGTGGAGGAGAAAGAAAAAGAAAGAGAAAGTTAAGGAATTATGTATTGTAGTGTTGGTGCTTTGGGACTGTGTTGTGCCTGTGGTAAACGGGGAAGACGTTGCCCACAGGTGAAGCAAATAAAAACTTGTGTTTTTATAAGTGTGCCTCCTGTGTCTGTCTGTGTCGGGCTGAGTGCTGCTATAGCGGCTTTTGTCAAAGTTGCTATAGTTTGATGCTAATTAGAGGAACAGAAAACAAATACAAAGTAGAAACTCCTTTCATCAGTTTATCATATATAAGGTCTAATCCACATTACTGTTGACAAAAGTTATCTTTTTCATTACCTACTTATTCTTAAATGTACTTACTCTCTGTTCTTACTTACTGGCACTGTGCATGCAGCACCCTATTACAGAAGCCCCATACTTGTCACTGTCTTTTTTTAACATTCCAAAATAATAATAGAACAAAGTAGTGAATATTAAGAATTACATTCACATCTAGTGCTTTGTTTAAAAAGTATGAGAAATATTTTAATTTTAAAACTTCCAAATTTCATAAAATCATTCAAAATGACAAATGCATATTTCATAGCTGCATTAGTGAGCTGAGATTTGTAAATGATTCATTCTTTTTGAATGACTTATTTCAATGAATCACATTCATTACTTTACCTGCATCAGCAAATAAATTCAGCGGAGCTCAGTTGCGCTACTTAAGAGCTTGACTGCCCTGCATGATATTGCCAGCATCTTTAACTTTGCTTGCACTGGTACATGTTTAAATTGCATGGTAAAAACACTTATATAAGTCTCACTTCAATTATGATTCTTTTGAGTTAAAACTATACTCTGTTATTAAAGATTCTCTCATTCATCACACAAATATGGTGTAGTAACAACATACTTATATTAGAATGTATTGTATTGTTTTGTACAATTCATCATTAGAATTGTTTTAAACAATATATAAACAATATTAAAACTAATACATTTATGCCCAGTGGTCGCGTGAGGTATGGCACAAGTCCAAAGAATGACACCCACCCCTGTTGCCCCTTTTAATAAAGGCTTTGCAACAAAAGCCATAGTGCTCAATGAAGTTGACTTCGATAAAGACAAAACAAAAGATAAGGCTCCAGTGCCTCTTCTCAGTAGAGTTGTTTCTCATCTGAATGGTGATTCTGGTGTAGAGTTCCCTTTTCTGATGGTTCTACAATCAAATGAGATGAGTCCTTCAAGGAGCATCTCGAATTAGTCCTCTGACTGTGTAGCGGGGCTACATAGTATAGTGTTGTCAATGTTAGTACTAAGTGTGTTTTTTTTCCATCGTCCTGTTTGCTGTTTGTGTGCATCAGTGAATGCCGTCCCCGTAAATACGGGGGGACGGATGATGGAAAGAGACCATAGCCCCAAGATGGAAAGCACCTGTTTTTAATCACAATCAAGTACAACCAGCTCATCACTATATAAGCAATCAGGAGGGAACAGAGAGAGGAGAGGAGAAAGACAGAGATCACAATTCATTACCACGAACCACCAGTACCTGCTGTTTTCCACATCACACTTTTGATACCAGTTTGTTTTTCATTTTGCCGGACTTGCTTCAATTCAATCATCGCCACAGACCCCAGGGTTGAACTACATTGTCCACCACACACCGAGGATTCACAGTGAGGTTGCTCCATTTTTGTTTCCGGGAAATTCAAACATACTGTATCACCTATCTGTTGAACACTCATCCATATTCAGGACAGTTTTATACTCGGACTCAAGTTCACGATCATTCATTCCATAGTTCATTCATTATTGTTATTCATTGTTGTTTGTTATATGTTACTGGGACAAGGGAGGGTTTGTTGTGTAAATATATGGTGGTGTCACGTTGTTGCTTTGCTGGAGGGATATACATATATACTGTATTTTTTTTACGTGTAAAAGTTGTATTTTTTGTTATTTTATCTATATATATAATTCACTAAGGGCACGCAAGACAGTGAGCGCAAGCAAGATAGAGAGCCATGCCTGCCAACTCACAGAGCCCCGCTCACCAACTCTAAGACCATGGGATATGCTCAATAGAGCCCCGCCCACCAGCTCTAACCCTCCTACCACGTCATGGGATACACACGACAGAGCCATGCACGCCAACTGTAACTGTCCTCCCGCATCCAGCGTTGCTCTCGAGGCAATTATATGGCGACATCGACTTCTCAACTGTCACTCTGGAACAACTCAGTACGCGAGCTATATTAATCGTCATCAACGAAGACTAACTACACATTATTGAACAGGTGCTGAAACTTATCCCTAGCGACGAAGTAACTTTCACCAGCATTGACTCCATCGTCAAAGACGATCCTGCAGATCAACTTGCATTCCCGGAAAATTTCTTAATAGTCTTACTCCCACTGGCATGCCTCTGCATGAACTCAAAATTAAAATTGGTTCAGTCATCATGCTTCTCAGGAACTTCATGCAAGCAAAAGGTCTCTGTAATGGCACTAGACTTTCTGTTACAAGCATTCAACGCAATGTACTGGAGTGTAAGACTATCACATCTGCTACCTCACAAATTGTCCTTATTCCTCGGATTTCCCTGACACCATCAGATTCTAATTTGCCTTTTACTTTTACACGCAGACAATTTCCTGTTAGATTGCCGTTTGCAATGACTAACAACAAGGCACAAGGACAAACTTTCAAAAAAATATGCCTGTATCTGCCAAAACCTGTCTTCACTCACGGACAATTGTATGTTGCTCTCTCCAGAGTTCCATCTTTTCATTCGCTGACAGTTGTATCCTCAAACCCACCCCATTTGGACAACTGTGTCTTTCAGGAAGTGTTCACTCATCAATAAATAATTATATGCAACGTATGCTACGCTGCGGGTTGGCTAGTTTAATATAATTACTTAATTTTACATATCTGCTTTTGTGTGCCTATATAATCCGTCGATTGTGGAGAAAATTATATTTGTTAGAGGTACAGCTTGATATATAAGATTTAATCTCAGTAATTTATCCAGGCCACAGGTCTTGGAGGTGTAGCTGCCGGCTGGGTAAGGGGTCGGCCATTACAACTGTAAGGGGAGGAGTCAGTTTCCTTCAGTAGGTGTCTTCTCAGAGCTCTGGGCTGAATACGAGATGATAGCATTAGTGACTATGCATCTTAATGTCCCAGGGTGGTATCGCTTTTCTGAGATGAATTCAGAAGTTAACCCTCTGGCTCACATATGTAACATGTCCATCCCCATCAGCTCAGCCACCAGGAGTCGGGTGGACTTAGCCAAAAGGTCATGAATCTAGGAGAGAGCAACCACATTGGCACAGAGGGCTCCCTGTCTGTGTTGGACCATGAATTTGAAGGGATGAGGCTTAGGAACCAGTGTGTGAGAGTCCCTGTGTGAGAAAAGCTAATGGAGGGATGCATGGTCAGTCAACAGGGTGAACTCTCTTCCCAAGAGGTAATACTGGAGAGCTGAAAGACTGCCCTTTTGATCATGACTGCTTCCCTCTCCATCTCTGTGTACCTCATCTACCAGTCCAGCAGTTTCCTGCTCATGTACATAACAGAATGTTCTGCTCCTTCTTCACTCCGGCTCAACACAGCTCTATGAATTGTGCCTGAGGTTTCATTCTGTAGAGGAAAGGTAGAGGAAAGTTAGGAGATATCAATACAGGAGCAGACAATAAGGCCATCTTTAAATCACAGAATGTGGCCTTAGGTTTTGGTGTACATGCCATTGTATATGACGCGTTCTTCTTTGTAAGGTCTATTAAAGGCAAGGCTCACACAGGAATTGGGCTACAAACCAATAGTACCTCACCTCAAGAAAGCAGAGACCTGCCTTTTGGTTTGTGGTGTGGGCCAGTTTCGAATGGCAATAACTTTGGACCACTGCAGTTTGACCCATCCTCTCCCCACCATGTAGCCTAAATATTTAGCCTCAGTCAGCCTTAAATAACATTTATTTGCATCAGTATCATGGAGGTGCAGAGGACTTTGAAGACAAGTTCCTCCCAGGTGCTGGAAAACAAGACATTGTCATCTACATAGGCAACACAGTTGGCCTATTGAAAATTGATGCTAAAGATAGCAATAATTCTTTTAAGGGTTATACACCTTCAACTAGCATGGAGAGGCTAATTCGATTTCTCCATCAGGAGCAGCAATTAAAAAAACATTATTCTTCTTTTTAGATTAAAATTAATCTACTCCAAAAAGCCCTATACTTTGAAAATAACAAAAAGTAATCTCTTTCTGCATGTTGATAAATTTTTTTCTTGCTGACAAAATCTACACTACCCTGATTGATGTTTTCCAAAAAGATTTATATATTCTACAAACATTCTTTCATTTATGCTAATAATCCCCTAAATCTTGCCTTAACCCCTCTAATCCATTTGGTTCTACTTTGCAAATTGGAAACTCCACAGCTGAATTTTCAACAACTTTCCTAGCAAGGTACTCAATCTTCTAATTGCACTCTTAACCCATACGTGTAAAGAGCCAGAAGAAGCAAAATTATAGAACAACTCTTTATAAACTAAATAAACATTGAGGAATTTGCAATAGTAAATTGGATCTACAGAGTCACCTGTTTTAAGATTCATTAAAAGGGGAAAGGAATCTGAACATATAGAAGCTTTACCTTGATTATTTTCCTTTACTGATTGTGAAGCAAAACGATGAGAACCTGAACTGTAAATAATACAGTCTTTTCTTTAATGTCACCTGCAATTCAGGCCCAAAATCAACTAATCAGTATCTTTTGATTGATCAGCAAAAGTAATTAACCTACCATAATTATTATTATTAATATATTGGTACACAATCAAACTCCCAGGTATTTTAAATACAACAAAAACATAAAGCTACAGTACAACAGGACCTATCACATAAATGAATGAATCTATATTTTCTGCACATTAAGAACTCAGCCACCATAGGTAGGCTTTTGCCTTTTTTTGAGGAAGGTCTCTGGTAAACCGAATCCATTGAATCACAGGACCTCACTCATACTTTGACTACTTGAATTTTCTAACTAACATACAATACACATGTTTAGAATATAGAAGGAAAACTGAAGGGTCCAGAGAATAATCCATACTAATTTAGGAAAACAAACAAGCATGAGACTGAAAACCAAAATTATGGATATTTAAGGCAGAAAAGCTGGTCACTGCCCTAATACTGTATGTTCTCAATAATAACAAATTTAACAATAACAAATAACAGAACAAATTTGTGATACGTTTTTCCCTAGTGGGCCAATGGTTAGAACTCATGTTACAAAAAATGAGATTCAATTCAAAATCTGTCTCACTCATTGACATAGTCGGAAGTTATGCACCTTATTCATATGATCATGTTGGAGTTTTTTTTTTTTTTGGATCTTTGCTTTCCTTACACATCCCAAACATGGACAGGTCATTTTGACTGTTGACTCTGAACTGTCATATTAAAACCTTTATTTTTATTACAGCAGTTATTACTCAGCTGAACGTTTGCAATGTGTGACAGCAGAGTTAAACTGGACTTCTTAAAGTCCCATGAAAAGACTGCTATTGCAAAAGAAAAAGGAACAAATTATGGAATGATGAGCCTGAAAGTACTTCTCCTGGATGATTCCGAACAGATATTTACAGTTAAGGTAAGAACATACTAAATATGCTTATCTTAAGGATGGATTGATTTTATTTATTTACTGTGTATTGTTTAATATGTTGATAAAACATCAGGTCAGTTATTGTACCATGTTCACGTACATGTGTCTAAAATAAAGATTCTCATTGTAAATATAAGAACACAGTAAATGTTTCCATTTTACTTTCAGTGCGTTGTAATAAAAAAGAATCCGAGTGCAAATAGTGTTGTGCCCTGTGGTGGGCTGGTGCCCTGCCCGGGGTTTGATTCCTGCCTTGCACCCTGTGTTGTCTGGGATTGGCTCCAGCAGACCCCGAGACCCTGTAGTTAGGATGTAGCAGGTTGGATGGATGGACAAATAGTGTTTTTCATTGTGTGTTATCATGGAAGTTCACCTGTTTGTTATTTTGGTTTACTTATGTCACATAGCATGGCTAACTACAGTGTGTGTGTGCTTGTGTATATGTGAGAATACTGTTTACTTGCAGGTACAAATTCAGGTGGCAGCCTTTGTACAGAATCTCTTGTTTTTTTTAATAAACGTTTATTTTTAATGAATGTTATTAATCAATAATGTTAAAACCTGGCCTCTAGCTTGTTACTTATTTCTAAAAGTTTTAAAAAATTTGAAAATATGCTGCTGGCATTGCAGACCCAAGATTGAGAGATGTTACAGTGTAAACAAAGTGAACCTAAGAATGCCTTTTATCTTCAACATACAGTCATATGAAAAAGTTTGGAAACCCCTCTTAATTCTTTGGATTTTGTTTATCATTGGCTGAGCTTTCAAAGCTCTTAAAACTTCCTTTTAATATATTACATGCCTTATGGAAACAGTAGTATTTCAGCAGTGACATTAAGTTTATTGGATTAATAGAAAATATGAAATATGCATCATAACAAAATTAGACTTGTGCATAAATTTGGGCACGTTAACAGAGATATTACCTCAATACTTAGTTGAGTCTCCTTTTGCAAATATAACAGCCTCTAGACGCCTCCTATAGCCTTTGATGAGTGTCTGGAATCTGGACGGTGGTATTTTTGACCATTCTTCCATATAAAATCTCTCCAGTTCAGTTCAATTTGATGGCCGCTAACCATGGACTAATAATCTTTGTTCAGAAAACACCCCAGTACTCAGATGTTCCTAGGAAATGAAAGACATACCACTGTTATCTTTTTTGTTGAAAGTAGAGTAAATTATTATGCAGGCTGAGAGGGGTTCCCAAACTTTTTCATATGATTGTATTATATACAGTTAGAGACTTGTGGAACATAAACTTGGATATATTAAATATTCACATACTCAGCTGGTAGCACTGCAATCACTACTGCTGAAAGAACTAACTCACACCTTATCAGGGAAGCAGTTCATCTGAGGATGGAAAGAGCAAATATACAAACTGTGGACAAATGTAAGGTAGAAGGATTCAAAGCTGGCCAACCTCCATATACTGTAAGGAATGTTCGATAGCTTTTTACGTTGAAAGAATTGTCTCATCTCATGGCGAGTTACAGCGAGTTTAGGTGCTGTGGCACTTTTGTTACTGCAGCAAACTGGCTTGAACCTCCTATTTCAGATGCTATTCATGGCTGGATGGGTTTCATTTAATATGATCAGATGGAGTGGAAAAAGAAGGAGAGGGCCTGGAGACAAACGTGAATGAAAAATACAAGATGGAACCACATTACAATTATAAAGCTTAAATGTATGATCCAGACTTTGAAATGCTGACTGAATTTGTCCACATTACTATCTAGGTAGGGGTTGGATCATCCAGTTGAAGTTTATTTTTAAACTCAGTAACATTCTTAAAAAGACATACACCTTTTGTAGACACAAGAAACTGGACCTGCAGCAGTCAAATGTTAATGCCCTCAAATTTAGATCTGGATAGGTTTTACTGTGACCTACAAGTCTGTTATTGACAGCTGCCGCCATCCAGTATTCAAGCCAGAAGTTTTTATTGTTGTTTGCTTTATATATATATATATATATATATATATATATATATATATATATATATATATATATATATATATATATTCTGATCATGGCAGCGCCCGTGCAGGCTGCAGCTTACAGAGCTCCAGAGTCCGCAGTGTTTAGTGTTAATCTTTGTTCGTCTTTGTTAACTAGTATAAGTAGAAAAGTAGATTTAAGTGATAGTAGTACGCAGACATACATTTACGAGCAGCAAATCCTGCTAGATTTCCAAAGAAACTGCGCCGAAATATCCAGTGAGGTGACTGAGACGCTCCGCAGCCTTTGCTTACTTCGGCAACCTGAGAAGCTGAGTTGGCGAAAACGCAAGCGCAGAGATCGGAAACAGAAACAAGGTAAACGCGGCGGTGTTAGCAACAGGCTAAAAACTAACCCCACCAGACCTGCGATACCCTCTATTCTGCTTGCGAACGTCCGATCGCTGGACAACAAGCTGGATTATATAAAGCTGCAGCAGGCCAAGCAGTGGGAAATGAGAGACTGCTGCATTTTTATTTTCACTGAGACATGGCTCCAGGAAAACATTGCAGACTCGGCCATCCAGCTAGACGGACTGACCATCTTCCGAGTGGACAGAGACGCCTCTTTGTCCGGTAAGACCCGCGGGATCGGACTGTGTGTTTATGTGAACAGAGAGTGGTGTACGAACGCTGCCTCAGTTGCGCGACACTGTTCCCCGCAGAAAGAGGTTTTATCAGTAAGGTGTCGGCCATTCTACCTGCCGAGGGAATACAGTTGCGTGATGGTGGTGGCCGTCTACCTCCCGCCTAGCGCAAATGCTAACCAGGCGCTAGTGGAACTCTACAAGATCATCAGCAAACTGCAAACGACGCACCCCGAGGCATTTTTCATTATTGCTGGAGACTTCAATCATGCCAACTTGAAGTAATTTCTCCCAAAATTCTCCCGGAATGTGAACTTTGCAACTAGAGGGGGAAGCTGTCTGGACAATGTTTACAGCTGTCTGTCTGCACGCCCAACCTACCTGGAAAGGGGTCTCTCTTTGAACTGCCTTTCCCGAGGTTTCTTCCATTTTTCCCTACAAGGTTTTTATTGGGAGTTTTTCCTTGTCTTCTAAGAGTGTCAAGGCTGGGGGGCTGTCAAAAGGCAGGGCCTGTTAAAGCCCATTGCGGCACTTCCTGTGTGATTTTGGGCTATACAAAAATAAACTGTATTGTATTGTATTGTTTACACGAACGCTCCTGACGCCTACAAGGCATTACCCCACCCTCACCTGGGCTGTTCAGATCATATCAGCGTTTATGGTTCCTGCATACAAGTCCCTGCTGAAGCGCACTAAACCAGCCCGCAAGAGCATCAGAGTGTGGCAGGATGGTGCGGTTTCAGCTCTCCAAGACTGCTTCGAATTGACAGACTGGGACATTTTCAGAGAGGCTGCTATGGATGGTGACTCCATCAATCTGGAGGAGTACACAGACTCTGTGACTGGCTACATCTCCAAATGCATAGAGGATGTTACTGTTACCAAGGATGTTACCACAAGAGCCAACCAAAAGCCCTGGATGACAAGAGAAGTGCACAAGCTGCTCAAGATCAGAAATGCAGCCTTCAGATCTGGAGACAAGGCCGCCCTCAGGGTGACCAGAGCCAACCTGTCTCATGCTATAAGGAGAGCTAAGTGGGCATACGCGCAGAAGATCAACAAACAATTCAGCAGTACCAGAGACACACGTCATATGTGGCAGGGTGTTCAGGCAATTACAAACTACAAGCCCAATCCACACAGCAGTGATGGTGATGCCTCCCTTCCAGATGAGCTGAACAACTTCTTTGCACGGTTTGAGGCACAGATCAAAGAGCCTGCGAGAAAAGCAACACCTCCCTCCACTGACCAAGCAATCTGTCTCTCCATAACAGATGTGAGGAGGACTCTATCCAGAGTCAATCTACGGAAGGCTGCAGGACCTGACAACATACCTGGTCTTGCTCAAAGAATGTGCAAGTCAACTGGCTGGTGTCCTCACAGACATCTTCAACACATCTCTGAGCCAGTCGTCAGTCCCAGCATGCTTCAAGTCGACCACCATCATACCAGTGCCAAAGAAGTCATCAGTGACATGCCTGAATGACTACCGACCAGTTGCACTCACACCAATCATAATGAAAGGTTAGTCATGTCACACATAAAGACTAATCTCCCTGCCTCCCTTGACATTCTTCAGTTTGCATACCGCTCAAACAGGTCAACTGAGGATGCCATATGCTCTGCCCTTCATATCTCCCTGACACATCTGGATAAAAAAGACACATATGTCAGGATGCTATTCATAGACTTTAGCTCTGCCTTCAACACAATCATCCCTCCAAAGCTGGTTGTAAAACTGAGCAGGTTGGGCCTAAACACCACCCTCTGCAATTGGATCCTGGACTTCTTGACAGAGAGGCCCTAGTCAGTTCGGATGGGCCACAACACTTCCAGCATCATCATACAGAGCACTGGAGCACTGCAGGGCTGTGTGCTTAGTCCACTGCTCTTCACCCTGCTGACTCACGACTGCACAGCCATGCACAACACCAATCACATCATCAAGTTTGCGGATGATACAACGGTGCTGGGACTGATAAGCAGGGATGATGAAAGAGCATACAGAGATGAGGTGAAATGGCTGTCCGCATGGTGTGAAGACAACAATCTATCTCTCAATGTCGACAAGACAAAAGAGATAATCGTGGACTTCAGAAAATCACGTCCTGCCCACATCCCGCTCAGCATCAACGGTTTAGAAATGGAGATTGTTAGGAGTACCAAGTTCCTCGGTGTGCACTTAACTGAGGAACTTACGTGGACACATAACACCTCATCACTAATCAAGAAAGCCCAGCAGAGACTACACTTCCTGAGGCGGCTGAATCAAGCACGTCTTCCCCCTTCCATCCTCACCATGTTCGACAGAGGCATCATAGAGAGTGTCCTGACCAGCTGCATCACTGTCTGGTATGGCAATTGCAACATATCCGACTGCAAGCGCCTGCAAAGGATAGTGAAGACAGCAGAGAACATTATTGGGGTGGCTCTCCCTTCACTGCAGGACATATTTTACAAACGCAGTGTCCGCAAGGCCTGCTGCATTGTGCAGGACCCCTTACACCCCTCACATGGACTTTTCACACTTCTGCCATCCAAGAGAAGAAACTGCAGCATCAAAGCCAAATCTGCAAGGCTGCAGGAGAGTTTTTACCCCCAAGTTGTTAGACTCCATAACACCAGGCTGCCCCCGGGACCTTCCACACGGCTTCAACCACCACTAAAAACAGAACTTTTATACATGAAAACCACTATCCTGCTAAGATGAGTGTGCATGTAGAAAAGAACTGAAAATCTCATACTGACCTCTAAGGATTTTGACACTCTTGATATCCTTATGCTATGAAACATTCTGACCTGTCATTATTTACACACGTCTTAAACAACTATTATTATACACTGATAATTTCTGTATTATCTATATCTATTATTTATTATTTATTTACTTATTATATTACATATCTTACACATCACTATTGCTGCTACTTGTTTGTCCTATCTTTGCACAATGTCTTGTCTTGTTTGTGTTTTAATTATAAATTTTAAAATTTTTATTCTATTTTTAATTTACTATTTGCACATCATGTTGTTACACTGTGGACCCTGAGCTTCGCAATTTTGTCTACCTGTATACTTGTATATGGTTGAGATGACAATAAAGTTCACTTTGACTTTGACTTTGAGATATATATATATATATATATATATATATATATATATATATATATATATTGTGAACGCTGGCCCCGGCACAGACAGACGGACAACATAGTTCCACCACACACTGTTTATTTACACTATATTTACAATTATATAAAAGTGCACTCACACAAACCCCAGTGCCTTCAGCACCGATTCCCCAAGTCCAGGCCACACAGTCCTTTTGCCTTCCTGGCCGCCTCCCGTCCTCTCTCTCCAGTTCAGTCTTTCTGCCTCCCGACTTTCACCGCTGACTGGAGGGAGGCGGCCCCTTTTATGGGGAGCCGGATGGGCTCCAGCTGCTTCCCGGCACTTAACGGCGGCCACACCCCTGTGTGGTGGAAGTGCCGGCCGTGCACCCGGAAGCCATCTGTGTCTCCCCGGTCGTCTTCCCCCCGGCACTTCCTGGTGTGGCGGAAGTGCCGGGCTCCTGGGATAAACAGGCACTGGGGAGCCGCCTGGCGGTGGCCACGGGTCCCTACAGGGCTGGGCTTCCAAGCCCTGTACCCGAGGCCCCCTGAATAACCAGGACGGACGCCCCCACTCAGTCTGGAGGAGGCACACGCCCTCCTCTGGCCCTCTAACGCGTCCCGGCCGGGCTCCATCCCCAGCCGAGGACCGTACGGGGTAAACCGGCATCGGGGCGCCGCCTGGCGGTGACCACGGGCCCCTACAGGGTAGGGCTTCCATGCCCTCGACCCGTGGCTCCCGACAGAACCAGGACGGACGCCCCCTTGCAGTATGGAGGAGGCACAAGCCCTCCTCACGTCCTCCTGGGCATCCCGGCCGGGCTACACATATATATATAGTGATGTATGAGTCCCTGTCCCAAAGGCTAAGTCTTTAGCAAAACCAACTTTATTCAGCTTGAAACAGGACCTATCATTCTCCTATACAGAGACACAGCAATCAGGCAAGGTCATGATCATGTTAGTGGCCAAGTAATACTATTCCCTGGATTTGCAATGAACCTTGCATCACCCATCGATGGCAAGTGTTCATAGTGTGATCGTGATCTTTTTGAATTTGTTTTTGTGGTGAGCTACTCCAGCACTAGGAGTCTGTGGTTGCCCCAGCAACTGATAGGCTGACTCCCATAGATTTCCAGTCGCACTTTGGTACACTGTTTGGTGTTTCATCTCATTGGAGGGAGCCTCAAAAGAGTTTAGAAACCTTACTATATACATATATATATAAATATATATATATATATATATAGATATATATATATATATATATATATATATATAGATATAGATATATATACAGTAATCCCTCACTATATCGCGCTTCGACTTTCGCGGCTTCACTCTATTGCGGATTTTAAATGTAAGCACATCTAAATATATATCACAGATTTTTGCTGGTTCGCGCTTTCTGGACAATGGGTCTTTTAATTTATGGTACATGCTTCCTCAGTTTGTTTGCCCAGTTGATTTCATACAAGGGACGCTATTGGCGGATGGCTTAGAAGCTACCCAATCAGAGCACGTATTACATATTAACTAAAACTCCTCAATGATATAAGATATGCTTCCTGCGCGGTGCTTGATTGTTTGCTTCTCTCTATCTTTCTCACTCTCTCTGCCTGACGGAGGGGGTGTGAGCAGATGGGCTGTTTGCACAGAGGATATGGACGCTCCTCTACAAAATGCCGCTTTATCACGGTGCTTCTGTATACTTAAAAGCACTTATTGATTTTTTGATTGTTTGCTTTTCTTAGTGAGCGCTCTCTCTGACATTCTGTGCTCCTGACGGAGCTACTTTGAAGATAAGATATGTTTGCATTCTTTTAATTGTGAGAAAGTCTGTCTTCTCTGTCTTGTAATGGAGCACAGTTTAAACATTTTTTTTTTTTTTTATTAATTTTATTACAATCAATACATAGCAATCAAGTTTTTACAAAAAAAAGAATTATGTTAAGAACAGATCGATCCCCACCCCTGAGAGAGAGCAAGCCAAACGGTGTAAAATTTAAGGCTTGTAAAAATACCTAAATTAATAAATTCTCTGTGCTTTATAAACTTATTTTAAAATATTACTGATTAGATCCTGCCATGTTTTGAAAAAAGTCTGTACAGATCCTCTAACTGAGTATTTGATTTTTTTCCAATTTTAAATAGCATAACACATCAGTTTCCCACTGACTTAAAAGAGGAGAGTTTGCGTTCTTCCAGTTTATCAGAATAAGTCTGCGTGCAACAGTGTAGTGAATGCAATCACAATTGGTTTGTCCTTCTCCACTTTAAGCCCCTCTGGAAGAACCCCAAAAACAGCTGTTAATGGGTTAGGAGGGATTGTGAGTCCAAGGCTGTCTGAGAGGTAATTAAAAATTTTTGTCCAGAATAGTGTTAATTTGGTGCAGGCCCAGAACATGTGACCCAGTTTAAACATTTGACTAAAGGGTGTTATTTCATGTCTAGAGGGCTCTAATAATGTTAACAGGGTGGGAGAGTTTATAAGGGCTTAAAATATATAAAAATAACCATACAAACATATGGTTTCTACTTCGCGGATTTTCACCTATCGAGGAGGGATTACTATATATATATATATATATATATATATATATATATATATATATATATATATATATATATATATATATATATATATATATATATATATATATATAGTGGGCTATGGCCGGTTTGTCACCACGGCCAATACCTCCAGGCCACCAAATGGAGCTTTCCCTGCAGCATGGAGGTGCCCCGGATGCCAGCAGGGAATCGTGGACTATGGAGTTTTCCCTTACAAACCTGCTGGATACCCCAGGGGCCAACAGTAGACACTGCAGGGAGAAATAGAGAGTCATATGTGCCCTATAACCAGGAAGTGCGGCATAGGCAGAGCGACAGCAGAAGTGACGTACTTCCGGGATGAAGAAAATGACTTTTTACCTCACCCAGAAGTGATAAGGATCACATGAACTGGGGACTGGAACACTTCCGGGTCAGGGACTATGAAAGGACTGTGGCAGCTCCCAGATTGTGAGCTGAGCTGGGTGGAAGGGTGGCAACGTGTCTGGAAGTGGAGGATTGTATTATTGTGATTATTGTAGTGTATTTGATTAGTATAGTGGAGAGGAGGGTGCTTTGTGCACTGTTGTTTATAAATAAAGTCAAGTTGTGGACTTTTATCTGATGTCTGTCGACTTAGACAAGGGTTCAAGGGAGCGATAGCGCCCCCTATCTGTCACAATATATATATACAGTATATATGTATACTGTATGTGTGTATATATATATGTATACTGTATGTGTATATATATATATATATATATATATATATATATATATATATATATATATATATATATATATATATACTGTGTATATATGGTGATAAAAAATAAGAGACGCAAAAGTGCAAAAAGTGCGAAAGTCCGGAAGTGACATCATCTTGAACAGACGGAAGTGATGTCATCATTGAGGGACCAGAAAGTAACATTATCTTGAAGAGGCAGAAGTGACTTCATCATCGAGAGACCGGAAAAAGTGAAGTCATCACAATAAGTCGGAAGTGACGTCATCAAGAATGGACTGGAAGTGACATCATCACAATGAGTCGGAAGTGGCGTCATCACAGAAGGAGTGGTCTATATGGAGCCATTTTATGATACCGGAAGTGTTGTTGGTGAGAGTGTTATTGTT
Source organism: Polypterus senegalus (assembly GCF_016835505.1). Lineage (NCBI taxonomy): Eukaryota > Metazoa > Chordata > Cladistia > Polypteriformes > Polypteridae > Polypterus > Polypterus senegalus. The sequence continues at coordinate 43,750,953 of NC_053163.1, forward strand.
TTTCTTCTTTTGTTCTGTAGAGATAGAGAGATAGACATCAGTACCCCAATTCAATCTTTTATCTGGTATTATATCACTCACCTCAGGGCTTGTTGACTGTCTCCTAAGCGCACGTGTGCGACATGACCCCTCCCAAACCAAGGAGTCATAGATACAGGAGACGGCGTCGGCGCTGGCTTGGAGAGTACCTTGATGATAATTGACTCTGAATCTGTAAGGTTGTAATTCCAGAAACCACCTAGTGACATGAGGATTAGACTTTCAATGTAAACCATCCACTGTAAAGCGCCACGGTTCGTTACCAGGGTAAAGTCACGTCCCAAAAAGGTAGTATCTCAGTTGTGTCACAGCCCACTTGATTGCTAAGGCCTCTCGTTCCACTGCTGCATACCTGGTCTCCCGATCAAGCAGTTTCTGGCTCAGGTACATCATGGGGTGTTCAGCACCATCGATGCATTGGTCCTGTGTCCAACGCATCGGTCTGGAGGATAAAAGGACAAAAAAAGTTTTCAACACAGGTGCTGATATCAGGGTCATTTTTAAGTCACAAAATATGGCCTCACTTTTGTTATCCCAAACCACTTTAAGGGGAACCTTTTTCTTTTTAAATCAGTAAGGGGCATAGCCCTCTCTGAGAAGCAAGGAACAAAGCGGTGGTAGTAACTAGGTAGACACAGGAAAGCCTGCACCTGCCTCTTAGTTATCGGCCATTTAATGATGGCATCAATTTTAGAACACTGTGGCTTCACTGTACCTCCTCCCATCAGACAGCCTAAATAGTTGGCTTCTTTCACTCCAAAGAAACACTTCTTTGGATTGATCCAAAGCCTCACTTCTTTTGGTGTTAATAGAACAGCTGTAACATGCTGTACATGATCCTTTCAGGTGCCAGAATAGATGCCTACGTCATCCAAGTAGGCGGCACTGTAGAAATTGTGGGTCCGTAACAGTGTATCTACCAGACGCTGAAAAGTCACTGGTGTCCCGTGCAAATCAAATGGAAGGACAGTGTATTGCCAATGTCCGCTAGGAGTACTAAAGGCGTTTTTTTTCTTTGGCAGAACTCGTTAAGGGAATTTGTCAGTACCATTTAGTCATATCAAGTGTAGTTAGATTTTGAGCATTACCTAGCCGTTCGAGCAGATCGTCAACTCGAGGCATCAGATAAGCATCAAACTTGGACACCTGATTGAATCGCTGGAAGTCATTACAGAACCTCCACAATCTACCAGGTTTTGGAACTAAGACAATTGGAATGGTCCATGGGGTGTAGCTTTCTTCTATTACCTCCAAATCCAGCATTCGCCTAATTTCCAATTCCACTTCAGCCTTTTTTGCTTCGGGAAGCTGATATTGGTGTTCTTGGACAATTACTCCCAGGTCAGTAATGATGTCATGCCCAATCAGGGCAGTGTGACCAGGTCTGTGACCAGATCCGAAATTAAGGGGTTGATGTTCCATAGAAAGGGAGTGTGGTTGACCGGAGGGGAACTCCGCCACCCTATCCTTCCACGGTTTCAGCAAATTTACATGATAAATACGCTCGCTCCAGTCGATGATTAGGTTGTTTAACCAAATAATCGCCGAGCCCTTTTTGTTCCTTAATTTCATAAGGGCCTTGCCAATTGGCCAACAATTTATAATGGGAAGTAGGTACGAGCACTATAATACGATCCCTTGGGATAAATTCCCGGAGAATGATGTTCCGATTGTAATGTCGCGCATGCGCTGCTTGGGCTTTTTCCAAATTTTTTTTAGTACAGGTTTAATTTTTGCCAATCTATTGCATAATTGTGTGATATATTCTAATATATTAGAGGAAAGAAGAACCTCTTCTTCCTACCCTTCTTTTAGCATATCCAATAGACCCCGGTGTTGTCTACCATATAAAAGTTCAATAGAAGAAAAGCCCGTAGAGGTCTGTGGGACTTCCTGATATGCAAATAACACCAGGGGGAGTAAATGATCCCAGTTATGTCCATCTTCGCTAACTACCTTGCGCAACATCTGCTTAAGCGTCTGATTAAGTCGTTCTACCAGACCATCTGTTTGAGGGTGGTAGACCGATGTCTTGAGATGTTTTATTTGCAGTAACTTAGCAACCTCCCTGAACATTTCCGATGTGAAGGGAATTCTTTGGTCTGTTAGTACCTCTTTTGGAATCCCTACAAGAGCGAAAATCCCTACTAATTCCTGTTTGATTATTTTAGAGGTTACTGAGCACAAGGGAACAGCTTCTGGAAATTGAGTGGCATAATTTACCATAACCAAAATGTACTTATGAACACGCAATGAGGGCTCAAGGGGTCCTACGAGATCAACTCCGACCCTTTCAAATGGGATATCAATCAAGGGTAAAGGAATAAGAGAAGCGCAGTCTCTCCTAGGAATCTGATGAATCTGACATTCTGGACATGAAGTACAGAATCGTTTGACCTTCTCGTTTATTCCTGGCCAATAAAATCTGAACTTGATTCGTTCAAGGGATTTCTCGGACCCCAAATTAGCTCATAGGAATTGTGAATGAGCTAATTTATATACTTGTTACCGATAAGTATATGGAATTAACAACAATTCCCTTATCTCCCCATCATGCTCTGCCACCTAATACAAGAGATCATTTTTAAAAACAAAGTAGGGCATTCATGGCATGGAATCTTGGGACGATTGTCTATTTAATGAAACTACCGCAATTCTTGCAAAGTTTAAGGAATCATCGTTCCATTGCTCCCTTTTAAAAGAGGACAGCGTTAACCTAAACTGAGAAACTAATTCATGAATGGGATCTTGGCTGACCTCAATGGGTGGAGTTCCAAGTCCTCCGTGAGTTGGAATTCTTCTCGGAGTGCCTGAAGGACCCTCATCTCTATCAGATTGAGTGGCTACATTGGTCCTATGTGTTGTAATACACGGCATGGAGGCAGTTGGATTAGAGTTATCCCCATTCATTAACAAGCCCACATTTGTACAGGGAGTAATAATGTTTCTACCCCTGTTACTGTCAGACCAGTCCCGCCCTACTATCACGGGATACGGTAGATCGGGTAACACGGCAACCACCATACTTTTCATTACATTAACCACTGAGATGACACATGAGGTGGATTTGTAATAATGAGTTTCCCTGTGAATACTGTACATCTCAGACTGATCTTGATTTTTAACACTAGAATTACCAAAGCTTATGAGAAAACTCTTATCACATCTCCATTCAGTGTCTTTTGTCTTGTAAATGTATCAATAATCTCAAGCAGCAAGCAGCCTGCTACACCATCCCCCTCACCATCGGAGAAACTGCAAAAACCTCTCCCAACTGAAGCCTTGTTTATCACGGAGTCTGGTACATAGGCTAAAAAAATATATTGTTATTTGGAACATTTCACGTGTGTTCCGTGTCTACAAAGATCTGTGTAAGTGTAGGATGACAGAAATGTTGAACACATACCTAAAAGACAGACTTGTTTCATGTTTTAGTACTAACGATCAAATGTAGACATGATGTGTATAATGTGTGAAGACTGAAGTCCAAATATCAAATAAACACTTTCACAAAAGATACAAGTATAACAGAACAAATGTGCTATAACCGAAGAAAAAGAAATCAGGTTAGTGTTGCTGGTTATCCTGATTTCTTGGGTAGTACAGAGGTTAGAGCTGCTGACTCCTATTCAGATGGTCCTGGGTTTGAGTCTTAACGTCTCCCAAAATAAATGTTTTGAGTAGTGAGCTGCTCTTATTGTTACTATTATACAATAAAAGCATACATTTATGCTTTGCAAGAGCAACTCTCTATACTCAAAATGATAAACTTGAGAAGCTGCCAGCATTGAACCCAGAAACTCTTGATTGGGAGTCAGCAGTTCTTAACATTGCACCACACAAGCTGTCGCATCAGCCACCTACCATAACCTTCTTTCTTTTTTGTTGAGTTATATTCTTGAATAAGAGCGCACTTATTTTGTTATAGTTGTACTTTTTGTGAAAGTGTTTATTTGATATTTGGACTCCAGGCTTCACACTTTATACACATGTTGTAAATGTAGGAAGGATGGTCCTATTAACATTTGAATCTGATGATTGTATATAGCGCGGAACTGACCTCTCTGTACTATTCTGTCCTCTGCATCTCCTGGAGTTCAAAAGAATACCAACATGCAGCAACATGTGGACACTGGCCAAGATTGGAAAAAAAAAACAAACGCGGTCACTGACTACAGCCGCATGAAGGCATGCAAAAGAAAATAATGTTGCATTAGTGCAACAACGTTTTCCGAAATGTACAATAAAGGTCATTAAATGAATTATTCCAAATGTCATATATACCTCTCTTTTTGGTCAGTGCGGCTTTAACATCATGGATCAGAAGGTGCATACTAATTCAACGTGAGTAGGAACACTCAAGAATAAAACTGAATAAAAAAAAATTCACATCCACAGTCATTCTTAGTCATGCACTCCACGCACATCCATGTCCACAGTTTTTCCAGTCCCAGTCACGTTCGCGCACAAGATCTGACATGGTTTTCAAATAAAGAGCGGTTGTAACAAAACAAGTTTGTTTGTTATACCACTTCTTTATTTGAAAATGGCACCAGATGCGGGTGGTGGGGGGTGTGTGGGAGCTTGAAGTGAGTTAGAGAATAAAACTGAAAAAAAAACTGCTAACTTTAACTATAAATTTGCAGATGCAAATCAAATGTATGTTTTTATTGTATGATATTAACAGTAAGAGCAGCACTGAGAAACTTCTTTGCGAATTAAACTGCAGCGGTGGGTAGGAGGATGGGATACCAGGCTGCTTGCTGCTTATCGACACATTTACATGACAAAAGATGGTGATGGAGAGGTGAAAAAGGATTTAAGGTGGGCCGGATTTACGAGTTTTCTCGAAGGCTCTGTTAATTCTAGTGTTAACCACTGTTATGACAAAACATAATGGCAAGCACCAATGGAAATGTTACTCCTGAAATCAAATATCGCTGTCACCTTATACTCATTAAGTATTACTACTCTCATATAAAGGAGAGACAAAGGGTTGACTAAAGCATAATATCTCTCTCCTTTGCCGTTCCATGGGTTTCATAGTTGGAAACATGTGTCCAACCCTCCCACACTTGAAACAGTGGGGCGGGAGGAACAATTTTTCTTTCTCTCGTGCACAGACTTCTCTAAGTTGATGGGTAGGCTCAGGATAAGGTACGCAAACCTGTCAGGATTGACAAGTGGACCGTTCTGACCCGCCCGATTTGCAAACCACCCAGTGCCGCTCGACTACCTCTATGAGGTTGTCCATGGAGGTTACTTCTTGTTTGTGGACTTGCTGGGCGAGTTGGTCGGGGAGAGCATAAATGAAGGTCTCACAATCAAGGAGCTCGGCCATTCTTTGGGCAATATTTGCATCTGGCTGTAGCCAGCACCTGACTTTGCCCCAAACCTCGAAGGCTTGGATTCTTATTGGCTGCTCTGGATCAAATCTCCACTCCCACCATTCTCTCGCCTGCTGTGCCACTGATAGACTGTATGTTTTATAAACCTCTAATTTTAAGGTATCATAGTCGGCGGCCTGCTCCGCAGTAAGGTCATAATAAGCCCTCTGCGCTTCTCCCTTCAGATAGGGTACCAGAGTGTATGCCCACTCCGACCGTTACATTTGGCAGTACATTCAAAAATCATAAAATAGGATTCTACATCATCCCCCTCAGTTAGGTGAGCCAACTGAGGAGGAATAGACAGAGAAGTCTCCACTCTTACCGCCGCTGCAGCCCAAGCTTCCGATTCAGCCAGTTGGGTCCGAGTTTCTCCTACTTGTATCTTCAGTTGCTGAAGTTCATTCATCATGGTGGTTAAGACGGTGTTGAGGTCTTGTTCCTCAATTGTGACAAGAAATAAGATACGCAAAACTGCAAAGAAGAGTTGGGGAATTGCCCTGTATAATATATTTAATATTTTATTTTATATAATAACATATATATATATCCTATACAATAACACGTGTTTTGCCCTATTTGAGGCTTTTTAGGTGTATGCACTTTTGGTTCCCCTTGTTGAGATCGATTTCTCAGACGTCAGAGCCTGAGGCAACAGTGACGTCCGTTATTAACTGGGCCTCGACCGATCTGGTATGGAAATCTGTATTGTTGTCTGCATATTGATGTGGCAAAATTTTACAAATATTAACTGAATTAACTTTGCAAATAGGGGATTACAAGAGTAGGACTTTACAAACATAATCAGTGACTGCTCTTTAACACTGTACCAACATGAGGAAAAGCCTGTCTGGATTTATCATTTTGTAATAACCAGGACAGAATTGAGGGTGTAGTGGTGACCATAATGTATTACAATTCAAGTACCCCTAATATGTCATGTAAAAAAACAATTTCCCCTTGGGGATTAAAAAAGTATATTAAATCAAAGACTAGAACTGTTAAATTTAACTTTGGTAGGGCAAATTTTGAACAGAAGAGGCTAATTCTAAAAGGGATAAACTGGGATAAGTTAAGTGTGGAAACAGTCAAGGAGCAGTGGAAGAAGTCTAAAATATTTTATACAAAAAGCAGGACATGTATATTTAATAATTAGAATTAGTAGGAAATTAAAAAAATATATGCAGTAGGTAAGAAAGGAGTTGAAAAAGAATCTAATAAACAGTTATGTAAGGCATATCAGACCAATAACTCCAATGCAAACTGTAAGGTGTATGAGAGCATTAGGGGAACCATTAAGAAGAATGCTAGGTAAGCTAAATGGCAGTAAGAGAGTAATAAGCTGAAAGAGGACCCAAAGAGATTCTATCAGAATTTTACCAGAAAAAGAACAAGGAGGATGTGAAGGGTATAAGGAATGGTAAAAGGGAATAAAAAATACAGTCAGTGAAACAGAAAATGCTCTAAGCTTGCGTTTTTTCTTATGTTTTCCCATGTGAAGAAGTGCATAACCTCTCAGCAGTAACAGATACTAAGGAGGTACTGAGTGATTTGGAAATTGAAATGCGGAAAGTACTACTTAGATTAAATAGGCAGAAACGAAACAAATCACTAGGAGCAGATAATACTTATCCTCAAGTGCTTAAGGAATTTAGTAAGTACGTACATAAACACTTGATACAAATTTTAAGGAAGTCACTGCACATTCAGGGTTTAGTGTGTAGATTGGGGCAGAATTGGCGAAGGAAAGTGTGAGGGTGTGAGGACCCTTATCAGAATCAGGTGATGGCAGGAATGGTGTCACCCAGGGATCAGTGCTAGGGCCACTACTATTTTTATTATATATAAATGATTTGGATAGGAATATAAAAAACATACTGATTAAGTGTGTAGCTGATACCAAGCTAGGTGGATTGGCAAATAATCTAAAATCAGTTGAATTATTTACAGGGAAACTTGGACAGCAGAGAGGTTTGTGCAGATTTCTGTCAAATTACATTTAATGAAAGTAAATGTAAAGCATTACACATAGCAAGTAAAAATGTTAGATTTGAATACACAATGGGAGGTCTGAAAATTGAAAGTACACCTTATAAGAAAGATTTAGGAGTTGTAGTGGAGTCGTCACTATCAACTGCCAGATAGTATTCAGAAGCTATTAAGAAGGCTAACAGAATGTTGGGTTTTATAGCACATTGTGTAGAGGACCCAGGAGGTTATGCTGAAGCTTTATAAACACATTATTTAGACCTCAACAGGAGTACTGTGAGTAGTTTTGGTATCCAGGATACAAAAAGAGACATAGCTGCATTGGAAGAACTCCACAGAAGAGTGACTAGGCTGATCCCAGGGTTACAGGGGATGAATAATGAGGAAAGATTAAAAGAGCTGAGCCTTTGCAGTTTAAAACAAATAAGATTAAGAGGAGACATGTTCGAAGTGTTTAAAATTATCATGGGTATTAGTACATTGGATTGAGGCATAGTTGGAAATGTATTTAAGTAAATTTCACACAAACATTAGGAAGTTTTGCCTTACACAGAGAACCACAGAGACATAGAATATGTTATCAAGTAGTTTGGTCAACTAGGGTCTTTCAAAATTAGTCTTAATGTTATTTTGGAAGAATTAAGTGAATGGCCTGTTCTTCTCTAGATTGTTCTAATTTTCTAAAGCAGTTCAACAGTTGTTCTATTCTGAAATTAATAAAATTACTGTCACTCTGCTGAAATTTTATACTTTGCGGGTGTTTAGCTGTGTTTTCCAAGACTTCAGCGACATAATTCAGAAAATTTCCAGGAGCACTTGAAAATCTTTAACAGTAATAAGGTTGTATTATTTCACTATCATGAATCATTAGAAAATGTCCAGAGAAGAGTTAGTAAGCTGATTCCAAAACTGCAGAGGATGAGTTATGAGGAAAGATTAAAAGATCTGAGCATTTTCATTTTTAACAAAAGGAGAGTTAGAGGTGATGTGATTGAGAGAAGTTAGAATAGTAGATAGAGATTGTTACTGTAACGCCTTACTTATTGTGAAATAAACACAAATAACACAGATAAAGAGTTGGTGTTACCACTGTGATAACCCTGTATACTTGAATCAGGTTGAAAATAAAAGGTTTACTCTTTACAGACAAGAGTTCCAAACGGAACTGAGTAGAACTGGCAAGAAGGCAGAAACAAAATGGGAAAACAGCTCATTGCAAGTTGAAAACAAGCATACACATACACTAGCGTCATTTTAGCATCACCAAATCCTCAAAACTTCATGTCTTTGGAAGGAAACTGGAGCACAATCTGAAAACCCACCAGGAAAACATGTGAACTGCAAAATACTACAGCTCTGCCACCATGCCAACACATGTGTAATTATTATCAGTATTCATTATTTAAATTAAGTTAACGACTTATCTGTAAAATGTAACATACATACTTTAATGTATTTCATCATGAAAATGATATCCAGTATAAATCTAATGATTTGAAATGTGCAGAGAGCTAGAATATCATAAATGTAATGTGTTCTGTGTGTGCCGATTGCTGCTGTCAGTTCAGGATGAAGCCCCAGGAGCACGTAGTGATTAACAACTGGGTCGGTTTTAAGATAATGTTTAGAACGGTCTACATCTAATATATAAAGCAGAGTCGATGTATGTATGTGTGTGTGTATGTATGTATGTTTGTTTGTCAGCCATACAAATCTGCACCAAGCGTCCGATCGCCACCAAACTGGGGATGGGGCTCCTTTGTGACCAGCAAGAGGTCATGGGGTATGTTTGGTTGGGAAAAATGTTTGTGGTGAAGCACAGGGCACCTTTTCACCGACACAACGTTCGGCACACGTTCCCGTATTTATCATTGACAAGATGGCCGCACATTCCAACAGACATTCACGGCGGCGCCATCTAGCGGCACTTGGTCCCTGTGTGTCTCACTTTACCCATGTTTCTTTAAATTGCCAAAAGATGGCGCAAGTGTCCAAGTATGAGAAGGCTGACTGCTTTGATTGGGTGAAGGGGAACTGCCATATGGATGTAAAACGTCAAAGATCCAGTAAGCATGACCGGCTGACACACCCGCGTTTCCATGGGTCACACTCCCACACGCACTGATAGTGCCGTATTTCATTCACCAAACTCCTTTATATCGCAACACGTTTGAACAGACACCTTAAGAAGACATCATCCTTCCTCCACCATTTTCTCCACAATACCAGCGGTTGTATGTCACTTCTGTCTGTAGTTACCATCGCCAATGTCCGTTAGATGGCAGCACAGTTCAACACAGACGCTCCTTACAAACAGAGAACCCCTCCCCACCATTTTTCCCAGTACGGTTTCAGTGCTACTCTTTCTCACTGGCTTTCCGTATTTGTGGTGCTATTTGCTCCCTTTCTGACTCACAGTACAATTTCAGTGTTGCTCTTTCTGACTGACTGATGCTATTTGCTCGCTTTCCAACATATTGTAAATAAGGTAAATTCATCTCACGGTGGTGCTTATTCTGTACGTAATACAATGTAACACATTGTAATTGTCCTGCTTTTCGCTAATATACCTATGCCAAAGAAAAAAAACACATACAATTAGAATGTCCACTTCAGATGCCAGAAAAAAGTCTATTTGAAGAGCGTCTGAAATGCCACAGCAGACAGAATCCAGAGTGGAGGAACTTACAATAAAATGTGAATCACAAAACTGTTTGTTCTATTTCTATGTTCTGTTTCTTTCATTTGGGAAATTCGCCGGTTATACATTCCCAAGCAACACCGGGTACTCCTGCTAGTTAATGATAAAGTAAACTATGAGGTTAAAGTGGACATTTTGAGATTAAAGTCAAATTTTCTACTTTAATCATAAAATAGACCTTTTCACCATGCCCTTAATTTTTTTCCCCATAGCTCAAATATGCTGCCGTACATTCTGATGATATTGTGAAGGTGCAAAAAAAAAAAAGATGGCACATAAGATGGTATGTAAGACCTTTAAAATGTACTGTGTCATTACAATGGGGAACAAGCAACGCTTGAATATAAAAGCACCACAAACGTATTTGTATGTCGGCATTTTGCTTTACCATACCGAACCATTCATCAAATATTGAAGCACGCACATCGATCCTGGTGGATCCTAAAAGCGGCTTTCTGTCACATGTAGATAGTAAACAGAGACTTTGACGTCACATTCCGACTTTAATCACACTGCACCTCCCGTTTTTTTGCTGGTACTGCAACTCGCAAATGTGTCACATTAATTTCTGAGGACGTGCTCAGAGGACGCGTCAAATGAACACTGGGAACACGTGGCAACCATAAATGAGCCCTAAACCTTTAATATGTAATTTTATCTTGAGATAATAACTCTTTCTTATAAGAATATATCCTACGTGCAACATAGTAACTTCTACAGATATGAGATTATTTTGTGTGTGCGTTATATTATGTTAGGAAATAGGAAGCTGATTTTCCAGTTTCACAACTGTCTCTGATTTTTCAAACTCGTACAGTTTGTAAATCCAGATTTTTTTACGATTGCACTTCCTATTAGATAGATAGATAGATAGATAGATAGATAGATAGATAGATAGATAGATAGATAGATAGATAGATAGATAGATAGATAGATAGATAGATAGATACTTTATTAAACCGCAAGGGGAAATTCACATACTCCAGAAAGAGCATACTGATAAAAACAATAAAAACAATATTAAATAAAGAGTGATAAAAATGCAGTGCAAGTTAAAAAATGCAAGGTGGAGAGTGCGAGGCAGGTGTAACAGTCTATAATCTTGTATAATGTTAATGTTTACCCCTCCAGGTGGAACTGAAGAGTCGCATAGTGTGGGGGAGGAACCATCTCCTCAGTCTGTCAGTGGAGCAGGACAGTGACAGCAGCCTGTCGCTGAAGCTGCTTCTCTGTCTGGAGATAATATTGTTCAGTGGATGCAGTGAATTCTCCATGATTGACAGGAGCCTGCTCAGTGCCCGTCGCTCCGCCACAGATGTCAAACTGTCCAGCTCCGTGCCTACAATAGAGCCTGCCTTCCTCACCAGTTTGTACAGGGGTGAGGCATCCTTCTTCTTTATGCTGCCTCCCCAGCACATTACCATGTAGAAGAGGGCACTCGCCACAACCGTCTGATAGAACATTTGCAGCATCTTATTGCAGATGTTGAAGGACGCAAGCCTTCTAAGGAAGTATAGTCGTCTCTGTCCTCTCTTGCACAGAGCATCAGTATTGGCAGTCCAGTCCAATTTATATTTATAGGTCTGTACTCTCTGCACAAAGTCACCTCTGATAATCACAAGGTCCGGGAGGGACCTGGGCCTCCTAAAATCCACCACCAGCTCCATAGCTTTGCTGGTGTTCAGGTGTAGGTGGTTTGAGTTGCACCATTTAATAATGTCCTTGATTAGGTTCCTATACTCCTCCTCCTGCCCACTCCTGATGCAGCCCACGATAGCAGTGTCTTCAGCGAACTTTGTGGCAGGACTCCGAGTTGTATTGGAAGTCCGATGAATATAGGCTTTACCGTCATGCAGATAAAGCGATGGCAACAAACAGCAAATATTTGATTGATATTTCAATAAACCAATGGGCTTCATATATATTATTAATCTACATTCCACGTGCTTCCTGTTGGCTCCAATAAGACAGAAAATGAAAAGAAACGCCTGACAGGCGAAAACTGAGTACTGATTAGTGATGGCACTGCGAATGATATGTGAGTAGTAATGCATGATGAGCAACTCCTGAGTAGTGATGTACGACAAGTGATAAGTGACTACTGATACGCGCTACAGAGTAATACTGATTTTTGATGACTGAAAAGGTCAAAAATGACGATGTCCTAAATGGACACTGTAGGTGAAACAGGCAACCCTGAGCACAGAGCTAGTCATACACACACATACACCTAAATCAGCCACTTTTAAGTTGCAGGATGCTGTTGCTGGCTCATGAGCATATGAGATTTGTTCACAGTATAATCTACCAACCACTTTTTCTCCGCGATGTAACTGAAGGGATTGACACAGCTCTTTTTTGCCATTTTTAACTGTGCTACCCATCATTGTTAAATTTTATTTCCCTTTTGTAATCGTACTAATTTCTTCCTTCCTGTGTAGGGGATTGTGTTGTTGGAGGAATCAGGGGTAAAGCGAGCATGATTAGAAATGGGATAAAAAAAATACTTTTTGAGTTTTCTGTCCCTTCGGTGGGTGTAGGGGGAATTATATCATGAACAAATCACTTCCTGAAGCCGATTTTTGTTTCTTATATGCTCCCGACTCAGCCACAGGAACAGTATAATACAGTGTCATTGGATCGGGCAGTGAGAAGAGCAGTCTTGCATGAATGTTCATGAAACATAAGTACAGTATAACAATTACTCATCGAGAAGAAAAGAAACATTGCCTGTACTCAGAATTGAAATTGAAAGAGCACTGATCGGAAAACTAACCTAAACAGACAGCCTTTGGGTATGGTAATTGAATCAATGATGTTTGAGCAATAAAACTGCACACCGCAAGTCTTCAAAGTCATTCTAAGTAGTATTTACAAATCAAGCATAGCCTTGAGTCCCTCATCAAGCATTTTGTTCTCAATAAAGTCAAAACTTTGCTCTGAATCTGACTCAGCATTGTGTGTATTGATGCATAACTGTATGTAAAGATGAGCTGTTACACAGGCATTATATTTACTTCCATTTACACACAGCTGTGTAGTACAAATGACCAATCATAGACAACTATACATCATTAGAAATAAGAAATCCTGGGATGGAAGATTAGGAGAGACAGCCCCTTCTGGGTAGTTAGGGTGTGCTATGGTAACAAAAATATTTAAATACAACGCACAAAACAGAATGAAAGTAATCCTCTTCACAGAGCTAAATCTATCATTGTCACCTTTGAAATATAAAACTTTGTTCTTGCACAGAACTCTTCATTAAGTTCAGGCGCAGAGTGTCCTGACACCTTTCAAGACAAAATGCAATAATAGATTATACCAGTGCAGAAATGGAAAGCTAAGTTTGATGCTGGGAACTTCATAATAAGTAAGTTGGGGACCTTTTGTATAATTTAGCCTTCTAATTTGACATGATAATGGGAATGCTAGCGTTTCATTACCACCAGTTAAATGAATAGTTTGTTTCCTGTAGCTGTCTACCATTTTGCTGTTAATAGCATACTTGTGTTTTCTGTTACTTAAAAGACTCCAAACAAAAATATTGTCCAAGAGTTTTCTCAAAAAATCAAAGAAAGTCACTGGTTTCTGGAAAAAAATATACATGGGTTCATTCTACTTTGTTCTTTATTTCTATCAGGTTATCTTTATTGTTATCAATAAATGTAAGCACTTTAATTATGTACAGACTGCAGTAATTTATAGTTTGCTTAAGAAATTATTCTGGGAAAGCTACAATTATTCTGTCAGACTCAAGGTTAAAAAGAACACAGGGATGGTAGATTTAATTTAACAGTAAAAAGTTTCAATGTTCAGAATTAGTTAAATAAGAGAGAAACACTCACAAAAGTCACATAAATATTTCAAATTCAATGTACATTTCTGCCAAATTTTGGGACATGCACACTGTTTTTATTTTCCTTTTGTATTTTTACATTTTTTTATGTTTTCTGCATTTCTAAATTAACTATTCCTAATATCATGCACCTACAATATGTTTTGTTAACTTATAACTATAAGTATGAGTTGAACGCACATGGGTAATGATGGAGACACCTGGGGTCTCATGTATCAATGGTGTGTACACACAAAAATGTTGCATACGCCTGTTTCCACACTAACATCACGATGTATAAAAACCAAAATTGGCATAAAGCCACACACATTCTCACGCCAGCTTAATTCATTACATATGCAAGTTTTAGGCTTGGTTTTGCAAACTGGCGGTACCCAGCGTCAAAGCAGCGCTACTGTTCTTGTGTTGTTTCCCTTCATTTTTTTAGATTCACATCCCTGACGTGGCTTTATCAAATACACTGAAATTAACCACATATCGTTTATTAGTTTAAGGCATCTGATTGTAATTCATTTGTAACAATATAATGTTCCACAGAACGGCCAAACTATTCCGAATACCACAGTTGCTTTAGCATTGTTACTCTCTGTGTACCACTAAGAGTATTTTAACCAACTGTGTCTGATTGTGGAATCACAGCTCTACAGCAGCTGTTCAGAAAGAGGATTATCAGGATACAGCATCTAGCACACGCTGCCTCAGCCATACACACAGTCTATTTGAACTGTACCCATTTGGTAAGTGATTCAGGGCCTTTCTTTTAGGGACCTCGTGGTTCAGAAACAGTTTCATCCAAAGAGTTCTAAACACACTCAATCAGTCCATCAAGTGCTCCTAGTAGAACTGTTTGAACTTATAAGTAAATTTACTGCTCTGTAAACTTGCACTACAGTTGTAATATTGCACAACCTGAGCCACTTTATGAACTGTTTGTACTATATATACATGTCTATTGTACTTATGTTTTCATATTGTATATGTTTCATTGTTTTTTATTGTATTATTATTATTATTACTGTTATTATATCATTTTATAGGAAAATAAGTTTATGGAGGATTTGCATATTGAAATCTCATTGTACCGTACAATAACAATAAAGGAATTCAATTCAATTCAATAGAAGAAAGCGCGTATTTACATATGATGACAACTGGCTTCTAAGTCAATTTAAATTTCCAAACACTATGTTCTTGGAGCTCTTGATATCATTGTTAAGATGAAATGCAGTGAAGTATGTATATTACATTATTAATGTAGTATATTACATTTTTAACTTTATTTAAATAATGTATACTGTTAATAATTAAACGTGCGGGCATGGTGGACAGCGGTAGCAATGAGCTGGTTCCCCATTCAGGGATTGTTCCTGCCTCGCACTGTATGCTTGCTGGGACTGGTGCGACCCAGGATGGATAGAATAATTAAATATGTACTACAAAGATATTTCAATGTTCCTAAATTTTGAAGCATTCTGACCTTACAGACTGCTTGACATTTATTACAGAATTTATTGTGTGGCGACTGGTTACGTGGAGAAAGGAAAGGAAGGACAGCAATTGGAGGTTAGTACGTTTAAAAGAAACAGTACTGCTGCAATTAGTGTTTTGAACGAGGTATGCGCATGGCGCAACAATCATCTTGTGAGAGGCAGGAACAATCTCTGGATGGGGCCCCAGCTCATTGCTACCACTGTTTCCCCATGTTTAATACATGCTTTAATTCCTATCATCATGAAAATATCAAGTATATATCTTAGTATTTAAATTGTTCAGAGAGATGTGATATCATGAAAGTAATGTATTCTGTGTCCTGTCAGTGTAAGACAAAACCCGTTTAAGAAGCATGTAGTGATTCACACACATACAGTACATAGAACAATACATACAATATTAAGTATTTAATGTGATACTTTAGTTACGATGGGATTTGAGAAACTAGTAAATTAAATGATTTTAAGATTAAGTATATTACATTCTGCTTTAATGACAAAATAAACTATGTGATTAAAGTGGAAATTTCAAGATTAAAGTTGATATTTCAACCTTTTTTTTCCACTGTGTGCCCATTTTTTTTTTTCTTTTCCCTATTATTTTAATACCCTTACATGTGACATTCAGATGGTGGACTACGACTCAAGGCGACATTTAATATATGAAAACTTTTTTATTAGGCAACTTTCTGAATTTGAACTTTCGAATTTCTCCGCCGCTCTATGGCACTTGATCAGCATTCTTTTGTTGTTTATACCACTGATTAAACCAAGAAATAGTATGTTTTTCCTTTCCTCCCCTTGGTATTTGCTGAAATTCTTCTTTTTTCCCTGTGCTTTTGCCATTGTCATTTCACAGAATACTGAACTTAAAGGACTATTTATATTGATTTGCATATTCAAAGAGGCATAATTCTGGGAGAAGTCGAGGTGGAGCTGGAGGCGCATGAGAGTACGATATATTTCACGCTGACCGAGCTTTATGTAGCAGAAGATCATGGGCGTTGATGTACACACAGATTTATACATCTGGATTTTTTTGTGTATACGTACGTACATTTCTGATTTTGTCCATATAACATGTTTTAGTGTGAATTCTACATACGCCTATATCCATTAGGCCCCTGGAGAGGAGTGATTGGGAGGATCTAAACCCGACCCGGCTCTAATTTAGTGTCAATTTCAAATACCTTTGCCACTGGGTGGCATTTAGCATTAATTGCTGGTTTATTATAGTTTGGAATTTTAAAATTATGCTCTATGGAATTGCCAATTATGAATATTTTATTGTTCTCAGCCTCCACAGGCACTCTGCAGAGTGCCAATTGGTGACCTGGGGCCTCATGTATAAACGGTGTGTACGCACAGAAATGTTGCGTAAGAACTTTTCCACGTTCAAATCGCAATGTATAAAACCTACACTTGGCATAAAGCCACGCACTTTTCCACGGTACCTCATACCTTGTCATACGCAAGTTCTCCGCTCGGTTTTGCAAACTGGCGGCACCCAGCGTCAATGCAATGCTACTGTTCCTGTGTGGTTACACCTTATTTTCCTGACGCGGCTTTATAAATACACTGAAACTAACCGCATATTGTTTATCAGTGTAACGCATCTGATTGTAATTAACTTGTAACAATATAATGGTCCAGGGAATAGCCATAGTATTCCAAATACCATAACTACTTTAGCGTTGTTACTCTAACTGCACCTTCTTCTTTCAGCTGCTCCCGTTAGGAGTTGCCACAGTGGATCATCTTTTTCCATATTACTCTCACTGCACCACTCGGAGTATTTATATCACTGTATCTGAGTGTGAATCACAGCAGCAGCTGATCGGAAAGAGAATTATTGGTATACAGCTTCAAGAACATGCCGTCTCAGCCACGGCAAAACGTTTCAAAGCCTTTCCTGTACAGACCTTGCGGTTCAGAAACAGTTTCATCCCAAGAACTTTAAACACACTCAATCAAGTGCTCCTTGTAGAAATGTTTATACTTATAAGCACAATTACTTCACTGTAAACTTGCACTACAGTTATAATATTACACAACCTGTGCCTCTTTATAAAGCGGGTATTTACATATGATGATAAAACTTTAACTTTATTTAAATAATCTATATTCTTCACTGGGACTGGCGTGAAGGATAGAATAATTAAACATGTACTACAAAGATATTTCAATGTTCCTTAAACGTTTTGAAGAATCGGATGGATTAACGTCTATTACAGAGCTGATTGTGTGGCGATCCACCGTGCATAAGATAACATATTGACATTGGACTTTCTCTATTGGACATAGAGCCGCCCATGAGTACTACTGCAATAAATAATTTCATCGAAGGTCGCACATAATCACTGCACCGTGAAACCCATATTTAATAACGTGCTTTAACTTTCATCATGAAAATGATATCACGTATACATCTCAGTATTTTAGTTATTCAGAGAGCTGTAATATCATAAATGTAATGGATTCTGTGTCCTGTCGGAGGAAGAGAGCCGGTTTAAGAAGCATGTAATGATTCACACACATAGAGCACATAGAAGATCACATACAAAACAAAGCATTTAACGTGCTACTTTAATTACGATGTGATTTGAGAACCTGGTTAATTAAATGATTTTAAGATTAAGTTTATGATGTTCTATTTTAATGACAAAATAAACTACGTGATTAAAGTGGAAATTTCGAGATTGAAGTTGTCATTTCGTGCTTTTTCCCCACTGTGTGCCTTTTTTTTCTCTGTACCCTAATAAGCTTTAATATGACACTCAGATGGTGGGCTACGTCTTGCCTTTTCACGGCGACTTTACCTCCACTTGGTATTTGCTGAAATTCTTCCATTTTCCCTCTTCCTTTTCCCATTGTGTTTTCACAGAAGGCTGAACTTAAGGGCAATTTATATTGATTTGCATATTCAAAGAGGCGTAATTCTGGGAGGAGTTGGGGCGTTACATAAAGCGCGTGCACGAGCGTTACTTTTCACGTTGACCGGGATTTATGTAGCGGAAGAATGTGGAAGTTGGAGTATGCACAGATTCCTGCATCCGGATTTTTCTGTGCGTAAGCACATTTCGGCTTTTCTGCTTACGCCATGTTATAGTGCTAATTCTACGCACGGCAATATACATGAGGCCCCTGGGCACTAAATTTTGGCTTCTTAGTCCCCCCATTTCACTGCTACCTACTTGCCCGGTGGCTGAACTGGTGCAACTGATTTTGTCCATCCATGCCCCTTATTGCGCTAATGATTATCACCTTTTGGCATTTTGCCATCTTTCTCCTTTACCTCTTTCTAAACTATTGATATTACTAATCTTCCACCCTGTCCTTGGTGTCAGTTTTCAGGGTGTCAGTTCATTGGTGAAGTAGACACAGAATTCATTGAATATCAGTGTATTCGAGATTTTTTAAAGTTATCTATAAGTTCAGTGCCTTTCAGTGTTTAACAGTGATTAAACTTTATTAGTGAGATTAAAATTATGCGTAAACATAACAATACCTTATTAATATGCAGAATCATTAAGTAAAACAGTAAGTGCTCAATAAAATGAATACTTAATGATATTATACATTCTAATTTCAATGCATACTGTATTCTAATTATCTCAGTGTGAATTTATATATATATTCATGTAGATATATTTCCATATTATTAACACTAGAATTACCAGAGCCTACGAAAAAACTTGTAGATCTGTCCCACCTTAAATCGCTTCTCACCTCCCCGTCTCTGTCTTTTGTCCTGTAAATGTGTGGATAAGCAGCAAATAGCAAGCAGCCTGCTATCACATCCTCATACCCCGCACAGTTTTCTCAGCTCTAGTCTGTTTACCTGCGTGTCAGTTGCTTAAAGTTGTATAGAATGAGAAGTCAAGCAAAATCACACTTTTTATAAATACTATGTTGTTATTTAGAACACTTGCATTTCATGTGTGTTCCGGGTCTACAGTGATCTTTGATTACCAGTCAACAGCTGATACCGTTGCGTCACTGAAGCTGTCGAAGCAACTGCGTGTCAATGTCGCACCCTAACGCGGGTACTTTTTCTTCAGTTATATTCTTGAATAGAAGCACACTTGTTCTGTTATATTTGTACCTTTTGTGAAAGTGTTTCTTTGATATTTGGACTTCAGGTTTCACACCTTATACACATGTCATAAATGTAAGAAGGACGGTCCTTGGGTGTGTTTGGAACTGTTAACATTTGAATCTGATGATTGTATATAGCGCAGAACTGACCTGTCTGTACTATTCTGTCCTCTTCATCTCATGGAGTTGAAAAGAGATACCAACATGCAGCAACATGTGGACACTGGCCAAGATCGGCAAAAAAAAAAACAAACGCAGTATGTCATGACTACAACCGCATGAAGGTATGCAAATGAATATAATGTTGCATTAGTGCAACAACATTTTCCGAAATGTACAATACAGTTCATGAAATGAATTATTCCAAATGTCATATATACCTAAGTCTCTCTTATTTTGTCAGAGTGGCTTTGACATCATGGATCAGAAGGCGCATACTACTTCAGCGTGAGCAGGAACATTCAAGAATGAAACTGAATAAAAACAATTCACATCCACAGTCATTCTCAGTCACGCACAACACTCACACCCGCGTCCACAGTTTTCCCAGTCTCATTCGTGCACAAGATCTGACACGGTTTTCTAATAAAGAGGGGTATAACAACTAAGTTTGTTTCTTATACCACATCTTTATCTGAAAATGGCGTCAGATCCGGGGTGTGTGTGGGAGCTTGAACGTGAGAGAATAAAACTGAA
Source organism: Polypterus senegalus (assembly GCF_016835505.1). Taxonomy (NCBI): domain Eukaryota; kingdom Metazoa; phylum Chordata; class Cladistia; order Polypteriformes; family Polypteridae; genus Polypterus; species Polypterus senegalus. The sequence goes on from NC_053163.1 coordinate 43,771,212, forward strand.
AAAAAAAACGCTAACTTTAACTATAAACTATATATATATATATATATATATATACTGCTGTCATAGTCCGGCTCCACTGAGAGACTGAGGAGATCGTTCCTCCCACACACTATGTGACTCTTTAATTCCACCTTTGTAAACGCTAACATTATTCAAAGCTATTGTCTGTTTTTACCTGCATTTTTGTTACTCTTTAATTTAATATTGTTTTTTGTATCAGTATGCTGCTGTTGGATTATGTGAATTTCCCCTTGGGATTAATAAAGTATCTATCTATCTATCTATCTATCTATCTATCTATCTATCTATCTATCTATAAATTTACAGACGCAAATCAAATGTATGTTTTTATTGTATGATATAAACAATGAGAGTAGCTCACTACTCAAAATGGTAAAGTTAGGAAGCAGCTGATATCGAAACCGCGACCTCTTGATTGGAAGGCAGCAGTTCTTAGCATTGCACCACGCAAGCTATCATATGAACCCGCCTACCGTAACCTGTTTTCTTTTTTCTTCGGTTAAATTCTTGAATTAAAGTGCACTTGTTTTGTTATACTTGTACCTTTTGTGAAAGTGTTTATTTAACATTTGTATTTCAGGTTTCACACATTATACATTTCAAGTCTACTTTTTGTCAATTATTAGTAATACATGAAAAACGTTTTTAACAGAGATTGTTGATGACACAGAACACACATGAAATGTATGTATTCTAGAAGCTCCAGCACTTCATTCAAAGATAAACACTGAGCACTGAGAAACTTCTTTGCAAATTGAACTTCGGCGGTGGGTGGGGGGATGGAATAGCCGGCTGCTTGCGTGCTTGTCTTAATCGGCACATTTACAGGACAAAAGACGCTGAGGGAGAGGTGCGAACAGATTTAAGGTGGGTCGGATTTTCGAGTTTTCTCGTAGGCTCTGGTAATTCTAGTGTTAACAGACTTTTATTTTTTCATTATTTTTTGTGCTAACCAAAAATCTCTACCTCTCCAGAATGACCACGTTAAGGATTTGTTCTGGAAATTTAAATGCACGTTAAGTGCTTAAATGGTTAAAGTTATTATTTCTTAATGTAGCATTTTACACCATTAATAAAATGTCGAACAGAAGGATGAATTCACATTGAACATGTGCTTGTGTTTTAATTTTCTAAAAAAGATTGCTACAGTTACAATAGCTGTTCTATAAGAAATAAGATATACTAACATTTGTGTAATGGAAGTGGGAAAGAATATAATAAAATATTTTTTTCTTATAAAATATATTGTGTTGATATTAACTGTATTGTTTGTGGACACATCGTACTTTGTGTTATAGCAGTAGTTTTAATAATAAGTATGTTAAAGTCTTCTACGTCCAGAATAAGAAATGCCGCTTCATTAGAGGATTCGGAGAGAGAAATGGGTGAGAAGTTATAGTTCTAAGAAGGGAATGGGGGGCAACCAGTTGGGTATTTTTTATACTGTATGTTACTTTAATTGAGATTTACATTTATTTAACTCTGCTTATTTTAAAAAGTGGAACATATAAAACCATGAAATGCCCTCATAGCTTTGCAGATGTAATATCATGGGCTTGGGCACAAATAAGTTGCCAAATATAGTGCAGTTCTATTCTCCATTACAATGTGAAATGTATTGCTTTATTGATTTGTAGATTGACAGCTTTATAGCAGACAATATTATTTTCAAACCAAATGGAAAACAACATTATCACAAATGTGTTATACTCTTAATCCTGGAATACATGCATTATATGTCCCCTATTTTTTATTTACTAATTTATGTCTATCCAGTAGTCCTCACTCTGTAATTTAAGACTCCCACCTTCTATGCATAGGCAGAGATTTCAAATGTGTTCTAAAATTCCCAAATATGTATTACTTATAAAATCAGTTACTGCTATACTATCTTGCACAGATTCCTCTGGAGACTGTAATCCTTGATGTTTTCTGTTACTTCTGTTGCTTGGCTAAACAAAGTGAAGCTCTCATATAAATTAAATTGATCTGAATATTTTTAAAATATACAAACATAATTCGACATTGATTCAGTTAAATGTTACATTCACAAACCTGCTTAATTAATTTCTTAGTCATAGGTGGCAAGAGCATATTTTAGAAATCCAGGTTAGGGAGCAATTCCATCATAAAGTTCACTCACACCGTGCCAGTTTAGCATTTCCACTGAAGTTAAAATACATATTTTCAGCAATATGTGAGGGAAAACTAGGAGCAACCATAGGAATGCCTACACAAGCATGGTTAGAATGTACAAGCTCAACACTAGTAAAATCCAAGCACAGGAGTCAAGCCAAGGACAATGGACCCAAGAGTGTGGAAGAAAACCCCACAAGGAAGACAGGAATAGTTCAATCAATTAGATTTTTATTCAGTCACAGACGAGTACCTGGATTCTGTGTTGCAAGGCAGCAGAGCAAAGTTATATTTTTTGATTGGCTTTTTATAATTTCTTCTTCCTCCCCCTTCCCCTTAATTAAAAAGCATAATATCATTTTCTTAAGCATTTTATTTTATTATGATAATGGGCCATCTGTTCTTTTTTTATTCTACTTGTCAGATAGTCCCTAAAGAAGGAAAGTTCATCTTTCCTGTGTCAAATAGATGTGTTCCCAAAGAAACTAATGATTGTTTTTGTTCAGCTTACTGCACTGTCCTATGACAGACGCCTGTATGAATAACCTGCCGTTATAGCAAAACGGCTTTGTCAGCTATTAACCGTAAGTAGCTTGCAAGCATTTCATTTTTTTCACAAGAGACACTAGCACTTGCCACTGTACCACCATGTTGCCTTATAATGTATTTTAAAAATGAAAAAGAAACATAGTGTATGAACATGTATCATATCAAACACTAAAGGGACTTGTTCTAACTTAATAAAACTAAAGATTTTTCAGAAAGTCAAATGCAATAATCTAAATATCTGTTCCTAAAATACATTTTTCATGTACATGAATTCAATGATAAACGCATAAGGTAATTAAACTATGTAAAAAAAAATATATAGATACCTAAACGACAGTTGATCAATCAAAATGGTACCATGTGCTTCCTGCATTTCAGAAATTTGACTTTTTCCCAATTTTAATTTTTAGGTTAAGAAACAGTATATTTCTTCTCTAGATGCCATTTATACTACTTAATAATGCTCTGATTACTTTATTTTGCTTTAGGGCACTTTTTTAGTAAGTGCAATTGAATCTTCCTCATTTTGTCTGCATTGTTGACTGGAGTCACAAAGGAGAGTACAGAGTGAAAATGCTTTGTAAATCCTGAACACCTATATGCATACTTAGTGCTTATATTATGTACTGTACACCATACAGTGCATCAAAGTAATACATTTTCAAAACCTATTAATTTATATATTGTACAGTTCTTGTTATTAATATCAGAGCCTTTACAGACAATGATATATTTTACTGGAATTTTGGGTTTTTCGCTGATATGAAATATCAGTTCTAAGGTCAATCTCACTCTAATCTACATATAGATTTAATTTTAGTTATGCTCCTCACATTTGTGTTTTGAATAAACTATACCTTATTAACTCTGCTTCATCAAATGAATGTATTACTTGCTTTATATAATGATCTATGCTCTATAATGAAAAGAACCAAAAATGACACATTTTACATTTAATCATTTTGGATCTCACCCCTCCTTGAACCGTCACCTTATCGTGGTGGAGGGGTTTGCGTGTCCTAATGATCCTAGGAGCTATGTTGTCCGGGGCTTTATGCCCCTGGTAGGGCCACCCAAGGCAAACTGGTCCTAGGTGAGGGATGAGACAAAGAGCGGTTCAACAAACCTCTGATGAAGAACAAAAACCTTGGACGGCGTTTTCCCTTTCCCGGACGCGGGTCACCGGGGCCCCCCTCTGGAGCCAGGCCTGGAGGTGGGGCTCGATGGCGAGTGCCTGGTGGCCGGGCCTGCACCCATGGGGCTCGAAGAGGTAACGTGGGTCCTCCTTCCCATGGGCTCACCACCTATGGTAGGGGCCAAGGAGGTTGGGTGCAGTGTGAGTTGAGTGGTGGCCAAAGGCGGGGACCTTGGCGGTCTGATCCTCGGCTACAGAAACTGGCTCTTGGGACGTGGAATGTCACCTCTCTGAAGGGAAGGAGCCTGAGCTAGTGCTGAGGTCGAGTTTCCAGCTAGATATAGTCGGACTCACCTCGATGCACAGCTTGGACTCTGGAACCAATCTCCTTGAGAGGGGGTGGACTCTCTACCACTCTGGAGTTGCCCCCGGTGAGAGGCGCTGAGCAGGTGTGGGCATACTTATTGCCCCCCGACTTCGAGCCTGTGCATTGGAGTGGGACAAGAGGGTGGCCTCCCTCCGCCTTCGGGTGGGGGGAAGGGTCCTGACTGTTATTTGTGTGTATGTGCCGAACAGCGGTTTGGAGTATCCACCCTTTTTGGAGTCTCTGGAGGGGGTGCTAGAGGGCATACCTTCTGGGGATTCCCTCGTTTTGCTGGGAGACTTCAATACTCACGTGGGCAATGACAGTGAGACCTGGAAGGGCGTGATTGGGAGGAATGGCCCCCCCCGATCTGAACCCGAGCGGTGTTTTGTTATTAGACTTCTGTGCTCGTCACACCCTAGGCCTCAGTTCGATGATCGACTTTGTGGTCGTGTCGTCGGACTTGCGGCCATATATCTTGGACACTCGGGTGAAGAGAGTGACGGAGCTGTCAACTGATCACCACCTGGTGGTGAGTTGGCTTCGATGGTGGGGGAAGATGCTGGCCAGATCTGGCAGGCCCAAACGTGTTGTGAGGGTCTGCTGGGAACGGCTGGCAGAGTCCCCTGTCAGAAGCAGCTTCAACTTCCACCTCCGGCAGAACTTCAACCACGTCCCGAGGGAGGTGGGGGACATTGAGTCTGAATGTGCCATGTTCCGTGCCTCTATTGTTGAGGCGGCTGACCGGAGCTGTGGCCGCAAGGTGGTCGGTGCTTGTTGTGGCGGCAATTCCCGAACCCGTTGGTGGACACCGGCGGTGAGGGATGCCGTCAAGCTGAAGAAGGAGTCCTATAGGACTTTTTTGTCCTGTGGGTCTCTGGAGGCAGCTGATAGGTACCGGCAGGCCAAGCGGAATGCGGCTTCAGTTGTTGCTGAGGCAAAAACTCGGGCATGGGAGGAGTTTGGAGGCCATGGAGAACGACTTTCGGACGGCTTTGAGGAGATTCTGGTCCACCGTCCGGCGTCTCAGGAGGGGGAAACAGTGCAGTGTCAACACCGTATATGGTGGGGATGGTGCACTGCTGACCTCAACTCAAGACGTTGTGGGTCGCTGGGGGGAGTACTTCGAAGATCTCCTCAATCCCACTAACATGCCTTCCAATGAGGAAGCAGAGCCTGGGGACTCTGAGGTGGGCTCTCCCATCTCTGGGACTGAAGTCACCGAGGTGGTCAAAAAACTCCTTGGTGGCAGGGCCCCGGGGGTGGATGAGATACGCCCGGAGTTCCTTAAGGCTCTGGATGTTGTAGGACTGTCTTGGTTGACATGCATGGACATCGGGGACAGTGCCTCTGGATTGGCAGACCGGGGTGGTGGTCCTCCTCTTTAAAAAGGGGGACCGGAGGGTGTGTTCCAACTACAGAGGGATCACACTCCTCAGCCTCCCTGGAAAAGTCTATTCAGGGGTTCTGGAGAGGAGGGTCCGTCAGATAGTTGGACCTCGGATTCAGGAGGAACAGTTTGGTTTTCGTCCTGGTCGCGGAACATTGGACCAGCTCTACACCCTTAGCAGAATCCTGGAGGGTGCATGGGAGTTTGCCCAACCAGTCTACATGTGTTTTGTGGACTTGGAAAAGGCGTTTGACCATGTCCCTCGGGGAATCCTGTGGGGGGTGCTCCGGGAGTATGGGGTACCGGACCCCCTGATAAGGGCTGTTCGGTCCCTGTACAACTGGTGTTAGAGCTTGGTCCGCATTGCACAGTAAGTCGAGCCCGTTTCCAGTGAGAGTTGGACTCCGCCAGGGCTGCCCTTTGTCACCGATTCTGTTCATAACTTTTATGGACAGAATTTCTAGGCGCAGCCAGGGTGTTGAAGGGGTCGGTTTGGTGGACTCAGGATTGGGTCACTGCTTTTTGCAGATGATGTTGTCCTGTTTGCTTCATCAGGCTGTGATCTTCAGCTCTCTCTAGAGCAGTTCGCAGCTGAGTGTGAAGCGGCTGGGATGAGAATCAGCACCTCCAAATCCGAGACCATGGTCCTCAGCCAGAAAAGGGTGGAGTGCCCTCTCAGGGTTGGGGGTGAGATCCTACCCCAAGTGGAGAAGCTCAAGTATCTCGGGGTCTTGTTCACGAGTGAGGGAAGGACCTTGAGATTGACAGGCGGATCGGTGCAGCATCTGCAGTGATGCAGGCTCTGCATCGGTCTGTCGTGGTGAAAAAGGAGCTGAGCCGTAAGGCAAGGCTCTCAATTTACCAGTCGATCTACGTTCCTACCTTCACCTATGGTCATGAGCTATGGGTAGTGACCGAAAGAACGAGATCGTGAATACAAGCGGCTGAAATGAGTTTCCTCCACAGGGTGTCTGGTCTTTCCCTTAAAAATAGGGTGAGAAGCTCAGTCATCCGGGAGGCGCTCAGAGTAGAACCGCTGCTCCTCCGCATCGAAAGGAGTCAGATGAGGTGGCTCAGGCATCTGATCAGGATGCCTCCTGGACGCCTCCATGTTGAGGTGTTCCGGGCATGTCCAACCGGGAGGAGGCCCCGGGAAAGACCCAGGACACGCTGGAGGGACTATGTCTCCCGGCTGGCCTGGGAAATGCCTTGGGATTCTCCCGGAAGAGCTGGAAGAAGTGGCCGGGGAGAGGGAAGTCTGGGTCTCTCTGCTTAAGCTGTTACCCCCGCGACCCGACTCCGGATAAGTGGAAGAGGATGGATGGATGGATGGATTTTGGATCTGGTGCCTAAATAATTCTGATACAAACCTGTTCAGTAAAGATACAAATACATGCACATAGATATTGTATTTAGAAAAATAGAAAAATAGGACGATTGTATAAGCATATCAAACTATGAATTCAAACTAATTTTGGATAATTTAATAAAAGTAAAAAGCTTAGATTTTGATGGGGATGTGATTAAATCAAAACTAGAATTTCATTTTTTTGTATTAAATAGGGCAGCAGATAAAACACCAAAATGACTAGGTTGCCTGAGTTAAAGAGCAAGTAATCTGTTATTTCAAGCAGCTCATACATCATACTTAACTTGAGTTTTTGAATCTTATTATAGCTCTTTCTAATGGTTTACTGCATGACTTCCAGTTTACCTCTGAGCTTTCCTTTAAAATTAATGAAAATAAAAACTATTTTAGAAAATGCAGAGAGGCAGGGTGAAAATGCAGGAATACACCTTGCACAAGAATCTAGTCTATACAATAGCACATACAGAAAGGTCTGGCGACATTCTGCATTCTGACAAGAAAATGGATGTACATAATTAAGTACATGCCCCAGATCAGAACTGGTTGCTTTATGTGGAAAATATTATATAATACAAAAGGATTATGTGAACACCAATTTCATGTTCCAGGGTAAACAGTCATAACGTCTTTTCAACTATCACCTGAATAAGAGAAACAAAACATTATTAAACACTAAAGTATTCTTTAATCAATGGAATTGTTTTGTGGCACAATTAGGCCATTCAAGCATCAGTCTATTGTTGGTACCCTATTATGAACTGATGTTGACAGCCTTGTTCTTGGGAAACTACAGCAGATGTAATAAGGGTGACAGCATGAAGGGTGCTTGCCGTGACTTCTGGACAGATAAAGGGGAAAAAGAAAACCTGGTGGTGGAATGGGGAAGTACAGGAGAATGTACAGAGGAAGAGGATGGCAATGAAGAAGTGGAATAGTCAAAGAGATGCAGAAAGTAGACAAGAGTACAAGGAGATAAGGCACAAGGTGAAGAGAGAGGTGGCGAAGGCTAAAGAAACAGCATATGAGTTGTATGAGAGCTTGGCCACTAAGGAGGGAGAAAAGGACCTGTACTGATTGGCTAGACAGAGGGACCAACCTGGGAAAGATGTGCAGCAGGTTAGGGTAATAAAGGATAAAGATCGAAACATACTCACAAACAAGGAGAGTGTGTTGAGCAGATGGAAAGAGTACTTTGAGAGGCTGATGAATGAAGAGAACGAGAGAGAGAAGAGGTTGGATGATGTGGAGATAGTGAATCAGGAAGTTCAATGGATTAGCAAAGAGGAAGTAAGGACAGCTATGAAAAGGATGAAGAATGGAAAAGCCGCTGGTCCAGATGACATACAGTACATGTGGAAGCATGGAGGCGTTTAGGAGAGATGGCAGTGGAGTTTTAACCAGATTGTTTAATGGAATCTTGGAAAGTGTGAGGATGCCTGAGGAGTGGAGAAGAAGTGTACCGGTGACGATATTTAAGAATAAGGGGGATGTACAGGACTGTAGTAACTACCATGGGATAAAATTGATGAGCCACAGCATGAAGCTATGGAAAAGAGTAGTGGGAGCTAAGTTAAGAATTTAGGTGATGATCAGTGAGCAGCAATATGGTTTCATGCCAAGAAGGAGCACCACAGATGCAATATTTGCTCTAAGGGTGTTGAAGGAGAAGTATAGAGAAGGCCAGAAAGAGTTGCATTGCGTCTTTGTGGACCTGGAGAAAGCATATTACAGGGTGCCTCGAGAGGAGCTGTGGTATTGTATGAAGAAGTCGGGAGTGGCAGAGAAGTATGTAAGAGTTGTAGAGAATATGTACGAGGGAAGTGTGACAGTGGTGAGGTCTGCGGTAGGAGTGACGGATGCATTCAACATGGAGGTGGGATTACATCAGGGGTCAGCTGTGAGACCTTTCTTATTTGCAATGGTGATGGACAGGTTGACAGACGAGATTAGACAGGAGTGGACTATGATGTTGGCTGATGACATTGTGATCTGTAGCGATAGTAGGGAGCAGGTTGCAGAGACCCTGGAGAGGTGGAGATATGCTCTAGAGAGGAGAGGAATGAAGGTCAGTAGGAACAAGACAGAATACATGTGTGTAAATGAGAGGGGGGTCAGTGGAATGGTGAGGATGCAAGGAGTAGAGTTGGCGAAGATGGATAAATTTAAATACTTGGGATCAACAGTACACAGTAATGGTGATTGTGGAAGAGAGGTGAAAAAGAGAGTGCAGACAGGATGGAATGGGTGGAGAAGAATGTCAGGAGTGATCTGTGACAGACGGATATCAGCAAGAGTGAAAGGGAAGGTCTACAGGACAGTAGTGAGACCAACTATGTTATATGGGTTGGAGAAGGTGGCACTGACCAGAAAACAGGAGACAGAGCAGGAGGTAGAAGAGTTAAAGATGGTAAAATTTGCATTGGGTGTGACAAGGATGGATAGGATTAGAAATGAGGACATTAGAGGGTCAGCTCAAGTGGGACGGTTGGGGGAGACAGTCAGAGAGGCGAGATTGTGCTGGTTTGGACATGTGCAGAGGAGAGATGCTGAGTATATTGGGAGAAGGATGCTAAGGATAGAGCTGCCAGGGAATAGGAAAAGAGGAAGTCGTAAGCGAAGGTTTATGGATGTGGTGAGAGAGGACATGCAGATTATGGGTTTAACAGAACAAGATACAAAGGACAGAAAGGTATGGAAGAGGATGATCCGCTGTGGTGACCCCTAACGCGAGCAGCCGAAAGAAGAACAAGAAGAAGTTGTCAGCCTTGTACCTTTTGCTAGCTATGGCTCTAATGTGTGTATGTTAACAAATTAATTTTAGTAGGTTTTATTGTCATGCGTCATTTATATATTAAAAATAAAGTACTTCTTCCCTCATTCTTTTAAAATGATTTATATTTCTTAGCTGATTAACATACATATGATTTTTATACAGTGCTCGTTACGGAGTGCTGGTGCAGAATGCAATGAAAAGTTCTTAGGACTAATTACTAAATACAGAATTAGTACACGTAAAGACACAGATGTGTTTAAACAAATAAACATCTGGTACATCTCATAGTGATTGATTGATACAAAGACTGAATTGCATTATTGGATGATGGAAATGTTTTTGATCCCAGTAGTATTGTTCTGCTGAGAGGTCACTTAGAATTAATCATAATATAAAGCTGGTTTTCTCCATAACAGTACAGTAAGTCTAGGTAATAACAGCTATTGCCTTGAGAACTGCTCAGCAACATTGCATAATATTCTGCAGCATTGTCACCAAGTACATAACTTGAATCTTCAGTCAAGAACTTTATCTCTGTTTGTTTCATTCTATAAAACAGTGTTTTAAAAACAACATTTTCCACTTAGACGCACTTGTCTTAGTTTAAAGTGCACATTGAAATCAATTTTATTTAATTTGGTGTCTTTAAGCAATAGAAAACCACAGACTGTCTGCCGATAAGTAAGAGTAAATATTTCAGACAGATTTTAACAGTTTTAAAACTAATAAAAAAATAGAACATTTCTCCCTGTCCTGATCCCAATCCCCATATAATTCCATGTAGCCACTTATGTTAGTCACACCCATTTATTTATTTATTGTGGGGAGAGACGCCGCGTGGGATGGAGGAAGGCCGGCAGAACACAGCGGGAGTGGTGAGTGTTGCCGTTCCCGTAAAGCAAGTGGGGGGGTTCGCCGAACATGGCCGTGACCGTTTACGGGACGACCGGCTCCAAGTAGGCAACTTCCCAACAGCGGACGCGGCGGTGCAGACGGCTAGCGAGGCTGGGAGATCGAACACGCAGGAGCTGGTAGGATCGGGGCTGCTGAGTGCCCTGGGTCCTAGCGCCCTGCGCTTCAAGCCCGCAGCTGTCTCCTGTCGCTCTGCCTGGACGCAGACGGGGCTGGATTTGAGCTTTTGCTGTGCTCAGACCCAGACCGTCGGGGCGTCCAAGAGAAGAAGGAGGAACCGAAGGGTGAGTGCCGGTTCCTCCGATAGGAGAGGACGCGGCGCTGGGTGCACGCGTCCACAGAAGGGCCGTCCTCTGTGCGGGCAGAGGAGATCCCCTGGGCGGCTGGGCGAGCTGCCTGCGAGAGCGGTGCCGCGGACAACGAGCGGACGGGCATGGAACCTGCGACGGAGGACTTCAGCAGGCAAGTCAGGGGCTGTCGGAAGGGGGCAGGAGCGCTGCGGGTACGGAGACCGGCAGGGCGCTCGGGGTGAGTGTCCTGGCAGTGCTTCTGGCCCTCTTTTCCTTTTTCCACAGGCCCGAAGCCCGACGGCTGAGGCCGGCGTCATCAGGGACCTGCCCTCCTGGAACGGGCCGCTCCGCGGGAGAGCTCCACGCCGGGAGGCCTATAGCGGCGCTGACCAGAGGGGCACGTTTGCGCCGGAGGGGGTGCCGAAGACGGATGTCCCAGGGTGCCGTGTTGGACCCTGGGGGCATAGTAGGACCCTCACTGGGGACGTGCTGCCCTTTCGGGTTGTGTCGTTCGGGCCCACGTGTCCTCGCTAGCGGTGGGGCGCTGTGGTCCACGGCCGGGATGCCCAGGAGGACGTGAGGAGGGCTTGTGCCTCCTCCAGACCGCGAGGGGGCGTCCGTCCTGGTTTTGTTGGGGACCATGGGTGGAGGGCTTGGAAGCCCAGCCCTGTAGGGGCCCGTGGTCACCGCCAGGTGGCGCCCCGATGCCGGTTTATCCCGTACGGTCCTCGGCTGGGGCTGGAGCCCGGCGGGGCGCTGGAGGACCAGAGGAGGGCGAGTGCCTCCTCCAGACCGAGTGGGGGCGTCCGTCCTGGTTATGCAGGAGGCCTCGGGTACAGGGCTTGGAAGCCCAGCCCTGTAGGGACCCGTGGCCAAGTGCCTAATTATTCCGGGAGCCCGGCACTTCCGCCACACCAGGAAGTGCCGGGGGGAAGACGACCGGGGAGACATGGACGGCTTCCGGGTGCGCAGCCGGCACTTCCGCTACACAGGGGTGTGGCCATCGTTAAGTGCCGGGAAGCAGCTGGAGCCCATCCGGCTCCCCATAAAAGGGGCCGCCTCCCTCCAGTCAGCAGTGGAAGTCGGGAGGCAGAAGGACTGAGCTTGAGGAAGGACTGGAGGTGGCCAGGAAGGCACAAGAAACTGTGGGCCCTGGACTGGGGGATTCAGTGCTAGCAGCACTGGGGTTCGTGAGTGCACGAGACTTTTATAGTTGTGTAAATAGTATTGTAAATAAACAGTGTGTGGGTGCAAAATATGTTGTCCGTCTATCTGTGTCGGGGCCAGCGTTCACATTATATATTGATCTAGTTATTATATTCAGTATTATTCCATGCCACTATGAAGCTTTCTTATTATTGTTGTTGAAAATGGTTCCATCAAGTCCACTCCCAACATCTTGAATTGTGTCATGACAATTGTCTGGAACATACACATTCTCTTATGTTGTGGTGTAGAAGAAACACACAGTGACTCTTGTGAAGTCAAGAAAGAAAAAGCTTTTTATTTGTACAGCAATGGAGCTGACATCACAGTGTTTAGTCTTTTTATGTCCTCTTGTGTGTGTGCATGTGCAGGCACGTTAGCCTGTCATTTTGAAGAGGACAATTTCTATTACCCACATCCAGACAGCTGGCTTCATTCACATATTCATTTCATACACAGGACATGCCTATGACATTTCCAAATATAAGCATTATGATCTGCATTTTGTTTACCTCTTGTTGTAAGCTTTTAAACTGAGAGCTGAGGAGACATACTGACATCATCTTTGCAACTAAGAGAGAAGCAGCTGGGAGTTGCTGACAGGTTTTGTTTTTTCTGTGGTATGAGACTTAATTTAAAAAAAAGACATTTTGCTCCTATGAACTTGCCTTTTAGTTGCCGCTAAGGAACCATGTGAACCCTTTCGAAGTTTTTTTTTTGCTTTTTTTTCACCCTCACAGGAGCAAAAGCAGCTGGGTGTTTGGGTGAGCACTTGGAGAAGGTACATATTACATGTACTCATTTTTTTTTTTATTTGTATTTGAACTAGCATCAATGAGACAGGGCAGAAAGCACCATTAACTTTACTGGCATCTGTAGGTAAATAACCAGTGTTGTAACAATAAATAGTTAATAAATAGCAAAAAGCAATTCCTTTCTGAAAAAACTGCTGTAGCTATGTTCATAGTAATAAAGGGTAGGAGGTCAGCATTAAGATGCCAGATCAGGCACACAGGACTGTAGGATCAGATTAGATAGTAGAAAGTTAGCTAGCAGCAGACATTCACTAAGGGGGAGTGGTGGCTCTGAGGCTAGGGATCTGCGTTGGCAATCGGAAGGTTGTCAGTTTGAATCCCGTAAATGCCAATAGGGACTCTGTTGGGCCCTTGAGCAAGGCCCTTAACCTGCAATTGCTGAGCGCTTTGAGTAGTGAGAAAAGCGCTATATAAATGCAAAGAATTAATTAATATTATTAAGCAAGGTTTTTTTTTTATTATTTAAATTTAACAATTCTTAGCTGTCATGAAGTAGAGCAGTCAAAGAGGGCGACAGTGTAATGGTTCCTTAAGACAAAGGAAAACAAACGATGCAAGTGGAGAGTTTTAAAGTAAGGAATAAGAGGAACACCAAGTTAAGAGAACTAATATCAAAATTAAAGTTAACCTCCTAGAAGCACAAACAGCAGACAGTTGAGAAGGAGAAGATTACAGGAGCTTAGGGGGTCAGAAGGTGTAAATTAGATGTAGTGGTTCTATAATCTAATTTTACATAATCTTAGACTGAGGACATCCATCCATCCATTATCCAACCCTCTGAATCCAAATACAGGGTCAAGGGTTTCTGCTGGAGCCAATCCCAGGGCACAAGGAAGGAACCAATCCCAGGCAGGGTGCCAACCCACCACAGGACACACACAAACACACCCACACACTAGGGCCAATTTAGAGTCACCAATCCACCTAACCTGCATGTCTTTGGACTGTGGGAGGAACCCAGAGCACCCGGAGGAAACCCACGCAGACACAGGGAGAACATGCAAACTCCACACAGGGAGGACCTGGGAAGTGAACCACTGCGCCACCGTGCCACCCCACTGAGGAGATTAGAAGGCTTAATGTGTGGCTCAAATCTTGGTGCAGGAATTAAGGGTATAGGTTTATGGGGCATTGGGACTCCTTTTGGAACAGATGGGACCTATTCCGCCAGAAATGGTTACATCTGAACTGGAGGGGCACCAATGTATTGGGGAAGCGTATGAGTAAGTTAATCAAGGATTGTTTAAACTAGAGAATGGGGGGCACAATTTCGTGGTCAAAATTTCAGCTTGTCCAAGCCTCTCGAGGAGGTCATCCACATGAGGCATGGGATAAGCATCAAAAAGGGAGACCTGATTAAGCCGACGGAAGTCATTGCAAAACCTCCAACTGCCGTCAGGCTTACTAACCAAGACAATTGGGCTGGACCAGGGACTATAACTTTCCTCAATCTCTCCTAGTTCCAGAATACGCTTGATTTCCAGCTCCACTTCTGTTTTCTTTGCCTCAGGAAGTCTATAGGGACGCTCCTGTACTATATATAACTCCTGGTTCAGTCACTATGTCGTGCGCAATCAGAGAGGTCCTTCCGGGTTTTTCACTCACCACCTCTGAGACGGACAGGATAGCTGATTCCAGCTCCCGTCTTTGTCTATAAGTTAATTCCTCGCCGAAATTAAGGGTATCTATGTGAGCAAAGAACGAGCAGGGCTGAGCGGAGGAGGGATCTGGTTCCCTCTCCTTCCATGGCTTCAGCAAGTTCATATGATAAACCCACTCACTTGGTCTATGATTGGGTTGTTTCACCAAATAGTCAACCAATCCTTTTCTCTCCTTAATTTCATAAGGGCCTTGCCAATGGGCGAGCAATTTAGAATGGGAGGTGGGAACTAATACCATGACATGATCCCCCGGCTGGAACTCTCGGAGTGTCATGCCACAATCGTAATAACGGGCCTGTGCTGCTTGTGCCTCTTTCATATGTCTTAAAATAGGTTGAATTTTCCCAAATCTATAGCGTGACTGTGTGATATATTCCAAAATATTTGTAGAGGGAAGAGCCAGTCCTTCCAAACCTTCTTTCAAAATATCCAATATACCTCGTGGTTGTCGTCCGTATAACAATTCAAAAGGAGAGAACCCCGTAGAAGCTTGTGGGACTTCCCAATAGGCAAAGAGAACGAGGGGGAGGAGTTGATCCCAATTCCTCCCATCCCCGCTGACCACCTTGCGAAGCATCTCCTTGAGAGTCTGATTAAATCTCTCCACTACACCGTTGGTTTGAGGATGGTTCACCACGGTCTTGAAGCGCTTTATTTTTAGTATCTTGGCCATTTCCCTGAACGTCTCCGAGGTAAAAGGTGTTCCTTGGTCCGTTAGGATTTCTTTAGGAATACCGACACGTGCAAATACTCCTACTAGTTCCTGTGCGATTGCTTTAGATGTAGCTGAGCACAATGGAACAGCTTCCGGATATCGGGTCACATAATCCACGAAGACTAATATATATTTATGTTCTCGGGCTGAGGGTTCCAAGGGTCCTACAATATCAACCCTGATTCGTTCAAAGGGGACATCAATTAAGGGAAGGGGAACGAAAGGAGCATGGTCCCTCCTAGGAATTTGCCACAATTGACATTCTGGACAAGAAATACAAAAACAGCGAACCTCCTTGTTAATTCCCGGCCAATAAAATCTGAGCTTAATTCGCTCTAAAGTTTTTTCAGAGCCTAAATGGCCTCCAAGGAGGTGGGCGTGAGTTAATTCACAATCCTGCTGCCGGTAGGTTCATGGAATTAACAACAGTTTCCGAACCTTCGCCCCATGTTCCGTGACCCGATATAATAGATCATTTTCTATTACAAAGTGAGGCCCTTGTGGCATAGGCTGGTGTGTGTGTTGGCCGATGACATGAATTACTGCATTTTTTGCAAATTTT
This sequence comes from Polypterus senegalus, assembly GCF_016835505.1. Taxonomy (NCBI): domain Eukaryota; kingdom Metazoa; phylum Chordata; class Cladistia; order Polypteriformes; family Polypteridae; genus Polypterus; species Polypterus senegalus. The sequence goes on from NC_053163.1 coordinate 43,787,110, forward strand.
AGGGAGTCATCATTCCACTGCTTCCTTTTAAAAGAAACCAGTGTTTGTTTAAACTGAAAATGAATGTCGGAGAGAGGGTCGTTGTCGCGCGGGTGGATGACGTATTTGCCTGCGACGGTCCAGGAATCTCCCCCCTCTTCCTCGTGTGCTTCCGTATCTCTCTCCACTGGCGGTGTACACAGCGTGGAGACAGCTTGAGACAAGTTATTCTCATCTATAACAAGGCCTAAGTTTTTATCAGGAGTAGTCAATAGTTTCTGACCAGTCCCGCCCTAGAATCACTGGAAAGGGAGGATTAGGGTGGACCGCCATGGGAAATTTTTTTAGCGATCCTCCTTGATTCACGAAACACAGGGCGGTGTTGTACATCCGGGTGTCTCAGCGAATACATTTAATACTGGTCTTTTTTTTAATTTTTTGTCACGGTAAAACATATAGGCAATCAACAATGGAAACATTGCTGCTGAAATCAAACAGGGCATGGAGTTTAAAACCATTAATGACTACTGATCCTGTATTTGAACACGTCAGATAGCCCATATTTATCTTTGATCTCAGTCCCAATGGGCGGCTCAGCTCTCTCCTCCGAGAGAACATAATAAGCCCTTTTTGTTTCATCCCCAAAAACCAGCCTACGCCTGTATGTCCCTTTCACATTCTCCATTTGGTAAGTTCTAAGCCCGGGGTTGTATCTGAGGAGCGGAGCCTGTACTGAGTCCTTCCTGACCCCCAAACGCACTCCTCCCAGAAACTCGGCCCCGGTACTTTCTTACCTGGTTATTTACATGTCCAAGCCCCGGTTTCTTCTGAGACTTCATCCTGCCAACTACTCCACTGTCATAAATACGAGTCCAAGACATTATAAAGGTTTGGGGCAGACACCCGTATATTGTTTTTCCCAACTGCAAAAGGGTTTTTTGAATCAAAAGCACGATGTGCATATCACAGAGTCCAAAACAGAATTGGCTACAGTAGCCCAAGATGGAGGCTTTAAAGGTCTGGAGAGGAACTGATGTCAGCAAAAGGGCCGGAACCAGAAGTGACATCATCAAAGGGGCCTGCATTGGAAGTGACATCATCAAAGGGGCCGGCTTCGGAAGTGACATCTTCTGAGGTCCCGGAACCTTGCAGGTTTTCCCGGGAAAGGTCCGTAGGGAACTGAGAAAGAAAGTCAGTGCATTCCACCGCCCCCTGGTCGGTTGTTTTATTACAATTACTCAGGCCCTTTAGCCGCCTCCTGCTTGCAAGTGTGTGACAAGTTATGTACGAGAACATGTGAAAGTTCATATAAATGGTGTGATGATTTCCCCAGTTGTTGGCCCCTGGTGTATGTTTGCTCAGTGTTTTTTTTTTTTTTGCTGATGGTTTATGACACACCCCACATATGATTTCATACCAGATTAACAGTCAACTGTATATACTGTAACAGTATCATTTGAAAATGTTGTATTGTTTGTGTTGGTATGTGACGTAGTTCACCTGTATGATGAAGTGAAAGATTTTTTTTGAATTTTTTGAAAGCATTTTTGAACCCTTATTGGGACGATACTGGGCATCTTAGAGTTTAGTGTTTAAATGAGCCCTCGGGCACTGGAATGTGTCCTGTAGGTGTCACTATTCCTTTTCTCACATTATTTTGCACACCCACTGTCATTTTTAAATATGGTGACCAGAAACATTGATATTTAATTTTCTTTAATACCTTTCCTCTTGCACAATGGTTAAAATCCATCAGTAATGTAGGAGCAACTAGCATGTGCTCATATGGATGTCAGACTTTTGCATCCCTTTGGAGCCAGACGTTCTGTTCAAACTGTCATGCTTAATAACCACAAGGGGGGCAAGTATTGATGTACTGTATGGCTACCAGAAACTTAGCATCTTCATTAGCAGCATTGTTCCCCTTGATTATGTACTCATTTCCTTTTTTATGTGACTGTCACTTAACAATGGCAAGTAGAAGATAGCATCATTTCATTTATTAATGCAATAATCTAATTCAAGTGTTGTATTAGTGATTCATCAGTTTTCTTAAAGCTCTTCTATTTCTATAATGCTCAAAACAGATGACAGATACTATGAGTATCTCTAAAAATGTTGGCCTGTTGACTTTGAGCCATCTTACAAGCAGCAGTAAGAGCTTTAAGCGCCACTAACTGAGATGAGCAAAGTTGGGGACAACGTTTGGCTAGTATTGTGATAAAATGGTCCAGAGCATGTTACTGTACTGCAGCAAAGCCTGCATGCATTCCTAAATGATCCCAAATGCGGGAACTGTCCACTTAAAAAGATGTCCAGGGGCCAGTATGTTGCATACTCCTGTTTCCACGCTCAAATCATAATGTATAAAACCTAAACTTGGTGTAAAGCCACGCACATTTCCACACTAGCTCAAACCCTGGCATACGTAAGTTCTCCGCTCGGTTTTGCAAACTGGCGGCACCCAGCGTCAAAGCAGTGCTTTTGTTCCAGTGTGGTTTCCCTCTCTTTTTTAGATCCACATCCCTGCTTTATGAAATACACTGAAATTAACCATATATTGTTTATTAGTTTAAGGCTTCTGATTGTAATTAACCCGTAACAATTTAATGGTCCACAGAATGGACAAACTATTCCAAATACCATAGCTGCTTTAGTGTTGTTACTCTCACTGCACCTTCTTCTTCTTTCAGCTGCTCCCATTAGGGGTTTTCACTATGGATCATCTTTTTTCATATTAGTCTCACTGCACCACTCAGTATTTATATCACTGTATCAGCAGGTGATTGGAAAGTGAATTATCGGTTTACAGCATCTAGCACACGCTGCCTCAGCCATGCTGCCTATTTGAACTGCTCGCATGCGGCAAACGCTTCAGAGCCTTTCCTGTACGAACCTTGCTGTTCAAAAACAGTTTCATCCCAAGAACTATAAAGGCAATCAATCAGTCCTTCAAGTGTTCCTTGTAGAACTGTTTGTACTTATTAGTAGAATTACCTCACTGTGAACTTGTGATACAGTTATAATATAGGACAGATGAATAGAATAATTAAACATGTACTACGAAGATATTTCAATGTTTCTTAAACGTTTTGAAGAATCTGCGTTCTAAGCTTACAGATGGTTTACCGTCTATTACAGAGCTGATTGTGTGGTGATTGGATACTTGGAGAAAGAAAAGGAAGGACAGGAATTGGAGGTTAGTATGTTTGAAAAAGAAAGTACAGCTGCAATAAAGTTAGCAATTGGCGCAGCAAACATCTTGCGTGAGGCAGGAACAATCTCTGGATAGGGCTTGTCACTATCACTGCGCCACCATGTTCCCATGTTTAGTAACAAGCTTTAACTCCTATCATCATGAAAATGATATGAAGCGTACATTTCAGTATTTTAATTATTCAGAGAGCTGTAATATAATGAAGGTAATGGATTCTGTGTCCTGTCAGAGGAAGAGAAAGCCCATTTAAGAAGCATGTAGTGATTCACACACATAGACCACATAGTAGAACATATACAAAACAAAGCATTGAGAAGCTAGTAAATCAAACGATTTAAAGATGAAGTTTATGATGTTCTACTTTAATGCCAAAATAAACTATGTGATTAAAGTGGAAATTTCAAAATTAAAGTGACATTTCAAGCTTTTTTCTCACTTTGTCCCTATTTTTTTTCTTTTCTCTGTACCCTAATAAGCTTTTATATGACACTCAAATGGTGGGCATGACTTGCATTTTCATGGCAACTTTGATATCTGACAACTTCCTTTTTATTTTGGGCACTGTGAGACTTTGTGAACTTGAGCTTTTGAGTTTCTCCGACACTCTATGTCTCTCGATCTACTTCCTTTTGTTGTTTATACCACTGTTTAAAGCAACAAATAGTACGTTTTTCCTTGCCTCCACTTGGTATTTGCTGAAATTCTTGTATTTTCCCCTGTGCTTTTGCCATTGCCTTTTCACAGAACACTGAGCTTAAGGGCTTATTTATCTTGATTTGCATATTCAAATAAGTGCAATTCTGGGAGGGGTTGGGGTGGGGCAGCAGGCATGTGCATATGCGTTACTTTTCACGGTGACCAGGATTTATGAAGCGGGAGAACGTGGAAGTTGCAGTTCGCACAGATGTATGCATCTGGATTTTTTTGTGCATACACACATTTCTGCTTTTGTCCTTATGCCATGTTTTAGTATGAATTTTACTCACGGTGTTATGCATGAGGCCCCACATGAGGTAGCAAAGTGGAGTCAGAATTATAACGGAATTTTTAAAAAGTTAAGAAAATCCTCTATACATTCATGTGGGGTACCCTTAAAATCAAAAAGGATACTTTCTGCTGGATTCATGGTAAGGTAATTAGCAAGGGTAATTATATCAGGATATGTCAAAAGCACAGAACACTGTAAACATTGGGCCTGCCTGAGAACAAACCAACTCTGATCATGTAGCTCAACTATTTTATGATGCATACAAATAGTGACTGGACATAGGATTGTAATCATGGCCACTTTTTTATACATAGAAAACAGCAGCTAACCCTTGATAACAGGGATGACATTCCTGCACCACTTTATCTATTTTTGTGTTGTAGTACACAATGGGCTGCTTGCATTGCTCTGAGCATTTTTCTTTGTAATACCATAGCTATTATGCACATACAGAAGAAAGGGTTTGATATAATCTGGAATAGCCAGCGCTGGAGCTGTTTGAACCTCGTGTTTAATTATTTCAAATGCAAACTGTGCTTTTGGGGTCCACTGTGATGTCCTGCTTATATCATGATATTACGTGGGGTGTTATCCCCAGAAATGTCATTGTCTGGTCTACTGTAGTTGGCAAGGGAGCTCTACTTATCCCTTCCAGTTGGATGGTGCAATAGCCTTTATTCCATGTGCGACCAATCACCCTAAGTATTCAATCTGTAGTTAACAATTCTGCAGTTTGCTCAATGAAGCCTTTTTCTCCCTTTTGACCAAAGGGTAAAGACTATTATTGAGTACTTGTGGTATTCCTGATGTACAGGAGCATATTAAGAGTTCATCCTCATACTGAATAACTGTACTTGTGGCTTGTTTTGTTTCACAAAATTAGATTAAAAGTATGTGGTGTTTAAAATCTTGTGGAATATAGTTTTAAGTATACTGTCTTCCCCAAACGTGAAGGTAAACAAATGCTGGGAATTGGATGCTATTGGAATACTAAAGAATGCTAAACTTAAATCAATCAGTGTAAAGTATATGGCTTCTGGAGTCATGTTTGTTAGTATGGTGTGTTGGTCAGGGACCTCAGCCGGATAATTCAAAACCACATCATTTATTGCCATTTATTTTCACGTACCATTCGCCACTTGGATTCATCTGCTTTCTTAACTGGAAAGATGCATGTGTTACAGCAACTTTAGGTTTCTATCAATACCCCCTGCCTGAGTGAGTCCTTGATTGGCACTGGCTATATCTTGTTCTGTCTCGGTTTTAAGGTGTACTGAGTTTTTTGAGGCAATGCCACGTGAGGTATTAATAAAATGGATGTGGGTACAACATTTAACACCAATCCTACATTAGTGTCATAAATATGTTGTATTTGTGTCAGTATCTGTTTCCTACAGGTGTCTAGCTCCTCATTATTCTTCACAGGTAGCACTGACATGGGCAGTGCTCCCTACTTAGAGGTCCCTAACAATGTAGTGGTGCATAAAATCTTTAATGGAAAATCAGGGAAGATTAAGTAGGCTTCCAAATACTATTCATGGCCTCGCATACCACAGGTTCCAAATTTTAGGCCAAAATCCCACATTTACAAATAAGTTAATATGATCCCTGTACCCTAAACCAGTTGATGATTAATTCGCTCCATTGTACTTGCATAGCTTCCTTTGTGGTCCTATTACACTGCATTGTGACATTATTGGTACTTTTATACCCCTTGTACACTGCTGCCAGTGAGATTCATAACTATTGTAATGACTGGTGTTAAAATTTATAGTACAGTGAAATTCAATTTGTGGCAGGCTGGCGACTGGCAAGTAATCTTGATTAACTTCACCTCATTTACAAAGAGTCTCTGCTATACACACCCTGCAGCGAACACCCTATCTGTAATCCAAATTTGCATAAGGCGTACCTTCCTAGTAGATTAATGTGTATCTGAGATACTAGAATAGGTAGAACAACCTTGTAGCGGTGCCACATAGTGTTTAAATGTCAGTGCTGTGTGTGTCTCGTTTTCATTGTCCCATTGACTGCGTTGTGTGTATCAGTTAATGTTGTCCCCGTAAAGGAGGACGGATGATGGGAGGAGTTCACAATCACTTACCTGGAAAACACCTGTATATCAATTAATCAATTACTGCCGTCACGGATTATTTAAGGAGGAGAGGAGGAGACAAAAGGAGAGACCAGCACGAGGAGAGAGAAGGAGAACAACCAACAACGCATTCACGATTACAACCTGCCTGCCGTTTCATTCCATTGCGCTATCATCCAGTTTGTATTTCATTCATCCTGACTGCCTTTCAACCTGCTTACCGCTGAAGACCCCGGGGTCGAATCATCATTCGCCGCACGCCGAGGAATCACGGTGAGGTTATTCCAAACGCCGGGAAATACGAACATTACTATCGCCATTAATCAGTACCCGTATTCAGGACATTTATTTCACGTACCGGACTCAAGTTCATGATCATTCCGTTTGCCAGCCATTTGTCGTTTGTGTGGTGTGTGTTATATGTAACGTGGACAAGGGAGGGGATTTGTATATATATATTGTCAGTTTTGCTGTGGGATTGTTGGGGTGGAGGAATATTTGAGTGTGCATTTGTCTTGTGGCGTGTCTTGTCCCATTTAATACATTTATTTCTTGTTTAATTTACATTCTGCTTATTGTCTTTGCTTTTCAAACCGTCGATTGTGGGGAAAGTTAATCTGTGTAGGAGTACGGCTTGACAGGAAAAGGTTTCTCAGTCAATTATCCAGGCCACAGGTCTTGGAGGTGTAGCTGCCGGCTGGGAATAAGGGGTCGGCCGTTACATAAGTGGTGCCCTCTCTGAGGAATCTTTATTTAATTCGATCACTGTCTGCCTTTAAATTTTCCCCAAAATATCATGTCTTTAGGGCGTGCCGAGCAGGACGACACCATTGCTTCGCCTCGGTGTGATGATGGAGTAGCGGGCGCGGCACGTCACGGTCAGAGCGTGTTCAGCGGTGGTGGTGGATTCTTTGCAGTCGCTGTACCTCGAAGATCACCGTGGACCTGAAGAGGAAGGCCTGGAGGACGTCTCGCCTCTGTGGGAGGATCTGGCGCAACAAATGACCCGGCTGGAGGAGAAGATCCGCGAGGTTGCGAAAGTACGCTGAAGAGCGAAGCAGCCTTGCGGGCTCGCATCAGCAGCTCCCAGGAGGAAATGAAAGAATACATCAACGAGCAAGTTCAACTCCTGGGGCGGGAAATGTGTTGTGCCTCCAGAGGCGGGATCGACGCTGGCAAGATTCTCTTCAGGGGAAGTCCAAAGGTGTCTCCAGAAGATAAGACCGTCGCCCGTCATTCAACGCCGTCACGTATCTCGGGAGGGCGCATGCCTCAATCGGCCATTTGTTCCTGGGTGCGCCTGTCTTTTCCCAAGTTAGGGGCTCCTATAATGTCGATGATGTCCTGAACTTTGTGGAGGACGGGAGGCGTACCTGGCCGTTAACCCTCTAACCCGGAAGAGCTAATTGGGGTGATAGGGACATCCCTCTCGGGACGGTGCGGAGCTGGTGGCTGACGGCCAAGAAGACTATTTTCGACTGGGGATCCTTTCGTCGATCTTTCCTCGGCTTTTCTTCCGAAGACTACGAGACCGAACTGGAGGACAAGCTGCGGTCCATGGTGCAACTACCTTCACAAACCATCCGGGACTTAGCCTATGAATACCGGGCTTTGTGTTTGAAGTGGCGCGCGGCTATGGCTGAAGAAGAGGTGGTCCGCCGCGTCCTTAATGCCTGTAACCCGCGGTTAGCTGGGAGTCTCAGGGGGGTGGTGGGATCGGTGGAGGACTTGGTGAGGGTAGGCTCCCAAGTGGAACGGGACTGGGGAAACTCAAAGGCGTACTGGCACAAAGTTCAGGCCAGTACACGAGAACCCAGCCCCTAAAACCACAACGAGCCAAACCTTGCCGGTCGGAAGCCGATCTCGCCATTATGCAAGCGAGCACGTCCCTTCTGATCGTCCCAGTGAGGCTGCGGGGGTGGCAGATGGATGCGGTGGTGGATACCGGGAGCCATCATACTCTAATCCGCTCAAGCATGTGGGAGAAGATTAGCCGACCAACAGACAAATTAACATCTGCCCGTCCGTCCGATTTGTATTGGCGGATGGGAGTGAACACAAGGCCCTGGGCAGAGTCCCCTTGAGGTACAGTGTACTCGCCACCACCTGGGATATGGATACGTATGTCCTGGAGGACCAGCACCTGTCAGTTCCGTTACTCCTTGGGCTGGATTCTCTAGCCACCATGAGGATGACCATCCATCTCAGTCCCAGGGGTATACGGTACGGGGAAGGGATATGCAATTCATTTACAAATCCAAAGAAGATCTGGGCTCGAATTTATCGGGTTTTACGCGGCAGAGAGGAGCGGCGCAAGCACCTCGGCGGCAGCCCCAGTGGAGGGACAACCTGAAGAGGTGAGGCCGGTGCTGAAGAAGTGGGCGAGGTGTGGGCGGAGAAGTTAGGAGTTGCCCGTGGGGTGACCCACATGGTCCACACCTTGGACGAAGTCCCTATAAGGCACCGAGCTTACGGGTTTCTCCACTGAAGAGGCGTCATTAAAGAACACCTCGATCGGATGCTCGCCGAGGGAATAATAGAACCATCTTCCTCCTCCTGGGCGTCCCCTGTGGTCCTCGTGAAGAAGTCGGATAATTCCTATCGTTTCTGTGTGGACTACAGGGGGTTACCGAGAAGACGAGCCTGGACGCATATCCCATGCCCCTGGTTCATGAAATCCTGGAGTCACTGCATGGAGCTGCAGTGTTTAGCATTAGATCTCCGCAGTGGCTATTGGCAGGTGCCGATGGACGAGGGAGTAAAAGAAGACGGCAGTCATCACCCCTGAAGGCCTGTTCCAGTTCAATGTCATGCCTTTTGGGCTTAAAATGCTGGGGCCACTTTCCAGCGGCTCATGGAGCAGGTTCTGAGGGGGTTGATAGGCAAGATCTGCTTCGTGTACATCGATGACGTCATTGTTTACTCCCCTTCTATAAATCAACATCTCCGGATTTAGACACCATCTTCCAGCGTTTTCATCAAGCGCACCTTACGCTGAACACGAAGAAGTGTACCTTCATTCAACCCCACATACGCTTCCTCGGGCACATTCTTTCATCGGAGGGTCGCTGTAGACCCCGAAGACCTTGGCCATCCGGGAGTACCCCGCCCACAGATTTGAAGTCGTTGCAACGTTTTCTTGGGTTAGTGGGGTGGTACCATAAGTTTATTCCCCGGATGGCAGATATAGCGGCTCCCTTGAACCAGCTTAGGAAAAAAGATGTCCCGTGGGAGTGGACCACAGAATGCCAGGACGCGGTCGAGCGACTAAAGAGCCACCTACAAGAGCCACCCGTTCTGGCCCAACCGATCCACAGCTCACCTTCCAGGTACAGACAGATGCCAGCAACCTGGGGCTCGGCGCGTGCTCACTCAAAGAATTAACCAGGCTGAACATGTCATCAGCGTCGCCTCACGAGTTTTGCGGCGCTGAGCTGAACTACTCGACAGCTGAGAAGGAGTGCTTGGCTGTCGTGTGGGCTGTGGAGAAATGGAGACATTATTTGGAGGGTTGAATTGAAGTGTACACCGACCATCACGCTCTGACCTGGGTGTTCAATCACCCGAAGACCTCCTCCCGTCTGACCAGGTGGGTCCTCCGCCTCCAGAATTTTACGTTCAGGGTGACTTCCGGAAGGGCTGTGGTAACATCGTGCGGATGCACTATCTAGGGTATCGGAGCCATCGGGATGGTGTGTTTGGCAGAGGCGAAAAGATGATCCTCCCTCTGCCAAGGAGCCTTGAAGACCTAGCCCAAGCACAAGCTACCAGTCCATTCTGCCAGAACATCAGGGAAGGGCTGGAGCAACAGCGAACTGACCGGGTACACTTTGTGGACCTCCAAGGGGTCTTGTACAGGACTATTCCATCCACCCTTGGGGTCTGCAACATCAACTGGTGGTCCCGGAAGAGCTCGTCCCGACTTTCTGAAGCACTACCATGACAGTCCTTTAGGTGGTCACCTTGGAAGGACAAAAACTTTATTAAAGATTCTGGGGTTGCGTGGTGGCCGTCTGTCCGGAAAGGCGTGTGCCACCACGTGAAGACGTGTGCCACCTGCCAACAACTAAAAAACCCACCTGGTAAACCGGCGGGATTACTTCAATCGACGATCGCAGATGGACCAGGAGAGACTTTGGGAGTCGACCTAATGGGGCCATTTCCTATCACCAGCTCGAGGAAGACCGTCCTGATGGTAGTAGTAGACTATTTTTCGAAGTGGGTGGAGCTGTTTGCGTTAGCCGATGCAAGGGCTAACAAAATATGCTCCATCCTGAAGAAAAAATCTTCACCCGCTGGGGGTGCCAAGAAACATCATCTCGGATCGGGTCCGCAGTTCACAAGCTCCATATTGGATGAACTTTATGCAGCCTGGGGAGTGAAGAAAAACCTCACCACCGCTTACCATCCCCAGGCCAACATGACGGAGCGAGTGAACCGGACCCTGAAGAACATGATCGCCTCCTATGTGGGTGAACGCCATCAGGACTGGGATAAATGGCTCCCCGAGCTCCGGTTTGCCCTGAACACCGCGGTGCATGAAGCCACAGGTGAGGCGCCTGCTTTGGTTGCGCTGGGCAGACAGCTTAAGGGCCCACTCGACCGACTCCTTCCCAGCACCCCTAGTCCAGAATCCACCAGTTACAATAATTTGGTTAAGGTAGAGGGTTTACGGCGGAGAATCCAAGGGAGGTTGGTGAGTTCGACATCCAGACACGCCAAACTGTATAATGCCCGGCGGAGGGAAGCGCACTTCCAGCCGGGTGATTTGGTCTGGATTAGAGCTCACCATCTCTCAGATGCCAGCAGAAAATTCTCCGCCAAGCTAGCGCCTAAATGGTTAGGTCCAGCTAAAATCATTCAACAAACAGGTCCAGTCAATTTCCAGATCCAAAGGGGTATCGGCACTGCCTCCAAGTTAGACACCATCCATGTGGCCAACCTCAAGCCGTACTTCGGCCCTCCCTTGTCCAAGGTTGGGGGAATGTAGCGGTGCCACATAGTGTTTAAATGTCAGTGCTGTGTGTGTCTCGTTTTCATTGTCCCATTGACTGCGTTGTGTGTATCAGTTAATGTTGTCCCGTAAGGAGGACGGATGATGGGAGGAGTTCACAATCACTTACCTGGAAAACACCTGTATATCAATTAATCAATTACTGCCGTCACGGATTATTTAAGGAGAAGAGGAGGAGACGAAAGGAGAGACCAGCACGAGGAGAGAGAAGGAGAACAACCAATAACGCATTCACGATTACAACCTGCCTGCCGTTTCATTCCATTGCGCTATCATCCAGTTTGTATTTCATTCATCCGGACTGCCTTTCAACCTGCTTACCGCTGAAGACCCCGGGGTCGAATCATCATTCGCCGCACGCCGAGGAATCACGGTGAGGTTATTCCAAACGCCGGGAAATACGAACATTACTATCGCCATTAATCAGTACCCGTATTCAGGACATTTATTTCACGTACCGGACTCAAGTTCATGATCATTCCGTTTGCCAGCCATTTGTCGTTTGTGTGGTGTGTGTTATATGTAACGTGGACAAGGGAGGGGATTTGTATATATATATTGTCGGTTTGCTGTGGGATTGTTGGGGTGGAGGAATATTTGAGTGTACATTTGTCTTGTGGCGTGTCTTGTCCCATTTAATACATTTATTCTTGTTTAATTTACATTCTGCTTATTGTCTTTGCTTTTCAAACCGTCGATTGTGGGGAAAGTTAATCTGTATAGGAGTACGGCTTGACAGGAAAAGGTTTCTCAGTCAATTATCCAGGCCACAGGTCTTGGAGGTGTAGCTGCCGGCTGGGAATAAGGGGTCGGCCGTTACAACCTGTCACTATCTATGCAGAAGTATACTGGAGCAGTCATCAGAATTAGCTGCAGCTATAGTGAGAATCCTACCATTTTGTTGAACTTACTAGATAAGGGGAGATATGAATCATAATTTGGACTTACAAATGTGTAAGTTGCTCAATTATCCACAATCAGAGGAATAGTTTTACCCTCTATTTACCCTCTGTTTGACCAACTCCTGTAGTTAACATAGGAAACTGCCTCCTGGCCCTTGGTTTGGACATTGAGGTGGCTGCCAACTACCTTTTCTAGGTTCTTGAATTACTAAGTGTTAGTGGGAAAGGTTTGTCAGAGATGTCCAGGTTGCACGCCCCCCAACACAGTACCACAGTCCTGGAGGCTCCTGCCTTTTTTCTCCACCTTGGGCCTTCCTTCCCCCACCCTTTCATCCAACTTGCTGATGCTGCTGAGTGTATATGTTCACAACCAGAACTGATGGTGCTACAGACAATAGAAGGGGTTGCAAAGGTTGTGGTGGTGATGGGTCTGGAGTGGGAGCTGTCAGCAGAGCTCGGACTGCCTCATGAGGTCCATTTTCTTTAATTATTACAGGTGCTTGAATATTTTTCTTGTTTTTATTAATCAGTTCCTCCAATGCTAGCCACATCACTTTGCACTGCACTTGCTTTTCTTGGTCTTTTAACTTTTGATGATCACATCTGTATTTTTCCACGGCATGGATGACATGATCACAGTACTCTTTGTGAGGCTTTGAAGTCAACCCATTCACATGTTCTAAACCAGGGCTATTCAATTGGCAGCCCGCGGGCCACATGCGGCCCAGAATCTACCTCCGAGTGGCCCAGCCCGTGGTTCTGCCCATAGAAAATAAATTAATATATATTATTCATAAATTGTTATTTAATATAATTTAATATAAATATATATTATATTATATTAATATAAATATATACAGTAGTACTGTATATTAATATAAATATAAAGTATTTATTATGTCTATGGTCCCGCCAAAAATACACATTCCTACGTAAATTACATAGCCTGCAGCACGCAAACAATGCAGAGTGTGCCGGTAGAAGCTTAGATTACTATCAGTATGTCTTTCTCAACACTGAAATGTAAAATTGCAATTGAAAACCGTAAGTTTAACCCTGCCGGGACTGACAAATACTTGTTTATTTTACGCCACATCCAAACGCCAAACCGATGTGTTTAATTTGTAATGAGTGCGTTGGAGTATTTAAAGATTACAATGTGCGGAGGCATCATGTTGAGAAACACCACACTTTTCGCACCAATTTTCCAGAGGGATCTCAAGAGAGGGCTGCAAAAGTGCAGAGTTTGATTGCATCTTACAACCGGAGCAGTACTACCATGGTGCGGTCATTCACAGCCCAAGAGAGAGCTACTGCAGCATCCCTTCGTGTTTCCTGGATATTGGCAAAAAATAAAAGGCCATTCACAGACAATGAAACCGTGAAGGACTGTATGCTGGCTGTCGTGGATGAGGCTATAAATGACGATAAAATTAAAATGAGCGTGGTATCTGCTATAAAAAACATACCCCTGTCAGATACTTCAAACATTCGTAGGGTTGAAATTCTTGCTGCAGATGTGTGTGAAACGCTGTTAGGAGACCTGATGAAAGCTGATACTATGTCTATAGCAGTAGATAAGTCCACAGACAAAACTGATACTGCTCAGTTGTGCATATATGTCCATTTTTTTGATGGCAAATGCTTCGGAGAGGAGCTGCTCGGCCTACTGCCGTTAGAAGGACACAAAACTGCCGATATAGTCTTTGGGAAAATTTCCGCCTTTTTTAAAGACAGTGGTCTGGATATGAAGCGTGTGTACATGCTTGTGACAGATGGGACTCTGTCCATGACAGGGAAAGTTAATGGTTTTGCAGCATGTTGGTCCGCTGTTGCACCTCAGTTGATCTCCTTGCACTGCATTGTGCATCAGGCGGTGTTGTGCGCAAAACTAAGCGGGGCTCAAAACGACAATGGACAGCGTTATGGCTATAATTAATTTTATTCGCTCCACATCAAGCCTCCAACACCGCTTATTCCGCATGCTGCTGTCAAAAATGTCTGCTGAGCACCACGACCTTCTTTTGCATAATGACGTAACGTGGCTGTCCAAAGGCAAAGCACTGGAGCGTTTCTGCGATCTCAGAGAAGAGATCTTAACTTACCACCGTGGCAGCAAGCAAAAAAAGGCAGAAACGCACTTGAGTCGCATACTGGACGACAACTTCATGGCCGATGATTGCTTTCTAAGCGACATATTCAAACACCTGAACGATCTCAATTTGGGACTACAAGGCAGAGACAAAACTGTCATCGACCTTGTGGAACAGATGCGCGCATTCCAAGTTAAACTGGACCTATTCGCAAATGATTTGAGCACTGGCCGAATGCTGCATTTTCCGACACTCCACAAATGCATCTCATCCCCCGCACATATCACACATGTGATGACAAGTTTCATTGCGATGTTGAAAAATAACTTTGCTGGTCGATTGGATGGACTTCATCTGCCCACAGAGTTGGCCGTTTTTGTCAGAGACCCGTTCACTGTTGCAATAGAAGGGGACTTATCCGCCAGAGCTAAGAAACTGGTCCCTTCCATTGACGAGGGGAAATTCACACTCGAACTTGTTGACATGCAGTCATCTGTAACCATGGCACAGGAGCTTTCCACTAACGGGTCTGCAATGCTTTGGGCTGATGTCAACGCACATCAGTTCCCTAACATTAAGAAAGTAGCGATTGTCATGCTCATTATGTTTGGATCAACATATACATGTGAGTCAAGTTTTTCACACATGAACTCCATAAAAAGCAACTCTCATTGCTCCCTCACTGACCATACTTTCCACCAATGCCTTCGAATTGCATTGACAACTTGACAAATTACGAGACTAAAGTCACTGCTCTCGTTCAAAACAAAAAAATGTCACTTCTCCCACTAAGTCAGCAGGGTAACTATAGTCTACAATACATCAATATAATGTGGGATGTGTAACAGAGGTATGCCTAATCACACATGGTGATTTAAAATATGTTCCCTCAGTGTTGTTATAGTTGTGAATACTGTGCACTTTTTATTTTATGCACTTTGAGATGTTCCTGGGTCAAATGTGTGCAAGTTGTTTATTTTGTTTCAAAAGGAAACAATGTTATTTCTAATAGCCTACTACTGTGCACTATTTTGTTTTATGCACTTTGTCATCAGATAGGTCAGATATGTAGCCTAGGTCAGTTTTTTTTTTCTTTGGTAAGTGGAAAAAATAGGGGCTACCTCAGATTCTGTTAATTCAGCTCTTTTTGTATGCATCTTTTGCTCTGCAAACTGACCAAAGTTAAAAGAGAAACAATGAATAAACCTTATGTTTTTCAATAAATTTGTTTGTGTTGGTTTTAAAATTTGTCATTACGAGCTGCTTTGCCGCTAAAATGACTGGCTCAGCTAACCTTCTTGGTTTGACAATCTGGCCCAACTGAATTTGTAATTGAATAGCCCTGTTCTGAACTGTTACAAACTGGCAGTGGCATTGCATCAACCACTGACATATGGAACAAGGTGGTCATCATTATGCATAAGTGTGGTCTGTCAGTTCTGCGATCCAAATTCAAAGAAATAGGTGACAGGCTGAGAAGCAGAACTGACAAGGTAATCCTTTCTGACGTTCTGCCTGTAACAGTAATTACAGTAATTATGCACTGCTACAACTCCAACTCACTTGTTTTATTTTTGATACATTTAGCATGAAGGCAAGCTATTTTTAATGCATTTTTCATTTTACTTTTGTACTAAAATTTTTAATTTGAATTTATGTTGCTATTCTAAAGTTCTAAACCTGCCCTACCCTAAACACACTGACTCTCCTAGTTTAAACAATCCTCGACCAACACATTGATGCCCCTCTAATTAAGATGTAACCTGTTGTGGTGGAACAGGTGCCATCTGTCCTAAAAAGAGTCCCAACGCCAATCCCTGTTCTGACCAGGAGCTTATAAACCCTACAAGGGCAGCCTCCCACCTGTTCACCCAGAAGGCAACAAACTGCGAGAGTCTCTGTATCTGGAGCAAACCTATGCTTCAATCCCCTTAATGACTGAATCCCCAACTATTACTATATCTCTCTTTGTTGGAACTGGTTTTGAGGTGGCCAGTTTGAGCTTCTCTTTCCTATATATGACACCATACGGCCACAAGAAACTGAAAATGGTTTGATGCTTACAATTCTGGGGTTAATGCCCATGGGCAATGCGGACTCTTTACTTTGTGCCTTGTGACCAATCGCTACATGTCTTGTCTGGCATCTCCTCCTGTGCCACTGTAGGAGTGTGCACTATCTCTAAAGTACACTTGGGCCAGGTCCTCCAATTCTCTTCTATGATGAATGCCAGCCAACTCCTCCTTCAGTTCAGCAACCCAGACCCCAAGCTAGCATCTCCTGCAGATGTACAGTAGCTCTCATAGAAGACTGGCTCCTCCAAAAAGTTCAAAATTCAACAAAACATGCATTGCACTGGCATTATTGTTAACATTTGACTCTGGATTACTTAAACAACTTTATTTCTTTAATTTTAATAAATAAAAAAAGTTAAGTTAACTGTTAAACCTAATAAATAAGCCAAAAAATTGATCAAGGAACCATTATAGTTATTTTACTCCTTCTGTCCCCTTACGCTCCTGTAATAACCTCTCTTTTGAATGCCTGCTGTTTGTCCTGCTATGAAGTTAACTTTGCTTTTCTCTGTTTATTCTCTTAAGTTTGTGCCCCTCTTATTCCTTACTTAAAACCTCTCCATTCACAACATTTGAACCCTTATACTACAAACCGGATTCCAAAAAAGTTGGGACACTAAACAAATTGTGAATAAAAACTGAATGCAATGATGTGGAGATGGCAAATGTCAACATTTTATTTGTAATAGAACGTAGATGACAGATCAAACGTTTAATCCGAGTAAATGTATCATTTTAAAGGAAAAATATGTTGATTCAAAATTTCACGGTGTAAACAAATCCCAAAAAAGTTGGGACAAGTAGCAATAAGAGGCTGGAAAAAGTAAATTTGAGCATAACGAAGAGCTGGAAGACCAATTAATACTAATTAGGTCAATTGGCAACATGATTGTGTAAAAAAAGAGCTTCTCAGAGTGGCAGTGTCTCTCAGAAGCCAAGATGGGTAGAGGATCACCAATTCCCACAATGTTGCGCAGAAAGATAGTGGAGCAATATCAGAAAGGTGTTACCCAGCGAAAAATTGCAAAGACTTTGCATCTATCATCATCAACTGTGCATAACATCATCCGAAGATTCAGAGAATCTGGAACAATCTCTGTGCGTAAGGGTCAAGGCCGTAAAACCATACTGGATGCCCGTGATCTCCGGGCCCTTAAACGACACTGCACCACAAACAGGAATGCTACTGTAAAGGAAATCACCGAATGGGCTCAGGAATACTTCCAGAAACCATTGTCAGTGAACACAATCCACCGTGCCATCCGCCGTTGCCAGCTGAAACTCTACAGTGCAAAGAAGAAGCCATTTCTAAGCAAGATCCACAAGCTCAGTAGTTGTCACTGGGCCAGGGATCATTTAAAATGGAGTGTGGCAAAATGGACGACTGTTCTGTGGTCAGACGAGTCACGATTCGAAGTTCTTTTGGAAATCTGAGACGCCATGTCATCCGGACCAAAGAGGACAAGGACAACCCAAGTTGTTATCAACGCTCAGTTCAGAAGCCTGCATCTCTGATGGTATGGGGTTGCATGAGTGCGTGTGGCATGGGCAGCTTGCATGTCTGGAAAGGCACCATCAATGCAGAAAAATATATTCAGGTTCTAGAACAACATATGCTCCCATCCAGACGTCATCTCTTTCAGGGAAGACCTTGCATTTTTCAACAAGATAATGCCAGACCACATTCTGCATCAATCACAACATCATGGCTGCGTAGGAGAAGGATCCGGGTACTGAAATGGCCAGTCTGCAGTCCAGATCTTTCACCTATAGAGAACATTTGGCATCATAAAGAGGAAGGTGCGACAAAGAAGGCCCAAGACGATTGAACAGTTAGAGGCCTGTATTAGACAAGAATCGGAGAGCATTCCTATTTCTAAACTTGAGAAACTGGTCTCCTCGGTCCCCAGATGTCTGTTGAGTGTTGTAAGAAGAAGGGGAGATGCCACACAGTGGTGAAAATGGCCTTGTCCCAACTTTTGTGGGATTTGTTGACACCATGAAATTCTGAATCAACATATTTTTCCCTTAAAATGATACATTTTCTCAGTTTAAACTTTTGTTCCGTGATTTATGTTCTATTCTGAATAAAATATTAGAAGTTGGCACCTCCACATCATTGTAGGCTCTGTCTCACGGTAGGCTCAGAGCTGATGACTTGTTTGATCTGGTTGGATTGCTAAGGGAGTGTTTCCATTGCTTGCACTGCAAGGCCGTCCTGCTCCATTTGAGGATTAGAACTCTGCTTCCATGGTCTCAATAAAGGTGTTCAGGTCTTGCTGTTTGTTCATTTTCCAGCAAAATCCTGCCACTGCTAAACAGGATATAAACAACTATAAAGAGCTGGGGTCCCACCTTAATGACCCCTTATAACTGGAAGGTTTAAAGCAACATAAACAAACATTCAAAAATTGCGGGAACGCCTTTGTAAGAACTGCCTTGAAGATGTCTGATTTCCGGGTTGTTAGGTAATAAGGCAGGAAGGGAAGAGTCCAGGTGGATGGACACAGAAGTAGCTTCAGAGATGGAGTGGATGTCAATCTTCTGTTTGTCAGGCTGAGCAGAAGAGACGACATTAGTATACCAATCGAGGAGAAGAGACAACATTAGTATACCAATCCCTGGTCCAACTGGTAATTGCCATAACCAAAGCTGTTAAGCTGTCTCTAATGAGTACATGCATGACACTAGGAATATGGGCACTTGCAGAGCTTTTGACTCACCTTTTGAGCAATGCATTGGCTTCCGTCAGTGTGGCAAAAACTCCTCACTGATAATTGTGATGGATAGTGTATATTGCCTGCCTGTCACAGCAGTTATAAAGAACTGGATATATAGAATGCTAATGGCATCAGATGCATTCTCTTAACTAAAACAAAAAAAATAAAGCTCTTCCAAATAAGCACCGTTATACTGACAACACACATAAACAGTAGCTAACACAGTGCTGTATTCATCTAAGCACATGCTTAAGAGACAAGTAACACCAAATTCTAAGTACTTCTAATCAGCAAGAACTTATCATCCATACTATTTTGTTTAGGGTTTTGTTTTTTTTTTCTTTTCATGTATTTGGAGTAAGGCACAAGTACAAAAATGTTACAGTACTTTGTTCATCTGTGTTCTATTTTGCTTTTCAGAAACAACACCTTAGTTGTAGTTTATGGTTTTTAAAATCTGCTGCTATGTCTTAGTGCTTTGAGCTTTGTGCAGATTGCACTAGCCCAAAGTCAAAATGCTTCAAAAGCCATTTAGATATCAGTACCATTTATCTTCTTGTGTCTGCTACTGCACTTTATTTACAAAATTGTAATTGTTTTCTTTTTCTCTCCTCCTCTTAAGTAGGATCCTATGGAATCAATTTTATTTTTTCATTGTTTCATCGTTTTCATTGATTTATTTTTCTTTGATTCTTATGTTTTTTTTACTGTAAATAGCAACAGTTACAAAAAAAACAAACAATAATGAATTTTCACTTTGCATTCCTTTTAATGAAACATCACACTAGCACAACTGAACCTTATGTTGCACTTCCATTCATCAGGTAAGAGCCCAGATCCAGCATGATGCTGTATGCTGAGACTGCAGTAGGACAGGGAGTGCCCTCCAGAATTGTAAATGGTGTTACTAGTTTGTTGCATCCTTCTGAGATGAAGGTTAACTTCAGTTTTAGGGTCTAGGATATTTATTACAGCATGAAATTTTTGTAGAGGTGAATATGTTCAGCAAGGTACCCTACTGATTTACTCCACCTGGTGTTTCTTGACTCGGCATAAGGCAGACCTTACCAAAAACACTAGTGATGCAGCCTCACCAAAGTATTGATACTGCTGCCAGGTCTCTTCCACCAAACTGATTACATGACACAAGCAGGTTGAATGTATACTTTTAGACATAACCCCTTCCTGATATACTTTCAGACAGTATGATGCATTGTATGTAACCACTGCTAAAATATCATTAAGATTCAGCTGGTTGTTGTGAAGGGACTGTCTGTGAAAAGGTGGAAAGGTTGCAGCTCTCCATAAAGATACCAATTGCCAAAAAGTACTGGTCTTCAGTACCTGTAATTGTAATTATGTAAATTATTTCTAATGATTTTGAAACTTTAAATGTTTACAGATTGAAAATCTGCATCATTACATCTGTAGTTTCATCTACCGCATATCTTAAAATAATTAATTACAAAGCAAAAAGAACTAATCTGCAAGACACTAATTCTGGGAATTAAACAGAGAAAAAAAAAAAGAGAGACCCACTTTTAAGGGCTTGTTGCATCTGAGGAGAAGCCTGCTCTTCTGCCCCGGTTTGTAAGTTCAGAATTTACAATGGAAGAGTTAAATGTGGACCTTGTATGCCTAATCACCATCAGGCAAAACATTTATTAAATTCATAAACATCATACAGCCAAATGTTTACTCACCTATCACTATTGAACTATTGAAAACTATGTGGTCTCGGCTATCAATGGTTTCATCAACTATAACATAAAATTTCTTGCAACGAATCTATCAAAGAATAACATTCATATGTTGTTCAAAGACATGGGGCAAATCAGTTTAATGAAGACTGCTCTCATTAACTGGCAGCGTGCCTCCTTGTTTACAATGCTTAATAAAGAAAGGACACATCTTTATTATTGGTACCGATTTTTAAAAATAAGGGGCATGTGCAGAACTGTAGTAACTACAGAGGTATAAAACTGATGAGCCACAGCATGAAGTAATGGGAAAGAGTAGTGGACGCTAGGTTAAAAAGAGAGATGATGATTAGTGAGCTGAGAGCACCATAAATGTGATGTTTGCTCTAGGGATGTTGATGGAGAAGTATAGAGAAGGCCAAAAGGAGTTGCATTGCATCTTTGTGGACCTGCAGAAAGTATATGACAGGGTGCCTCGAGAGGAGTTATGGTATTGTATGAGGAAGTCAGGAGTGGTAGAGAAGTATGTAACAGCTGTACAGAATATGTATGAGGGAAGTGTGACAGTGGGAGTCTGCAGTAGGAGTGATGGATGCATTCAGCGTGGAAGAGGGATTACATCAGGGATATCTGGGATTGGCTCTGAGCCCTTTCTTGTTTGCAATAGTGATGGACAGGTTGACAGAAGAGATTAAACAGGAGTCCCCATGGACTATGATGTTTGCTCATGACATTGTGATCTGTGGCAAGAATAAGGAGCAGGTTGAGGAGATCCTGAAGAAATGGAGATATGCTCTTGAGGAATGAATGTCAGTAGGATAAAGACAGAATACATGTGTGTAAATGAGAGGGAGGTCAGTGGAATGGTGAGGATGTAGGGAGTAGAGTTGGCGAAGGTGGATGAGTTTAAATACTTGTGATCAACAGTACAGAGTAACAAGGAGAGTGGAAGAGAGGTGAAGAAGAGAACACGGGCAGGGTGGAGTGGGTGGAGAAGAGTGTCAGTAGTGATTTGTGACAGACGGGTATCAGTAAGAGTGAAAGGGAAGGTCTACAAAGTGACAGTGAGACCAGCTATGTTATATGGTTTGGAGACGGTTACACTGACAAAAAGACAGAGCTGGAAGTGGCAGAGTTAAAAATGTTAAGATTTGCATTGGGTGTGATGAGGATGGACAGGATAAGAAATGAGTACATTAGATGGTCAG
The DNA here is from genome assembly GCF_016835505.1 of Polypterus senegalus. Lineage (NCBI taxonomy): Eukaryota > Metazoa > Chordata > Cladistia > Polypteriformes > Polypteridae > Polypterus > Polypterus senegalus. Next base: position 43,809,101 of record NC_053163.1, read on the forward strand.
CACAGGTTTGATGGTTTAGAGGCAAAGTTAGAGAGGTGAGATTGTGTTGGTCTAGACATATGCAGGAGGGAGATACTGGATATATTGGGAAAAGGATGCTAATGATGGATCTGCCGGGTAAGAGGAAAAGAGAAAGGTCAGAGAAGAGGTTTATGGATGTGGTGTGAGAAGACCTGCAGGTGGTGGGTGTAACAGAGCAAGATGAAGAGGGAAGGAAGATATGGAAAAAATACGATCTGCTGTGGCGACCCCTAATGTGAGCAGCCGAAAGAAAAAGAAAAAATTATTTAATTTACATTTTTTGGGCCATGTTGTTTCAGCATTTATGCTAAAAATGTGTGCTACTTCATAACCAGGACCAGATAATATTTGCCCTAGAGTTCTTAAGGAGGTTAGTGAGTACATACTGTATATAACCCCTTGACGCATATTTTTAGGAAGTCACTGTGCTCTGGGGCTGCGGTGGGCTGGCGCCCTGCCCAGGGTTTGTTTCCTGCCTTGCGCCCTGCGTTGGCTGAGATTGGCTCCAGCAGACCCTCGTGACCCTGTAGTTAGGATATAGTGGGTTGAATAATGGATGGATGGATATGCACTGAGAAAATTCCAAAGGACTGCAAAATGGCAAATATTATCATATTACATATAAAGGGTGACCGGCCAGATCCAAATAACTATAGGCCAGTAAGTTTAACAGGCATCAAAAGTAAATTAAGCAGCACATGGCAAGAGGAAGAGTTTTCTGAACAGTCAGCATGGGTTCAGAAAAAGGAGGACATGTTTTACCAACTTGCTGGAATTCTATGAGGAAGGAACAAAATGATATATTCAAAGTGGATGATATGATATTATTTATCTTGACTTTCAGAAAGCATTTGAATAAGGTGGCATGTGAAATGTTGGGCATCAAACTAAAAGAAGTGTGAGTATTGTTTGTAAATGGATGTAAAATTGTCTCAGACACAGGATGCAGAGAGCTATGGTGTAAGCAACCTTATGAGAACTGGCTAATGTTAAGAGTGGTGTTAGGGCCATTGCTATTTTTAATATATATATATAAATATAAGCTGGTTAAGTATTACGCCTAGGAAATAATTATGAAAGTTAACAGAATGTTAGGTTATACAAAACAAAGTGAAGAGTACAAGTCTAAGGAGGTTATGCTCAAGTTTTATAACAGATTGGCAAGGCCTTATCTGGAGTACTGCATACAGTTTTGGTCTCCAGGCTACAAAAAGAACATAGTAGCCCTAGAAAAAGTCCAAAGAAGATCAACTAGGCTGATGCCTGGCCACAGGGGATGAATTAGGAGGAAAGTTTAAAAGAGCTGTGCCTTTTCAGTTTAAGCAAAAGAAAATTAAGAGGAGACATGTTTAAAATTATGAAGGGAATTAGAACAGTGTACTGTTGTTTTAAAATGAGTTCAACCAGAACACAGGGACACATTGGAAACTTGTTAAAGGTAAATTTCACACAAACATTCTGAAGAGTTTCTTTATTTAGGGAACCATGCACACATGGAACAAACTACCAGGTAGTGTGGTAGATAGTAGGGCTTTAGGGACTTTTAAAGCTAGACTTGATTTTTTTTTTTAGAAAAATTAAGTGAATAGGAATGATAAGCTTTTTTGGGCTGAATGGCCTGTTCTTGTCTAGATCATTGTAATAATAGAGCACACTCAAGCACATATCCTCACCTCAATGACAAGTGTGGGTGCTAAAGTAGTTATGAGTAATGGAGTATTGCTTACTTGTCTCCTTCCAGGCCTCACAATAAGTGATGCCAGTTAACCCGGCCTGCATTTGGTCATGAAGAAATCAGAGAAGGTTACTCTGTAAATGAAACACCCACACTGACATATTGTATAAGAAGAACATTTTATCATACAGAGCGAGAGAGGCATGACTGGGATTCAGTATTAATTTCATAGAGCTGATGTGCAAAAGCACTACCTAGTGCATCACCGTCCTGCCAAAGGAAAAAAAATCAGATTCCAGAAAATACTGTGTAAAATTAATTTCATGTGAAAATCCTTTCTGGAAAATTTGTGGAGAATTTTCTCTTTATGATTTCCAAGATTTTATTATGCATGCAAGCAACCAGAAATATAAATGTGAACACAGACTAGTTATACTCAAGTCAAGTCAAGTAGCTTTTTATTTTAATTTCAACCATACATAGTTAGCGCAGTACATAGTGAAATGATACAGCATTCCTCCAGGACCACAGTGCTACATACAATACAAGACTACACATAAGCAAAGTAAGTTCACGTGTGCATAAATATAATCATAAATATAAGGATATGATCTAGCTGAGTGGGAAGGTGTATGTGTGTTATCAGTCTACTCCCTCAGTGTTTAAGAATCTTATAGCTTAAGGGAAGAAACTATTAGACATTTTGGTAATAAAGGCCAAAATGCTTTGATACCTTTTTCCAGATGGCAGAAGTGTGAATAGTTTATGTGAGGGGTGTGTCGGATCCTTCACAATGCTGGTGGCTTTATGGATGAAACGTGTGGTGTGCATGCCTGTAATGGAAGTAAGAGACTCCAATGATCTTCTCAGCTGTCCTCACTCTACACTGCAGGGTCTTGTAATCCATGATGTTGCATTTCCCAAACCAGACAGTGATACAGCTGCTCAGGATGTTTTCAATAGCCCCTCTGTAGAAGGTGGTAAAGATGGGCTTTGGGAAATGAACTTTCCTCAGCCTTTGCAGGAAGTAGAGACACTGCTGGGTTTTCTTAGCTATTGAGTTTGTGTTAAGGGACTAGGCAAGATTCTCTGCCAGGTGAACACCAAGGAATATGGTGCTCTTGACAATCTCCATGCTTGAGCTGTCAATGTACAGTGGAGAGTGATTGCTTCTAGTTCTTCTGAAGTCAATAACCATCTTTGTTTTGTCTATTTTCACAGACAGGTTGTTGGCTTTGCACCAGCCTGTCAACAGCTGTACATCTCATCTTGGTATTCTGACTCATCGTTCTTCCTTATGAGGCCTACCACAGTTGTGTCATCAGCTAACTGGATGATATGGTTCAAGCTGTGCATTGTTACACAGTCATGAACAGCAATGGACTAAGCACACAGCCATGTGGAACATCAGTGCTCAGTTTGGTGGTGCTGGAGATGCTGTTTCCAATCCTGACTATCTGAGGTCTCTCAGTCAGGAAGTCAAGAATCCAGTTGCAGAGAGAGGTGCTCAGGCCCAGCAGTACTAGTTTTTCAGTCAGGCAATGAGGAATGATTGTGTTAAATACTGAACTAAAGTGTACAAGCAGTATTTGCACATGTGTCTTTCTTGACCAGGTGGGAGCGGCCCAGATGGAGGGTGGTGGCTATGCCATCGTCCATTGAACGGTTTTGGCGGTATGTGAACTGCAGGGGTCTAATGAAGGGGGCAGCAGGGTCTTGATGTGCCTCATGACAAGCCTCCTGAAACACTTCATGATCATGGGTGGGAATGTGACGGAATGATAGTGATTGAGGGAGGACACTGAGGACTTCTTCAGCACAGGAGTGATTGTGGTAGTCTTGAAGCATTTTGGAACATTGGATTTGTTCAGGGAGATGTTGAAGGTGCCAGTGAGAACATCTGCTAACTGGTCTACATGTTCTCTGAGCACTCTGCCAGGAATATTGTCTGGTCCTACAGCCTTTTGTGGGTTTTCTCTGTGTAGAGTTTTCCTCACATCACTGCCACATCATTCTGCACCTCAAACTATGCATAAAAATTGTTCAGCACATTTGACTGTGTGTTTAAAATTTATATCACAGCTTGGCTGTCCTACTAGAGGACTAATGGTGGCAGCTAAAGAACCATGATTATACATTTGAAATTAATACATCATCAGTGTGCATTCATTTATTCAAAGTGTAAAGTTCCCTTTAATGTCTGAATTAAAACTATATTCAAAATGAATTGTTTAACAAACTTTTTACTTCTTGTTGTTCTTGGAAACCCATATTTCTAATTAATAAACTTTTTCTGGCATGTTGGTCTTAGACTCTAAAAATTGAAAGTAACAAAAAACATCATGACATCCTCAAACCTACCTAATCCTATTCAGGGTCACAAGGCAAGGCTTAATTTTCTAAAAAACTTTTAAAGCTTTTAACAAAGAAACTTGGAGACCCATTTAAAGCAACTATTTCTGGAATGTGCCTTTTGAAGCTCTCTGAAAAAGATGCTGGGTACACCTAAATGTAGGCTGATAAAAAATCTCATTTATTTAAAGTTTTCCAAAGACACCCAGTAGGTTACTGTTTAATGTAGAATATAACTATTTAATTTTGAAAGTCACAAAATGAATAATGTTTTAATGTGAAAATCTTTGTGTGTTTCTGTATTTATCTCTTTAGGGGTTCATAGTTTTTTGATGTTTATCTCCCATAAACATTTTTATTATTTATATAGAAGGGACTCTAATCCAAAGCAATTTAGAAATTAACTGAACAAAATATTTTTTAATAAAATGCACAGAAAATATAATAAGGATTACAAGTTGTTCAGATTTATTTTTCCTTACATATATTTCAAGATATCTCAAATTTTCTTTCTGTATATCTGAAGTACATTTTAACTGTCATGATATTTGAATATTATTTTCTGATATCTGAAAATGCAACTAAAGATATCTCAAATGCATTTTGGAATATCTTAAAATTGTCAGGAAATTCCACTGAAATTATAGGAATTTTTACATGAAGAGATTTTGAGAGAAAAGGAATTTTCAGATGTTCTAAAATGCAGACACAAGGATATATTGAGATAACTATCTCATATCTTGAAATGCATTTGTGATGTCACAAATTGCATTGCAGACATTTTACAACAACAACAACAACATTTATTTATATAGCACATTTTCATACAAATGATGTAGCTCAAAGTGCTTTACAAGATGAAGCAAGAAAAATATAAAAATAAGATTAGGCAATGCTAAGTAACAAAGAATTAAGTAAGGTCCGATGGCCAGGAGGACAGAAATAAAAAAAACAAAACTCAAGAGGGCTGGAGAAAAAAAAATCTGCAGGGGTTCAGAGGCCACGAGAAACGAAATTTACAATTTAGACTTTGGGAGATATCTTAAAATGTTTTTCAGATATATGAAAAAGTTAACTGCATTTTAAGATGTACTGTATTATTTTGAGGTAAGTATAACAGTTAATTTTCTTTGCCACAGAATATCATATACTAACTGGATTGTTATTTCATTGCTCAAACAATACCTTAGCAATATATTTAAAACAAAAGCACAAAAGTACTGAAAAATACTTATCTTGGAAAACATGCAAGATAAAAACAGTGCAGTGTGATCAAAATATTAAATGGCTATAATAAATTAGTTCAGCTATTCAACCTTTAAACAAGAATTGTTGGACCTAACTTTGAACATGATTCCTTAAATATATGAGTTGTATTTCTTGACAAACTCATCCTGGTATTTCTTGAAAATTCACATATCATTTTGACACCTCTGAGCATATTACATGTAAAAAATAAGTGGAAGACTTTTTCTGATTTTTGTTATCTAATCAGGTGAGAGTAAAGTAATGAAATAATAATCATAATAACCAGGCAACTCCAGGTTACACAGAATTTATGTTATATATATATATATATATATATATATATATATATATATATATATATATATATATATATATATATATATATATATATATATATATATATATATATATACAGTGACAGAGCAAGATGACTTTGCCTGGTTCACTCAAAGAAGTTGGACAGTGCTGCATGCATTAGTTCTCAGTGCAGGCCAGTATTTCAGCTATAGCAATTTTTGTTAAAGGAGTTTCTCCTAACAGCCCAGAAATTCTTATCTCCAGCTTCATTACCAGCTTCATTAAAGTGTATGCTTTATACCCATTTTTTTCTTACAACTGCAACTTCAGATTCAGACTTTTTGCAACTTACGATGTGTACACAAAGTTAGTGACAGAACAGCATAAAGGTTATTTTGAAAAGTGGTAGGGGATTTTGTGGAAAATTTTTTTTTTTGTTAAGCCTTCATTAAAAATATTAAGGGTTCTTTCCATTTTAGTAAAGCCTTATCATGCACTTGAGACACCATCATCTTAGTTTTTGGTGTACAAACAGCAGAATTATCTATAATAAGCTTCTCTTACTTATTTTAAATGTTGTAAATTTTGTGCTTGCTCATGCAATATCTACTGCTCACAGATTCAAATTAATGTTCTGCTTTTATTACATCCTGAAGTGACACCTTTCTCAGCAAAGGTCATCACCTTCCTGGCCATTTTTTCTACTGGCTCACTCACCATAGAACTGAGAAAATGCTTAGCTCCAATACCACATAAAAGTCACAGGTGACTGAATTTAAAAAATAAACACAAAATGCAAATGTTGTGAAAATAGAATGCTGTGAATGATAGAAATAGGGTATAGACTACAAATATGTGGTTCACCTTGGTCTGAGCTTCTGTAAGTCTATTGAAATTGTTATTTTTTACATTGCCTATGTTGCAAAATTCATCATACATGCAAATATTCATTTCACTGAAAGTCTATATTTGTGACAGTAAATCTAACCTGAACTGTTCGCACTACATTTTTGTGAAAGAGCCAACAGAACTGGCCACTTAAATGTGGTTGCATAGAAAATGTACTTAGAAATATGTTTTTAGCCCTATGGCCACATTTGTACATACTATAAGAAAAAAACCTTAAATTTTTAAAAAATATGAAGCTCTCCCACTGGACCCTACTATGTGCTGACACACTATGCGCGCACCTCCAACAAAATATGAATGCTGACATTGACCAGTTGGTGATTGAGTCAAATGTCAAAATTATATATAATTAATATGCAATTATTTATTATATAAATTGGTAGCCATCATGAATACAGTTGGAAGGAAACTGGAATAGATTTAACTGCAAGAAGAAGGTGAAAGTTTAAAAAAAATAAAATAGCATGTCTGAACCTGTGTATTTCACTTGAATAAAGCTTGCATGACATTAAATGAATAATACTATCCCATATACAGTGGAACCTCGGTTCACGAACATCTCGGAACACGTACAAATCGGTTTACGACCAAAAAGTTCGACAAACTATATAAGTATACGAACAAGCCAGTTTCCCTTTCGGTTTGTCAACCGATGATTTCCGTTGATGGGTTCCGATGATGTGAGGCTTTTTAATGGGGGAAGAAACTAGAGAAACCCACATGAAGAATGTGCAAACTCTGGACAGAGGATACTTCTGCAAATCGAAATTAGAACTCAGAGAAATGAGACTGCAGAGCTTTCCACATCCATTAGGATGTGTACGTAGGTTGAGATGATTGGTGACTCTAAATTGAGTGTATGCACATGCTGATGGACTGGTGTTCTTTCCAGCGTTGGGTCCTATCTATCAAACAATGCCGCTGGCACATCTGTTTTAGATGCATATCAATATAAATTAGGTTAATCAATCAAACTGAAATATACCTCTGTGTACTGTGCTGCCTTATTTCACACAATACACATTGGTCTGCACATACGTTCTGCAGATATTCTGTGGTTTCCAATGCCATTCAAAAGCTTTCCCAGTTAACCTGGATAGTAACATTAAACTATCTGTTTGTGAAAGGCATCCTGTTCATGGTTGGTATTTTTTCAAGTGAATTTTATTATCAAGCAACCATACAAAGGAAATTTGCACTGTAACATTATAACATTACACAATGAAATATTGATCACACATTATCAAAATTGCATTGTTATTTTATAGCAATAATATTATTTCAATTATTTATTGCTGGTACCTAAAACATTAATTAATTAATTAAAGGAAAAGTCAAAACATAGACGTTACATAGATCAATGATAGTGTAAACTAAAGAGAGGAAACTCTTCATCAATGATAACATGTGCAGTTATTGTAGCAACCTCTACAAGAATCTCCAGCTTATCATGGTGGAAAGGTTTGTGTGCCCCTGGTCTGGAGCAGAAGCACATTGTAGGGCCTCCCAAGGCAAATTGGTTCCCGGTGAGGGGTCAGGCATAAATGGATTCAAATGCCCCTAATAATGCAGACACATAAATTTGAAAAGAGTACCCCACCTGGTACGGGGTTACTGGGACTTTCTCCTGGAGCAATATAACCTGGGCAGCAGTCTAAGGCAGAGGCCTGGGTGGACAGGAACCCACTCACATTAACCGACTGTAGCGCCATGGAATGTCAACACTCTCGGGCGAAGGAATCAGAATTGGTGGGTGAGGAGAAGTGTAACCAACTAGATCCACTCGCTTAGTTCTGCAAGCCAAACCACTCAAATGTTGCCTGGTCAATGCCATGTTGGAGTTTCTCCTTTAGAATGAGAGTGGTGCTTATGTGCAACTGAAGTCTCACGGAATGGAGGACTCTGATTGCCATATGTGCTTATGCACCAAATGGCAGTATGGGGCACCAGGCTTTCTTGGAGTGCTTGTAGGGGCTCCAGGAATAGGTCCTAGCTGGGGACTTCATAGTTCTACCATTTGAACACCAATGTGGGTAATGATGGAAACACTAGGAGAGGCATGATTGGGAGGAATGTCTTCCCTAATCTAAACCTAAGCTGTGTTTTGTTATTGGACTTCTGTGCTAGGCATGGTTTGTCCTTAACAAACACAATGCGTGAATATAAGGTGGCTCATAACTACACTTGGTACCAGAGCCAAAGATCTATGATATATTTCATAACTGTATCATAAGATTTGCAGCCTTATGTATTGGACACTTGGGTGAAGAGAGGTGCAAAGCTGTCAACTGATCATCGTCTGTTGATGAGTTGGGTTGGATGATGTGGGATGCAATTTGACAGAACTAGGAATCCCAACAAAGTAGTTACAGTAGACTAGGAATATCTGGGGGAGGCCACTGTCTATTACACATTAAACTCCAACCTCTCAAACAGTTTTTCCCGCATCCCAGAAGAGACTAGGGACAAAAAGTGAGAATGTGCTTATTCAAAGGATCCATTGTTGTAGCAGCTACCAAGGGCTGCTACCTGAGAGTCATAGGTGCCTCTTGAGGCAGCAATCCATGGACCCACTAGTGGATAGCAGATGCAGCCTGGCAGATAGCAGATGCATTCTGGCAGTTGAAGGAACATTTTGAGGAGCTCCAGATCCTGACAGACACTCCCTCTGTGGAGGGGGCACAGATGGGGGATCAATGCCCATTTCCCTGCAGGAGATCACTGAGGTACACCTCTGCAGTGGCAAGGACCCAAGGATGGATAAGATTCACCCAGAAATGCTGAAGGTTCTGGACATTGTTGGGCTGTCATGGCCAGTTTTGTGTGGTCATTGTGAGCTATGTTCCTGGAGTGTCTGAACATGGTGATCACACTCATCAGCCTCTCTAGAAATGCTTATGCTAGGGTACTAGAAAAAGGGCTCTACAAAGTTGTAGAACCTCAGATCCAGGAGGAACAATGTGGATTCCATTCAGACTGTGGAACAAGGGACCAGCTCTTTACCCTCATGAGGATCTTAGAGGGGGCATGGGAGTATGCCCAATCAGTCTACATGTGTTTTGTGAACTTGTGAACATACCTGAGAAGGCGTATGATGTGTTCCTCAAGGGATTCTGTGAAGGGTGTGGGGCCTTTAGTAAGGGCTATTCATATCCCTCTATATCAAAGAGTTGTTTTTGCATCCTTGGAAAAACATCTTCATTGTTCCCAGCTACTGTAGAAAACCCAGGAAGGTGTAGGCATACAGCTGGCCAGGGTCTCCAGGGTCAAGCCTTCCGAACTGGACAGATTGATATCCCTGAAACATAATTGACTTGGTGTTAGACTGTGATGATAAAGTGTTCCAGTAATTTTTTGTGCAGTATAGATTATGTGAATATGGTTAGATAGCAAATAAGGATAAGTGTACATTTTTCAAAGATGAGATATCTTACTGTTGACATGTCATAGACATTGTTCTGTCTGGAATGACCTTCCAAATTAGAAATCTTACCATACAGTCTGCTTATTGTGTCCTCCATTTCATTATAAACCATTAAAATTTCATTATGAGCCTTCCAAATTTTTGCATTCTTATTTCCATGTGACTTGCATTCTGCAGTATCTGCTGTATCTCGTGTAAGCACCATAATCAATTTCTTAACATCAGTATATATAGATTTGTGGAGCTCATCTGGAAGTAAAATCATTCTTGCCTCAGTAATGGGTTGATTTGTAGTTTGTGCATCCATCATTTTTACCACCTCAGTCGACAGAGAGGATGCAAATGACAGAGTAGAAAAAAAGCTTCAAGATCTAAAGCAGTGTGCAGGCAAAGTTTAACTGTTGGAGGTGGCAATTTTGTTTCTATGCATTGAGCCTTCCGAGTCTCCAAAATAGTAATGGTTGAATCATCAACCTTTTGTTTGAGCAACTATTTTCAGAGATCATATAAACTGATTTGTGAGCAATTGTCACATATTACATAGTCCCATACTCCATAGTTTGTATGTCACAAGTAATTTATTCTGATTGAGTTTTTTTTTTAGCCAACTATTTTAGGAAAGGACTTCTACAACAAAGTGTGTTGTCACTTGAAACTTTTAGAAAAAGAATATTTTGGCCTTGAGTTCAAGAATCACAGTGGAAATACTGTAAGTTTCAAACTTTTCTTTTTTTACAATATATGAACAATACCTTCCTGGCTGGTTAGAATACTGTAGTTTTTTCAAAATTTAGCTTTTAGCTTTTCTTCTTTTCTTCACACCTGTACATATACCATAACTTTTATTACATCACTCCTTTTCTTAGTAATAACAATTTAAAGAAATTAAATATCCATCCATTATCCAACCCGCTATATCCTAACTACAGGGTCACGGGGGTCTGCTGAAGCCAATCCCAGCCAACACAGGGCGCAAGTCAGGAAACAAACAAACCCCAGGCAGGACGCCAGCCCACCGCAGAGAAATTAAATTGTTGTATTATTCTGCTGCTAAGGTAAAAAAAACACAGATGTACCCTATTGTATTGTAAAATCTCTCCAAATGTGTGCTCTGTAAACTGAACCATAATGATCAGGGACCATTTTCTTAATTTGTTTAGCATCTGAGGTATTAACCCAGCATTACTTTATGAACTCCATAAAACTGGGCACAGTTTGTTAGGCCATGTAGGTTGTTTTTGACATCATTTTGTAATGCATATATTTACACCATTAGCATTGCAATATTAGTTAACCTGTTTTTTACATTTTGAACAAAGTCTAAAGAAACAGCTGGACAGTTTTTGTATTACAGTACCTCATACTGTTTAGTCCTGCTGCATGACGATTTGCCACTCACTAAGCAATCATTCTGTTCTTTTAATCAAAGAATAACTTTGTTAACTTCAAAATATAATAAGAAAACAAGAGGAGTTCACACATATGCTACTGAAAGTTTCATTTTAGTGTGCTGCTCTTGTATGATTCTTCTCCTGAAAGGAGCTTCTAAACTGCATAAAAGAAAGTTATTGAAAGAGTAATCATCTACTTTCATTCCATGTGTATTCCGTGCTACTAAAATTATTTCATTAGATCACTTTCCATTCAAGGACTTATTTATATTTATTATATATTATAAAGCACAGGTGTCAAACTCCAGGCCTGGAGGGCTGCAGTGGGGACAGGTTTTCTTTCTAACCCTTTTTCTAATCAGTGTCCAGTTTTCAATGCTAATTAACTTCTTTTCCCTCTATTTTAATAGCCCTGATTTTAAGTTTTAAGTCCTCTGCATTGATTCTTTTCTTCATTAAATGACAGCCAAACAGAAATGAGACATGAAACGAGCCAACAGATGACCTGCTAAATTGGGGCTTCAAACTCCAACCAGTTCCTTAATGAGAAACTGATTCTTGCTGTTAATTAATCCCGTTATTCAATTCCATGGCTTGTTGCTGCTCTCTTTCTGACACAGCAGACATTTCCAGAACTGTTGATATTCTGTTTTTTTCTAAGAACTCCTAAAATGTTTTTGTAACCTGAGGGATCAACCTTACTGAGACCTTCATCTTTATTTTCAGATTTTGTTTGATGGGTACAGGAGAGCTGGTCATGTCCTGCTTGTTTTATGTCTCATTGCTGTCCGGCTGCTAATTAAGAAAAAAACAACTAATGGGTCTGAGTCAAGCTAAGGCTAAAGAAGTTAATTAGCATCAAAAACTGGTTACTAATTAAGAAGATGGTTAGAATGAAAACCTGCAGCCAATGCGGCCCTCCGGGACTGGAGTTTGACACCCTTGTTATAAAGGGAAGAGGAGGCAAAAGAGCCCCAAAGAAAAGATGGGACGGCAGCCGTTCTACCCCGTTTACTGCAGTAGTCGAAAAAACAGAGAAAAAATGGGCTTGTGTTGGTGTAGCAAAAGAATGGAGTATTAATTGCCTTCTGAGCCTAAGTGCCTTGTCTTAAGATTTGGCTCTCTTGAGCTGGTCCATGTCAGATGGAGCTCATCATGCTATCCTAAGACTGTACAAATCATACTCAGGGAGCTCCTGGATTTATATTGTTGTGACTGGAAGAGGCTGGGCTTTGACGGTAGTGGGCAGGGCTTAGGTGCCCTCATTGTGGCTTTCTCAGACCTGCAGAGGGGAAAAGAGATGGTACTGTTAGTGATCGTGCCCCCTTTTTCCCCAGCAGGGTATTACATACCTCATTCTATTCTTTTTTCTATGTGAAAAAGTTAGTTTAATTTTAAAATGAATGTTACAAATGTTAGTCTAAATTTTTATCATAAGATTTGATAATGTTTTTCATTTTTTTTCTGGACAAAAAAAAACCCCACCTCATTTCAATAGCGTAGCCCTAACATCGAAAACTGTTTTTTATCTTCCAGCCCTCCAGCATAAGGACGCTAAACAGTAAAAGAAAAATGTGCTACATTATTTGCAAAACACATCTGAATAAATTCTACAAAAGTGCAATAGTATGTTGACTTTAGTAATGCATGCGTATCTGTACAAGGTGTTTCCCCCTGCAGTATTTAGATTTATTCCTTCAATTTAAATTTTACAAATGGCAGATAGGGGAAACTAATTTGAAACTAATTTTCTATTTGTAAAAAATATTTTGCCCTGTGATGGGGAGGTACAGAGGGCACAGGTAAAAAGAAAGTGCTAATAACATTGTCTGAAACTTTTTCAAACTATATTTTGGACCATTTTTTTCATCCAGTATTTATAACAGACATGAGAAACTGATTAAAAAGCATGGACTTTGCCCTCTCCAGTATAAAATGATGAATACCAAAAAAGAGAGAATGTGAACAAGTAATATATGTTTTTTAAATAAATGGTGATTAATTATAACCACCAGGTGTTATCTTTACATCTAATAAATATATAGGGGGAATCTAATAGAAACAACTGTATACCCATATTCTCTTTAACCCACTTAATTATACACAGTAGCAAGAAAACATTTCAGAACATTTTGGAAATACCTTCATTTTCTGCATTACTCATAACAATGTGGACTGATCATTAGATAAGTCAAAATATATAATAAGATAACACAATCCGCTTAAACTAATCAGCTTTAACTAACACACAAACAGTTGTACTACGTCTTGTAGGTACTAAATACATTATTTAAACATTCAGTCTAGATTGGAAGAAATGTTCTATCTAACATCTAGGCTACTAACTTCTCAAAAAGATTACTGAAGTCAAATGTTCCAGTTAATGAGATTTGAATGGAGGTGTGGGTTGCAGTAGTGGTGGGAGGTCTGTTGCCCACACCTGCATACTAGTGTTGATTATACATACTGATAAGGATTTTTTATTTTTAAAGGTACTGAATTGCAGTTTACATCTTTTATACTTAACCAAGAAACACACAAAAAAAGTGTTTTTGCTGTATTTGCACAGTGCAAGTGCAGCAACTTACAATTTGCTTCTCACTTTACATGCTTGCTAAATAAAAACAGGCACTGACCAAATTAATGTAATGTTGCTGCAAAAGGTGCCAACAGAAGCAACCTTTTCTCACACCTCAACAGCAGCCCATCTAGTGAATACAGGGAGTGGCTAAAAAGGCAAGCTAAGGCTCTTTCTGACATGAAGCAAGATGCAAAACTGAAACCAACTTTAAGCAAATCTACAAATGCCAAGTCATTGGCCAACAGATGACTGGAATGAAATTATGAATGCCATAATAAGCACATCTTTCCTATTTACATGGTGGAAAAAGAGGAACTCAAAAACCTCATTAAAACGTAGGTATATAATGCCAAGTTACAGTTACTTCATAAGTAGTAGAAAGGAATGGTTCTGTCAAAAAGGGTGATAAGAGTGATTTATGACCTTAAAGCCTGCCCCCTTGGGGGTGGACATCTGTCATGATTAATGAGCCTTGAACCTTGCCACTTGGGGTGACATCTGTTATGACTTATGATTTTTAAGCCCTGCCCCTTCTGGGGCCTTTATGACCTTTAACCTCTCTACCCCCTCTTCAACCATTACAGGACATGTGACTCTATTTGAAAATAAAAAGAGTAACAGATTTAAAATTAATCATATTAAGAAAATATGAAAAATAATAAGAAACCCAATAAAATTTGCATCCCTTCAGTTTGCAATACAAAGCCAAGAAAGTCCGTATCAACTCAAAAAAACTGAAATAATCCTCTTCCACTACTTTTCACCAGATTCAAAACTTATATTATTAAGAAAATATGAAATAATGAGAGATCCAATAAAATATAGACCCCTCCTATTTGTAATACATAGCCAAGCAAGTATGTATCTTTTTAAAATTCATGACATTATTAAATAAAAAAATAGCCAGCTTTTTAAGCTCAAAAGAAAAATGGGCAAAACAGGCAAGTAACATTTAAAGCTGTTTGGAAAACCTTCAGCCCTTAATATTAAAAACATGCAGCCTGATTCTTTGCAGCAAATTACAATACACATTATTCCAAAGCTGAAACCGATATTAACCCTCATACCTATTCATTGTTATTGATCCCAGTTTTCAATATTAGCCAAACAGACAGGAAACTTTCAATGTGTACAGGAATCTGTGCTGTTTTCTGGTTAACAAGCCCATTTTGAAATTTAATGATATTAAGGAAAGTTATTAAAATATGCATCTCCTATTATTTCTATGAAACAAGTTATATATTAAAACTCATAAGACAAGTTACTCAATTAAAATAATCATCTCATACTAATGAATAGGCAACATTTAAAACTTGCACCAACTCTTTGCAGCACAGCTAAGTATGAGCTGTGTCTAACAAGTGTGCAAGTATTAAAATTACCATTTATTTTTATTTATAACTAAACTGGAAGCCAACTTATAATTATTGTAAGGAAAGTTAGTAAATTAAAACACACATGTCACTTTAAGAAATATGCAACTGTTAAAATCTTTTGCTGTAGGATCTTATTGAAAGATTTCCCTTAAACATAAGAGCTTGTTAATCTTTTAAAGACTGTAAGAATTAAAATTCAATATCCCAAAGAAGACTTTGTTTTACTAATGTTTACATTCTGGTGGGTCTTTTTAAAATTACACCTATTGAACCAGTTGGAAAAATATATTAACCTAAAAAAGGTACCATTTCAACATTGTAAGCAAAGATATTCAATTAAAATACAATTCTCCTACTACTTATACGGATTGGGCAACTTTAGAGATTGTAAGAAGATTTACAAAATATATTTCCCTTACTTTTTCTAAGAATTGCCAGATTTCATTTCAGTTTAATTTCTAAGAATCAGACAAGATTTAAAGATCATGTGGACAAAGGTTCAAGACAACAGCAAGCAGGCACCAATTCAAACAAGCAGAATTCTTTTTATTCTTACACTTGATGAGTAGAGGGTTTTTGCCTTACAGAGCTCTAAGGGGGGGTCAGTTGAATTTTTATAACAGAAATCTTCAAAGAAACAGAAAAAATAAGCTCAGTTTCATCCAAAGGTCACAGAACATTGTTACACAATTTGTTGATTACAACAGAAAGCTGAAATTCTAGTCTTTTCTTATATTTTTAATTAAGCTTATCAGAAAACGTGTCATACGTTTGGCATCTTAATTGGTTGATAAAGTAGCCAAGAACTGCATTCCATACTGGCAGCCCTACTTTATGTAAGCACGCTTATTTATCTGTTATAATAATACCTAGCCACAGGATGCTGCAAAGTTAATTTATGGCTATCGCTTAGTGGATTTGAACGCTCAGACCACTGATGAACTGCAATTAAGAACCAGTTTTTGTGCCTGATTGGCCTATAGTATACACCATGAAAAGATGAAAGAATCTGCTCTGCTTCAAAGTTTCGCATTCTGTCAGCTGTGACAGATTAGGGCTTTCTTGACCCCTTGAACCCTCAGACCACTCGTCAGACACCAGGTAAAAGTCCATAATTATTATTTATTATAATAATAATGTGCACAAAGCACCCTCCACTCCCCAATACTCAATAAACAATACAATTCTCTATTATCAATCACAATCCTCCACTCCCAGACGCTAAGCCACCCTGCCTCCCAACTCAGATCTCCGTCTGGGAGCTCCCATAATCCTTTTATATTCCCTGACCTGGAAGTGTTCCAATCTCCAGTCCATGTGATCTCCTATCACTTCCGGGTCAGATAAAAAAGTCCTTTTCTTCACCCCGGATGCATTTCATTCCCCTTGTTCATGTGACTCGGACGTACTTCCGGGGCATAGGGAAAATAAACTCTGTTCCACCCTGCAGTGTCTCCTACAGGCCCCCCATGGTATCCACAATGTCCATGATGCCCTGCTGGTCTTCGGGGCACCTCCATACTGCAGGGAGGGCTCCACCTGGTGGTGTGGGGGTATTGGCCGGGATGAACAGCCGGCCATACATCAGACAGCATACAAGAATATTCTATCGGAATAAGCAGAAATCTATGGCTTTTCAAGACCTTACTCAGCTGCTTTTTTCATTGCACAAAATATCTGGTAAATGCCTCTTAATTATTTTTTTTGGGGGATTTTATAGGTTTTGTTGAGATCAAATAACATTCCATACAAATAAGTCAAGTTTTACAAAAATAGGTTTGAAACAAATCAACTGCCACCCATGAGAAAGAGAGCCAGGTCATCTGAGTAAAACTTTAAGCTAGTAAAAATAAGTGCATAGAACAAAAAAGAAAAAAGAGGGGAGAGAATCTGCTTCCTCAAATTAAATGTTTGTTCTAAAATGTTATTGATTAGATCCTGCCAGGTTTTCAAAAAGTTTTGTACAGAACCTCTAAGTGAGAATTTAATAAATGCTTCTTCAACAACAACAGAATTTATTTATATAGCACATTTTCATACAAGTGATGTAGCTCAAAGTGCTTTACATGATGAAGAAAAAGAAAAAAGACAAAATAAATATGAAAATAGAATTAGGGAACACTATTTAACATAGAATAAAAGTAAGGTCCGATGGCCAGGGAGTACAGAAAAAACAAAAAAAAAACTCCAGATGGCTGGAAAAAAAAAATCTGCAGGGGTTCCTAGGCCATGAGACCACCCAGCCTCCTATAGGCATTTTATCTAACATAAATGATCTCACAATCAGTCCTCATTGTATTCAGGGTTCACATGGAAGAAGTTGATGATGACGGTCATGTGGACTTCTGGCTTTTAATCCATTAATCTAGGGATATCACGTTACTTTGATCAGGTGGTGGCGCAGATGACCGCCACAGAAAACCGGAAAAAGAACAGAAGAGAAAGTAGGGGTTAGTACAGATCACGAAGCCACCAGGAATGATATGGATGATTAAATGCATATACAGAGTATCGGGATTAAACTAAAATGAAGCTATGAGAAAGCCACATTAAAGTAATGAGTTTTTAGCAGTTTTTTAAAGTGCTTGACCGTATTAGTCTGGTGCATTCTGCACTAGTTGCAATTGATTGATGTCTTTTTTGGATAGTCCTGAGAGGAATTTGTTACAGTAATCTAGCCGACTGAAAACAAAAGTGTGAACAAATTTCTCAGAATCTTGTAATGTTTTGAGAGGTCTAACTGTTGCTATATTTCTTAAGTGGGAAAATGCTGTCCTAGTAATCTGATCAACATGTGATTTAAAATTCAGGTCAGAGTCAATAGTAACCCCTAAATTCTTTACCTCCGTCTTTACTTTTAATCCTAATGCATCAAGTTTATTTCTAATAACCTCATTATATGAATTTTTGCCAAACACTAAAATTTCTGTTTTCTCCTTATTTAGTTTGAGAAAAATAGTACTCATCCATTCAGAAACACAAGTAAGACATTGTGTTAGTGAATCAAGAGTGTTGGGATCATTAGGCACAATACAGCTGTGTGTCATCAGCATCAGATAATCTGACCTAACAGAAGCATGTAAATCGAAAAGAGCAGTGGACCCAGGATAGAGCCTTGTGGAACATCATATAGAATAACATGTGTCTTTGAAGTATAATTACCACAACTAACAAAGAATTTTCTACCTGCCAGGTAGGATTCAAACCAATTTAAGACACTGCCAGAGAGGCCCACCCATTGACTGAGGCGATTTCTAAGAATATTGTGATCAATGGTATCAAATGTGGCACTCAGATCTAAGAGGATGAGAACAGATAAGCGACCTCTGTCTGCATTTACCCGCAAGTCATTTACTACTTTAACAAGTGGGGTTTCTGTACTGTTATTTCTTCTGAAACCCAACAGAAACTTATCAAGAAAAGCATGTTTATTGAGGTGGTCATTTAGCTGCATAATGACTGCCTTCTCTAGGATTTAACTTAAGAAAGACAGGTTAGAAATATGTCTAAAATTTTCAAAAGCAGAAGAGTCAATATTATTTTTCCTCAGCAGGGTTTTTAACTACAGCAGTCTTAAGACAGTCTGGGAACACCCCCGTATCAAGTGATGCGTTTACTATGTCAAGAATAGTATCAATTAGCACACCAGGTACTTCTTTGAAAAAACTTGAGGGAATTGGGTCAATGACGCAGGTGGATGGTCTCAGTTGGGAAATTATTTTATATAAATCAGGTAAATCTATCCTGGTGAAAGAATTTAATTTGTTTATAATGGAGTACCAGGGTTTAAGAGGATCAGTATTGATACTATATTATTTCTAATTTCATTAATTTTTTTTATTAAAAATAGCAGCAAACGCCTCACAAGTTTCATTGGAAGTTTTTTGGAGGCATCCCATTGAGTGACCTGGGTTTAGCAGACAATCAATTTTAGAGAATAAGACTCTGGGATTACTAGCATTGCTATTTACAATTCTAGAGAAATCCTTTAGTAATTACTAAATCTAACATATGACCTGCTTTTTGTGTAGGCTGACTAATGTGCTGGCTCAAATCAAAGGAGTCCAGAAGGTTCATGAATTCTTTTACTTTCAGGTCACACTGATTATTGACATGAAAGTTAAAGTAACCAACTATTAGGAACATGTCGTAGTTCGTAATTACAATTGACACCAAGTTTGTGAATTCCTCAAAGATAGATGTATTGTATTTAGGAGGTCTATACATGGACAATACTAGACACTGAGAAACTCCATGAATAACAAAGACAAGATACTCAAAGGACTTGAATTTGCCAAAGCCGACGTCTTTACACTTTAACCGGCTTGAATAAATGTTTGCTAAACCATTGCCTTTCTTACCTTGCCGATCCACATGAGCAAAACTAATTCGGAGGTGCAGATTTGATTAAAACAGCTGCACCATCAGAGCTAAGCCACGTTTCACTTAGTGCAATAAAATCAATTTTCTTATCACTAATAAGATTGTTGATGGAAAACATCTTGTTGGTTAATGCTCTAACATTTAATAAAGCCATATTTAATGTTTCGTAAGAGCAGAATTGAATTGTAGGAGTGTTACGGGTATTTGAGATAGAAATTAAGTTATTTTTATTAAAGCTGCTTTGTGCATATTTTTTATTTAATCTATAGTCTGTTTTTATAGTTTTAATACATTGTTCACCTAGAGGTGTCATTGTAATTTAATTATTTGTATTTATGCCACACTGTCTAGATTTTTTACATGCATTCAAGGAGGGGAGAGGGCCTGCTAGGTGGCCATGATGGATAAGATAGAGAGCAATGCTCATTAGAGAGAGAGAGAGAGATTGAAAGCATGCTCTGATACAGCGGGTTGTCACACCCACCACACAACGAACCACCTGGATTGGGACCCGAGTGCAACGGGTGACACCTCAGCACCACACTGGAACAGTGTGAGGTTTTTTACAGTAGCTGGAGTGCCAATCCGGCCATACACCCCCAAGCTTTCCATGCAAGTTGAAGGACTTGCTAGCAGGGCTGGATGCAGATTAATGTCATACCCAGGACGAAGCAATTACAACTCAAGGGGCTGGGAAATATTGTTGGAAGTAATTTTTTAGAGTATTTTTTCAGCTGATTTAATATGTAGTTTTGTTATGTTAAAACCTTTTTTCAGGATAGGTAAAGCTCTTCTAAACAGACCCCAAAATGTACCTCCAATTCTACCTTCTGTTCTGCCCCATACATCACCAGGGAGGCATAAAATCCCAGTATGCTGCTAATCTCTTGGGGCTGGTAATTCTGGATGTAGGGTTTTGGATACTCATTGTTTTAGCCATGAATACAATACCTAATGCGCCTGACATACAACTTAACTATAAATTTACCAAACTGAAATGTCACATTTTTGTTCTGGTACATCTTTATTTCAATAGTCACTGTGTCAAAATAATTCTTTCTGACTGGTACAAAATGAAGTTGTCATACACAATGGTAATAATTTGATTCATTTGATCCTCTATATGAGCACATCTCAAAATGGGAACATAGCTGCCTCCAACTGTTTGATGAGAAACACAACGCTGTACATGTACAAAATGTAACACCCAGCCTTCACGTTAGTGCGATAACGGAGCCTTGTAAATTCCTGAGTCTGATCAGGATTCCCACCTAGTATTTGCCCAAACTCACCTTTAATGTGCACAGTTTCATTCTTTTCACCGGGGATTACTAAGACAGCCTTATAATTCAATTTCACAAGATCTTCAGAAGGGATAGTATCCTCAGCTACATCTGTCATAGTGGTTCAGCACAAGGTTGTCCAGTTCTTAAAATCCAGTAGTTCATGAATACCTTTGTAATATCACCATGGAATGTAGTAGTATTTTTTTATTCCTAGAGCGGAAACATAAAATTAATTGTTCAGCATGTCTATGGTGCTCCATGATTGTGGATATTGTACTGTATTTCTGCTAGTTTGACATCCCAAGATCCTTCTAGTTCTAAGGGTTTAGCAAGCTTTGTCATGAAATTAGAAATTGTGTGGTTAGGGAAAATATTTGAGGATGCATTACTAAGAAGAATCACGAAAACACTTTTGCGCTCCATCGTATACTGATAGAGAATGATATTCAAATTATGGAGGGGATGGATTTTACTTCATATCTTGTGCCCGGTCCTCCGGTACCCAACTGCTAATTTTTTCTGGCTAGCCATGCAATTTGACTGAAGTTAGTTGTTTTTTATTCTTAACTTTCCTAGCCAACATTTTCTCAATTCTGTATACATTTGTGGTATTGGATTTATTTATTTATTTTTTTGCAATTTGGCAGCATAAAAGGAACCTATGCTCTCTTCAATACCATACAATACAATTTATTTCTGTATAGCCCAAAATCACACAAGAAGTGCCACAATGGGCTTTAACAGGCCCTGCCTCTTGACAGCCCCCCAGCCTTGACTCTAAGAAGACAAGGAAAAACTCCCAAAAAAAAAACCCTTATAAGGAAAAAAATGGAAGAAACCATGGGAAAGGCAGTTCAAAAAGAGACCCCTTTCCATGTAGGTTGGGCGTGCAGTGGGTGTCAAAAAGAAGGGGGTCAATACAATATAATACAATACACAGAACAGAACAATTCCTCAATACAGTATGAAAACCATTGTAACCTCGCTTTCAGTTTGTATACTGCCAGTGACCTAGGTACAAGCACAGAGACTGTAAAGATTTCATCTGAAAATGTTTGTTTATACCCTTTTTGGAAAAGTATGCCTGGTCTTAAAAACCCTAATTGTATTTCCTACTTTGACCTTAAACAAAGGCATGTTCAGGACATTAGCACTGTTATAAGGTTTTGAAAG
The DNA here is from genome assembly GCF_016835505.1 of Polypterus senegalus. Classification (NCBI taxonomy): domain Eukaryota; kingdom Metazoa; phylum Chordata; class Cladistia; order Polypteriformes; family Polypteridae; genus Polypterus; species Polypterus senegalus. Next base: position 43,831,217 of record NC_053163.1, read on the forward strand.
CTTTCCACAAATATAATGTTTTTATCTCAGATTGATTTTTTTTGTTGTAAGAATTCACTAGATCCAGCAATTTATTGATATAGGTTCTCATGTTACATGCACTGAAATATTTTTATATTTTAGTTTTTACTGTGCAATTAAATTGGGTTGGGTGTTCTGTACCACAAGGTCATGTGCCCAAAATGGAGCATCTGCATTTGCCTGGAAGTAACCCCTCTGGTAAATGATGGTGAACCTGTTAAGCTGAAGGTTAAAGAACCCCCTTGAAACCCAGGGGTTTGATTCCTTGTGCAGGGCCATCCATTGGAGGGCTGCATGGTCTGTGACCAGAGTGAACTCTCAGCCCAGGAGGTAATAACTGAGCTGGGTCAATGCCCATTTGATTGCAAGGGCTTCCTTTTCACATACCTGAGGCCTCATGCATAATGCAGTGTGTAGAATTCACACTAAAATATGGCATATTGGCAAAAGTGGAAATGTGCGTATGCACAAAAATATTCAGATGCACAAAGCTGTGCATAAGCCAACTTACATGCACTTCCACTACATAAATCCCGGTCAGAGTGAAAAGTAATACTTGTGCATTGACTTCTCCCAGAATTTTCATATTTTAATATGCAAATCAATATAAATAGCCCTTTCCGTTCACTGTTTAGTTAAAAGACAATGGAAAAAGCACGTCAAAAAAAGAATTTCAGTGAATGCGAAGTTGAGGCAAGGAAAAACATACTATTTTTTGGCTTAAACATTGGTATAAACAACAAAAGGAAGTCGGTCAAGTGATACAGAGTGCAGAGAAACTCGAAATTTCAAGTTCAGAAAGTCGCACAATGCCTGAAATAAAAAATAAATGATCAGATATCAAAGTAAAAAGGTGAGTTGTTTCCCACCGTCTGAGTGTCAGACTCAGCATATTAGGGTACAGAGAAAAGAAAAAAATAGGGACACAGTGAAATAAAGGTCAAAATGTCCAATTTATTTTGTCATTAAAGTAGAACATTGTAAACTTAATCCTAAAAACAATATTTAATTTACTAGAGTTTCTCAGATCCCGTTGTATTAATTATTATTCTTGTGTTAAATGCTTCGTATTGTGTGTGTTCCTCTTAGTGCTCTATTTGTATGAATCAGTACATGCTTCTTAAATGGGTTTCTCTTATGCTGACAAAGCACAAAATACATTACATTCTTGATATTACATCTCTCTGAACAATTTAAAAACTAAGATATATACTTGATATCATGTTCATGTGAAATTAATTAAAGCATGTATTAAGTAAGGGGGCACGGTGGTGCAGTGGTAGCGACAACCTGGCTTCCCATCCAGAGACTGTTCCTGGCTCCCACAAGATGCTTGCTGGGATGTGCATGACCCTCAATGAAATGATTTATTATAGCAGTACTGCCTCTTTCAAACATGCTAACCCCCAATTCCCGTGCTTCCTTTTCTTTCTCCATGTAACCAATTGTCATCTGTAAGTTTAGAATGACAATTCTTCAAAACTTTTAAGGAACCTTGAAATATCTTTGTAGTACATGTTAATTATTTCATTCATTTGTTCATCCAGGGTTGCGCCAGTCCCAGAAAGCATACAGCATGAGGCAGAAACAATCTCTGGATGGGGTTGCCAGCTCATCGCTACCACTGCGCTACTGCGTCCACACATTTAAATACTAACAGTATACATTATTTAAATGAAGTTAAAAATATATCTGTATAGTGAAATATACATAACTTAACGAATTTCATCTTAAAAATAATATCATGAGCTCCAAGAAGATGGCTGTTGGAAATTTAAATTAACTGAGAAGCCAGTCCTCATCATCTGTAAATACGCAATCTCTTGTATTGAATTGAATTGAATTCCTCTATTGTTATTGTATGGTACAATGAGTCTCAATATGCAAATCCTCCATGAGCTTATTTTCCTATAAAATGAACAAATAATAACAATAATTAATGATAATTATTATTATTTTTAGAAAAACAATGAAAAATACACAATTTGAAAGCATAAGTACAATATACGTGTACATATGTAGTGCAGATAGTGGAAATGGTTCATAAAGTGCCTTAGGTTGTGCAATATTACAACTGTACTGCAAGCTTATAGTGAGGTAATTGTATTTATAAGTACAAACATTTCTACCAGCTAAAGCAGCTGTGGTATTTGGAATAGTTTTGACACTCCATGCACCATTCTATTGTTACCGGATGATTGCAATCAGATGCCTTAAATTTACAAACGATATGTTGTTATTTTCAGTGTATTTGATAAAGCTGCGTCGGGGATGCGAATCTAACAATGACAGTCAAACCACACAGGAACAGGAACAGCAACACTGCTTTGACACTGGGTGCTGCCAGTTTGCAAAACCAAGCGTACGATTGGGTAGGCAGCACTATAGGCATTGTGGCACTTTATCCACCAGATGCTGGAAGGTTGTGGGGGCCCCATGCAAGCCAAATGGGAAGACACAATACTGCCAATGTCCACTGGGGGTGCTAAACGCTGTCTTTGGTTTGGCTGACCCCATTAAAGGAATTTGCCAGTACCCTTTAGTCATATTAAGTGTGGTCAGGTACTGAGTCTTCCTAAGCTGCTCGAGCAGGTTATCAACCTAGTGGATCAGATAGGCATTGAACTGGGAAATTTGCAAAAATGCCAGCTACCATTGGGCCTAGAGACCAGGACAATAGAACTAGACCAGGGGCTATGACTTTCTTCAATATCACCTAGGTCCAGCACACGCTGGACCTCCAGTTCCACGTCAGTTTGTTTTGCCTTGTGAAGCTGGTAGGGTTGTTCCTTGATGACAACTCCAGGTTCTGTGACAATGTCATTCTCAACCAGCGAGGTCTGCCTGAGTTTTTTTGTTAACCACCTCCAGGACCAACAGGATAACCATTTCCCATTCCAGCTGTTAACTTGCTGTTAGGGTTGGGCCTAAGTTAAGAGTGGTTGTCTGAGGGAAGAGGGAACGATGCGGAGTGGGGTTAGGAGTAGGATCCCTATCCTTCAACGGCTACAGCAAGTTGACATGGTATATTCATTCCCTCCGACGTCAGTTGGGCTGGCTGACTAAATAGTCAATGAGTCCCTTCCTCTCCATACATTCATGTGGTCTTTGCCAGTGGGCCAGGAGTTTCAAGTGGGATATGGGGACGAGAAACATGACTCGGCCTCCCAGGTAAAATTCCCATAGAGTTGTACCACGATTATAACAGTGGGCCTGCGCTGCTTGATCCATGATCATATGTTCTTTTAGTATTGGCTGAATCTTGTCCAATCTATCACGCAATTGGACTATACTATATATTGTAGAATGTTGGTGGACAGCAGGGCCTCCTCCTCACAGCTCTCTTTTAGTATCTATACTAATAAAAGGCAAAGCCCTCACTGACTGACTGACTGACTGACTCATCACTAATTCTCCAACTTCCCGTGTGGGTGGAAGGCTGAAATTTGGTAGGCTAATTCCTTACAGCTTCCTTACAAAAGTTGGGCAGGTTTCATTTTGAAATTCTACGTGTAATGGTCATAACTGGAAGGTATTTTTCTCCATTTACTGTAATGGAGTTCAGCCAGTTCCGTGGGGGGCGGAGTTTCGTGTGACATCATCACGCCTCCCACGTAATCACGTGAACTGACTGTCAACGCACTACGTAGAAAACCAGGAAGAGCTCCAAAACGCGCTGAAGAAAACATGCATTATAAAAACATGCATTATATAATTGAGAAGGCAGCGAAACAATAAGAAGCGAGCGAGTGACATATACTACCATATTAATGAGTGCTGCTACTTCGGAAAGAAAGGTGTAAACCTAAACTTTAAATTAAGTTAATAGACAGGGTGCCGCTGGTGTTTCTCATGCCCACGGGTAATGCGGGATACAAGTTTAATGAGAGGACGAGGGATATAAACGAGAGTTTTGATCACTTTGTAACTAAGTTAAAATTGCAGGTGAAGGGGTGTGCTTATGCAAATTCCGAGAGACTGTGTTTGTGGGGGATTGACAGTTAACGCGGTTGGGGAGTCACGTCATCATATCCCCTCCCATTTACCTCATTTCGCTCTGAGCTGAGCTCCGCGGCTAACGGCGTCTTCCGAAGCAACTTCATCACACTCCCACCAAATACTCACAGAAAAATCCACAAGTTAATACACACGCTGTCTCTAGAGTTTCTCCACACTCAATGTATTCCTCTTGCCCCCTTTATACCCTCTAATCTCCCATTTCAATTCAGATACCTCCAATTTCCTGTAAGGCTCAGCTGCGATGACAAGTAATAAGTCTCAAGGACAGACCCTACAAAACGATGCCATTGATTTCAGGCAAGATTGCTTTTCTCCTGACAACTATACTTGCATTCTCAAAACTGAGCTCGCGCAGCTTCGTCATATTACAACCGGAGTGCAGCCAGAAACTTTTAAGTACCGGGTCTTAGATAACATTAAATTAAGCCGTAGACATCGCAACATCACACAAGATAGCAGCTCACGAGAACTTACTGAACGCAGTACAAGTGATCACTTCCATGCATCAAACCTGTTCAAAAAACGCATTACACAATTTACAAGGTGATGGCTTTCTATGGCGTTCGTTTATAAAGCAACGGAGAGGCTGTGTGAAGGCAGCTACACAGAAAAAGCAGAGCGCCACACTCTGAATGTATTGCTGGCATCACCGTTATACCCTCTGATCTCCCATTTGAATTGAAATGCCTCAAATTTCCAGTAAGGCTCTGCTTCCCGATGACAATTAATAAGTCTCAGGGACACACCCTACAAAAGGTTGCCATTGATTTGAGGCAACAGGCAACATTGCTTTCCTCCTGGACAAAACTATACGTTGCATTCTCAAAAGTTATATATATATACTAGCAAAATACCCGCGCTTCACAGTGGCGAAGTACTGCCTTAAAATTTTTATTAAGAAGAAAATTAAACCTTTTTAAACTGAGGGAAAATATACCAATAATTATTTGTTAAGGATCTCTTTGTATACCACATTGTGAGTTCGGCCCTCCGGTTGTAATATGACCAAGCTGTGCGCTGAGCTTACTCTTGAGCATGCAACGTACAGTTGGCCATGTGAAGAGTAATCTTGTTTCAAATATCCCAGCTTGGATTGCTGCTGTCATAATCGGTTTGAGTTTCATGGTTTGGTTCAATTACGACAGTATTTGTAGGACTTGTGTTGAAGAGACATTCGGCATCTGTCAAGTGTTGTAAGCAATCAACCGGTTTCATCGATAACTTTACATCCAGCTTTTGAGAGTTTAAACATTCATAAACATCAAAGTGTCCACTACTGAAATCGTCACCTGTCAATCTAAGATGTTTAAGAGGCATTGGCGGTTGTCAAAAGGTGTAAAATATTTGGCCATTTCGGTACACTTGAAAGCGACAACCGAACAATTCAGCAGCAGCCATCAACTCACATGCAGATGCATAGGTGAAGGGCTTAAGCATTTCATCTTCAAGTGCTCCTGTGTAGTATAATTATCTCCTGTACCGTCATCAGTCCACACCTTGAACCCAGTCATTCAATACATAAGACACAATGTTCCTCCGGATATCAAGAGTGAGCCTGATATGGCCGTGCAATATGTAACAAAGAGAATGGAAAAGATAGGTGCTATCTCCGGGCATGGAAACCACTCGGTAAGTGACAGTTCTTTGATCGACAACTTGGGAGGCGTTGGGATGGGGGACCCAATGCCGCCTCACACGGTGACCGAGCTGCAGGCTATGGACGTATATATGTACGTAAGTAGGATTCAGTTAGCGTTGGGAACCCGCGTACCAAATTTCTTGAAGATGGGCCCATAAGTAACAAAGACCGTTGAAAAGTTCAATATGGCGGCCGACAGTGGCATCATACCACCGAAATAAGTACCAAATTTCAGCCTTCTACCTACACGGGAAGTTGGAGAATTAGTGACGTTGAAAAGTTCAATATGGCGGCGGACAGTGGTGTCATACCACCGAAATACGTACGTACATTGGTTTCGGTTAGCGCAGGGAAGCCGCCTACCAAATTTCGTGAAGATGGGGCCATGAATAATAAAGTTTAACATGGCGGACGTTGTTGACCGTTATGACCGTTACGCGTAGAATTTCGAAATGAAACCTGCTTAACTTTTGTAAGTAAGCTGTAAGGAATGAGCCTGCCAAATTTCAGCCTTCTACCTACACGGGAAGTTGGAGAATTAGTGACGTTGGAAAGTTCAATATGGCGGCCGACAGCGGCGTCATACCACCGAAATAAGTACGTACATCGATTTTGGTTAGCGCAGGGAAGCCACCTACCACATTTCGTGAAGATGGGGCCATAAATAAGAAAGTTCAACATGGGGGACATTGTCAACCGTTATCGACCGTTATGACCATTACGTGTAGAATTTCGAAATGAAACCGGCTTAACTTTTGTAAGTAAGCTGTAAGGAATGAGCCTGCCAAATTTCAGCCTTTTACCTACACGGGAAGTTGGAGAATTAGTGATGAGTGAGTGAGTGAGTGAGTGAGTGAGTGAGTGAGTGAGTGAGTGAGTGAGGGCTTTGCCTTTTATTAGTATACTAGCAAAATACCCGCGCTTCGCAGCGGAGAAGTAGTGTGTTAAAGAAGCAATGAAAAAGAAAAGGAAACATTTTGAAAATAACGTAACATGATTGTCAATGTAATTGTTTTGTCACTGTTGTGAGTGATGAGTGTTGTTGTCATATATATATATATATATTTACACACACACACATAAACATATACATATATACATATCTATACATATACACATATATATATACATATATATATCTACATATATACACATACATATACACACACACATAAATACATACACACACATATATACACACAAATACATATATATATATACATACACACACACATATATAAACATATATATACATATACATACATATCTACATATATACACACACAGCTATTTCGTATCAGTGCAATACGCTGCTTGTTAAAACGGATAACTCCCGCTCTTACGTGCAAGTCTGCGTGGATATTATGAACTATCGTATTTGTTCAAGTTCTATTTAAATTTTAAATAGAAGGAATTTTTATTTAGTCGACAGAAATATGTTTGGTAGGAATGGTAAAACAGACAGGAATATTATTCGTGAATAAATCAACTCAAACCTTAAACAACTTATAATATTTTGCTCTCCATAAAAATATATCCTGTCTAAATTATACAAGTTAGAAATAAAGTAAACGTTAAAAGAACAAACATTCACATTTCTTTACTCTTATGTAATTTTATATAAAAAATAAACTTAGATTTTAAATATCCCAAAAGATTTTGCTCTCCATAAAAATATATCCTGTCAAAATTATACAAATTCAAATATGAACATGCTGCATAACAAAACCTAGAAATATAAATAAAATGTGTTCCTTTCAGCAATAACAAATCAAATCATTCAGTTGTCTTTGCTCATATGTCATTTTAGAGCTGGACGCCTGGCATCTTTTTTTGGCCACAGGTTCGTTTATGTTTGGTGTGAGGTTCTGTGTTGTGGAGATTCTCAGGATGGATTGCAGGTGCTCATCAGTGAGGCGACTCCTGTGTGCTGTTTTGTTAGTCTTTATCACTGAGAAGAGCTTCTCACACAGATATGTGCTACCAAACATGCACAAGGTTCGAGCCGCATGTAGACGGACTTTTTGTTCTTCAAAGTCACCAAAGCGCCGTGCAAACTCAGTGCGCCAGTTTATCAGCAAAGTGCGATTTGGGAACACCGTAGTGACGACTTGGTTTAACATTACTTGGCAACAGGGAAAGTGGGCAAGGTGCACTGGTGCATTTGTGTCTCCCATAAAAGCAGCTTCACTTGAAATCACTTTGTGATTGTGCACGGGTAAAACGTCCGCTGAAGTGTCAGATTCTTATTTAATTATGCTGCTTTCTGTATCTTCTGCATTGCATTCAGGTTAACCTGATGTTTTGTCTCATAGTGCCGTCTTAGATTAAATTCTGTAATTACAGCCACATTAGCTCCACAAATGAGACACACGGGTTCAGTAAACATATACTCAGCCTCCCATCGGTTTTTAAAGGCTCTATTTTCAGAATCAACTTTTCTCTTCAGCATCGTGTGAGCTAGCTTCGCAATAACTTGATTAACTCGGTAAGTGTTCGGCAAGGCAGCTGAAGCGCTGCATTATGGGATCTGTAGTTTATTGTGTTACCAGCGCTTCATATACCCGGCTTTAATAACAATAATACAGTATATAAAATGATCTCGGGCCGGATATAATTACACGCCGGTCGGATGTGGCCCGCAGCCCTTGAGTTTGACACATATGGACTAAATAGAACTTGAAAAGATATATTTTTTCAAATGTGATCGCGCAATTCAGATAGAGTTGACGCGACTACAGCCTGCATGCCTCAATAAGTCATCCTCCCTCGCTCTTACTTTTTACCGCTCATCTAATGAATACACTGAGTATGGCTTTACCAAAACAATCATTGATGGCGAATAAAGTATCCATTATTCGAGTATGTAGATCGGGTTATATATATACATATATATATATATATACCCGCGTATCGCAGCGGAGAAGTAGTGTGTTAAAAAGCTATGAAAAAGAAAAGGGAACATTTTAAAAAATAACGTAACATGACTGTCAATATACAGTATTTGTTTTGTGAGTGTTACTGAGTGTTGCTGTCATCAAGGATTTGATTATCATTATTTCTTTCAATCAGGTTCGTATTTGTAGGATGTGTTGTGTTCAAGTTACATTCCGTGTTTGTCAATCGCTGTAAAGATGACAGGTTTCATTCATCGATTCGTTTCTTACTGCATCAATAAACAGCTCGTCTTCTTCTTTATCTGAGACCTGACACACTGCATGCACGGTTTTTTACACTGTCTTCCTTTAGCGGACATTGACTTTTTCCAACGTGTGCTTTGTTTTGGATTTATGAATATGCTTGTATGTATCAAACGCTTCATATTTTTTGCTGCCTTTTCAATTGTGTAATTCGGTTTTGTTCAGCTCTTTGGAACTGTTGCTTTTATCTGTGCACTGCGCCAGTTCACGTGAGCCGCTCGGTGTACATGCATCGAAGTTCCCAGCTGTGCTGGTGCCATCTCGCTATGTCTATGGCTGTATTTAATGTTACCTTAGTCCTGGCACTTAAAACTTTCTCTCGCAGTTTCGCTGAGTTTGTACCAAACACCACCCTGACCATCTCATCTTCCTCTGCATAAGCACAGTCCTTAACCCGTGAATATTTAGTGGAGTTTGCTATTGGATTGCCGCTGACGGACGGCCTTATATGGGCAGGCACTAAATTACAAACGCCAGCGCAGCCTGTCTATGAACTTAATTTAAAGTGTAGGTTTACATCGTGCTTTGTTTCAAGTAGCAGAACTCATGAATATGGTTGTATATGTCACTCGCCGCTTCTTATTGTTTCGCTGCCTTCTCAATTATATAATGCATGTTTTCTTCAGCGCTTTTTAGGTCTTCCTGGTTTTCTATGTACTGCGTGATTACGGGAGGCGTGATGATGTCACACGAAACTCCCCCCACGGCGTTGAAGCTCATCTCCATTACAGTAAATGGAGAAAACTGCTTCCAGTTATGACCATTACGCGTAGAATTTCGATATAAAACCTGCCCAACTTTTGTAAGGAAGCTGTAAGGAATGAACCTGCCAAATTTCAGCCTTCCACCCACACGGGAAGTTGGAGAATTAGTGATGAGTGAGTGAGTGAGTGAGTGAGTGAGTGAGTGAGTGAGTGAGTGAGTGAGTGGCTTGCCTTTTATTAGTATAGATATATATATATATATATATATATATATATATATATATACACCCGATCTACAATACTGTCAAATAAACGACCCACACACCATAGCGCAACATGAGAGGCTTCACCTTTAGCGCTGACGTCTTAGCCTTCTGCTGTTATGCACCTAAAATCTAGAATAGCTTGTCAATAGAAGTTTACCAGGCTAATACGATGGAACACTTTAAAAAACTGCTAAAAACCCAATTTTAACATGGCTTTCTCATAGCTTCATTTTAGCATAACCATCATATTCTGTATATGCATTTAATTATCATTTTTATCATGGCTCCACAATCCGTACTAACCTCTACACTCTCTCCTGTTCTTTTTTCGTTTTTCTGTGGTGGCAGTCCGTACCACCACCACTTGATCAAGGCACCATGCAGTCCCTACATTGATTGACTGAAAGCCAGATGTCCACATGACCATCATCATCTAATTTTTCCATGCGAAGCCTGAAAACCATGAGGACTGATTTCGATCATTTATGTTAGGTAGAATGCCCAGTGAGGGCTGGGCAGTCTCTTAACCTCGAAACCCCTGCAGATTTTGTTTTTTCTCCAGCCCCTGGAGTTTTTTTTTTTTTTCTTATCCTCCTGACCATTGGACCTTACTTTATTCTTTGTTACTTAGTATTGCCTAATCTTATTTTTATGTTTTCTTTCTTCATCTTGTAAACTCATATTTACACACATGTATTCTGTCTTGTTCCTACTGACCTTCATTCCTCTCCTCTCTAGAGCATATCTCCACCTCTCCAGGGTCTCCTTAACCTGCTCCCTACTATCACTACAGATCACAATGTCATCAGCAAACATCAGAGTCCACGGGGACTCCTGTCTAATCTCATCTGTCAACCTGTCCATTACCATTGCAAATAAGGAAGAGCTCAGAGTCGATCCCAGATGTAATCCCATCTCCAACTTGAATACATTCATCACGCCTACCACAGACCTAACCACTGTCACACTTCCCTTGTACATATCCTGTACAACTCTTACGTACTTCTCTTCCACTCCCGACTTCCTCATACAATACCACAGCACCTCTCGAGGCACCCTGCCATATGCTTTCTCCAGGTCCACAAAGACGCAATGCAACTCCTTCCGGCCTTCTCTAAACTTCTCCATCAACATCCTTAGAACAAACATTGCATCTGTGGTGGTCTTTCTTGCCATTAAACCACACTGCTGTTCACTAATCATCACTTCACTTAACCTAGCTTCCACTACTCTTTCCCATAAATTCATGCTGTGGCTCATCAATTTTGTTCCCCTGTAGTTACTGCAGTCCTGCACATCCCCCTTATTCTTAAATATCGCCACCAGTACACTTATTCTCCACTCCTCAGGCATCCTTTTACTTTCCAAGATTCCATTAAACAATCTGGTTAAAAACTCCACTGCCATCTCTCCTAAATACCTCCATGCTTTCATAGGTATGTGATCTGCACCAACGGCCTTTCCATTTTTCATCCTCTTCATAGCTGTCCTTACTTCCTCCTTGCTAATCTGTTACACTTCCTGATTCACTATCTCCACATCATCCAACCTCTTCTCTCTCTCGTTCTCTTCATTCATCATCCTTTCAAAGTACTCTTTCCATCTGCTCAACGCACTTTCTTCACTTGTGAGTACATTTCCATCTTTATCCTTTATCACCCTAACCTGCTGCACATCTTTCCCAGCTCGGTCCCACTGTCTACCCATCATACGCCTTTTCTTTAGTCTTCACCACATCTCTCTTCACTTTGTGCCTTATCTCCTTGTACTCTTGTCTACTTTCTGCATCTCTCTGACTATCCCACTTCTTCTTTGCCATCCTCTTCCTCTGTATACTCTCTTGTATTTCCTCATTCCACCACCAGGTTTCCTTTTCCTCCTTCCTCTTTCCAGATGTCACGCCAAGCACCCTTCTTGCTGTCACCCTTACTACATCTGCTGTAGTTTCCCAGCTATCTGGTAACTCTTCACTGCCACCCAGTGCCTGTCTCCCTAAACTTAACCTTCAGTCTTCCTTTTTCAACTTCCACCATTTGATCCTTGGCTCTGCCCTTACTCTCTTCCTCTTCTTGATCTCCAACATCATCCTACAGACCACCATCATATGCTGCTTAACTACACTCCCCTGCCACCACTTTGCAGTCTTCAATCTCCTTCAGATCAACTCTTCTGCATAGGATGTAATCTACCTGTGTGCATCTTCCTCCACTCTACATAACCCTATATTCCTCCCTCTTCTTAAAATACATATTCACCACAGCCATGTCCATCCTTTTGGCAAAATCCACTCTTCTCTGACCTTCTACATTCCTCTCCTTGACACCATACTTACCCATCACCTCCTCGTCTACTCTATTCCCTTCACCAGCATGTCCATTGAAATCTGCTCCAATCACCACTTTCTGTCCCTTGGGTACTCTGTTCATCACTTGATCCAACTCACTCCAAAAATCTTCTTTCTTATCCATCGCACCCTCAACTTGCGGAGCATATGAACTAACAACAGTCATCATCACACCTCCAATTTCCAACTTCATAATCATTACTCTGCCTGACACTCTTTTCACCTCCAAAACACTCTTGACATACTGTTCCTTCCGAATAACTCCTACCCTATTTCTCCTTTCATCCACACCTTGATAGAACAATTTGAATCCACCTCCAATCCACCTGGCCTTACTCCCCTTCCATTTAGTCTCTTGCATGCACAATATATCAACCTTCCTTCTCTCCATCATATCTGCTAACTCCCTCCCCTTACCAGTCATACTTGCTAACAATCAAAGGTACTGCCCTCAGTTCCACTCTCTTTACTTTTCTCCTCTCCTCCTGCCTTCGGACACATCTCCCCCCTCTTCTTCTCTTTCTTCTACTTCGGCCAACAGTAGTCCAATTTCTGCCAGCACCCTGTTGGCTAACAGTACTGGTGGCGGTCATTGTTAACCCGGGGCTCGACTGATCCGGTGTGGAAATTTGTATTGTTGTCCGCATATTGAATTGTCAAAATTTTACACCAGATGCCCTTCCTGACGTAACCCTCCCCATTTATCCAGGCTTGAGACCGGCACGAAGAAACACACTGGTTTGTGCATCCCCTGTGATTGGGTTACCACAACACAATCATAACAGTTTTAAATATGAGTTGGGTTATAAAAAAAAAAAAAAGCTCAGAAAATAAGGGAAGTCAAAACGAAATTATTGTTAAGGAAAAGAATAGCAAAGAGGCTATTAATTTGGTCCAGGATGAAGAAATATTTCAAGAAAATATAAAAAGACAGTTTAGTCAAAGAAGCTTCAAAGAATATATGTTGATTGACAAAAACACACAAACAACAGAAAAATATTATAAGACATACTGAAGATGTCTGGCCATTTGCATTTGTTTGTATTACTCAATTGCCAAATTTAAGGTTGCTGTAATCCATTTCATTCTCAATGCCCATGTCTTTGTATTCTATATAGTTGTACTCCATATGACTATCGTAATGACTTACTGTATATATGCTGATATAGTAACTCCCCTTCAATATGTTTTAGTATGTTATTTTCTTGTGTATAAATGTAGTAAATTATTTATGGATCCCATATTTTCCCCAAAAGGATGATAGTACAGTATTGAATAACAGTTTGTTAAACTACAGTAGAGCCTCAAATTAAAATTACTGGAAAGCAGGAAAAAGTCAGTATAAAAGCTTGTTAGCAGAAAAACTTTAATTTTCAGGTGGTGGTATACATTTTAATTTAGAGATCACCTTATTGCGTTTAAAATGTTCTTTTTGCTATTTATATGACTGACTTTCTTCAATTAACTCATTTTTGCTTCATTTATTTCTGTTGTACTTTAAAATAATGTTTTAGTTGATGCTAGCAGTTTGCAAATGACAAGAGTTTTGAACCAATTTTAAAGTTAATTTCTAAAACAGAAGCACTTTTATTTAAAGTGATTTGTTTTGAGTTGCAAAGTATTTTTTACATTTCATTGCCTTGGACTACACTTGCTGAAATTAATTGAAAATGTCATATTCATTACTTAATAATTGGCACACCCATAAAACCCTAATAAAGAAAAATATTTGAACTTAGGGAAATTGTTGCTGAGATGAGAAGAATACTCTCCAGATATCAGTTGCTATGGTGTTTTTCCCCCAAAACAGTTAACTTAATTGGGATTAATAAAGTATCTATCTATCTATCTATCTATCTATCTATCTATCTATCTATCTATCTATCTATCTATCTATCTATCTATCTATCTATCTTAATATATATTGTTTTATAGTGTATGCAGCATTATTCATCTGAGAACTTTGGCACTTTGAAGTGAGAGGTTAAGGTGTAGTAATTTAGTATGTTTTAATACATTTCACATGAAGGCATGAAAAAGAATGTATGGTGCAGTTTGAAGAAAATAAGAAAGCACTATACACTTCTAAAATGCTGGTGTTAATTGAAGTGACATTTTCACAGACATAATTCAGTAAAATGTCAGCCAGAAAAGATGTAAATACAGAAAAACATGATACTTATTTGAAACAGCATTTAAAGTGCAGCATCCTGTACTGATAATATTTATAAAAAGTAAATGAGTTTTGGTGGTGAAATGAACATTTATTCTTTTAAACTTTTTAATCATTGTAAAATGGTTGTTTTTAATACTAAGACTATATTCAAATATAACTCTTCTTGCAGGTATGGTTGGAACTATTGAAACCAGTTGCAAAACAAGTTAAAAGTAAGTTACAGGTAATTAATTAAAACACAAATTTATATAGCAATGCAAGATTTTTTAAAGTTTCATGTGCACTTGGCAGAATTTAGAAAACTTTAAAAATTTTCTGAAAATGGTTTACTTGAATTATACATCCTTGTATTGGCCTTACCAGCATGTGTGCAGTTTCATTAAAAGCTTGGATATCAGTTAATTTATATGGGTTTCACTTATCAAACAGTAAAAAAAAAATGGAAATATTTTAATTTGCTGTGAAAAGCCTCTCAAACATTTTTTTGGAGGTTAACATCTCTTTCCTCACATCCTTTGTGCAATTACGATTTGGTTTAGTTGCTCATATATAGCATTCTTTTTAGCAGGGATCTTTTTTCAGATAAATTGCTGCTTGTAGATATAACAGAAGAAAAACACAATGACTTGGAGCAACATTTTAATGAAGCACATGATGTGAAGCATATGATGTGAACTATTGAAATGACCATGTTTTGTTCAGTCTGCAAACTGAAAACCATACTAATTATCCAATATTCTTAATTCTAAAAAAAACAGAGGTTTTGTGCATACATTTGTAAAGAGACAGTTGTTGTTTTCCATAGTTTTATCTCATTGAAACAAATGATGATGTAGTTGTAAGAAATAGGTTTTACTGATAAATATATAACACAGTACACAAGAAGAAATTGATTGCTAATAATTAATTTATTAATAATTGCAAACAAAACTATAAAAGAAGAGGGATGAATTTAATTAAAGTGTTGAAACACTAAGAACATTGTAAACCCCATCTTAATATTGTCAATTTATAAATATTTAGAGAAATTTACATGCACTTGTTAATCACTATTTGCTTCTTAAACTGGCCTCCTTATCCAGTGACAGTGATTTTCATACAGAGTACATTAAATTAACATCATGGAAATTAACAATAATCAGTATCATCTTCATACATTTTATTTATATAGTACCTTTTAAATGCATAAAGCCCTTTGCAAATATTCAAAAAGATCCAAGTGGAATAAGAGCCCAGACAAAGATAAGTAAAATGTATCACTACCAGTAAACACCAAATAAAAGATTAGTACAGGAAATGTATATCCATGAATTAGACTATGAAACAATAAGCACCTATTGAAAAATTTTAAATATCAAGATTTGTACTTGACCAGTTATATAATTTTCATGATGAAATGCAGTTATTGGATATGTTGGATTATACTATATACTGTACTGTAGATAAATTGTAAAGTCAATTTAAATTATTTGTACTGTTGATAATAATTCAAATCAAATCAATTCATTACATTTTTGTATTGTGCTCTTCACCGACTGAAGGAGCAAAGAACTGTGACAAGATAAAATGCAACTACAAATTCACTAATTAAATAATGAGTACATAAAGACACAAAATAGTTTGAAACTTTTTTTAATTAAATGGAACCCAGCACTACCTATCCATTAATTATTTGTAAAGTTATCGCCAGTTGACATCGGGGGAGAGGAAAACAAAAACTCCAGTCAGGAGCTTTCTGGAGAAAGTAAACCTCCATAGGGTACATGGTCAAATATTACAGTGAAAGTTAGTGTCAAATTCAGATGCAATCATAGTCCTGTACACCTATGCCAACTTGCCACCCACCCTCTTCTGGACATTCTACACTAGAGTCAAAGGTGAGCCTTCTAATCAGGCAATAGAATTCTTTCTATTTTTTTATTCCAAGGCTCCCTGTATTCTCAGGTGTCATTTACATGGGCAAGAAAACAGCTTGGCAGTGGAGCAGTGGCACCAAGTGCCACAGCAGTATACTGAGAAGAAAACACAGAATAGAAGAGGATTAGGTTCATTATTATTGTAATGCTTATATTTTGTACAAATTACAAACAGAGATGCAATATACACAGCTAATCAACAACTCTAATTAGGCAAAGCTTGACTAAAGTAGTGAGTTATCAGCCTGGATTTAAAAACTGAGACTGCTCTCTTATATAAGCAGACAGATTGTTAAAATTTTTGGAACCCACTAACTAAAGGCTTTATCTCCCACTGTTACTTTATTAATCCTTGTAATCTTTTTAGACTGGCATCTGTTTTACCTGTATTCAGAGAAAAGTAGATCTTATTCGTCCACTTATTTTCTTTTTTAAAAAAGAAATGTAAAGCTGGATATTATCTGCATATCTATCCATCCATCGCTTATCCAACCCGCTATATTCTAACTACAGGGTCTCGGGGGTCCACTTGAGCTAATCCCAGCCAACACAGGGCGCAAGACAGGGAACAAACCCTGGGCAGGGTGCCAGCCCACCGCATTATCTGCATATGAGTGACAATTAAATGTTATGTTTTCTACAACAACAACATTTATTTCTATAGAACATTTCCATACAAAGAAAGTAGCTCAAAATGCTTTATAACATGTCAAATGGTCTAATAATACAATAATGTAAGCTTGTAAAGTAAGAAAAAAACAGGCCCAAATACTGAACCTTGATGGACACCATATTTAATTTCTGATTATAATCATGAAGCACTTTCAGCATATTTCTGTACACACTAAAACTATGAACTAAGTATGAACTAAAACAAGCACAGTACCTGAAAGCCCAATGTTATTTTCCAGCATGTGTTATTAAATAAAATAGGCAATGGTATCAATCACTGCACTTAAATCTAACAATATAATTACTTTTGAATTTCCTTTATTGGAGGATATTAGAATGTCATGAGTTTACAGCATGAGTAAGCACTGTTTCTGTACTGTTACTGGTGTAGTAGCTAAACTGGAATTCCTCACATAGACTGTAATGTTTAAGGTGAGAAAAAAGCTGCTTGGCCACTGCTTTTTCAAGTATTTTAGAACTGTGGAATGAATCTATAATTGTTAAGTGTGTATGAGTCTACTAAGAGCTTTAGTGAATCAGGAACTGTGCTATTTGTAGAGACCGCGTCTCCAAGGATTATTGTGAGCAAGAGGAATGACATGGAGACAAAATGGCAGATAGAAGGTAGTGAGGAAAGGGCTGTGATTAATACCAGGAAGAGCAACGTAACAAGCAAACAAAACCTGACAATAAACAAAAAGTCAAAAGTCAGAAGCAAAAAGGGCATTGAAACTGAAAACGAGACCTAAATGCTTGACCTACATTTAAAAGAAGCTAACTATGCTAGTTTTTTGTTTAGGGGTTATACAACTGTGTGATAATGAAGCATGGTGCTTACTCTGAAACTATAACAGTTTTCCACAGATATCAACAGAGCGCTGATTACGGTCATACGATGTGTCTCAATGTGTTGCATAAACAAAATATAAATGAAACAAAAAAATAGTAAACTTTGCAAAAAGAAATGAAAAGTTATTCACAACTTATAAGGATAGATTCTTCCTTTGAAAAAAATAAATAAATAATGATAAGGCAGTCCTTTAGATTTGTGTGGGTTAGTGATGGAAGAACCCCATGAATGTGAAAATTTTAAATAATTCGGCCTCCCTAACTGTAGTGGGGTGTGTTGTAGCTGGATATTTTTGTAGTTTAATTTGTTAATTGCTTTCAGTTTTTTTGTGCTTATTTTGCTGGTTAAATGTTACTGGATTTTTGAACGTATGCACTGTTTTTGATTTCATTTGAACCAACACACATGTGCCCTCACCTTAATGAGTTCATTATTATTTGGTGGTATGGTGAGTGAACATCATCAGATAGGATTGGCTCCAAGAGGAAAAGGGGAGGAGTAGGTAAGAAAAGAAAATATGTAATAGGAAAATCGAGAAGTGAGTGAGTGAGCATAAGCATGAGAGAAGCAAGAATGATGGCTAGAGCTGTCTGTAGCGTTCTGACAGAAGTGAGAGAGAGTGTGGAGTGTGAGCCAGGTGAGCGGAAATAACTAAAGTGAATAACTAAGTTAGCAGCACGGGGAGGTAGCTGGTGGTAATTCCCATAGTTTTTTTTTTTTTTTTTTACCAAAAATAGCTTATTAATAGCTATTAATGATAGAGCATGATTTAGTATGTACTCACACCAACAAATATTAAATAATAATGTACTAATCTATATATATAAAATTCTTTTCGTGTTTGAAATGGAAATTACGTATGACCACAACAGTCAGGTTACACAGACAAAGTGAGACAGAAGCAGATCGAGAGAGAAGGCTCGCAGACTTGCTGATCAACGTATACGACACTCACAATTGACGGCTTCACAAACACACGAACAACGTGCTTACATATGACCACAGGAGTCAGGTTACACAGACAAAGTGAGACAGAAGCAGATCAAGAAAGAAGGCTTGCAGGCTTGCTGATCAACGTATACGACAATCACAATTGAGGGCCTCACAAACACCCGAACAATGTGCTGAACAGAATCGAAATTGATGGATGCAGTATACACAGGCTACCACGTCACACAGGCATCGGGGTCTGTATATGGAGAGATTCAATTATAACATTGAAAAAGATTATTTCCTCCATCCAAAAATTACAATAGGAGAAATGGACATCATGGCTGAGTACTGCCAAGCACAGAGGGTTACATTTGAATCACGTGAGATGTGTTGTTCAGATGGCATTAATGCCGTTGCCTCATGAGAGCCACAAATTTTTCCATTCCACTCAGTGAGCGAAGCCACTGGGTAATCTGCTAATATGTATATATTTTATAATTTTATGTGTTAGAAATCATTTGCAATATTGCTTATACTATGTATTTTTAGCTTACATGTCTTCAAAAATATTTCCATTTAATTTATGACAAGCAGCCTGAAAGTGTGAATGTCAAATTCATGAATCAGACGGGGCAACTGTAATTACTATATAACCCTTTCCTCAAGAAGTACACTCCAGCTGTGACCACTTGGCTTGAAAGGTTTTACATTTTAGCCAGGGTTCCTCCTCTGGCTGGTATTCAAATGTCACTTTTGTGTCTGTTTTGCTAATTTTTTATGCTAAAGTTGTTGATGTCTGTGCATCTGCCATCATGTGCAATATGTTTTTTTTGGGTGGTCCCCCAAGAGGTAGGACCATTAGCCCACACCACATCACCCCTTATAGTTCATTGAATGTACTGTTGGTGTGATTATTTTGAATTGTGATTTTTTGTGCTTTGTTTATGACTGGATTGTTTAACTTTTGCTCTGTTTTTAATTTCATTTGCTGGATTTGTGATTGTGACTTGTTTGCCTTGGATTGCCTGTGCCTTCTCATGCATTCCCTACTGTGCTCTTTGGATCTTCACAGCTTAACGTTTATTTTTCTGAAAATAAATAATTTTGTTTATAAAGAAAATATGTTGTCCTTTCTGTAACTAGCCAGGATGTTTATGCTATTTCCCTCTCTAGTTTGCAGTTTAAGGATTATTTGGTACTTTCCCCTGCAAAATTAAACATGTATGTAGCAGAGACTTGTGCCTGTAATTGCTTGTGTCAGGTTTGGGGAGCTGGTGCGCCCCATGGTGGTCACTCTATCTATCTATCTATCTATCTATCTATCTATCTATCTATCTATCTATCTATCTATCTATCTATCTATCTATCTATCTATCTATCTATCTAATCGGGCTGAAGTATGGTCTAATAAAACTGTTTGCCATATTCTCCATAACGTACTTCTCCATAGATTTTGACTCAGCACGAGACCAGAAGTAATTTCATCCTTTAGGTAAAAGGCATCTATGATGCAAATATATTGAAACATCATATGGCCCCATAAGAGAGATTTCTGCTTAAATGCATCCAGAAAATCATCCTAATAATCTGAAAATGTTTCCACTTGATTCAAAGAAGGAACAAGGGTCTGAATATAATTCTCAAAAGGTGTGGAATTTTATGATATTAATTCTTTATTCTTGCAGTCAATAATTCAGTTTTGTCAACCATAGAAAGCCTAACATCACAGTTATTACAGAAAGTGGCACAACAAAAACATAACAGCCTTTCAAAATGTAATAAACCCACAGTTACTGGAGTACAAGAAGTAATAGCAGTATCAATCCCTTCACCAGTCACTTTTTCAATAATATGTTTATTTGTTTAATTTCTAAGTTACAACTTAGAGCAAATAGAAATCAAGTCAAATCAAGTTGGGGAGCATGCACTGGTACAGTACATTGCGGCACCCACTACATGACAAAACAACTCGGAATCCCGGTTGGCAACCCCCCCAGGCAGACACATGGTCCAGTCCCACCCTCCCGAAATGACCCTCTATCTGCTGCAGCCAGGTTTTACATGAGTGACTCCTTGGCCTGGTCCAGCCACTCGGGTCCCCAACAATCTTACGAGCTGGATCACACTCAGGGAAATGCACCACATAGCTGTAGTGCCGTAACTGACGTTCCCTCACAATGCAGGTAATGTGCCTCATTTGGGACTCCATGAGCAACCGCTGATTCTACACAAATTCAAACCAATGGTACCCAAGGATTTTCTGGAGAGACACAGTCGGGGCCGGCTCTATGTTGGGGCAAGAGGGGGCAATGCCCCCTTACACAAACGCCATGCCCCCTTAAATCAAACTTTTAGAAGTTGAGAAAGAAAATAATAATTACCCACAAACTGAATATGGACAAGATTTACTGTTGTAGCTGAAAAATCCACTGGAAAAGGCACAAATGAGATGATAGATTTCACCTCTCGTTCGCTCTTTTCCTCTGTGCTCTGTTTGTGCACAGCTCACACAGCACTGATGGTGACAGCACTCTGCAGAGATCCCCCACTCACCCTACCCCCAGCTAAACATCGAATCACTGTTAGAATGCAAATGACCCGGTGTCAGGTTTCTCAGTAGGCAGGGCAGAGCAAAATGAGCTGCGCAACAGCAGCAGGCTTTGAGGATGCAGCAAATCTCTGTTGTCAAAATCATAGCGACTCGTGAGATAATTAAAAACTAAAAAAATACATTTATATTTGTACAGTCAATGGGGGATTAGTCCATTGTTCTTCTCACAGTTTCAGTCTGGTAGAGAAGGGTTTCTTTCTCGATCCCACAAGCACCACTGTGAGCCTGTCTGCTGCATAGAGCCGACTGGAGGACCTGTGTCCTTCTGTCAGAACCCGACACAAATCCCTGCCCCAGCTTTCAACTCTGCACTTAACAGTTTTTTCGTTTCATATATAGTGGAACCTTGGTTTGGGAGTAACTTGGTTTATGAGTGTTTTGCAAGACGAGCTAAAATTTTTAATAAATTTTGACTTGATAAACGAGCAACGTCTTGCTATACGAGTAGTATTTATACACTTTGTCTGCTGAGTGTCATGTAATCACAACTGAGCTGATGGTTCTTCTCTCTCTCTCTCTCTCTCTCTCTCACTGCAGGATTGTGGGCAATTGTCTCCTATTCTCTGTCTGAGTCAGCGTGACTCACTCATATAGTCAACATCCTTACGAGCGTATACTGTTTACTATAGCATTGTGAGTGTGTGTGTGTGCGCGCACATGTGCTGTGACGTCCCCGTCTTGCACCACCAGCTTTATTCAGCTAGAAACAGCAACAGCATGGTTATTTATTATAGCAGGATCTGCCACTCCCCTATACACAGACAGCAGTCAGGCAGGGTCGTAGCCAAGTAGTACTGTGCTCTGCACATTTATAATGTTCCTTGTTCCTTGTATCACCCACTGACTGCAGGTGCTTATAGCATGTCCGCAATCTTTCTGGATTCACTTTTTACACCGAACTGCTAAAGCGCTGGGAGACTACGATTGCTTTGGGACATTTTTCCGCATGTCGTCCCGTTGGGTGGAATCCCACAAGAATTTAGAGACTCACTCTCACCAGCCATGATTCTTTTCACAAAGTGCAGGTTAATTTGTTTTAGCTATTTTTACTTTATATTTTGTATTAATCATTTTTATATAAATAGTTTTGGGTTGTGGAACGAATCATCTAAGTTTCCATTATTTCTTATGGGAAAATTCACTTTGATATATGAGTGCTTTGGATTGCGAGCACGTTTCCGGAACAAATTATGCTCGCAAACCGAGGTTCCACTGTACTGATGTAATCACAGCGATTTTAGTAAAGCTTATTCACTTTCCACCCCAGCTTCCAGCAACTCACAAAGGGAAAGTTAATGCTGTGAGATGCATCCTTTCTTCCAAGCTTTTAAAAAGTGTGGTGCTGCTCTGCCTGTACCAATAGCAAACGCTTCTGTTTCCCCTGTCGGAAATATGGCAGCACTTTTAATGAAAGGGATGTAATTTTTACCTTAACTGGTTTTAAAAACTGGAAAGCAGCACTTGATCGAGACAAGAGGCTACAGAGGCATGTGTCCAGCCACAACCATGTGCATGCTTCAACCATCTGGACTGAGCATAAAAGCAGAGAGGCCACAGTGGGGACTGTGGATTCAATGTTGGTTGGTAAAATACAACTTGGAAAAAAAACATTACTATGTCAAGAGTATTGGTAGTGCTATAAGGTTTCTCTGTGTAAGTGAGTTGGGGCTCCATGGGACTGCAGAAACCTTGAGACATGATGCAGTGGGTAATGATGATGACATTGCTTCAGGTGTTTTTCTAAAACTGATGGAATATTCCTTAGAGAAGGATGAGAAGCTAGCAAGCATTGCTAAGGGTATCCCAAAAAATGCAAAATACACATCTAAGGATATTCAAAATTAAATTATCCAAACACTGGCTGACATGGTGCTTGGAGAGGTCAGGATAAAATATGAAAGTGCTGATTCTGCAGGGTTGTGCCTCAAAAGTGATTTGACCAGGGATAGGTGCAATGTGGAAAATTTTTCTGTGATAATACGGTTTTTCAGAAATTCCATGCCAGAGGAGCATCTTATTGGGTTGCTTGACTTGCAACAACTTGATGCAGAGTACATCATCTCTGAGATACTGTTAAACGTTTCTGATGCTAGCTACAGTGCTGACAGTATGCTTAGCCAGTATTATGATGGGGCTTCTGTGATGAGTGGGGTTAGAGGGGGTGTACAAGCTCTGCTGCAAAACAGGCTTGACAGATACTGTATGCCCCATACATTTACTGCTACAACCACCAACTGCACTTAGTGGTTGTGCATGCCATGCAGAGTGATCCGTGTGCAAATAGATGTTTTAGCCTATCTAGTTCACTGTACAACTTTTTTCACCACCACTATGTGCTCAATAAACATGATGCACTTTGTCTAAAAAGGCTGCTTGAGAATAGATGGACAAGCTACTATGAGGTGACAAGGTGCACTGTGGACAATCAAGAACAAATCCTTAGTATCCTATCTGAGATGACAGAGGATAATGATGCTGCAGTTGACCTGTGCACCGAGGCATCATGCCTGCTATACCAAATTAAGAGGCATCACTTCTTTGAGACTGGAAAGTTCCTAGTGTGGGTTCTTGGTGTCTTGAAACCAGCAAATGCTATTCTACAGTCTTAGTCAGTTGATCTGTATAGTGCTTCTGAGGTTGTTAGTGCAGCACTGGACTCCTTAAAAAAATATCTGTGAGGATGACTGTTGGGGAGTGTCATCTCCTGCTGAGGATGAGTCACATAAAACAAAGAAAAGGAGAGCAATGAGCAAATACTTGGATCAAAGTGTTGTGCTCTCAACCTTGGGCCATACAGACTCTGGTGACCCTACCATTTCCCCCCATCAGTCTCTGAAAAGATCCCTGCTCAACATCCTTGACAGGGCAATTTCAGAAATGGAAACTAGATTTTCACACAAGAATATTGATCTGATGAGAGCCATATCTAGTTTTGCACCCAAATCTAGCGCATTTCTAGATCCCACCCTGTTGCACACTCTGGCTGTGATGGCTGGCACTGTAGCAGATGTTGTAAGTCTGAAAAATGAAGTTCTTGTGGAAAAACAGATGCTGCTCAAAAAATGTCCAAAGGAAACAGATCTGTCCACTGTGTGTAAACACCTACAGGAGTACAAGGAAGCCTTTACTGAGTTGCATAAATTGTATGTAACAGCTCTGGTAATTGATGTGTCTTCAGCATCATGTGAGAGTTCCTTCTCCATTTTGTCATGGGTCCTAACCCCCTATCGTCGCACCATGTTATATAAAAGAAAGAGGAATTTGGTGATCTTGGCCCATGAGAAGTCCAATACAAATAACTTGGATATGGATGAATTTGTAAGAGTTTTTGCAAAGGGAAACAGGAGACTGTTGTTGTAGAGTGGATTAAGGAGAAAGGAGAGCGGAGCTGTTCAGTTACAAACAGAGAGTTCAGTTGCTTGTCTAATTGACTGTAATCCCCCTTTCCCTGCGTTGTGTACATGATCGTCATGTAGGCACGTAGGGTTAAAACACAAGCTTTTATTTTCATCTTCCAGAAAATCTTTTTAAAACTAAAGCAAAAAATAGATATGCCGTCACATAAGCGTCTTCTCCCTTCTGCCTATTAAATAATAAATTAAATCGATTATAAATTATTAACACAAAGTATATGAAATTAAAATCGGAAAAAAAACTTAAGGAGAACTAAAACAACAACCTACCCCCAGAGTGTCCACTGCGCTTCTGGTGTTAGAGCCAAACGTGGTGCATGCAGGATATGAGGTGTGACGCTAATTAACGCCCATACTACAACAGATTATATTGTTGGTATATTATTAACTATTTACAGGGATCAACTCTTTTTGGGAAGTTCATAACTAAAAAAAAAATTATAAATAAAATTTTACACTTTGCTACACTTGCAAAACAAACAAGCTTAAAACAAGACAAAAAAGTTCAAATGTTCTGTTCTAAATCTGTTGTGTTCTACAAATTAGCTTGAGAATTGTAGGAAAGGACATGGTGAATTGTTTTTGTTAATTACTATGCCAACCCTTTTTAGTTTTGTAAATATTGGTTATATTGAGAGTTCTTATTTTATTCTTACTTTATTTTGCAAATTTATTTGAGAATTAGGCCATCCAATTAAGATTAATTTTATGTTGTTGGTTGTAAAGATCTGGATGGATATTTTATTTTATTCTTTATTTTATTTATTCTATTTTTCAGTTTTATTTTTCAAGACTTGGTGAATTATAATCAGATAAGGAATTTTTATTTTATTTTTGTTGTTTTATTATTAAGTTTTCCTCATGAGGGATTGCCACCTTATCGTGGTCAGGGGGTTTGCGTGCCTCAGTGACCCTAAGAGCTACAGCAGCAGAAGCTTAGCCTTCAGGTGGGACACCCAAGTTGGACAGGTCTTAGGCTTAAGGTAGAGGCCTGACAAAGTGCAATCCAATTACATGACAAAAACAGTTATCCAGAGCACCCCCACCCCTTTCCTGCATCCATCATCACCATGTGCCCCCTTCACATTTCTGTCTGCCCCCTCATATATGCCTGTCTAGGACTGGCCCAGGACACAGTACCAAAGAAGTCCAGTCTTCGTCTCAGGTCACTGGATAGCGTCCATGTCTCACAACCATATAGCAAGACAGGAAGCACCAGGGGCCTCATGCATAGCGCCGTGCATAGAATTCGCACTATAACATGACATAAGCACAAAAGCTGAAATTGCTTAAGCACAAAAAATTCCAGATGCAGGAATCTGTGCGTATGCCAACTTCTGCATTCTTCCGCTACATAAATCCCTAAATCTTCTGTCCCGCCCTGTCTCCTCCCAGAATTATACCTCTTTGAATATGCAAATCAATATAAATAGACCTTAAGCTCTGTTTTCTGTGAAAAGGCAATGGGAAAAGCAAGAGGAAAAATAGAAGAATTTCAGTGAATACCAAGTGGAGGCAAAAAATAACATACTATTTGTTGGTTTATACAGTGGAATAAACAAGAAAAGGAAGTTGATCGAGTGACATAGCGTGTCAGGAGAAACAAGCTCAAGTTCACAATGTCGCACAGTGCCCGACATAAAAAAGAAGTTGTCAGATATCAAAGTCGCTGTGAAAAGGCGAGACGTGGCCCACAGTCTGAGTGTCATATGGAAGTTTATTAGGGTACAGTGTGAAAAAAAAGGCACAGAGTAGGAAAAAAGCACGAAATATTAACTTCAATCTCAAAATATCCACTTTAATCACCTAGTTTATTTTGTCATTAAAGTAGAACATCATAAACTTCATCTTAAATTCATTTCATTTACTAGTTTCTCAAATCCCATCGTAACTAAAGTAACACGTTAAATGCTTTGTTTTGTATTTGATCTTCTATGTGCTCTGTGTGTGAATGACAACGTGCTTCCGTTCTTTCTCCGACAGGACACAGAATCCATTACATTCGTGATATTACAGCTCTCTGAATAATTAAAATACTGAGATGTATACGTGATATCATTTCCATGATGATTGGAATGAAAGCATGTTATTAAGAACACGATGGCGCAGTGATTGTTCATGTCTCATACAAGATGTTGCTATACCATGCGCGACCTTCGATGAAATACTTTATTGTAGCAGTCCTGTTCCTTTCAAACGTACTAACCTCCAATTCCTGTCCTTACTTTTCTTTCCCCAAATACCTAATCGCCACACAATGAGCTCTAATAGATGTTAAGCCATCTGTAAGGTTACAACGACAATTCTTCAAAACTTTTAAGGAACATTGAAATATCTTCATTTTACGTGTTTAATTATTCTGTCCTTCTATCCTTCTAGTGTCGCGCCAGTCTCAGTAAATATACGGAGCGAGGCAGGAACAATACGTGAACTTGCTAGCACTGCAGCACCGTGTCCTCACATGTTTAAATATTAACAATACAGATTATTTAAATGAAGTTAAAGTTTTATCTGTATAATATAATATTTTGCTGCATTTCATCTTACAAATGATATCGTCATCATATGTAAATACGCGCTTTATAAAGTGGCACAGGTTGTGCAATATTATAACTGTTGTGCAAGTTTACAGTGAGGTAATTGTACTTATAAGTACAAACAGTTCTACAAGGAACAATTGATTGAGTGCATTTATAGTTCTCGGGATGAAACTGTTTCTGAATCGTGAGGTCCGTACAGGAAAGACTTTGAAACATTTTGCTGTGGCTTTGGCAGCGTGGGCTTGATGCTGTAATACCGATAATTCTCTTTCCGATCAGCTGCTGCTGTGATTCCCCACTCAGATACAGTGATATAAATACTCTGAGTGGTGCAGTGAGAGTAATGTGGAAAAAGATTGTCCGCTGTGGCAACCCTTAAAGGGAGCAGCTGAAAGAAGAAAAAGAAGAATGGTGAAGTGAGAGTAACAACACTAAAGCAGTTATGGTATTTGGAATACTATGGCTATTCCCTGGATCATTATATTGTTACAGGTTAATTAACAATATGCGGTTAGTTTCAGTGTATTTATAAAGCCGCGTCAGGAAAATAAAGAGTAACCACACAGGAACAGTAGCACTGCTTTGAAGCTGGGTACCGTCAGTCTGCAAAACCGAGCGGAGAACTTGCATACGACAGGGTATGAGGTACAGTGGAAAAGTGCGTGGCTTTACGCCAAGTGTAGGTTTTATACATCACGATTTGAACGTGGAAAAGTTCTTACGCAACATTTTTGTGCGTACGCACCATTTATACATGAAGCCCCAGGACTCTAAGGACTTGGAACTTCGTCCTTTTGTATAGATAGCGGGAGCACCACACACCCCTTTCCAGTGACCTCATGACCCCCCATGTTCTCCCAATCCATCTACTGACTTCATAGGAAGAGTCACCAGAGACATGAATGTCACTGCCAAGGTAAGTAAACCTCTTTACAAGGTCGACACTTTCTCTGCAAACAGACACACTGCTGATGGCTGTGTCCAAGAGGTCATTAAAGGCCAGAATCTTAGTTTTTATCCAGGACACTCGCAAGCCCAGACACTCAGACTCCTCACTCAGTCTCTCAAGCTCCCTGATCAGAGCCTCCATTGACTCCGCAAAGATCACAGCATCGTCAGCAAAGTCAAGACCCGTGAATCTTTCATCACCAGCAGATGCCCCACAGCCGCTGGTCTCCATGACCTTGCCCAACACCCAGTCCATAAATGCATTGAGTACGAGCAAGAACACACCAATGAAAAACCCCAGAATCAACTGGGATAAACACAGAGGTTCTGTCTCCATTCTGCACAACACTCACAGTGCCAGTGTACAGACCGGCCATGATATCCAGCAACCTCGAGGGGATCCCTCAAATCCTCTGGATGTCCCACAGGGTAGCTCAATCAACTGAATCGAAGGCTTTACGAAAATCGACAAAGACTGCAAGAAACCCTGCCGATATTTGCGTTTGCGCTCCATGAGAACCCTCAGTGCTAGGATGCGGTCGATGGTAGACTTCTTAGGCGTAAAACCAGACCAGAGTTGCAATTGAGCCCTGCACTGCGACTCCTCTCGATGATATCCAGGGTGTCCTGCAAGATGAAACACTTCCTTCTGGGAACACCGGTAACACCAACACAATCCTCAGCAACCTTCAGGGTCTTGTCACGGAAGGTCTCCCACATCACATTAGCATCAAATACTAAACTAATAAAATTCTCAAATCCTCCTATATCAATAAACACCATTGTTTGTTCACCTTTAATAAGTGTTTGGATTGGACTACAAAAGCCCTTCCCACTAACCCCAAAATGAGATGGACTTTCTAGTTCTGCAAATTACAGTGGGGCAATTTGCTACAATGTGACCTGATTCTCTGCAATAAAAACTCCAAATTAGCATGACAACATTTCACCTGTAAACCAAGATTAGTCCTAGCTATTTCTTCAGGATGCGGTGGCTCTGATGCACCTGCAGTTTAAGAACTCCATTTTGAAATGTTTGAAACACAAAGGGTTTGAACCCAGCCAGCATGTCGATGTTGGGCCTACACTGGTCCCATATAATGTTGAAAGTGGGACTCACCTGGGCAGCCAAAGTGAGCCCCACCAACTTTGTATGTTCCAGGTGGGCCACACATGTATATGCCCATATAAGAGATGGGTCACGAGAGGGAACCTTGTGAGTGAACACAGTTTACACACATGGGTTTTATGCATGACCTATGACCTATGTTGGTTGCATATGACCTTGAAAGTGGGACCCATCTGGGCAACCAAACTGGGCCCCTCCAATGTTTGTCCATAAGTGGATGCCCATATGAGATTATGATGAATACCAGATGGGTCACAGGAGGGAAACATGTGGATAAACATGGTTGCTATACAAAAGTTTTATGTGGGGTATAGTGCAACTTCAGTATAGGGTACATACAGGTTCCTTTATGGTTTGTGAGTATTACAAGGGTGAATTGCGGGCTGTATGGGCTACCTTATTTTACAGTAACCACTTCTAACCCCCCTCCTGAAAAAAAGCCCCATCAAAGAATACAATTAACATCGTTTATTATATAAACTAATAACAAAACCAAATTATTATTAAGAATAAACAAAAATTGAAATAATTTAGAGTGGCACAGTGGTAGCACTGCCGCCTCGCAGTAAGGAGACCTGGGTTTGTCTGTGTGGGTTTTCTCTGAGTGCTCCGGTTTCCTCCCACAGTCCCAAGACATGCAGTTAGGTGCATTGGAGATCCTAAATTGTCCCTATTGTGTGCTTGGTGCGTGGGTGCAAAATAAATTATATACACCTCAGTATTATTTACATAATGTATGTATTAATTAAATCATTGAATAACAATAACTATCACAAATTCAGTTAAATAAATTATTTGTATATAATAATGTTTCATAGCAAGTAAATAATAAACAATACAAGAAATTGTTAAAAAAATGTAATGGTAAACATGTATGAAACAAAAAACAAGAAGAATTCTGCATAAAAGAACAACCGCATGAACATCACAAAAAGGAAAAAAAAAACCCATCCAATTCCAGTTCCTCAGACACCTTATTATATCTGCAATAAAAACAATATTGATCCTATTTGTTGTCTAAAATTGTACATCATCCACTTGTCAATCCTGTTTGTATTTGCCAAGCTCTTCATAACATCTAAAGGAGACAGAAAAAAACCTTCAGTTATTAAGTGTGCTTTTGAAAAAAACAAAAACATGTACATATAATGTCTCTTCCAGTTTAGTAATGCAAATAGCCAAAATGCAAATTGCATGGCTACAAATCAATACATAAAGTCTTGTTCAATAGATTTAACTGTGGTTTAGTCTAAAAATCACATTACTTGTACATTGACAATTGTAAATCTGTCCAACTATAAACAAATAATAGAGACAAAATAGGAAATAAATTAAGTCAGGTGTAGGTGTGGCTTCGGTTGCGCACTCATCCCAGACCGAGGCTTGGCTTTCACCCAACGGCCTGGACGCACACGCTTGGGCATCCACCACCAAAGCCTCCCAACTCCCGTTGCCTTCATAGCCTTACGCGGCCTGTCGTCCTTCACTAGTCACTTCTGTTACTCAATCGCTCAGCGGGAGCGACCACTACTACAACTCCCGGGTGTCAGCCTAACACCCAAGCTTCCGAGCAGCAGATGGGAGCATGGAGCCGAACC
Organism: Polypterus senegalus; assembly: GCF_016835505.1. Lineage (NCBI taxonomy): Eukaryota > Metazoa > Chordata > Cladistia > Polypteriformes > Polypteridae > Polypterus > Polypterus senegalus. Next base: position 43,862,197 of record NC_053163.1, read on the forward strand.
CGGATCATCACAGAGGACCCCAATCTTTAAGCCTTTGGTGTACAAGTCCTCAGCTTTTCTGTCCTGATAAAAAGTCTAGAGAGAGTGAAATACATTTGAATGCAGTGTAAATAAACAAGTAAAGGCACCCCAAAATAAAGTTACTATTAAGTACTGAATAATGTTTTTGAAGATTACCATGCACAATGCAGAAACAGGAAAATACAATTAAGAATAAACCGTAGAGAGAGTGAGTTTAAGGTGAGACACTATCATAGAAATTTGTAGTAAATTGTATTTAGAATATACTGTATTTGAACTGAATCACCAGCATTTTTCCAGCATTACGGTTAGGGCTGTAGAAAAAAAAATCAATTTCTAAATTAATTGTGATCCAGAGAGAAATTATTCCAATATCAATTTTATCATTATTTTTGTTTGTTGACTGAGATTCTCTAGAGCAGTTGTACAGGTAAAATATACCTGACCACACCCGATATTTATAGTAAATACATTCATATGTTATACTCTTTATCTGTTATACATAATTGTTTAAGTCCACTATCTATAATGTCTTGACCATGCCATTTTTTTGCCCTTTAAATGTTTCCACATTTAAGTTTGTTATTTTGTTTGGGTCTAGTGCGTCAATATAACCGGTCAAATCATTATCAGTTCATATTGCTTACACTGTGCTGAAAAAGTGATAACTTGTATATTAAATTTTCATAAAAGCTGGATATAAATCCCAAATCAAACACATACAGAGTGTCCAAAGAAGCCTCTGACATATAACATTTAACAGCATCATGGATGGTTTTACTACAGTATATTTTAAACAACAATTTATCACTTTTTAAAACTATAATGTATTTTAGATGGTATAATCTAAACAAACATTCTAGAAATTAACTGAATCAAATTGAATTATAAATCTGAATCAATATCTAGCCCTAACTAGTCTAGTGCTCTACCATGTATTATCATGCATCTAAAGTTTAAATTCTAATGGAAAGCTTTCACAGCCTTCTCTGGTAGGGAAAATGTTGACTCTTGGAGAGACTAAATCAATAAGGTAAGTGTTTAACAAGCAAATGTGTGGTAATCTGGCATTCAAATATTTTTAGATTTGTGATGTATATAGAGAATGTTAATTACCATACATGTCCTAATTTATCTTGCTGGATCTTCCTGCAGAAAAAGACAGTCCCTCAAGAACTGTACTTTGCCTTTGAGCTACTATGTCTGTAACCTGAAAAAATATAAAATTGGTTTATACACCTGCAAGGATTCCTAACTGCCTTGTTTCACTATTTTGAATATATCATAAGATATTGAGAATGTTGATGCACACCAACAATATAGATGAAAAAGCAGAGCACACCATACAGATCATGGTTTTGCTGTAAGTAATTTGATCACCTGCAGCCTTTACATAAAATTCACTACAACAACATTTATTTATATAGCACATTTTCATACAAAAAGTAGCTCAAAGTGCTTTACATAATGAAGAATAGAAAAATATCACTATGACTTCTCTGTGTAGTGCAACTGTAATAATACATTTATTAAACAGGACATTCTTCAAAAAATAAAGTATCTATGAAGGCTGTACACTTAAACAAGATTTTAATATTTCTTAAAAATATACTTAAATATTAAACATCAGAAGAAAATACCTGGTCATCCAACTTATCCCATAGATTTTTGATTTCTTGCCCAAATGCTTCTCACATCTTTTTGTAGAGCCTCAGCAGACCCACTGTATATTTTTCTAGAGAACTCTTAATAGTGCTCATCAGTTTCATGATTGTAATGCAAAACAACTCATGGTAGATCTGTTGGTGATACAATTATATATTAAGATAAGATGTTCCAGTTTCAACTCAGTATCATTTAGTGACATTGTAACCAAAACAAAATGACTTACCTCATTCTCACAAAAAAATGCAGGCCACCTCTCTCTAATCTCAGTAAAGGGTGGCTCAGTCTCTACCATCTCTTTTTGATGTATCCACCCTCCATCTAGTAAAGGCTAAATTTTCCTATGAATTTCCAGTTTAGCTAATGATCTTGTTACACTCTATCATTGATTTCCTGTAGGAAAGGGTTGTCTCTCTTTCATGTATGGCATCCTTAAATATCCTGGAATAGAGAGAAGTGCAGAGATGCAGTTTGGGTAGCTTATATAAAAAGCATAATAATATGCCATTGTATAAACGCACCCTCATGCAACTTCTTTGGGAATGTTGTTACAGGACTGGTTCCAACAGCTATGATACAGTTTTGTTCATCCACAAGAAGGACAGGACAGTAGTCTTCCCTGAAGAGTTCTGCATCTTCAGAGGGCTGATGAGAAATTAAAGAAATCAGAAATAAAACTAATACTTCTTGTCACTAATAAAAATTAAACAAATCCATCCACCTAATTTAATAAATAAGTAACCCAAATAATTCATTGAATAATTTTGTACTCATTATAATGCATACAGCATCTATGTAAACTTTTATAGTAAAAAAGTGTGATAACATAACAATGTGATATATTTACTGTAAGCACATGAAGCAGAGCCTACCATTTTTGTCTCATCTTTTTTTGTGGTGCTGTTGCAGATAGGAACATGAGCTGGTAACGCCTTCAGCAGACTAATGGCTTGTTCATCTGAGTAAAAGAAAAAAATTGATTTATTTTAAATGTTACTTCTTACTTACATAACCAGAAATTCCATAAATCAAAAGTGTATGGTATTACCATCACTAAGTGCCATGGGTGGTTTCATTAGGTTCTTCTGCACAGCATAAAACACTTCTCTGCTAAAAAAAATTATCCCATTGCTCCCAAACCTCTGTAAGATACATGGGACTTTTTCTTTGGACAACTCTTTTAAGTTCATCAAGTAACCAAATTATTAAAACATTAAGAATTTTTTCAAAGCCAGATTCAGAGAAGCATCAATGGAAGAAGTTGAAAACATTTAGTAGATACAGTCTAATAACAGTACTTTTTAGAATTTAATTCATGCTTATATATTTGTAATGGGATATTGTGTTTTCGATCAGTCATTTGTTGAGTTACCAGGGGCCTCATGTATAAACGGTGCGTACGCACAGAAATGTTGCGTAAGAACTTTTCCACGTTCAAATCACGATGTATAAAACCTACACTTGGCGTAAAGCCACGCACTTTTCCACGGTACCTCATGCCTTGTCGTGCGCAAGTTCTCCGCTCGGTTTTGCAAACTGGCGGCACCCAGCGTCAAAGCAATGGTACTGTTCTTGTGTAATTACTCATTATTTTCATGACGCGGCTTTATAAATACACAGAAACTAACCGCATATTATTTATTAGTGTAATGCATCTGATTGTAATTAACTTGTAACAATATAATGGTCCAAGGAACAGCCATAGTATTCCAAATACCATAACTGCTTTAGCGTTGTTACTCTCACTTCTCCTTCTTCTTCTTCTTCTTCTTTCAGCTCCTCCCGTTAGGAGTTGCCACAGCGGATCATCTTTTTCCTTATTACTCTCACTGCACAACTCGGAGTATTTATATCACTGTATCTGAGTGTGAATCACAGCAGCAGCTGATCGGAAAGAGAATTATCGGTATACAGCTTTAAGGACACGCTGTCTCAGCCACTGCAAAACGTTTTAAAGCCTTTCCTGTACGGACCTCGTGGTTCAGAAACAGTTTCATCCCAAGAACTATAAACGCACTCAATCAATTGCACCTTGTAGCACTGTTTGTACTTATAGGTACAATCACCTCACTGTAAACTTACACTACAGTTATAATATCGCACAACCTGAGCCACTTTATAAAGCGTGTATTTACGTATGATGACGATATCATTTTTAAGGTGAAATGCAGCAAAATATGTTTATTATATTATACAGATAAACCTTTAATTTCATTTAAATAATCTATATTCTTCACTGAGAGTGTTGCGAAGGATAGAATAATTAAACATGTACTATGAAGATATTTCAATGTTCCTTAACCCACGTTTTGAAGAATCGGCGCTAAGCTTACAGATGGCTTAACTTCTTTAACAGAGCTGATTGTGTAGTGATTGGGTATTTGGGGAAAGAAAAGCAAGGACTGCAGTGGCGGCTATGCCAATATATATTGAATATAAAACATAAAGAGAAAATAACAACACAGCTAAAAACGCAGCAACAAATTTCGGCAAAAGTTAAATGCTTGTGTCATGAGCACGAGGCGGCTATGCAGTTTCTGCAACGGACGTGGCCATCCACCGTACATAAGCTACCTTACTGACATTGGCAGGCGAGGGAGCCACCGATTCTTCCTCTGCCCAGTGCCACCACAAGCCTAGAGCCGCCCCTGAGTACTGCTGCAATAAATTATTTCATCGAAGGTCGCACACAATCACTGCGCCGTGAAACTCATGTTTATCAACGTGCTTTAACTCCTATCATCATAAAAATGATATCACATACACATCTCAGGATTTTAGTTATTCAGAGAGCTGTAATATCACGAATGTAATGGATTCTGTGTCCAGTTGGAGGAAGAGAGCCAGTTTAAGAAGCAAGTAGTGATTCACACACATAGAGCACATAGAATATCAAACAAAAAAACAAAGCATTTAACGTGCTACTTTAATTACGATGTGATTTGAGAAACTTGTTAATTAAACAATTTTAAGATGAAGTTTATGATGTTCTACTTTAATGACAAAATAAACTAGGCTACGTGATTAAACTGGAAATGTTTAGATTGAAGTTGACATTTCGTGCTTTTTCCCCACTGTGTGCCTTTTTTTCTCTGTACCCTAATAAGCTTTCATATGACACTCAGACAGTGGGCTACAACTCGCCTTTTCACGGCGACTTTGATATGTGACCGGCACTGTGCGATTTTGTGCACATGAGCTCTCAAGTTTCTCAAAAACACTTTGTTACTCGACCAGTTTCCTTTTGTTGTTTATACCACGGTTTAATTAAACAAATAGTATGTTTTTCCTTTGCCTCCACTTGGTATTTGCTGAAATTCTTATATTTTCCCCCGTGCTTTTCCCATTGTCTTTTCACAAAAGGCTGAGCTTAAGGGCGATTTATATTGATTTGCATATTCAAAGAGGCATAATTCTGGGAGGAGTTGGAGCGTTACATAAAGTGCGTGCACGAGCGTTACTTTTCACGCTGATCAGGATTTATGTAGCGGAAGAACGTGGAGTATGCACAGATTCCTGCATCTGTATTTTTATGTGCGTAAGCACATTTCGCCACTTTTCGGTTATAGTGCGAGTTCTACTCACGGCGTTATACATGTGGCCCCTGGAAAGTTTAGTTCGCAAAGTTAGCAATGTAGAAAAGTGCAATGTGTTACACATGGACAGAAAGAACATCTATATAAAAAATCTAATGTCTGTCTGCTCTTCATGAGAGGACTACTTAATGGATTAAGATCTGTTTTTTTTTCTATAATTTGCTTGAACATTCTGGTTGATTTTGTGACATCTCTTACAATGCTTATGTAAGTGTTGTAGATCATTAGCAGCACCAATGTATTCAAGCAAATCCAACAGACATTACATTTTTGGCAAAAAAGAGACCACAGCTACATTATCGTCCCTCATAGCAAATCAAAAATATTGTATATCAAGAGGACCTCAGATACGAAAGCTAACAATATGAAATTTTCTCAATACAAATTATTACATTTAACTTTTTTTTTATTGATTTTTCTGTTTCTATTTTGCTTAAGTGTTTGACATTTCTTGCCTTGCTTTTCCTGTCATCCTACATTTACACAGATCGTTGTAGTCACGGAACACACAGATAAACAGACCAGCTACGAGAATTTTGCATCTGACTTGACTTCAGCTGCCTCAGTGGGGATGTGATATCTGGCTGCTTGCTGGTTGCGTTGATTGAGACATTTGCAAAAAAAAGGTGCTGCTGACGAGGTGCAAGGGAATTTAATGTGGCCCGGCATTATGAATATTTTCATAGGCTTCAGGGAGAAATGACATTTCTGGCATTAATACCCTTAGACTTATCGGCATAAGAATTGGTAAAGAAGAAAATAATTTGCCAACTTTCCTTTATCAGATTTAGCCAGACATTTTTCTTGCTTTTGCTTTCTTTCACTCCATTATAGAAAGGATACACAAGGTGTATAGTGCATGTTTTAACACATCTCGCCCTCTACTATTATTCTGTTCACACTTTATTTTAAGGTTTGCCACCTAGCAATTGTTTTAAGTATTGACGTTGTCAAGTTGTTCAATTCACCTTTCTTAAAGATAGCAGTTTAATGAAGTTCTTAATGCTGTTCATGACACCAGTTCTTTCACATTAAGCCTTGGTGAAGATATGCCTGGAAGTCTCTCTTTTAAATAATGATTTTATAAATGTTTGTTAAGATGTTTATCTGCTACAGTTAATTAATTTTTAAGTGCATTTCTTTATTGATTGATTGTTTGTTGTGAACATTGTACTGAAAGCACCCTTTGTGTTGTGTTTTGTAGTTTTACAATCAAGAATGAAAGATTTATCAGTAAAAACTTCACTCTGAACAAGAAACAAGTTTACTGGAGTTATTGTTCGCTATCTCTCTAGCTTTCCATGGATAGGCAATTGCGAGGGCAGAATAACTATTATAATGTGGCTTACCAGTTATCAAGACTGCCAGACAGTTATTTGACAGTCAAGAAAATTTCAGGACCATTCCTCTGAAGTACATAAAATTATTTTTTTTCAAGAGTTCAGTGCTAAAACGGCTGCTGCAAAACGGACAATAAACACACTGATCAGAGTGTCGAAGAAATTTGGACTTTCTCCTTTTATGTTTTTGCCTGATTGTCCCAAGCTCTCTTTTGGAGGTCAGCATAGATGATACAACATTGCAGCTGTGGCATTTAGGTTACTTTAAATCACTCAGCATATTTCATCTGTGATGCTACGCTTTACGTCTGCAGCTTTTATTCTCCACTGGGCTGTCACCATGACTTTTTCCACCGGCACTGTTGTGAAGCTTGCTTGGCTGAGGTCCTCCTTTTGACTACTTTGATTTTTTCAAAAGAATTTTAAGAGGACTGATTATTCCTTAATGTTTTGCTGACTTAATTTTAATTTATTTTTAATTATTGTTTGTATGATTTAATCTTGGAGGGTAATGCTGAGTAGTGTTTAACAGGGTCTAGATATTTAGTTTATGTTCTCCATAATCGTTGAGCCTGATGGTGGGGGCTTTCATTTCAGTTTTTATTTCTTAACCTTTTATGAGTTGTTGGATGTTTGCATGAGGTGGAACATGATTTAGTAATATATGGGGGTGGAGTGTGGGAGGTAATACAATGGAAAACATGTGCACTCGCTTGCAGAGCATTATTTAGGCCCGTTAGGCAAGAAGATGTATAACTCATCATTTACAGGTGTTGCTATGGAAAGTGACTTTCATATGGCACCTTACACAAAATGGCAACTCAGAAAAGGGTACATTGTATACCAGTCTTTGCTATAGATTGTGCAATCCTGAAGCACAAATGCATGTTACAAGCAAACGTGGAGTATTCCATATTATATCTACAGTATTTTAATATTTATGGTGTAAAAACAAATGTAAATATTATTTAAAATGATGACTGTTTAACTGGCATAATTTCAATTTCTCTTTCTTGATTATGGAGAAATATTGTATGAAAATAGGTTGTAATATTGTCCCAAAATTTTACCAATTTAATAATCTGAATAATGAAATCAGTAAAAAAATCACCCATTCACATATTACCAATATAGTTAATCAGAAAAACATTAATTTTGTATATGTGTTGAGTGTTTTAAGTTCAGCTAAATAATAGGACCTCATTACTATTACTGATTTTTAAGTGTTCCTGTAGTTTTTCTGAATTACATCACTGATGTTTTAGAAAAAAAACATAGCTCAACACCTGCAAAGTATACATATTCAACAGAGTGACAACGATTTTATTAATTCATTGTAAAGGACATATCTTGGATTTGATCTGCTGCTCTGGTGTTGTCCCTTTCGAGCTTACAGCAGATGAACTCACTATAAATGATCATTTTCTCCTTTCATTTAATGCTAAACTTACTTTTTCTATTACTAAGCTCCCCCGTCTCATATCTTTTCGTAATATATAGAATATTGACTTGGATTTTCTTTCTTCTAGAATTGATTACCAAATGGACTTTTATAATTTATCCACTTCTGAAGAATTGGCCTCATATTACAACACTGGACTCAATGATATTCGTAATTCTCTCGCTCTGTTAAAAACCAGATCTGTTTCTTTTTCTTTTTCTGCACCCTGATTTACACCTGAATTTCAGCTTCTGAAAGCCAAGGGCAGGCAACTTGAAGAGTTCCAGTTCCAGTCTGGTTTTCTCCCCCTCCATAGTACAGAAACGGCACTTGTTAAAATTACTAATGACCTTCTTATGGCTGCTGACTCTGGTTTAATTACTACTGTCATGCTCCTTGATCTGAGTGCGGCCTTTGATACTATTTGTCATACCACTCTCCTTCATAGATTATCTTTGATTGGAATTACCCACACTCCACTTAAATGGGTTATATCCTATCTCTCAGGCCGCATTCAGTTCATTCAGCTTAAAACTTTCACATCCCAACCCACCGCTTTTGTTCAGGTGTGCCCCAGGGTTCTGTCCTGGGACCTCTTATTTTCATTATTTACCTTCTTCCCCTTGACAATATCTGTTGTAAATATAACCTTAATTTTCACAGATATGCTGATGTCACCGAGCTCTACCTTGCTAGTAAACCCACCTCTTCTTTTCCACCACTCAAGAGTGGATATTGACTGCATTGCTGAAATTAAATCCTGGTTTTCTTCAAATTTTCTTAAACAGTGACAAAACTGAGGTTCTCCTCATTGGTACAAAATCATCATTATCCAAAGCCGATAATCTTTCACTTGGTTGTAATATCTCCTTTGTTTCCCCTTCAACTCAGGTCAAGAGTCTGGGTTTCATCCTTGACAGTACTCTATCTTTCTATTCTCACATTAATAACATCACCCTGTCCGCTTACTTCCACCTACATAATATTAAGCGCATCCACAACTCCCTCACTCCCCATACCACTGCCATTCTTGTTCAAAGTCTAGTTACTTCTCGTGTGGACTATTGGAATTCACTCTTCTTTGGTCTTTCTAATAAATCTCCCAATAAACTTCAGCTAGTCCAGAATTCTGCTGCTCACATCGTTACTCGAACCCCATCTATTCACCATATTATTCGGGTCTTGCAGCAGCTTCATTGGCTCCCGATTAAGTTTAGAATTGATTTTAAATTCTGCTGTAACATTTAAGGCCATTCATAACCTCACCCTTCCATATCTGTCCAACATTCTTCATTCTTCCTCTTGCCCATCTAACCACCATGGGGAGCAGAGCATTCAGCCATTCTGCTCCCAAGCTCTGGAGCTCACTACCTACTGAGTTTAGAAATATCGAATCATTGTCAACCTTCAAATGTAAACTTAAAACCCATCTGTTTAAAATGGCCTTTTCTCTATGATTACAGTGGCTTTGTTTGGTTTAATTTTTTTTATTTTCTGTATTTTTCTGATGTTTTAAGTTTTGTTTATAATGTGTTTTTATTATTTATTGTTTGTTCATTGTCCTTCAGTGCTTAGAAAGGTGCCTTGTATAAATAAAATGTATTATTATTATTATTATTATTATTATTATTATTATTATTATTATTATTATTATTATTAATTTCAGAATAGAGCAAATGTTTAACTTCTTGGTAGATGTTTTCAAAATGTCATGGGGTGTAGAATCAATTTAGCCATACAAAATCTTATAAGAGTCCTTGAGTTATTGGATCCCCAGCCCAGATATTTTCTGTATTAGTTTGAGCCCAGAATAACTTGCAGTAGTAGCAGTGGCTGTGCCAAAGTGAATGTGCCTGAAGACCAGCTTGAATTCTTTTCAGAATATGATATTATTGTTCCACAAGTAACACAGATGTTAGGGGTAAGTGTTAGAACAATCCACAGAAGAGTGGAAGTGTATTGGCTTTCAATCAGCAACACCTACAGTCATATATATCTGATGAATTATTTGAGAAAGTTAAAAAGTTAGTCACAGAATATCCAGATTCAGACCATAAAAATGGGTCAGGTCTCCTTCAAAGTGTTGCAATCAAGTAATTCTTTGCATTTTCTGCAAATGTTTTTATTTATTTTGTCTATTTTGTTTTTATTTATTTTGTCTAGTTAATGTAGTTCATGAACAATATTTTCATTTTTAATTACACACTATCTCTAATATTTAGAGAACAGCGGCAAGAGCTGTTGATAAAATTGGCTCATTTTTCTGGGTTCTTATCTTTGTTATTTGAGTCAAATTTTAGAATATTGCTTTATCAAATTGTTGTTAGTTTTGACGATTATAATCCATAGATAGTAATAATGGATAAAGTAGCAAGGAATAACAACAAGGCTTCTACAGTTGAAAGGAATTATATTGAGACTGTGAACACATTTCGTTTTCCATCTTGTGGCAGAATTAACAGATTTAGAAAATAACAATGTTGCTAAATTTATGCTACAGCACCCTCTTTGTGGTCTAAGTAGTTTAACATTCTTTGATTGATATAAGTTACGTTTTGACAGAGGCAGTCATACTGCAGGCAGAAACAATGAGCACCTTGGGATGTTTCTATGGGTTGGGATAGGCACCTACTTTCCTCAGAGAAAATTAGATCACCATAGGAACTTTGAATTAAAGGCCTTCTCTGCAATTATAATAACCATGCTGTGATGGGTGTCTGGTCACTCATACAGGTAATCTAATCTAGACACAGTTAATATATCCAACTACGCCACCCAGTTTTATTAAGAAACTGGGAATTCTTGAGATTTTCAGAAGAACCTAAAAAAGATAAAAGAACATAAGAACCTAAAAATATCAGGAATGAAAACCTTTTTTTAGAAAGAGAAGTACATAGTCCACAGTCTAGGTTTACATTAAAAACATAAACGTGGAGGGTACAACTTTTAGTGGTGAGGAGAACAGTTTGCACACTGTGTTACCACAACAAGTAATCATCCAACTGTCCAAGGATATACTCTGTTCGCTGGACAATTGTTTCCTCAACAGAAATTTTGCCAAATTGTCAAATACATGTTAGCATCTCTTCCTTGTAGAGTAAGCATTCTTTCTTTCACTTCTGGGCTCCTTGGGTTGCTATGGCATCCTAGGCACACTTCACATCTCTTCCTCCAGCTTTGCTCAGTCCTTTTGTGAGTCTTTCCTCTCTTTCTGGACACCCAACTGGCGTCTCTCTGGTGGAAATGTCTCTTCCTCCCTGGAGGTAGGTGTCACAATCCATGTTAATCCTGTCTTGCCAGCCATGTACCCTCATCTACCTGCGAGCCCTTGTGCTCTGTGTGAGTGGTTTCAGTAGCATTCTCAGTGGACCATTCCTCACTGGACCACCCACTGCCCAGAAGTACTGTATATGCCTGCTTCAGTCCCTGCCTAGACATGATGATTTATCAAACAATGGTATATACCAATTTGCTTTGTTCAGCAGTAGTGTAAACATGTTTTCATTGTTTAAAGAACAGAATCAAAGCAGCTAAATTTTTATGTCCTGTAGAGAGACAGACAGCAACCATAACCTGTAACAGCATCAAAGCAGGGAAATATTTATTTTCTGTAGATAGCCATCAACAATAACCTTATTTTCATTGTTTAAACAACACTTTCAAACCAGGTAAATAGCTATATCCTGTAGACAGCCAGTAACAATAACATGTAACACAATTACTCAGGAAATTTGTCTTTCCACTTATCAACCCAGTCCTAATGATCTGTGCTTATTGCCACTTCATCTACTGGCTTTTACATTTAATATTTACATGTTTCTTTCCCTATGTGAAAAAAGAAAAACACCCAACGTACAAAAACGTTCCCCTCCTACATCAAAATGTTCCCCTCTGACAATGAAACCACATATGAAATTTTAGGATAATAATAATAATACATTTAATTTATATAGTGCCTTTCCCATGCTCAAGGCGCTTCACAGAGTCTTAGAAAATGAAACAGCAGGGTATATGTAACATTGGATACAAATGTTTTCCTGAATAGAACAATGAAACAAATAACAATGCATTAAATAGAATAAAGGACAATAAAGCAGAGTAAAATACTAAATTCAATATTAAAAAAACAACCTAACAAATAGACACACAAATTATCCTGAGCACCTGGACAGAGAGGTAAACTGAAAGAAAGGGCAGAATGTTAAGCTACGTTAAAAGCCTTCTTAAATAGATGAGTTTTAAGTTGTTTAAAAAGAATGAAGGGAGTCAGCTGATGTAATTAATTTCGGGATGTCATTCCAAAGTCTGGGTGCTATGGAGCTGAAGGCCCTGTCACCCATATAGTGCAGGTTAGTGTGAGACACAAGAAAATTACCAGAATCAGAGGACCTTAGTAGACAAACAGGAGCATAGTAATTTAGAAGGTCACTGATGAAGTTTGGTGCAAGGCCATTTAAAGCTTTGTAGGTTATTAATAGAATTTTGTATTCAATCCTGTGTGGAGGACTGCCGGCTTCGTGCTCCGGCCCTCACCCCCAGGCCGCCAGGAGGAGCTCTCCCAACAGCAGGATCGTGCCCCGAGTTCCAGCAGGGCCTTATGGACTATGTAGTATTAAATACACAATCACGTGACAGGAAGGAACGACGTGCTCCCGGGTTGAAGAAAAGGACTGTTTACCCTGGCCCGGAAGGAATAAGGAACTGTGGACTGATTGGGCAGGAACATCTCCGGGTCAGGGTGTATAAAAGGACTAAGGGCCAGTCCAGACACTGAGCTGAGCTGGGAGGTAGGAGGGTGAAGTGTCTGGGCGAGGAGGAGAGAGAATATTATTGTGTTGTTGATTTAATATATGAGTAGTGTGGAGAGTGCTTTGTGCACGTTTTGTGAGATAATAAAGAAGTCTTGGACTTTTATCCGGTGTCTGGAGTCGTACCTGAGGGTTCAAGGGAGCACTAGCACCCTACTGTCACACCTGTAAGACACAGGGAGCCAGTGAAGGCAAAGCAGGATGGGTGTGATGTGCTCACTGTTGTTGGTTTGTGTACTACTACTGCTACTACAACTACTACTATTACTAATAATAATAATAATACATCTTATTTATATAGCGCCTTTCCCATACTCAAGGCACTTCACAGAGTTTATGAAAGAATGACAGGGTATACAGTATATAGCATTGTACTAAACCCGATAAATAAATAAAGAAGAGTAAGATAGTAAATTCAGAGAAAAAAAAAAGCCTAACAGACAACATAACTGATGGTATAGCACACACACTGGTTACATGAACATCTTAACATAGAGGTAAACTGAAAGAAGGGTAAGAAAGTCAGGTAGAGCTAAAAGTCTTCCTGAACAGACGAGTTTTGAGCTGTTTTTTAAAAAATTCGTGGAGTCAGCTGATCTAATTAATTTTGGTTGGTCATTCCAGAGTCTGGGTGCTTGCTATACAGCTGAAGGCCTGTCACCCATGGAGTGTAGATTAGTGTGGGGCACATCAAGATTGCCAGAATCAGAGGACCTTGGTGGGCGGACAGGCACATAGTGATGGAGAAGGTCACTGATGTAGTTTGGCGCAAGGTCATTTAAGGCTTTGTAGGTAATTAGTAGAATTTTATATTCAATTCTGTAAGACACAGGGAGCCAGTGAAGGCGAAACAGGATGGGTGTTATGTGCTTGCTGCTGCTGCTCCATGTAAGGACTCTTGCAGCCGAGTTTGGAATATGAAGCTGTGACATAAGATTAGAAGGGGCACCTGTCAGTAGGGAATTACAATAATCAATGCGGGATGTGATAAAAGCATGGACAAGTTTCACAGCATTGGGAAAGGAGAGGAAGGAGCGAACACGTGATATGTTACGGAGGTGAAAGTAAGAATGTTTCTTATGTGATTTAAGTGGGCGGAATAAGAAACGGAGTAATCAAAATTGACACAAAGATTCTTTGTAGTAAAGACAGTTAAAGATCAGAAATGGATCCAGAAAGGATAGAGGGACAGACATTTTTATGGTTTCTGTAAGAAATTTGTAATTTACAGGTAAGAGGAGGGAGAGGTAATGAGACAGTGAAAAGCACTGCTTTATGGTCAGAGAGTCCCAAATCAGTGCTGTAAATGCAACAAATAGTCCAGATGTACAGATCAGGTCCAATATATGACCACCAGAGTGGGTGAGAAAATCAAAATGTTGTGTCAAGTCAAAACAGTCCAATAAGGATAGGAATTAATTTCTCAGTTTAGATGTGGGGATGTCAATATGGATTTTTTTAAATATCTTAGATATTAGGTAAGATTAATTGAAATTATGTATGTAAACACACTGTTTATATACAGTTAAACCTACATATTATTTTAAAGATATCAAGTGTCTCCGATATCACATATGTTATTGACATTACGATAGACAGGCCACCAGCAATAAATACGTTCAATGCAAGAAAAATTGTATACAGTAAATGTGTGTACAGTGACACTAAACATACGTACATGTACTAAGTACTGTAAGTAGAAAATTAATTATGGTTACTCACCAACAATGACACGACGACTTGTCTGATAACGATGAGTTTAATTTTACTGTACAACAAAGAAGAGCGTTACTGCCCTTCTAAAGGAGCCTCTTCAGGCGACTGTGTAGCACCGCCGTTGTTCTTCTTCCGGCAGTCTTCAATCCAAATCCCTAAAGCAGATTCCATCCGGACTACTGAATTATTACATCCACTTACAACTCGTTTTGCACCCTGGTAAAAAGGACACTGTGGCCATAGATCTTATATTCTTTTCCTCTTTTTTAAATAAAAAGAATCGTGGACTCATTGATGCCGTAATGGCATTCTAGAGTGGTGTAGCTTTTCCCTTCCTTCAACATATCCAAAACTTTTACCTTTTCGGCAGTCGCTAGCATCTTCCGTTGGCGCTTGGGCACGGCCCCTGAAGTAGTAGCAGGAGCAGATCGTTTTGGAGCCATAACGAAGGCTTTGACTATGCACAAAGATAAACACAAAAGAGCACAAAAGTTAACTCTTTACACAGCGAAACAGGTTGATACTGAATGAGCGAGACAAGACTTCCTGGTTAACGCCACGGAATCGAATTCGGGGCTCCGTCACTGAGCCAGTTAGCACACAGGAACTGAACTGCATGCTCTGATTGGTTAGCTTCTCAGCCGTCCGCCAATAGCATCCCTTGTATGAAATCTACTGGGAAAACCAACTGAGGAAGCATGTACTGGAAGTAAAAAGACCCATTGTCCGTAGAACCCGCAAAGCAGCGAAAAATCGCCGTTATACATTTAGATATGCTTACATATAAAATCTGCGATACAGTGAAGCCGCGAAAGTCGAAGCGCGATACAGCGAGGGATTACTGTATAGAAATTATTAAACAGTAAAATATTAACATGTAAGAAGTAAAGATACATTGAGCAGTACTGGAGTGCTTTCGGGTAAAGTACATTTTAAAGGCGCTATAACACAACAGGTAAGCAGCACTAACAGCAGCTTAAATGTATTTGGATTATCTCTTGGTAGCAGATCCCTTGTGAAAGGCGCTGCATGACCGTTGTGGTATAGAAATTACATTTTCTATGCGATCCTGTAAATTTCTGCCTGACAACCTTGCACTACGTGCCTGTGATTTAAGAGAAAAATTATTCTGAGAAATGTGGACGCTGCCCTTCCGTGCTTAACGGGCAGAAGGTCCAAACAATTCCCAAATCCAAAACTTAACATGAAGAGGTCAGTACATCTTCTTAGATGTAAACCCTTCATCTTCTTAAAAGAATTTATCGCAAAAGCAACCTTGAATGTTGCGGGGTTTTAGTGACCTGAACTCACGTTAAGAGACAGTAAGTAGTCGTGAAGCGCAATTTACAAAGAGAGTTTCGCTTCGATGGTGCTGATCACACTCATTCACAATGATTTCCACTCTCCAAGGAGCCGACGGGCACTCAAAGTGTCACAAACAGTGCAAGAAGAGAGGATGGCACCCAAAACTGCGAAGCTCTCAACCCAGCAGTGCAGCCCGACATTCTGCGCCTCCGAGCGTCCACTTTGTTCTCACGACCCCTCGCCACTGAAGGCGGTGTCGTCTTCACATTGTTTACAGCTCGGCGCAGTTAAAAAGTAGAAAGACGCAAAGCTGTTTTCCTCATCTCTTCTACTATCAAGTACTGCCAATTAAAAAAAAGTAATAATGTGGCAGTTCCCGCGACAGTCACATGGACGAATAAATAAAACTTCTCTGTCAGAACGCGCCTGGTGGCGAACGGCTCAGCGCTGGAGTCCAGAGAGGAGGGCTGGGAGAGGGCGAAGCGGGGCGCACTTCTATGGGATAGATCGGCGTGTTTGTGTTTACTTCTTTTCAATATCAGTAAAGTAACTCTCACACAAATAATAAAAATTCATAAAGACAATTGTCATAACCAGATGGAGGTGATACCCAGCCGGGACGCCTGAGAAGACAGGAGGAGGGTTTGTGCCTTCTCCAGACCTTGAGGGGGTGACCGCCCTGAAGGCTTCGGGTAAATTGCTGGGAAGCTTGACCCTGTAGGGACCTCAGCACTTCAGCCACACCCGGAAGTGCTGGGGGGAAGAGAAAACAGGGACACCAGGAGTGCTTCTGGGGAGACAGCTGGCACTTCCACCACACCGGGCATATCAGGAGATTGCCAGGAAAACACCTGGAGCACATCCAGGTGCTTTTTTAAAGGGCTGCCTCCCTGCAGAAGGGACAAGAGTCGGGAGGAAGATAGGACAAGGTCTGGAGAAGGCAGGAGGCGGCCTAAAGAAACAAAAAGAGAGAAGGCATTGTGTTGGCCTGGACTGAGGGGTACTGGGGCTGGTGAGCATTGACTGTTGTGAAGAGATGAAAAATAAATGTGTGTTGGGTGACTTGACTGTGTCAGCCTGTCTGTGTCCAGGGCAATGTTCACAACGATATAAAAATGGTGTCCACAAACGAAGTGATTAGTTCCTGAATTATAATATGTTCTGTGGTCATATGTAATTTACGTTTCGCGTGGTCATACGTAATTTCCGTTTCAAATGCGAAAAGAATTTTATATATATAGATTCTACTTAAGCAAACGCTAACACCAGTGTAACTCAAAGCTTTAACTTTCAAAAATTGGTTCTTACATTTCCAGCCCCTAATTGATTATGCAAGAGAAAAGTCAATTACCAAATGTTTTTTCAATAGTGGCCACTAACTTTACTTTTACATTAACTATTGTTTTCAAATCATTAACAATAACACAGCAAATAAACATTTCAAAATTTCTTATTTCAAACACTGGCTGTTTCTTGAAGCAGACACAGCTTATTCACGGGTCTGTCCAGTGCGCTGGTTTTGGTCTGCATGCAAACTCTTCTGTTCGAACCTTTGGCATCTGGTATTGTCCTGATGACTCGACCAATTACCCAGGAATTGCAAGGTGCAGCAACATCTACAATTAAAACAACGTTCCCTGGTTCAAAATTGCATTGCATTGCAACAGGTACACATGTCGTAAATGTAGGAAAGATGGTCCTTGCGTGTCTATGAACTGTGAGCATTTGAATTTGATGATTGTGTATAGTGCTAAACTGACCTCTCTGTACTATTCTTTCCTCTGCATGTCCTGGAGTACAAAAAGAAACAGCATACAGCAACATGTGGGGACTGGCAAGATCGGGGGAAAAAAAAACACACGGTCACTGACTACAACCGCAAGATGTTATGCAAATGAATATGAATAATATGAATAATGTTGCATCCGTGCCACAATGTTTTCCGAAATGCACTATACAGGTCATAAAATGAATAATTCCAAATATCATATATACAGTACCTACTGTATGTCTTTGGTTTTTTTTTGACATCATAGACCATAAGGCGCATACTAATTCAGTGTGAGCAGGAACACTCAATAAAACTGAATAAAAAAAAAAATCAAGTGACAGTGAGATACGAAGAAGGCAGATTTGCCAGCGCTTGTGTGTCAGCTTTTATCCCTCCAGATCAGAGAATGTCCGGTTCCATTGCCTCAAAACACCACTCACATCTACAGTTATTCCCAGTTTCAAATAAAAACTAACAGCCTCAGATCCCTAGGGTGGTAGTATGTATTGGGATCGTGACTGAGAGAATAAAAGTGAAAAAAAAGGTAACTTTTACAAATCCTATAAATGTACACCGTCTATTACAGACGCAAACCAAGTGTATGTGTTTACTGTATAATATTAACAAAAAGAACAGCGCACTACTGAAAACAGCAAATATAGGAGGCAGTCAGGATCAAACCAGGGACTCTTGATTACAAGTTAGCAAATCTTACAGCTACGCCACAGAAACTGTTGTTTTTTGCTTGAACTTTTTGTAAAAATGTTTATTTGATCTTTGGACTTCAGGCTTCATACATTATATATGCCTACATTTGTCATTTACTACTAAAATATGAAAATATTTTCTGTTTTAAAAATTTGTTTAAACAGATTGTAGAAACAGAACACACATGAAATGCATGTGTTCCAAATAATGATCTGTTATTTCCACTCTAAAACTCCAGCACTTCACTCCCAGATAATCAATCAAGGCATAAGCTGGGAAAACTTTGTGCACATTCTAAAGCAGTGGAAGGGTTTGGATTAGTAGGGTGTTTGCTGCTTGTCTTTATCAGCACATTTACAGGACAAAAGACGCTGGCGGAGAGGTATGAACGGATTTAAGGTGGCTTGGATCTACGAGTTGGAAAATGCTGGACCGGGAAAACAGGTATGCAGCAGTAGAGTGGGAAGATTCTGTGATCAAATGAGTGATTACTCAGCTGAGGTAGTTCCTCTTGGGTCGTGATTTCACTCTAGTGACAGACCTTGCACCTTTACAATGGATGGCCTTGCATAAAAATTCAAACCCACGCGACACAAGGTGGTTTTCAGATCTACAGCCGTATACGTTTTCGTTTGTTTATCGCCAAGGTGTACTGCAGGCCAATGCCAATGCTCTTTCCCGATGCCACAACATCTCAGACACATATACCTGACTCGATAGGTCTGGGCTGAAGGGGGGCCATGTCACGCATGTGTGAGTAGGAGGAAGTTGTATGGACCAAGTGAGGGTACGTCCACACCAGGCCAAGGGGTAGCAGGGTGTGCTAAACTTTCTTTTGTTGTCACTACAGACCAGACAGTTCCCATATAGGGGGAAGTTCAATTTAATGTTACATTGTATTTTTGTCCACCTTTTTGTCAGATGGAGTCTATGCTGACATACTGTATCAGCTCA
Source organism: Polypterus senegalus (assembly GCF_016835505.1). Taxonomy (NCBI): domain Eukaryota; kingdom Metazoa; phylum Chordata; class Cladistia; order Polypteriformes; family Polypteridae; genus Polypterus; species Polypterus senegalus. Next base: position 43,881,522 of record NC_053163.1, read on the forward strand.
GCTCTGATTCAAGCTGATCAAAATGTGGGTAGAACTGCAGTTTATCTGTTCACTTTAGTGATCACACTGGACTACAGTTGGTGGTTCAGCTGGCTTTCTGATTCTTTGTTAAATCTGCTGTCTTAACAAATCTTTTGTGCCATGAAAAGCCTAGCAAAATGGTCATTGCACACTTTTTCCCACAGTAGTCTTGTTTCATTATCTTGTGATAGCTTAGGTGCACTCTGCTGAATATAGAATAAAGGCTTATGTAGATTGTTGTCTAAACCTAAACTCTGAATTGTTTTTCCACCTTCTCCCTATTTGCTTTCATTGATTATTAGCAAATTAACCATCAGTGCAGATAACATGCTTGTCTGAAGTGAGGAGAATAGGGATGTCAAAACAAATCATTCATATGCTTGTTCAAGCTTGACTCTTAAATATGAATAAAAAACAGTTAACAGCAATTATGAGTCTTTAAATTTCCCCTTTAACTGCATTAACAGTTAATCATTTTAAAATATTTTATTTTCATAGATCTTGGTGATGTTTCCTTCAGATTCATAGTGAAATTTTTTCCCCCAGACCCAGGACAACTACAAAAGGAATTAACAAGGTTAGTACCTAATTTTGCTTAGGGTTCAGAGTTATGAGGTAAACTGTATAACATCAAAAACACATTTTGTTAAAGAAACATATTGACACATTTGTATTTTTAGAGGTTAAAGTATAAAACAAACTTTATTTCTAGTACTGTATATTAGAATGCATCATATGATATATTTATTGTCTTCTCTGAGAACTGTCATTTTGATATGATGGATTATCTTGTGCATTCCAGGGAGCCTTAGAACCATATTGTCAGGAGCCTGCTACTCACAATAGGTGCTATTGGACAAGGTGCATTAGCAGAATAACCAAACAACAAGAGATCCAAATATAAGTCAGATAAAATACTTGACCAGAACTGGGATACCATGGCATGAGGTGTGAGATGGTGTGAAAACAGAGTATAGCTTTCTTCAGAGAGAATCACCAATGGTGCAGCAATGATTTAGGCACAAGTAAATTTAATTTGGAAAGCCCAGATCATCGTTGGACATGGAAAAGATTGTATAAAAGTTTGAAATGTGCAATTTGTATTCTATATTACTCCTTCTCGCAACATTGGTTCTAGAAATAGTCATCTTGATTAGACATGACCCTTTACCTACTCTTCTGGAAAAATTTACTATTTAGCTGCATTAGAACATTAGAACAATCTAGATGAAAACAGGTAATTTATCCCAACAAATCTTGCCAGTTCTATCCACTTATTTCTTCTAAAAAAGAAGCAAATCTAGTTCTGAAAGTCCTAGTGTCTACCACACTACTTGGTAGCTTATTCCAGGTGTCTATGATTCCCTGTGTAAAGAAAAACTTCCTAATGTTTGTGCAAAAGTTACCCTTAACAAGTTTTCAACAGTGTCCCTGTGTTCTTCATAAGCTCATTTTAAAATATTATTCTTGATCCACTGTACTAATTCCTTTCATAATTTTAAATAATTCAGTCATGTCTCCTCATAATTTTCTTGGGCTTAAACTGAAAATTCATCCCCTGTAGCCCAAGAATAAGCCTAATGTTTCTTCTCTGGACTTTTTCTACAGCTGCCATGTCGTTTCTGTAGCCAGTGTGTTAAAAAGCATGAACATAACCTCCTTGGACTTGAACTCTACACATCATACTATATATCCTAACTTTCTGTTAGACTTCTTAATGGCAGCTGAACACTGTTTGGCAGTTGATAGGGTCAGGTCTCCTAAATTCTTCCTCATAAGGTGTACTTTTGATTTTCAGACCTCCCATTGTGTATTCAAACCTAAAATGTTTACTTACATGTAATATTTTACATTTTCTGACATTAAGTTCATATCTATATAATATCTGCCACAAATCTGCCCAAGCCTGCATGCTCTCCAAGTCCCTCTGTAATGATTCAACGGATTCCTGATTATATGCCAATTCACCTAGCTTGGAATAATCTGCAAATTTAACAAGCTTCTTACTTATATTCCTTATCCAAATCTTGTATATATATTAAAATAGCACTGACTACTGTGGAACACCACTCATAACATCAGAAACCTTCTGATAAGGTACCCCACACCATAACCCCCTGCTTCCTGTGCCTGTGCCAATTTTGCACCCATCCACAAACATCACTCTGAACTTCCACTTCTTTTAGTCTGATGCCCAGCCTTTCATGTGGCACCTCCTCTAATGCTTTCTGAACATATTCTGAGGGTGGTGGCACATGTAACTGCAAATAGGTAAATTTTATCAAGTGTACCTGTGTGACTAAGTCTTAGCTGAAAGGATGAATTGCTATTAGTCTTCTCTACTAGTAATGGGAAAACTATAAATACAATTCAAATACTGCTGCTGCTGACAAAGTTTTTTTCACTAAAAGAAATTAATGCATTTAGTGATCAAGTTACAGTAGTTTGAGATTACAGGGTTTTGTGTTAAAACCATGCTGACAAAAAAGATAATAAGAGATGTCAACTGAATTTACTTGGATGCTCAATGCATGAAGACAACATTAAAATAACAAGTGTTAAAAACTTTGGATGAAATTATGGAATTTTTTTTTTATTATGTATTCATATTACCCACGTTTATGTAATGTTTCATGGTGGCTGAGCAGTTAAACGTATATTCCTTTGGAATTGGAATGTTATGTGGATAAATGGAATATACGGAAAACTGATTGATAATCATAATTCTTATAAAGATGTCATGTAGTGTGTTGTTTATAATCAAATAGACTACACTTTCTGCTACATCTAGGAATTAGAAGCAGCAGTAAAGTGGTAACTGCAGTGTTTATAAATCTATCAGACTAAGTGACCAGCAGATGGGGCATCAGAAAACATAGTAGCAATAGGCAAGAGTCAAAACAGAAATAAGCAGAAATTATTCAGTAAGCACAAAGGCAAAATAAGAAATCACACAACAAAAATAACAACATTTATTATTATAGCACATTTCATACAAATGATGTGTCTGAAAGTGCTAGCCAGGACAGATAAAAGGAAAAAGGTGAGACTGAATAAAATCTGCCATTAGAGAAAATGAAAGGGCAGATTAAAATGTTAGTCATTAAGACCTAGATACATTTGTGATCCAAGAGTGAAAATAAGCTTAACTTATTCTGTTTTTCATTGAAAAGTGTCTTCAAAGCCCTGTAAAAGAACACAGAGTGATCAATATGGCTTTGATCAAGGTATGTAAAGTGTTCTACAATAAGCTTTGTAAGGTCTTTGGTTTTAATGCCTTGAACATGATCCCTGAAATGAGCTTCTCGCTATCACCATGTTTTACCTATTTAGTTGGCTCTACACTTCCAAGAAGAATTGCACAAGATAAGATTTTTAGATGCTTAGATCACATATTTCTTTAGGTCTTAATGACCAATGACACTCAGACACTTACTCTTTTTATTAAGTTGTGTATACATATACATATTCACTTGACATGTTTTTTGCATATATGAATAAACTAGAAATCATCATTATTTGTCATGATAATGTCCTTGATTTGCATTGATGTTATTGTTTATGTATATAATCTTATCTTTTTCAGATATTTCTTTGCCTTGCATATAAGACAAGATTTAGCTAATGGGAGACTTCCTTGTAATGACAGCAGTGCAGCACTTCTGGTGTCTCATATATTACAATGTAAGTTAAACCAAAGAGAAAATAAATATAGAATTTCTAATCAGCCTAAAAATCAGGAGTGTATTTAGAATAATTTTATGTTAATTATTTGTTTAAAATATGCTTTTTATTTGCTTTAAAGTTTAGTGTTTATTACTTGCAAATATACAAATTGAAAAATTTAGAAATTGTTTTACAATTTGTTTGTAATCATATGCTAATGTGCTAAAAATGTATACCAAGTAATGTAATAGTTATCTTAGTCAGGACTTTGGGTGGGGTGTTTGGATGTATTTCTCCTTGTTTCCAGAGATTTATCTATACTACATCAATGATTTCCTTTATATTTTGGAGCATGTATTGTTATTCACTGATAATCTCATTAGTTATACCCAAGGCCATGCATAGTATTACTAGCACAATTCTGGGGATTATGTAGGACAGTGTACAGAAATTTGACTGGTGCAAAAGGAGATGCTATTAATCTGTGACACCCTTTTATAAAAACGAAATATTTTCTGTGAAACAAAAAGACTGTACTTTGAAAGTTATATTTCTTTGATTTTCCTTAAGGAAGAACAGCTCAAGGGATTTAAAGATAGCTGTATTTTAAGGAAACAAATAATCAGGGACCATGACTGTTTAAGCCTGTTTAATTTAGGCCTTATCACTTATTGTTTGACTGTGGTATTGCCTGAATTTTAACTTACACAATTTTCATTTGAGGGATACAATAATTGACCATACTGGATACTGCCACTGGATATATCACATCTTTCACATGTTCCACAATATTTTTATCTAACTGCATTTTGGAATATCCTTTTCAAATATAACTCTCCTAAGCCCCATGGTTATTCCTAGAATTGTCTTTTCTACTTTATATAACAACTTCTTTTTTAACTACTTATTTACTCATAGTCGACACCTATATAATTTTAACTGCTTATAAATTTTGGTTTGAACCTGTCTTGTATTACATGCAAAACCCTGCTCCACAACTCTATTCCTATTTCCTGAGTTAATGCATTTTTGACTTTGCCACATCTTTTCATAATTGACACCAATAATGATAAGCTTTAACAGCTTTATTTTTTAATATGAGTTCTTCCAAAACACTAGGTCACTAAATCCAAATTCATGTATCCAAAATCAAATACATTCATGATCTGAGTTCTATCCTTATTATTAAAAATACTGAATCTTCCCTCTCAATGGTGGTTAAACATACTGTGTTAAAAAAACAGTTACTTAAACTCTAAAACTCTTGTTCTTGTGCTCCACAATTTGGAAAGTTTATATTTTTTAATAGTACTAAAAAATAAATTTTTGAATTATCATCTACATGCTTACAACACTTATTATTTGTGAATTGCCCCTTGGGATTAATAAAGTATCTATCTATCTATCTATCTATCTATCTATCTATCTATCTATCTATCTATCTATCTATCTATTAAAGCAAGGATTTTAATGTACTTAGTTTGCTTTGACTTTTTAACTGTAGTTTATAAATATATCTTGTACATTTGTATTTATTCTATTGTCTGTTCCTTTATGTGATATTCTAAACCTGGCCTGTTCTACAGTCTATGCCCCCGCCCCCTCCATTTTCACATACTCCTCCACAATACGTTGGTAGTGCTCCAGTTCAAATGATGGTCGGATCTGTTTTAGAAGAATCCCCAAGGCCCCATAAACCTCTGTGGATATACCAAGGTTTGAACCGCAAGTTAAAACTTCTCATCTCCTCAATGTCAACTAGACTGATATGTGGAAAAGACATAAACAATTGTCATATCTGAAACTACAAGACGGTGATCTTCTAAAATTTCCAAGAATAAATAAAGCTGTTGCTATGAGCTCCCTTTACTGTGGAATGATCTGTGTGCTAATGTAAAGAATTCTCCAAATGTCAAGGCACATCCTGGCTAAAGAATCACTACTTAGGTCTACTGGACTCTTTCATTAAAAGGGCCAATTAGGCTGTTCTTTTTGCAGCAGTGTTTGTTAGTTCAAAATATAAGCCTATTGATTATTATAAATTGTTACTTAAACGGTTTTCTATTATATTGTTCTTCCTAATATACTGCTGTGATACTGTACTTAGTGTCACAGTTATTTTGAAAATCCACTGTTTTTCTTCATGGAATTAGACGTGTGTTTGAGAACTGTAGGATACATTGGTTACTGATGTTACACCAAACCATTTTATATTACTAATCTCTACCGTTATGAACTTAAATGTATGAAATTGTTGAGAGTGGAAGAATAGCCACTTTATCTGGGCCAAAACATGTTACCTTTCTTTGATGTAAATGATTGTGGACAACTCCAGGAATTTTGCTAACTGCAACATTTGTTTTTCTCTCCTTCATTCATACATTTATTTGTTTTCTTTTATGTAACTAAATCTGATTTTTACAAAAATTTCTTAAGTGGGTGTAGCAGAAAAGCAAAATATATGGTTGTTTGTTGTTATTTCTGTATGAACTTATTTTTCTCTATGCCTGCCAGTTTAACTAAGACATTCTGTACCATTTTTACCCAGCATATTACCAAGGGGAAATAAGATAATGAGCATTAATTTGTTTTATTTCACCTTATATAAGAATTTCCTCTTTGAATATAGATGTGGGCTAAAAACTTTTGTTTAACTCTTTTGGGACCCTTGTAGGTAATTGTGTTAAAAGATTATACCATTTGTCTGTATGTTGATTGGTGCAAGCTATTGTGCTTCTTGTTTCTTACATACAACTTACATAAGATTTTTGGCTTGATATATTCTCCAGCCTTGTTATGGTGAACTGATCAGTTAACATGGCAGGCTCCTGCAAGCTTGTTAAAATAAAGGACATCCAGCAGGTGGAGCTATTATAATGGTCATGTAATTAAGAAAAATTAACATTTTACAATATTGTTATATTTCAAAAATAAAGAAACAGTAAAATGTAATACAGGTTGAAGTTTATTGGCATAAAATGCTTAGCTGAATGTCTCATTATAATGGTGAAAGTAATACAACAAAAGATACAAAAATAGAAAAATACATCAGCATACATAAAATGTAACACACTGTCACAGAAATTCTCTTAAATAACTGCTGAGATCACCATTATAATGTTTCTGAGATGGATGTCCTTTATTGCAATAAGCTTGATGGATTCCCGTATAAGAACAGGTCAGTTTTCTGTGCCAGATTGACTAATATGCAAAAGTCACAATCTTAAATAAACTAGTATTATTTGCATGCTTATCTGTATTATTTAGCATTTTGATCCAAATAACATAAAGATATATACAGTATTCATACATTATATGTTAATATACACTCACCTAAAGGATTATTAGGAACACCTGTTCAATTTCTCATTAATGCAATTATCTAATCAACCAATCACATGGCAGTTGCTTCAATGCATTTAGGGCTGTGGTCCTGGTCAAGACAATCTCCTGAACTCCAAACTGAATGTCAGAATGGGAAAGAAAGGTGATTTAAGCAATTTTGAGCATGGCATGGTTGTTGGTGCCAGACAGGCCGGTCTGAGTATTTCACAATCTGCTCAGTTACTGGGATTTTCATGCACAACCATTTCTAGGGTTTACAAAGAATGGTGTGAAAAGGGAAAAACATCCAGTATGCGGCAGTCCTGTGGGCAAAAATGCCTTGTTGATGCTAGAGGTCAGAGGAGAATGGGCCGACTGATTCAAGCTGATAGAAGAGCAACTTTGACTGAAATAACCACTCATTACAACCGAGGTATGCAGCAAAGCATTTGTGAAGCCACAACACGCACAACCTTGAGGTGGATGGGCTACAACAGCAGAAGACCCCACCGGGTACCACTCATCTCCACTACAAATAGGAAAAAGAGGCTACAATTTGCACAAGCTCACCAAAATTGGACAGTGAAGACTGGAAAAATGTTGCCTGGTCTGATGTGTCTCGATTTCTGTTGAGACATTCAAATGGTCAGAATTTGGCGTAAACAGAATGAGAACATGGATCCATTATGCCTTGTTACCACTGTGCAAGCTGGTGGTGGTGGTGTAATGGTGTGGGGGATGTTTTCTTGGCACACTTTAGGCCCCTTAGTGCCAATTGGGCATCGTTTAAATGCCACGGGCTACCTGAGCATTGTTTCTGACCATGTCCACCCCTTCATGACCACCATGTACCCATACTCTGATGGCTACTTCCAGCACGATAATGCACCATGTCACAAAGCTTGAATCATTTCAAATTGGTTTCTTGAACATGACAATGAGTTCACTGTACTAAAATTGCCCCCACAGTCACCAGATCTCAACCCAATAGAGCATCTTTGGGATGTGGTGGAACGGGAGCTTCGTGCCCTGGATGTACATCCCACAAATCTCCATCAACTGCAAGATGCTATCCTATCAATATGGGCCAACATTTCTAAAGAATGCTTTCAGCACCTTGTTGAATCAATGCCACGTAGAATTAAGGCAGTTCTGAAGGCGAAAGGAGGTCAAACACCGTATTAGTATGGTGTTCCTAATAATCCTTTAGGTGAGTGTATATATACACCATATTTAAGAAAAAATGTATACACATGTATTTTAACCACTTATGCACAAGGTATCCCGCTGGGGTTGAGTTGGTCCACAGATTGGAGTTGCAGATGTGCAAAAGACACTCAAGACATGAGGTAGATGCTCCTCTCAGGTACAGGACTGCCAAAACATATATGTATTCTTCCCAGGTGTCAAAATAGGTGATAACATAATCAAGGTTTTAGCACAATAGGCAGTACAGGGCGGGGCAGTCTGTCCACGAGACACTGGAAGGTCACCTGGGCCCTGTGCAGTCCAAATGGTAGTACACAGTACTGCCATTATCCACCGGGGGTGCTAACACTGGCTTTTCTTTTGGCAAGCCTTTCATCATTTTGAGGGTGGACCTCATTGCTTAGGTGCTTAAGGAGGTCATCCACACTAGGCATGGGATAGGCATCAAAATGGGAGATTTGGCTAAGCCGATGGAAGTTATTACAAAAACGACAACTGCCATTGGGCTTAGGGATTAATACAATAGGGCTGGACCAGGGTCTGTGACTTTCCTCAATGACTCCTAGGTTCAACATTCATTTTCTCTCTGCCTCCACTTTTGCCTTCTTTGCATCCAAGTTGTTCCAAGACAACAACCTTTGGTGGGTGCATGATGTCATGGGCAATCAGCATCATTCAGCCCAGCTTGAGCTCAACAATACTGGTGATGGTAGCAATGGTGGGTCCCGGTACCTTTTTCTCTCTGGCATTAATGGTGTTGACAAAATTAAACTATTCAATGTCCATAAAGACTACCATTGCAGGAGCACCACTTCCATCTCTATCACACCATAGTTGCAGAAGGTGTACATGCCAAAATTCACTGGGATGTTAATTAAGCTGGTGGTCTAAATTGTTGGTGATTCCCTATAGTGGCCTTGCCAGGATTAGGAGTGGGATATGTGGATAAATAAATCACCCGTTCTAAAGGATGGAATTTGCAGAGCTGGGTTTCCCTGTTATTGAGCCAGGCCTGCAATTGCTGTGACTGACTTCATTTAAGGGAAACAAGACAAAGTGTAGCAGCTGGTTCCAGTCTCTACTGTTTGCTTCCACTACTTTCCTTAACATCTGTTTGAACATTTGATTGAAACGATCCACCAGGTAGTCGGTTTGAGGGTGGTAAATGAATATTTTGAGGTGGGCAATTCAGAACAGCTTGGCTACCTCTTTGAACATGCTCAATGTGAAAGGTGTCTCCTGATCCATTACAATTTCTTTAGGAATATTGACCTCACAATCCTAGCAGGTTATCTGTATTAACTCTTTTAGGGCTAATTTTTTTTGTTTCTTTTCTCCTAGGCTGAATATTTTTCCAAAAACTAACTTTTTAAAAAAAAAGAACACAAAGCAATTTTGTGTTTCTGTAGCTCCATGAACAATTCTGGTGATGTATAAAAATTGTCCATGTACACAACATGACCTAAATGTTCATAGCCCTGAAGCAGCTCCAGCACAACCTGACTTGTCAAGTGACAGTTCTCTCTTTGAAAGAAATACTTTCCTGTATATGTATATTACTTTCAGGCAGAAACCAGTGTTTGCTTCTGCCAGTACAAAGTCCTTTATGACATACTTTGTGGGCTTGTCTGGCATATATTGGCAGAACAAAAAGGTGTACCTTTTATTTTATCATAGATTCATGCACAGACAAATCACGGCCATGCTGATAAAATAGTTTATATGTTGGTTCCACAATGTCAAGCAGGGACTGAACTTTATACATGGGGTTATAGCCTGGTTAACCCCTTGGGATTTGCTTCTGATTATCACAGAAGTGAATAAAACTTTTCAGCAGCACATACCTATCACACGGCATAACCTGTCCAAAGCCACCAGGGGAAAAAGCGTTTGGACCAATGCTCCCTGAAGTTATATCGCTAGTCTAGTCCCATCTCTATTTGTAATGCCAAAAAGCCCTTCATCTCGTCTTTTGTTGTGGGTTTCCACTTTGAAAAAACAAGAATGCAGTGCAAGCACAGCCTGTGATTCAAAAAATTGTCTCGTCTGACAGTAGCTGAAAAGCAGCATCAGGAGAGAGCAGCCTGAAGTAGTCCAGCAGCTGGTAATCTGTCGTGCCCAACAGCAAGCCATTCTGTCTTGTGAAGTCCGGTAGCCAGTTTGGCTCCCATGGATCAATGTCTGGGTATTCCTCCCACATGAACCTTGCCGTAGGTGCATTGGCTGCGAGAATGTGCTCAGATGGCAGCCGATCAGTTGGGGTGGCATCGGCTGGTGTCCGATCAGCTGATGCCAGTTCCTCACTCTCTTGCTCGATCTCCTGATCACTGTCAACAAAATCAAATTCTGAAAAGTCAGAGTTCTTTTCTGCACTTGCTTCACTCCCTCATGAGATATCGATGCAATCTTCCCATTGTTTACATTTGTTTACATTTTGTAACTCACAGACATGCAATGATTAGATGCCAAGTCAATAAATCTAACATTCCTTCAAGCAGAGAGGGAATGCCTGTGACGTAACAGTGAGTTTTGTTGCTATTAACAGCTGATTGTCGCCCTCTACCCCTGGATGTCAACTTTTGTCGACATGTGCCCTCAACCCCTCCTGTCGACAAAAGTCGACATCCGCCCTAAAAGAGTTAACTGATACTCCGAGCAGGACCTGCAATTACAATGCATCTGTTAATGCACGCTGGGCTAATAGAAGTGCACAGTGATTCTAACAAAGGTTTTTTCAGCCCATAAGAGGGCCCCCAATAGGTATGACTGTGCAAGGCTGCATATCTTGCGCCAGTATGGTCACAGAATAAGGAGCTAGCTTCTAGTTTTGCCTTCTGATTCTGTCACCCAATACAACTGATCGTCTTCTAGAATGAATTGGGGCACAGCTGGCATGGACTTACTGGTAGGATGTCCATCAACGCCATCAATGGTGTCAACTGCATTATATGCAAATCTTCATTGCTCACATTTGAAAGATGTCGGCACTCAAACATCAACAGATAACTGTGTACATCGTCCTGAGTGCATAGCAGGATGAGTAGTTGGGCCAGTCCTTGTCCCTTTCCCAGTTGCTGTACTTCGGTAGCCTCATGGCATATCTCTCCTGTGTGGTCTGCCTGCTGTGCTGCAACTTGAATCAACAGTTGGTTCAACCTGCTCTTCCAGATGTTCTGCTACTTCAGCCAGATTTGCCAGGTCTGAGATGTCTTTTGGAGATTCTGACAACTACTCCACCTGTGACCTGTATGACACAGGATCCAGATAAATGTTGGGGCCAACAGGTTTACCCCATTTAATCAACAGAACATATTTAAACAATAACAGTGCACAATGGCATATATAAACCAAAGCAAAAGGGGTTTATAGCAATCTCATAAAGCCTTTAGGGTCTAAATTGGAACTCTGTCTGTTTTGGGCGTTAGTCCAAAATGAGACACCACCTGCTGTGAGCACCTCGAATATGCACTGTTAGGAAAAACTAGATTTACTGTTATGATCACGCAAGACCGGCAATGTGAGCCCTTACACAATTGGACCTAAATGCAATGTGCCATTGTGACATTCTTTTCAGTTAACAAAGTTAATAAATCTATTGTAATAATCATAACCTGCATGGCTTTTTCCACATAAACAACTGTAAACCTAGTTTTTCCCACCCCTATTTAGTCCTCCAAATGGAAGGTGTGGAGTCAGTTGCCCTCAGAGGCCGTCTTCTCTGTGCTGTGGGAACATAAAGAAATAATACCATTAGTGACTGTGGGTGTGGTGGTATTGCTTACCAAGGATGAGCCAGGAGGATGATCCTCAGATGTGCATGTGTGACATGGTTTAAACAAAGGTCTCAGTAAGAGGTCCCTAGACAACAGGCAAGTCTCTTCACAACCGGCAAAATAAGTTCATCAGTGATGATCCCTGCTAGAAATTTAAAGCTGCTAACCCTCTCAAATGCATCCTCTTCGATATAAATGTGTACTTCTGCATTCTGCTTCATGAAGTCTATTACTAACATCTTGATATTATGTACATCAAGAAGAGAACAGGTAATTCAGTCCATAAATCCTATTCATATAATTTATTCAAAATAATAAGTTTTGATGGTCTCTAAACTCTAATTCTACCACGGTACTTGGTAATTTATTCCATGTATCACATTTGCTCTTGGCAATGCTAATAATTAATCAGACATTTGGATAACTATCCCACTTTATGTCCCTTACCTTTATTTGCAGTTGGGCAGTTTATGCAGGTGAGCCTCTAATATAAAAGTAATTGGAGCTACTCATTAAAAATATAATAATACATCTCATAGAAAGATTATAGTGATATAATATTTACTTATTTGTATCATCATAAAAGAAAGGCAGACAAGAAGAAGCTATAGCACAACAGTGTCTACTTTAAGTTTCTGCAGAGGTTTCCTGGAGTTGTTTGATTTTACAGCATCTTGTCTGAAGTGTTACAGTTTTATCATTATTAGTTGCCAAAGCACCCTTATTTGCCTCGGTATATATAAAAATGGGAAATAACTTTTTTTTAGAGATTCAACATGGCTAAGCACAGCATACAATGAGACAAAGAGGCATACTCTTACACAAAATCTGTAATCCTGGGAGACAATGAAATTGTAATCCAGATTAATTTTGAAGAAAACACAGTCTTAGATGAGATTCACTTTGCCAGCAACAAAACTTTGTGTGTGCTGATGATGAATATCCTTGCATCTGCCCCACGCACTCATGTTGCCTGATGGAATTGTAGTGTCTTGTTTTTTCAGTTGCCCTCCTTCAATTATAAACCCTCTTCCTGTTACATCATATTTGGTGGAATGTAAAGGTGAATTATATCTAACATATAGGTTGATAAATATTTTGCATGTCTTTCTTTTTAAAATTAGCTTTATACTTTTTAAATCTTTAAAGAGTAAGGAAGCTTGAATTTTTTTTGTACCCCCATAGTTTCATTGATAAGGAAAGCATTGTCTGGGCCAGTTTTTATGACTTAATGGTTTCTTTTCTTTCTTGTTTGTTTGGAAAAACAGTAAATGCTGGACCAGGTTTGGCTGAGCTGTTTCATTAGTGAATGTTACATCCCCAGACTGTAAAGTAACTGAACAGAGAAGGAATGTCCAGGGGGTGTATGTCAGGAGCTGCTGAGGGACAAGGAGAGGGAGACTTGAAAATACACACTCTTTCTGCCATTTTAAATACTGAAGAGTTTAGACCAGAAAGAATACAGTGTACCTAGAAGTTTATGTGCAACCTGAAACTACACTTCTAGCATTATCAGGCAATATTGATTAGTTTGCAAACAACACTATTTGTATTCTGCTTTCCAATAAACTGGAGATATTACACTGCACAACAAAGTTTTTGCTTCTTGAACATTGTTGGGTGTTTCTTATAGATTTTTGGGTGTTGATCATGAATATCACATCAAAATTTGCCCATCATGTACCGTTTCAGTTTTGTCATGATATTTTCTTATATTTGTATTCAAACATTTTCACTCCCGTAAGTGACTTATCAACAACGGTTTGTGCAGCCTGGGCATATCCAGGCATGGAATCAGGCCAGGTTGGAAGCTGTTCTGTGGAAGTTGACATCCTGGGCATGCCTGGGCAGGTCTGAATGAGCTTGACTCCATCTCAGCATGCTATAAAGGTGGTTTGCATACACCGATCCTGCTCATTTGGTTTATATAGATAGTGTGTATGTATAGTATCAGTATAGTAAAGTGTAGTATCTGTAGTAATATAACAGTAAGTAAGCTTGATGCTATAGACGTTTTGGTGTTGGGCAATATGTCTTGTCAATGTCATAACAGCCGCAATACATTCTGCTATATCTGTGGTGAATATACACTTGCGCCTCAGAGACGTTGGATGACTGCTCTTGTGAAGAAAGCCTATCATCTGTATTTCAGCTGCAAAATTGGTGATCAAGACAAGGAATGGGCACCTCACATTTGCTGTGTGACATGTCCTGTCAGTCTGAGAGCCTGTCTCAGAGGCACTCGAAAGACAATGCTGTTTGCTGTTCCGATGATATGGCGAGAACAGAAAGACCATGTGACGGACTGTTACTTCTGTTTGACTAATGTGTCTGGTTTCTCTGCCAAAAACAAGAAGTCAATTGAATATTCTAATCTGCCTTTAGCAATGACACCTGTGCCACATGATGACAGTCTTCCAATTCCAAAACCACCAGAAGATTGGACCTTAGACGAACCAGATTAGGAAACTGCAATGCAGGGTACTGACAGTGACATTGACCTGGATTTTGAACCTTGCTCATCAGGCGATCTACATCTGATAACACAGTCTGAATTGAATGATTTGGTCAGAGATTTTGGTCTGTCAAAAGCAAAAGCTGAGCTACTGGGTTTGAGACTGCAGGAATGGTATTTGCTGTCACCAGGTACGAAGATTTCTGTGTTTCGAGGCTGACATCATGATATAACTTCTTACACTGGCTCCCAGTGGAACTTATCATGACTTACAAACCACCGTACACATTAAGATCTCTTAATTCTGGTCTGCTTATGATTCCAATAATTAATAAAACAACAGTGGGAGGTCGAGCTTTTAGTTACAGGGCCCCTAAACTGTGGAATGGTCTGCGTGCTACTGTGCTTCTGCAGTCTCAGATTTTAAATCCTGGCTGAAGACTCACTACTTCAATTTAGCATATCCTGACTAGAGCTGCTGATTAACTGTACAGACTGCATCTCTGTTGTTAGTCATTAGCACTAAAACATAAGTAACATGATAGTTATAATTTGTTACTAACCCTCACCTATTCTGTTTCTCTTCTCGGTACTCAAATGTGGCACTTGGTGCCACAGCCCACCTGCCAAGTTGTCGTCCATGCCCAGCCGGGATGCCCCTGCACACTGTATTCAGGGGGAGCAGCCCTGGACAATGCAATACCTCCCCCTGGACCCTAGATGGCCGCCCCCCTGGGCTGGTGTAGTGCCTCAGTTTCCCACAGGGCTCCCTGGGAATTGGAGTTGGGGGCAGCCCTGTTCGGTTCCGCAGGTACCGCCAGGGGGTGCTGTGTTTGGTACTCCTGAGCCCGTGTGGGCAACAGATTCATAACACCTGGAAGTGCCGCCAGATCTTGGTGATCAAACACCTGGAGCACTTCCAGGTGACCTATAAAAGGGAGCCAGCAACCACCACTCATCGGCCAGAGTCGGGTGGAGGAGGGCAAGGTTGCAAGGGAGGAGTGGTGGTGCCAAGGAAGAGAACAGTGCTTGTGCTGTACTGGTGTTTGGGACTGTGTTGTGGCTGGGGGGAGTATGGGGAAGACGTGCCCTCCAGCTGAAGAGTAATAAAAGTCCTTTTCTTTTACACATGCCTCCCGTGTCCAATCTGTGTCGGGTCAGGTGCTATATAGTGTCTCATTACACAGGTACAACTGCAATATCTGTGGAGATCTTAAAGTCGTTGCTCTGTTACCAGGACTGCAGCTCGGCTGTATGTGAATTTGACAGCCGTGCCAAAGAGTCGCACTATTCTCGACAGAACTGGCCACTCTGTAAAAATTTAGTTCTAGGACAGAAACATGTGGCACGTGAATCGCTTGTCAACCCGGCAAAGATATTTTTGCCTCCTCGTTACATAAAACTGGGACTCATGAAGAATTTCATGAAAGCACTGAACAAGGAATGATGCCAAGATCAAAGAGGGCATTTTTGTTGGCACCCAGATCAGACATGTTATGAGTGCGGCTTGAAGATCTGTCAGTTGGGCCGTAAAAAATTGCCTGGAAAGCATTCAAAAATGTTGTTGACAATTTTCTGGGCAATTACAGAACCCCAAACTACATTCAGCTGGTAGGCAAACTTCTCAAAGCATACAAGACAATGAAGTGTAACATGTAACTCAAGATTAGTTTCCTCTACTCATGCTTGGACTTCTTTATAATGGTTTACATTTTTTGGATGCCACTATTTTTAGTACCATTGGGGTGGGGGTGCTGCTAGTTAGAATGTTGGATTACGTGTATATGACATTATAACATTGCTACTATAAAAGATATCCAATTATCTGGATAAAAATCTAAACTTTTTTCTTTTTTTTGACTTTTGAATTATAATTTTGGCCTTTTGCTTTGTTATTTGATTTGGTATTTTCATTCATAATTTTGGTTTGGCAGTTTGATCTTCTAGGATTCCTTAAAAACTTTGGTAGACCTATACAGAAACAACTTACAAACATTTACTAACATATGGTAACCTAAACAATATCACTTTTACTATATGCATAAACATGTCTTGTGGATGTTTTGAAAGCCTACATACACATGGAGAAAATATGCAAATTCCATTTGGACTACAACATTCAGATTTATACTCAGGACTATAAATCTGCTCTAGCAAAGTAATGCACATTTCCAGCAGAAAATTAAAAATGAAACCCACACAAGTCACAGCACTTCACATATACTAACTTAAATACATACCAAGTGACTCAGATATATAAAATACAATATATTTTAAGTGACCTATAAATATGGGACATCATTAACTGTGTTAATATTACCTTTTTTATGATTTCAGCCTATTTTAATATGAGCAGTATTTCTCCCTCCAAATCAATCACTACCTCCTTAGTAATTTCATTTACTGCAGGACAGTCATTTACTTCCTCACTTGTGAAAAACACTTATTTAGAGCACCTGCTATTTCACTGTCTATATTTTGAAATCCCTGTTACTATTTCTGATGCACCTCACTTCCTCCTTGACAGATCTTTTCCTACTAAAATAATGAAAGAATCTCCTTGGGTCATCTTTCACCTTATCTGCTATATTCCTCTCCAACTGTCTTTTAGCCTCCCTAATATCCTTCTTAATGGTTGCCCTCATGTTCTCATACATTCTGCGATTCACATTGGAGTTATTAGTCTTATATGCCTTATTCAGTTGTTTTTCATTTGCAGCTTCTTTTTTAACTCACTGCAAAGTTTTTTATTTAATTTCCTAATAATTCTAAATTTAGGTATGTACCTGTCCTGTATAATGTGTAAAACATTTTTAAACCTGCTCCACTGCTCCTCAACTCTCTCCACACTTAAAAGTTTATCCAAGTCTATTCTTATTAGATATTACTACATTTGCTCAAAAGTTTCCCTACAAAGTTAAACTTAACAGTTTTAGTCTTTGCATCAGCACTCTAACAAAACACTGAGAAATGTGGTACATATATTGACCTACACTAGGGGTATCAAACTCTGGTCCTGGAGAGCCACAGTGGCTGCATATTTTCATTCTAACCATCTTCTTAGTTAGTGACCAGTTTTTGCTGCTAATTAACTTCTTTTGCTTTAATTTTAATTAACTTAACTCAGGCCCTTTTGCTGTTTCTTTTTCCTTAATTAGCAGCCAAATAATAGTGAGACATAAAACAAGCCGCCAGCTCTCCTGTGCCATCACACAGTATCTGAAAATCAAGAGAGGGGAAGGTCTCAGTAAAGTTGATCTCTTAGGTCACCAAAACATTTTAACGGTGTTCTTAGAAAAAATAAAAAATCAACAGTTTTGGAAATGTATGCTGTGGCAGAATGAGAGCAGCAACAGGCCACTGAATTAAATAACAGGTTTAATTAAGAGCAGGAATCAGTGTCTCATTAAGAAAGTGGTTGGAGTGAAATTGGTTGGAGTTTGAAGTCCCAATTTAGCTGGTCATCTGTTGGCTTTGCATGTCTCATTTCTGTTTGGCTGACATTTAATGAAGAAAAGAATCAATTCAGAGCACTGAATCTGTTGTGGAGAAATCTTCAGAAAAAACAAGCAAATTCTTCAAAAAGGTAGTCAGAATTTAGACTTTATCGCACAGCAAAAGAAACACTTGCAGAGCACATAAAGCCATCTCAGTTAATGAAGTGAGCCCTGTGGTTTGGGCACGGTTAATTTTTATTTCTAGTCACAAAAACATCCCCATTTCATATATAATTCTCATCATTCACTTTACATGTTATCTTCATAATAATGACCTTGTGCTCTACCTGTTTTCATAACAATTACCTCGCCTTGTAAACTTCTTTCCCATAATAATAATCAATCTTTTCTTAACACTAGAATTACCACAGCCTACAAAAAAACTCGTAATTCCGTCCCACCTTAAATCGCTTCTTAAATCCCTTCACACCTCTCCGCCAGCACCCTTTGTCTTCTAAATGTGCTGATAAAGAGAAGCTTGGAGCAGCCGGCTATTCCATCCCCCCACCAATTTAGAACGTGCACGAACTTCAGCTTGATTGAGTATCTGGGAGTGAAGTGGAGTTTTAGAGTGGAAATAATAGATCGTTGTTTGGAACACACGCATTTCATGTCTGTTCCGTTTCTACAGTAATCTGTGTCAACACATTGTTAAAACAGAAACGTTTTTTATATTCCAGTAGTAGATGACAAAATGTAGGCATAAACTATATAGTGTATGAAGCCTAAAGTCCAAATAGCAAAGAAACATTTTCACAAGAATAACACAATTGCGCTTTTATTCAAAAATATAACTGCAGAAACAAAAAGCCGCCTTAACATGCAACATTGACAGCAGTTTATTGTAACTGCCTCCGTGGTTCAATAGAATCAGCCCCCGCTTGGGAATCACGAGTTCGATCCTGCGTCCCTCCATTTTGAGAAGTAAACTGCTCTAAGTCTTACTATTTTAAAATAAAAGCATACATTTGATTTCAGTCTGTAACAGCCGGTGCAATTTATGATCCTTGTAAAGGTTAGCTTTTTTTTTATTCACTTTTCATTCTCTCAATCGCGTTCAGAATCAATCCATACAACCCCACAGCATAGAGAGAAGTGTGTACATTGCTTCTTACAGGAAAAGGCGATGGAAAAAGTGCACTTGAATAAAAGTGCACTTTTGTTATACTTTTACACCAATATATGTTCCTGTGTTTGAACGGGCAGATGGGGAGTGTCTGATTATTGCATATAGCGCTGAAGTTACTGCTTTTTACCATTCTTTCCTCTGCATGTCCTGGAGTACAAAAGAAACAGCATACAGCAACATGCGGGGACTGGCAGGAACACTCAATAAAACTGAAAAAAAAGAAAAGCAAGTGACGGTGAGATACAAAGAAGGCAGCTTCGCCAGCGTTTGTGTGTCAGAACCCGGGGGGGAGTCGTTAGTATGCATCGTGGTACACTGCAGAGCTATAGCGCGTCTTTAGTGAAAACAGCCGTGTCACATGGGGTTGTATGGATTGATTCTGAACGCGACTGAGAGAATGAAAAGTGAATAAAAAAAAAAAAAGCTAACCTTTACAAGGATCATAAATTGCACCGGCTGTTACAGACTGAAATCAAATGTATGCTTTTATTCTAAAATAGTAAGATTAGAGCAGTTTACTTCTCAAAACGGAGGGGCGCAGGATCAAACTCGTGACCTCGTGATTCCCAAGCGGGGGCTGATTCTATTGAACCACGGAGGCAGTTACAATAAACTGCTGTCAATGTCGCATGTTAAAGCGGCTTTTTGTTTCTGCAGTTATATTTTTGAATAAAAGCGCAATTGTGTTATTCTTGTGAAAATGTTTCTTTGCTATTTGGACTTCAGGCTTCATACACTATATAGTTTATGCCTACATTTTGTCATCTACTACTAGAATATAAAAAACGTTTCTCTTTTAACAATGTGTTGACACAGATTACTGTAGAAATGGAACAGACATGAAATATGTGTGTTCCAAACAACGATCTATTATTTCCACTCTAAAACTCCACTTCACTCCCAGATACTCAATCAAGCTGAAGTTCGTGCACATTCTAAATTGGTGGGGGGATGGAATAGCCGGCTGCTCCAAGCTTCTCTTTATCAGCACATTTAGAAAACAAAGGACGCTGGCGGAGAGGTGTGAAAGGATTTAAGAAGCAGTTTAAGGTGGGACGGAATTACGAGTTTTTTCGTAGGCTCTGGTAATTCTAGTGTTAACAATCATTAGGACTCAAAGGTTGTACTTGCTGCCTGACCTGAAGATGACCATCATCTGATCATGTTTTACATTCCTCACATTTCCAATTTTGAACTAATACAAATTGCAGGGCTTTAAATTGATCAGCCCTCATTATTAGATTGGAAACAGGATGACCCACATATGAAAAACTGAAATGTTCAATTAATACTTGCTTGTTGCACTAGCATCCAGTAAGACTAAAATGATAGGCAACAATGCAGCACGCAGCTTTACTGATAAGAGTTAAGCTGCTGCTGCTGGAAGTAGGCGAGACGCCTTGTGCCAGCAAGCACAGTACTGAAACCTTTATAAATTAACCCTTAAATTTTTATATTCCTCAAAGTCAGGTGATATAGTATGTTTTGTTTTACCTTGATTAATTAAGATAATAAGCATTGACATAGGAACTTAAATGCTATCTAGAATGTATGTATACATGCCTATTTTGCAGCCTGTAAGCAAAGGCAGCCATGTCATCAGCCAGTGACGCACAGCCACATATGGTCTGACTTATCATTACAGGGACTAACCTTGATAATCAATTCTTAAAATTTCTGTATAATTCAACCTAACACAATACAGCTTGATTTTAATCTGATCATCTGAAATGTTCATAAGCCTTAATATATAAATTTAAATGGTAAAATGTTTATATGTTTAAAGTATTTATGTGCTAGCACGCAAGTTTACTTAGTTTCCTTTTAAGTTTGGGGTTGTTGGAAGGTTTTTCCAAAAACTTGTTTAGACTTTGATGAGTCAAAAGGCCTAGCAGAGTCGCCACATCTCCCAAAACAAAAACTTGTTTCCTCTGTTCCCTTAAAAACACAGCGTCCTTGGTCCTTTAAAAACAAGGCAAGTGAAAAGTAAGCAAGCAGGCCACATTAAAAACAAAAGCAGTGGTGTGTAATTAATAGGGCCTCACTAAGCCACCTAAAATGATGTCAAGAAACTCCTTTTAATAGTCAAAAGTTCTAAAACCAATAACAAGACATATAAACTTAAATGCTTGCTAAATTAAATATAAATGTGCATGCTAATATAAGAGCCCGCGGATGCAGACAGCAGCGCTGTTAATTCATGGCACGCAGCTGCACAGTGGTCTGACAGAGGCCAAGTTACTGCTTACGTCATGGGTACATGTTCAGGAAGTCCCTGACTTTCGACAATCAACTTTTAAGCCCCTAGAGTGCTCAAACTAACTAATATAATATATTGTATTTTAATTGCCTAAGGTATTGAAAGGCTCTAATACTTCTAAATGCCATTTGAGTGCATATATGCTTTATGCACTAGCTTGAGAGCTTGTCTTTTACTCACGCAGGCAAAGGACCTACACTTTAAAACAAAATCTGCCTGCTTACTTCCTCAAAGAACATGATGACCTTGTCTCACAGCTTGACTCACAGAAACTCAAAATAAACCAAGTGAGAAGGACAAGCGGCCTGTCTAACAAAATAACATTTTAAAGTTGCTCCAGAACTAAGCTTTTCATAGCTAAAAGCAATAAAACTACAGGTAAAATTCCATTACAACGAACTCCCAGGGACCTAAAAAATATTTTGTTGTAAAGAGATTCTGTATTTGTTAATATAGTGCTTTCTTCAACTTGCGCCCAGGCATTTGCAATCATTTCAATAGCTTCTTTCGCGTTAATTTTAATCTCCTCCTGCCTACAAGTTATGCTGACGAGAATTTTTTTTCTCATCATTTCCTTGTGATAATACACTTTCAGGGTGCAAATGATGCCCAAATCCAATGGCTGAAGCACTGCTGTGCAATTGGGTTAAAGGAATTCAATGCTAACATTATCTAAATGTGGAAGCATGTTGTGAGCAGCACAGTTATCAATCAGGACCTGAATCATCCTTTTCTTCTTCATATTGTGAGGTTACTGAACTCTTTTGAGACACCCCCACACTCCCTGCCCAATGGGAATGACATGCTGTAGTGCGCTCCAAAGTGCGATTGCAGCGTCTGTGGAAGATTGTTTGTCCGTTTCCGGAAAAGGGCAAAAACAGGCTCATAGTGCTGCAGTGAAGTAACACAGAAGCAAATCATAAAAGATTGGGGTCACGTTATAATTTCCCTGTCTTGCACCCCGAAAAACGAGGCTGAGTCTCAGTACTTTAGCAAAACCAGCTTTATTCAGCTTGAAACAAGAACGGCACACTTATTTATTGTAGCGTGATCTGCCACTCTGCTATACACAGACACAGCAGTCAGGCAGGGTCGTGGCCAGATCAAGTAATCCTATTACCTGCATTTAACAATATCTATTGCACCACCTATTGAGATCTTTTCTGTTTGCTTTGCAATAGAGACACAGCATAGCTGAGAGACGCAGCATAGCTTTGAGCCTGCTGCTGTCCCGGCAACAGATAAACAATCTTCTACAGATACAGAGATCAGACTTCAGGATGTCCCAAGAGAGTTTGCAAACCTCATATTTTCTTGAATGAGCGTCGCATTAATAGGAATGTTTTTTGAACAAGCATCACTGAACCAGATAAAAACTGCTTTTTCAATGTCTTCAAAAGCAGCAGTTCACATATGTTTGCAACCCGATATTTTTCTTCTTTTTTGCTCGGTCTTTCAAGAAAGTTGACAGTGTCAATGGCAAAATTCTGAATTTACTGGCGTCTATTTTCTTTTTGCCGCAATCGAGGGCTGCAAAAATGTAAAGTTTTTTTTTCTAATATGAACTTTTATCGCTTTTTCTTGTCTGCCGTTTCTATAGGAGGATGACAATGAGTTAAATTCCAATGGATGTTTTTCAAATGTTGACAAGCAATAAGCAAAAGGTATCACTGAAATCTGCAGGAAACAAAAAAGGCAAAATAAAAAAAACAGTACGAGGAAAATTCGAAGAAAAAAAATTACAATGTTTCTGTTTGGGGATCGTTGTGCACAACTAACTGCTTTGTGGATGATTCGTTCAGGCATTTTAAGGTCTTTTGGGCACTTTGTTGTAATGAAAGTATCTGCTGAATGTACTTTGTAGTAATGAGATTTCTATAGTCTCACGTAATATGGGAAAAATGTGGGGACCATAAAAATACTTAATTGTAATGAACATTTCATTGTAAAGATATTTGTTGTAATGGAATTCTACCTGTAATAATAAAGCATATTGATCCTTAATCAAAATTCTCAACAAATCCTTGAAAACAGGCCTATTTAAAGGGAAAAAAAGTTAATTAGCAGTGAAAACTGATCACTGATTAAGAAAAGGTTTAGAGTGTAAAATCCTGTAGCTACAGTGGCCCTCCAGGCCCAGAATTTAGCACCCCTGACCTACACCCTCAATTCTGTTTTGATTTTTACAAAATACTAAATCAAGACAGGCTTCACTTGACATTGGTACATTAACATGCTGTGTTAAAAAACAGTCACTGATTACTCCTGCTGTTTTGCTCTGCCATTTGCAAGATTTCACCAGTTAATATTTGGATAGTTAAAGTCCCT
Source organism: Polypterus senegalus (assembly GCF_016835505.1). NCBI lineage: Eukaryota > Metazoa > Chordata > Cladistia > Polypteriformes > Polypteridae > Polypterus > Polypterus senegalus. The sequence goes on from NC_053163.1 coordinate 43,905,184, forward strand.
CATGACTATAATATCTCCTTGTAAACTTGCCTTTTTAATATTACTAAATTACTGTGTGCATTGTGTGGTCTTTAACACACTCCTAAAATAAGGCCTCTTTCCCTAATGCTTTCCAGGTGAAGCCACATGACCTTACTAAGATGGGGATCATCGTGCAACTGAATAGGACTTGCGTATAAATTCTATTTGACATAAACAGCAACCTCACCTCTTTTTTTGTTCTGTGTATTCTTCCTAAAAAATATGTATCCATCATTTTTACAGTTTGTACAGTTCTAAACCTGGCCTGTTCTAAACTCCCTGCCCCCCATTCCCTAGTTTAAACGATACTTTACTAACCTACTCATATGCCTCCCCAACAGTTCAGATGTAACCCATTATGTCGGAACAGGTCCCAGAAGGAGTCCCAATACCCCTTAAACCTATTCTATCCTGCACCAAGATTTGAGCCACACTTTGCTTCCTAATCTCCTCCATCTTACCTGGTCTGGCACATATGTGACAGGTGTCTGGTCACACTTAAAGGTAATATAACTTAGACACCATTTAAATATTCGACTACGCCACCCAGTTTTATCAAGAAACTGGGAACTCCTGAAATTTACCAATAATAGCACACAGGTTTCTTTAAATTGGGTGGTGAGTAAACACACAATGAAAGACACAACAGTAATTTCAGGAAAAGCAACAGTACCTTCTATTACACCAGACAATAATAAGTACATTAAAAGGATAAATGAACATAAACCAAATCTAACAGTATCATGAAGAAAATTTCTTTTTTAGAAAGGAAAGCACACAGTCCACACTCTAAAAGTCCATTTAAAACAAGAATTGGATGATACAATCTTTAGTGGTGCAAAGTCCAGTTTGTTCTCAGTGTTACCTCAACACTTAATTGTTCAACTGTCCACGGATGCACTCTTGTTCACCGGACACTTGTTTCCCAAGAGAAGTTTTGTCAAAATCGTGGAATCCCTGTCGGCGTCTCTTCGTTGTTCCTTTTTTTTCACTCTGGGCTCCTTGTATTGCTGTGACCTAGGTACGCCTTATTTCTCGTCTGCCAGTTTTGCTCGGTCCTTTCATGCGGCTTCCCTCTCTCGCTGGACTCACAACTGGCATCTCCTTATGAAGCTGTCTCTTCCTCCCTGGAAGTAAGTCTTGCTGTCCTTGTGCCTCCCGTCGTGCCAGCCAGGTACCCCAGTCTGCCAGTGAGCCTCTGTGCTTTCTGCGAGTCTTGGCAGCGTTCTCAGTGGACTGTCCCTCTCCCTTTGCCTTCTCCCGGCCAGGGATTAAATGTCCTTCAGTCCCTGCAATTATCAATTCTGGACAATCAAGTTAAACAATGGCACATCTAAATTTCCTGGGTTTAACAAATAATGACAAACACAATTTAACAAAATGTATTGTTACCAACCATTAATGAGTACAGACATGCTGTTTAGAAACAATATTGTCAAACATGTTAATTGCCAAGTCAGGCAAATACAGACATCCTCCAAGCAGTTCTGTTATCACAATTTGGTATTGTTTGTAATCTGAACCAGCCAAAAACTTCAAAATGGTGACTCCTTTGCAATCCAGCAAATACCTACAATCTGCAGACAGCCTTTTAACTTCTCACCCCCACTGCCAACAATGGGTGCCTATTGCCTGTTCATCTGCTGGGGTTTCAATGTAATATTTTCATGTTTCTTTTCCTAAGAGAGAAATGGAATGACTCAGTGTACAAAAAATGTCCCCCTCTGACACATACAATAGGAAGAGCTTCAGAGAAGACTACCTTGTCAGTTCTGCTCCTCAGCCTGGCACCTTTAAATTTAGATCACAGAATTGACAGACTACCCTTATTATGTTTATTCCAACATGGACAATTAGAAACTGGAACCACCCCCGCTCTGCCAAAGAGCCTATTAATCCTTCCAGGGAGGTCTCCCATCTGTGCAACCGGAAGGCAACACACCATGAAAGACTGTCTGTCTCTGGATCAAACCTGCACTTCAATCCCCCTACTGAGTACCCAACTATCACTACCTCTCTTTTTCGGGGAATTAGTTTTGAGGTAGCCTGTTGTGGCTCATCATCCCTGCCTACCACTTCAGAATCTTCAGAGACACCATCCAGCTCTGCAAGGACCTAAAACAGTTTGACACTTAAAATTATGGGATTGATGCCCCAGACAGTGTACACCCTTTAACTTATGCCCTGTGACCATGACCCACCTATCTCTACCTGTCTGGTCTAGAATTTCTTCCTGCACCACTTTAGGGGTGCACATTATCTATCTTAAGCACTCCTGGGCCAGGTCCAATGCTCTAATACAAAGCAGGCCAGTCAACTCCTTGTCCAGTTCAGCAACCCTAAGCTCAAGGTGCTGGAATGTCTTGCAGATGTAGCGCTCATAGAGAACTAGCTATTTCAAGCTGTCATCTAAAAAGTCCAACATCCAACAGGGCTTGCATTGCACTGGCCTCATTGTTAAATTTTGAATTAGGATTACTAAAATTGCTTTAACTTGTTTTTAATTAAAATAAACCTAAATAAACCTAAAGAAATTAGATTATAGAACTGCTACAGCTAATTTACACCTTCTGGCTTATGTAATCAAGTTTTGAAATTATATATTCGGGAATGACTTTATATATTCTGACACTGACTTTACATATTCAGAAAATCATTGCAATTTCCATTTTGGCATCCCATAATTAATATATACAATATATAACAGAAGTGTAGCATCCTTATATATAATACTAGCAGAATACCCGCGCTTCGCAGCGGAGAAGTAGTGTGTTAAAGAAGTTATGAAAAAGAAAAGCAAACATTTTAAAAATAACGTAAGATGATTGTTAATGTAATTGTTTTGTCATTGATATGAGTGTTGTTGTCATATCTATCTATTTATATTATATATATATATATAGCAAAATACCTGCGATTGGCAGCGGAGAAGTAAAAAGAAAAGGAAACATTTTAATAATAACGTAACATGATTGACAATGTAATTGTTTTGTCATTGTCATGAGTGTTGCTGGCATATATATATATATATACACACAGACACATATATAAACATATATATACATATAAACATATATATAAATATATATATATACACATCTATACACATATATATACATACTGTATATACAACATATACATATCTACATATATACTGTATATACACATATATATACAAATCTACATATATATATCTACATATATATATATTAGGTGGTACTCGATTAAAAAATTAATCCAATTAATTAGAGGCTGTGTAAGAATTAATCTTGATTAATCGTATGTAATCTCACACGTAAATTTGCCCCAAATCGCAAATGTTTTTTTTTAATTTAAAACGGTTTTAGTGGGCGACAGAATCAAATAATAGACATGGACATGAATATTGTAAACTGAAGCTGTTTTAATTTCTGAAAAAAAAGCTTTTAAACTGCATTTGAATTCAAAACAGAAACAAAAATATCATCCCTGGTTAAAATTGGGCAGACTTAAAAATAAAGTGGTAGTTTAAGTACTTTAAGTACATTTTCAGAATAGTATTGTCTTTAAATAATAATAACCAAAATTTCAACATAAAGTGCAGTTTTTCTTCTTAAAAAATAAGTCAGAAACATAAAAGGTAATTTGACCAACTTAATCTTTAAACTCTGAGTAACATTAGCCAAAATTATTTTGTACATTAGGCTAAAACAGTGTGATCATTGAACATTTTGTAATTAGATGTAATTTAGAATTACTAACGGTCACGGAAGTCCAATGATCCCCAGTAAGAGCCACAAAGTCCGCTTTCTGTAATGCATCTAATTTTGCTTGCTTTTCAGTGTGCACAAAACCAGGCTTTTATCAAGGCTTCGCTCGGGTAGTCGAAATGATCAGTCGTAGGAACGCGCTTTATTCCGACTCTAACATTTTTGTAGCTGTGATGTGTGCATCAGTGTAATGGATGTACCAGGAAATCATGCATTGACAAAAGTTCCCGTTTGCTTGGAATTGAAAGTGTGATTAAATGCGTTATTTTTAACGCGTTATGGAGTACATGCATCGAAGCTTCTCAGCTGTGCTTGTGCTAAGAAAGGGAAAATTTTAAAAATAACGTAACATGATTCTGCGTTAACATAATTTTTTTTCATACGTCCCAAACCAAGGAGATGCGAAGGTAAAATGAATCGGGTAGCGCGCGTACATAGTCAGTACACCCCCTCTCGGGAATCGAACCTCGAATGTCGGCGCTTAGAGGCTTAAGCTCTACAATTGCCAGGGGTGTGTCTTGTCTATTTGAGAATATGTAGATCTGGGTATATATATACATTTGCAGCGGAGAAGTAGTGTGTTAAAGAAGTTATGAAAAAGAAAGGGGAACATTTTAAAATAACGTAGCATGATTGTCAATATACAGTAATTGTTTTGTGAGTGTTATGAGTGTTGCTGTCATCAAGGATTTGATTATCATTATTGGTTTCAATCAGGGTTGTATTTTTATGATGTGTTGTGTTCAAGTTACATTCCGTGTTTGTCAATCGTTGTAAAGATAAGAGGTTTCATTCATCTATTCGTTTCTTACTGCATCAATAAACAGCTCGTCTTCCTCTTTATCTGAGATGTGACACACTGCATGCACAGGTTTTTTTTTTACACTGTCTTCCTTTAGCGGACATTCACTTTTTCCACCGTGTGCTTTGTTTCGCAGTAGCTGCACTTATGAATATGCTTGTATGTATCAGACGCTTCATATTTTTTTGCTGCCTTCTCAATTGTGTAATTCGGTTTTTGTTCAGCACTCTTTGGAACTGTTGCTTTTTGTCTGTGCACTGCGTCAGTTCACGTGAGCCACTTGGTGTTCTTGCATTGAAGGTGCTGTGCTTGTGCCATCTCGTGTGATGTCCACGGCTGTATGTAATGTCAGCTAAGACCCGGCACTTAAAAGTTTCTCTCGCAGTTTCGCTGAGTTTGTGCCACCACACCACCCTGACCATCTCATCTCATAAGCACAGTCCTTCACCCATGAATATTTAGCGGTAGTGTTTCTATTGGATTGCCGCTGACGGACGGCCTTATATGGGCAGGCACTAAATTACAAACGCCAGCGGCAGCCTGTCTATGAACTTAATTTAATATAAACTTACAGTACACGCCGTGCTTTGTTTCCACAGTAGCTGTACTTATGAATATGCTTGTATTTATGAGTACGCTTGTATGCATGCATTGTATGCATCATTTGCTTCATAATCTTTTTCTGCCTTCTCAATTGTGAAATGGCGTTTTTTGTTCAGCGCTGTTTGGAGGTCTTCCTTGTTCTCTACGTACTTATGTAGGAGGCGTGAGGATGTCACATGAAACTCCGCCCCCCACGGCCATCCAGTTCAACTCCATTACATTATATGGAGAAAAATAGCTTCCAGTTATGACCATTACGCGTAGAATTTCGAAATGAAACCTGCCCAACTTTTGTAAGTAAGCTGTAAGGAATGAGCCTGCCAAATTTCAGCCTTCTACCTACACGGGAAGTTGGAGAATTAGTGATGAGTCAGTGAGTGAGTGAGTGAGTGAGTGAAGGCTTTGCCTTTTATTAGTATAGATCTAGTGCCTTGTCTGCCTGTCTGTCTGTCTGATTGCATATAGCGCTGAACTTACTGCTCTGTACTATTCTGTCCTCTGCGTGTCCTGGAGTACAAAAGAAACACCACCTTACAGCAGCATGTGCGAACTGGCAAGATCGGGAAAAAAACATGCGGTCACTGATTACAAACCGCAAAATGAATGAAAGAGACAATATATGTAAAAACATCATCGCACTAATGCAATGTTATTTGAAAACGAACAGCGTCAGATCAGGTTTGAATATGCCCCCGATCTGATGCTGTTCATTTTCAAGTAATATTGCAGGTACTGTGCGTTGAAACTGTTGCACTGAATAAGCTGATGCCTTCTGTAACAGCGTCAGCGTGTATTCAAACCTGATCTGACGCTGTTCGTTTTTAAATAATATTGCATGTACTGTACTATTTTAGAATAAAAACATACATTTGATTTCAGTCAGTCTGTAAGAGCCAGTGTAAATGCATGATAATTGTAAAGGTTAGCTTTTTTTTTTAATTCAGTGTGATTTATTTGGAAACGCGCTATAGCTCGAATGTTATTTATATAGGGAAGAAAGTACAATGTCAGGTGCTCATTCAGTGTAATAGGAACCATAGCACAGAGAGATGTGTACACTGCAACAAGTACACATGTCGTAAATGTAGGAAGGGTGTGTGGGAATTGTTAATATTTGAATGTGATGATTTTATATAGCACGGATCAGAAATCAGCAGTTCTTAGCATTGCCCCATGCAAGCTGTTGTATCAACCGCCTACTATAACTTGTTTTATTTTTTCTTCACTTATAGTCTAGAATAAAAGTGCCCTTGTTTTGTTATACTTGTACACCAACATATGTTCCTGTGTTTGAGCGACACGGACATGCTCAAAATATGGACGTGTAATGCCACAAAATGTGCATGCAGGCACTTCAGTTCGCAAGCATTGGTATGCGAATGCAGTCACAAGTATGCTGCAGAGCTATAGCGCATCTTTGTGTGAAAACAGCAGTGTCAGCGGTCAGTAGGGAAGGATCCTGAACACGACTGAGAGAATGAAAAGTGAATAAAAAATAAATAAATTACACTGGCTGTTACACACTGAAATCAAATGTATGTTTTTACTCTAAAATAGTGAATAAGAGCAATTTACTTCTCAAAACTAAGTAGTGCGGGATCGAACTCATGATTACTAATCAGCAGCTGATATCATTACGCTATCATTGCAGTTGTAGTATGTGTCAATGTGGCATGCTAAGGCGGCTTTTTTTCTGCAGTTATATTTTTGAATAAAATCATACTTGTTCTGTTATATTTGCACCTTTTGTGAAAGTGTTTGATATTTGGACTTCAGGCTTCATACATTATATAGTTTATGCCTACATTTTGTCATTTACTACTACAATATGAAAAACGTTTCTGTTTTAAAAATGTGTTTACACGGATTACTGTAGAAATGGAACACACGTGAAATTCGTGTATTCCAAATAATGATCTATTATTTCCACTCTAAAACTCCATTTCACTTCCAGATAATCAATCAAGGCATGAGCTGGGAGAAGTTTGTGCACCTTCTAAGTCGGTGGGGGATGGAATAGCCGGCTACTTGTAGCTTTTCTTTTATCAGCACATTAGATTAACAAAAGACGCTGGCGGAGAGCTGAGAACGGTTTTAAGAAGCGATTTAAGGTGGGACCTACGAGTTTTTTTGTAGGCTCTGGTAATTCTAGTGTTAACCTGCAAATCATTTACAACTTTAACAAGTGTAGATTCTGTACTATGATTTGTTCTAAAACCTGACTGAAACTTATCAAAAATTGAATGTTTCTTCAAGTCGTCATTTAACTGCTAAAAAACTGCCTTTTCTAGAGTTTTACTTAAGAAAGATTAGAAATTGGTCCAATGTTGTCAAAGACAAAGGAGTCTAAATTATTTTTCTTGAGCAGGAGTTTAAAAACTGGAGTCTTTCTCTTGTTGGTAACAGGACAAGGACTGAGGTAGAGGGCTTCAGCTGAGAAATTATTCTAAATAGTTCAGGTAAATTTATTTCTGTGAAAAAATGTAACTCACTTTAAAAAGCATGCTGGGGTTTGATAGGATTAACTTTAGGGACATCTACTATATTATTTCTAATATTTATTTTGTGTTTAAAAAATATGGCAAATGTGTTGCAAGTTTCGCTAGTAGTTTTTAGAAGGCATTCCACTGATTGTGTTAGGTTTAGAAGTTGATTAATAGCTGAGAATAAAACTCTTGTATTTAATAGCATTATCACTATTATCACTTATAATTTTAAAGAAACAGGACTTCCTCTCAAAGCGAAATACAATGTAATAGTCAGTTATTTGTGCCTTCAGTATTTCATAGTGGAATGTAAGTTTAGTTTTTCTCCATTTACACTCTCCGGCATGTTCTGTTTAGATCAGACACTCTTTGGGTCTTCCAGGTTATGGCAGTGCCGGAGGATTTCTTAACAGTTTTTTTTCAAAGTCCACTATGTAGCTGTTGCTCCTACATTAGCATTCAAATTTTCCACCTTACTGGTTACATTACTACCTTTTTAACAATATACTTCTAATTAGTTGTAGTTACCAGTATTTCTACATCACAAAATATGTAAAAATGGTCAGATATATCAATATCCACAACCTACAACATTTAATACTTTTGAAGTGACTTAAATCCAGCATGTGTCCTCCCTTATGTGCAGGTTGGCTGACATGTTAAGATCTGAAAAGACTGCAGTACGTTCATGAATTATCTTGCTTTCAGGTCACACTGGTTGACTGAAAATTGAAATTAGAATTTGACATAGTTAGTTAATATTATAGATAGTAAGTCTGAGAATTTCCCAGTTAAAAATGCATTGTATTTCGGAGCTCTATAAACAGTCAATGCAAGAGACTGTGACACTACTTGAACAATGGCAAGATACTCAGAAGACATGAAAGTACCAAAACTGCCATTTTTACAGTTTAATTGGCTCAAATAAGTAAATATTTATTAAACCGCTGCCTCCTTTGCCTTGGTGAACAGAATGAACAAAATTGTAATTCGGAGATCCTGCTTCACTTAACACTGCCGCACCATCAGAGCTGAGCCACATTTCACTTATTGTAAGAAAGTCCATTTTCTTATCACTGTTAACATCATTAATGTAAAAAGCCTTGCTGGTTAATGCTCTAGTATTTAGTAAAGTCACAGAGCAGAGCTGAATCGAAGTTTTACAGCATCTATTTGTATATCCTGTTTTTTGTCTGGATTTTTTATTTAAACTATGGTCTGCTATTATATCTCTAATACAATGCACATCTGTTTATTAAATTATCAATGAAGTGTTGTGGCGGATGGCTGTGCCCAGCCGTGATGCCAAGAAGGACAGAGAGAGGGACTACGCCTCCCCCGGATCACGAGAGGGCAGCTGCCGTGGTTTGTATGGGGACCACGAAAAATGAGCATGGAAGCTCAACCCTATAGGGGCCCATGGTCACCACCAGGGGATGCCTGGAAAACTGTGAAGCCCTAGACGTCAGCACTTCCGCCACACCCAGAGGTGCTGCGGGAAGTATTACCAGGGACACCCGGAGTGCTTCCGGGTGCTCATGTGGCACTTCCGCCACACCAAGAAATTCATCGGAAGACACCAGGAGCACGTCCGGGTGGGCATAAAACAGGCTGCCTCACTCCAGTCATCAGCTGGAGTCGGGTGGAAGAGGACGAAGCTCGGAGCAGAGGAGTGGAGGCGTCGAAGACAGGACTTTGGAGAAGCCCGGATTTGAGGGTGTGTGGTGCAGGGGCACTGGGTTGTTTGTGGAACTGATTATTTGTAAATACTGTAAATACAACGTGTGTGGTGTTTGAACCGTTGGTGTCTGCCTGTCTTTGCTGAGGCTGGTCTTCCACAGTGTATAAAGTACATGTGTACTTTGAGCTATCAATCCTATCCAGATTCAAAATAGCAGCAGTATCTTTGAAACTAATAGTTATGAGGGGAAATTCAGGAAATTAATGGCTTGTAAATATAAATTAGTTCATATACATCTACAAGTAAAGGACAGTAAAAGCACTGAGAATGTATTTGTTCATTCTCATGGTAACACATGAGATTGCATGCTTAATCAGTAGTGTGTGTGTCCAATGGTGTATTAATTTGTGCGTATGTGTGCGTTTTGGAGGCAGGTACAGTATATGCTTCTAGTATAAAATATGAATAATAATGACAACAATGTTGAAGCAATGATGAAGCGATATCCAACCTATATATCCAAACAGATGTATCTCAACCAATGTATATACTGTATCTGAACAGATGTATACATCTGATCCAAACTGTTTAAACCAATATATATCTAAACCAATGGATATTAGGCAATGCATATTGTAAGGTTTCTAAACTCTTTTGGGACTCCCATCAATGGGACGACACGCTGGGGCAACTGCAGGCTCCAGCAAAAGCAAATCCACGTTCGCGCTAAAAGTGCCTGTCGTCGATGGATGATGCAAGGAAGATTATAAATGCAGAAACAGTATTACTTGGCCATCCACAGAGCAGTTACTTCTGCAGTCACAGCTCAGTTGTGCACAATGCTCCCCAAACAGAAACATTGTAAATTTTTATTTTTTTCATCAAACTTTTCTCGTACTGTTTTTTTGCTGTGTTTGTGTTCTGTGCTTTTCATTGATACCTTTTGCTCATTGCTAGTCAACATTTGAAAAACATCCATTGGAATTTAACTCATTGTCACACTCCTATAGAAATGGCAGACACGGAAAAAGTTCACATTAGAACAAAAAAAAAACAGTTCTCGATTCTGGCAAAAAGAAAAAAGACATTGCCAGTGAATTCAAATTTTTCTCATTGAAACTGTCAACTTTCTTGAAAGACTGAGCAAAAAAAGAAGAAAAATCTCGGGTTGCAAACGTATGCAAACTGCTGCATTTGAAAACGTTGAAAAAGAAGCTTAATGTGGTTCAGTGATGCTTGTTCAACAAACATTCCTATTAATGTGCCACTCATTCAAGAAAAAGCAAAGTCACTGTTGTGAGATTTCTAAACTCTCTTGGGACCTCTCCCAACTGGACAACATACCAAAGAGTGTCCCGAAGTGCCATCATAGCATCTGTGGAAGACTGTTTATCCATTGTTTGGGCAACAGCAGGCTCACAGAGCTGCTTAGGCGAGATCTCGATGGGTGATGCAAGGAACATTATAGCGAACAGTATTACTTGGCCACTGACCTAGCCACACCCTTCCTGACTGCTGTGTCTGTGTATAGGAGAGTGGTAGATCCCGCTACAATAAATAACCATGCTGGTCCTGTTTCAAGCTGAAAAAAACTGGTTTTGCTAAAGTACTGAGACTCAGTCTCATGTTTTGGGGTTCAAGACTGGGACTCACATCACATTATATACTGTATATACTCACATTTAAGTTCTCCCGCAGATATGTTGGGGCTTGATTTTACCAAATATTTTCTGGTATTTTATAATATTGAATGCGGAAAACTCACGTTATTGGTCCAAGAGATTATGATATGCTAACACCTACCTGAGACAGTAACTACGGAGCACACTGCCTTTTTCTTCTATGTATTTTGCCACAAGGCAATACCCGAACTATTCTGAAGCAACATTTGCACTGTTTTGTTGTTTTTGTATCTCATGCCCTCATACACCTTTATCATAAGAGCATCCCTTATCTACGATGGAGTGTTTAATCAGAAGAAAATATGAAGCTGGTTTGAAATTAAAAGTCGTTGAATTGAAATTGGTAACTGCACTGCTGCAACAAAATTCAACGTATCTGAGAAACTGGTGCGAGATTGGAGGAAGGAAGAAGATGTTAAAAAAAAAAATTAAAGTCATATTTTTGAACGGATGTATAAGGTGGGGTCTGATTTTATTATCAGTTTTTCGGGTTTCAAAACCAGACTTATACACAAGTATATATGGTATCTCAACCAATGTATATTTCTGAACAGATGTATTCAAACCAATATATATATCGAAACAATGTATCTCAACCAATGTACTGTATATATATCAGAACAGACTTATATAAACCAATGAATATATATCTCAGCGAATGTATATATCTGAATGGTGTCATGCATGCGCGACTAGGAGGCCGCGGAGGGACCTTAAAACACATCGAGAGACGTTCGCTGGCGGGGAATGGCGGGGTACTAACCTTTTTCCTTTGTTTTCCAGAAGTAAAGACGCTCCGCCATGAGCCACTATACCGCAGTGCGTCTACTTCCACCCTTCCTCCGCCATCTTCCCTGACATCACCAGTCCCGGCATCCCTCATGCCTCCTTCCCAGCATTCCTCCACTTCCGGCTCCTCCCATATAAAATGGCTGCCGACGCCTAGTATGGCGTCGCGCAGATGTAATTGTTTTGTTTTTCTGTTCTGACCGTTTCTGTTTATTAGGAGCTGGATTGTAGACAATATACGGGGCTGGAAAACCCCAAACCTTTCTTCTGTTTTGCTCTAAGTTTGTTACAATGGATATATTTAAACTAATATATATCTCTAAAGCAGTGATTTTCAACCTCTTTCATCTCTTGGCACACATAAACTAATACAGACGACCCTTGACATACGACCGGCCTGACATGCGATCAACTTGATTTATGACCAAAAATTTTGTTTTGATTTACGACCAACTTCTTGCGTTACGACCAGAATGCGGTCACGTGTATCCGCTTGTGCAATTGTAAACAAACAGCCGAGAGCGTTCGTAAGCGTCAGTCAGAGCCCAGATACGTGTGTTTGTGGATGTAATTTCAGTCAGTGCAGTGATTTATCTATATATTTAATTCACTAAGACCATGGCAAGCAAGACACATAATTGCTAAAGAAGGAAGAGAAGGTAACGAAGGTAAAGAAAGAGATTGTTAAAGGATGTTAGCTAGCAGGCTGGCGCGGCACATGATGATGTCATCAGGCTGAGTCAGCGCCGGCTTGCTTTGGAGTATATTATTACAGCAGTTAACAACATGACCAGCTTTGAACAGAGTGCTCGATTACTGTCATTATTAACTTGAGAAACAGCGATCACAATTGAAACGAAGAAGGAAATTGTGCAGAAATATGAGAGTGGTGTTAGTGTGACCGATCTCGCTGATATGTACAGCATGTCGAAATCCACTATCTCAACAATTTTACAAAGAAAAGATTTGCATAAGGAGGCTCATTCTAAACAATAACCACCTTTCGTTTCATTCTCCTCCTCCTCCCTTCCTGCAGCCCAAAGATGTCAAATTAAATGGTGAGTACGGTATGAAATTGTTGTTTCTGGTAGGCTAGGCACTTTTTATAACTTTAGAAAAATTATTGGTGTTTTGCTAAATTATGCACATTATACAATCCCTTTTTATTATGAAAAGGTTAAGTAAGTGTTGCTGTGGGAGGTTCAGAGCACATTATGGGTATTTCCATTATTTCTTATGGGAAAAATAGTCTTGACCAACTTGAATTACAACCAGCCCTCACGAACGAAAGTAAGTCAAGGGTCCATTGTACTAAAATTCTGGGGCAAACTAAGAATACATTTTTTCCCGATGTGACAAAGAAAACAGGTAAAATTTTGATTGATTAAAAAAAATAGTAATTACCTATCCTTGTTGCTCCAAAGTAGCTTTTAAAATTATTTTTTTGAAATTATTTATTTATCATACTATTCCGTCTTTCCTAAGACCAAGTCTGTACAAAGTGTGTGTCTCCCCGCTGGTTGTAGTAAATGTGGACAGAGAGCTTTACTCACCAAGAAAGTCAAGGCGGAGAATCCGTATACATCAATGGACATTTCTGGCAAGAAGTCATGCAAGAATCAGGATGAGAAAACCACTGACAACTTGAAGATAAAAAGACAATAATTTATTTAATCTAAAATACAATATGGCAGGATGTAAAGCTAAAACTAATGCAGCAACAGTAGCAAAGCGGGAGCAAGGGACATATCAATATACAGGTAAAATTCCATTACAACGAAGTGCCAGGGACCTAAAAAATATTTTGTTGTAATGAAAATTTCATAGAAATGAGATTCTGTATTTGTCGCTATAGTGCTTTTTTTAAATTGCTTCCATGTGTTGGCAATCATTTCAATAGCTTCTTTCATGTTAATTTTAATCTCCACCTGTCTACAAGTTATGCTGATGAGAATTTTTCTCAGCATTTCCTTATGATAATACACTTTCATGGTCCGAATGATGCCAAAATCCAATGGCTGAAGCATTGCCGTGCATTTGGGTGGGAGGAATTCAATGCATTATCTAAATGTGGAAGCATGTTGTGGGCAGCACAGTTAATAAATCAGAAGCCAAATCATTCTTTTTTATTCTTCATATTGTGTGGTTTCTGAACTCTTTTTGGACTCCAAATGGGATGACACCCTGAAGTGCATCTTGAAGTGCGATTGGTGAATCTGTAGAAGAGTGTTTGTCCTTTGGGCAGGGCAACAGCAGGCTCACAGCTCTGCAGCGAAGCGCCATAGAAGCATATCCTAAAAGACCGAGCCTGGCACTCTAAGTTTCTGCAATGCACCTCAAAACAGGAGGTCGAGTCTCAGTACTGTAGCAAAACCATCTTTATTCAGCTTCAAACGGGAACTGCATGGTTATTTATTATAGCGGGATATACCACTCTCTTATACTCAGACACAGCAGTTAGGAAGGGTTGTGGCTAGGTTAGTGGCCAAGTAATACTGTTCGCTATAATGTTCCTTGCATCACCCATTGAGATCTCGCCTAAGCAGCTCTGTGAGCCTGCTGTTGCCCAAGCAATGGATAAACAGTCTTCCACAGATGCTATGATGGCACTTCGGGACACTCTTTGGTATGTTGTCCAGTTGGGAGAGGTCCCAAGAGAGTTTAGAAACCTCACAACAGTGACTTTGCTTTTTCTTGAATGAATGGTGCATTAATAGGAATGTTTGTTGAACAAGCATCACTGAACCACATTAAACTTCTTTTTCAACATTTTCAAATGCAGCAATGTGCATACGTTTGCAATCCGAGATTTTTCTTCTTTTTTTGCTCAGTCTTTCAAAAAAGTTGACAGTGTCAATGACAAAATTTTGAATTCACTGGCAACGTCTTTTTTCTTTTTGCCGGAATCGAGAACCTTTTTTTGTTCTAATGTGAACTTTTTTCGTGTCTGCCATTTCTATAGGAGGGCGACAATGAGTTAAATTCCAATGGATGTTTTTCAAATGTTGACTAGCAATGAGCAAAAGGTATCAATGAAAAGCACAGAACACAAACACAGCAAAAAAACAGTACGAGGAAAGTTTGAAGAAAGAAATAAAAATGTACAATATTTCTGTTTGGGGATCATTGTGCACAACTGAGCTGCGACCACAGAACTAACTGCTCTGTGGATGATTCATTCAGGCATTCTAAGCTCTTTTGGGCACTTTGTTGTAATAAAAGTATCTGCTGAATATGTTTCGAAGTAATGAGATTTCTATAGACTTTGCCATATGGTGAAACTGTCAGGACCATAAAAATACTGTAGTTTTCTGAGACCTTGTGAGACCAGTATTGAGGAGTTCTCGGAGGATAATGTAACAGGAAAGTCCAATATTTCAGCTCTTTCAAAAATCATGCCCACAGGTATTCCTTGGACATTACTTTAGCAGATGGCATCTGGTGGATCATGCTTAAGTACTAGTGGGGTAAATGGAGTTGCTGATGGATTCAGCTCAGGTTACCAAAAGCGTGGGTGTCTTATGACTTGACTCATTGAGGAAAACTGAGTCTCTGGGAGCATATAGCAGTTCCTGGGAGGTTTAATGAAATTCAGATTTTTTGTATCTGGGAAAGGTCTTGGCAGTGCATGAGGAGGTGGTTTGAGTTTTAGAGACTTGTAGGGATTCATGGCATTCACAATGGATTACAGTGGTCTTCCCCACTGAGTGGTGTGGCATCATCTGGCAGGTTATTTGCTGGGGCATTTTATATAAAGCCTTCAACAGTGTGCTTAAAAACATTGTCTGTATTGTGATATAAGACAAACTGCAAAGTTCCTTTTGCGGGCTCTTCAGTCAGCCCAAAGGGATGGTTGACTTTGTTCTCTTCCTCTACAGCTTGTTCCAAAATACTCAGTTTAGCCAAAACTTCTGGTTCCTCTCGTTGCTTTTGGAGGACCTCTAACTGATCCTCTGCCTCTGCTTTCATGAGGGCTGCTTCTGCCTTAAGTGCTGCTTCCCTTTTAATAGAGGCAACATGAATCTTCTGCTTCTGCACAGGCTAAAACCAAGTGGCTGCTTAATTCTGATCTCTGGGAGTTTGATCATAGAGATCTAAATGATTTTCCTGAGTGCAGGATAACAGAATAGCAGGAGGTGGTGTCATGTAACTGCCTTATCCTATTTTTTTAGCCTTGAATTGACTTCTAGAAATGTGATGTGCCTTTGCTGATCAAGGAGAGTAATGCTTCTCCTATAATGCTTCTTCCATGTTAATATTTAACAGAAAGGCACAATACTTCTCAAAATGTCTTTTATAGCTCTCATAGGCATGTTTAAGTCTTGCAAACACATCCTTTAATTGCTCTGGACTGTCAATGGCATCATCAGCAATGGCAATGCAATGAAAAATAAATCTAAAAGTTTGTTAGACATTTCTGTCCTTTGGCTTTCAAAACCTTCTCTGACCTTTTAAGATGGCTTAACTGTATGTTTAGGTTGGGCAGACATTTCACCCTCTGTTCCAATATCATCTTGAGGTGGAAGTAGTTCAGCTTTTGTTTCCTGGGACTCCAATTCTAGTGAATGCACTGATTCCTGCCGATACATAATGCAATGAGGAGAGCTGCGTAAGTTTCAGCTGGGCAGGGTCATGGAAAGTTCAGCAAAACAATGGTGCAGCATTGTTGGCGCGAGAGAAAGTTCTAGTTTCTTCACTGCCAGTGAATCAATAAACAATTACATTTGTAAAGAGCTCTTCAACTGCATGGAACTTGAAAGTAAAAGTACTAATTAAACTGAACAAAGACAAAACTGGCAAGATAAATTGTAATTCCCATTTGAGCCATTCTTGACTGGCTGCATTTAAAGAGTGCACAGCTAGTTGCCCCAGAGTAACGGAAGTAGGCGTATATACAACAGTATTTTTATTTGCCCCATGCTCAACGCGATCAAGCTTCAGAAATCTGTCATTTTACTGTTTTGTCCCCGAACGACATATTATTAAGGCTTCTCTCCTAATCCCCAGTCCGTATGGAGTGTGTGTTGACCTGTTAGTTGTAGTGAACATGGACATATACTTCTACTCAACAAGAAAGTCAAGGCTGAGAATTTGTATAGTTTAATTTACATTTTTGGCAAGAAGTAATGCAAGTATCAGGACATGAAAACCATTGACAACTTATAGTATACTTATAGGTATAAACATGATAATTTCTTTAACCTACAATACAATATGGCGGGATGTAATGCTAAAACTAAAGCAGAGCCAGTAGCTAGGAACATAACAATATATATATCAAATTAAAGGGGGTGTGGGGATTAGGAATGTACCAAAACTGGCTAGTAACAATATTAACACAGACTGCAGTAGCAGCACATATACTTTGTAATAAAAAAAAAATAATACTCAAAATTATCACGTGCCTTTTTCTTGTATTATGAGCGGATGGCACAGTGGTAGCGCTGCTGCTTTGCAGTAAGGCGATAATGGGTTTGTGTCCTGGGTCCTCCCCACATGATTTTTGCAAAGCGTTTTGAGTAGTGAGAAAAGCACTACATAAGTGTTGTGTCCACCAAGGGGCGCACCACCTCCCTAAACCTGACACAAGTAGACACCAGGCACAAATTCAGGAACACACATATTTTTATTTTGATGTGGGAAACACACCAACCATTTCCCACCAGTGCATAGTACAATAAAGTACCAAGCAGCACAGATAATAAAGCATAAAACACTTCGTCTGCCTCCACTCCTCCTCTGGCAAGCGTCATCCTCTCCCTTCCAACTCTGGCTCCTCAAATGAAGGTAAGCGGCTCCTGTTATGCTGCACCTGGGACTCCAGGTGGCTCGTTAGCAAGGTGTGGTTGAAGCCTAGGACCATGCAGCTCATCCTGGTGGCCTCCACATAACTCAATAGAGCTGAGTCAAACTCCAACTCTCATGGAGCCCCATGGAAATGTGAGGCGCTGCTGCAACCCAGTGGGGCTGCCATCTAGCACTCCAGGGGAGGCAGTGCCCTGTGCACATTTGCTCCCTTAGTCTTTCTTTAATGACAGCCTCCTGTCAATTAGAATGTATAGAATTATTATTATTATTATTGTTATTATACATGTGTATGCAAGATCAAATTCAGCTATGGTATAGTGGGTGATAAATAGGGACATTACATGTGTACAAAAATTAAGACATGTTCATTGAAATAATTACACAGCACAGTACACATGCAACATAAGCATTATGTGTATATTAGGGAAATATTCATATAAATTGATTATACAAAATAATTTTTAGTATACACATTTTTAACAAGTTAAGAATTGTAAACTGGTTTACATTTATTGCTTTATATTTCACATATTATTAAAATGATATATAAAATGGAATAAAATTTGCTTTGTAGACTTCTTTTGCATCATATTTCTTTAAATTAGTGTTTAATTAATTTGTTTTAAAAAATCTTATGGCACACCGGTTGAAAATTGTACCAATATATATTGAAAATGTTCTAAACCAATATATCTGAAGCAATGTATATATATGAATAGATGTATTCAAACCAATGTAAGTATATATTGAAACAATTATATCTGAAACAATATATATTTATGAACCAATTTATATATTTACAAACTTTTTCTCCTGAACAGCCCCTCATAGCCCCTTTAGTATTCAGATATAAAAATAACAAGGTATATGCACATATTATTTTAGTTCTGATTGTTTCACTCATGTGACACATCAGATAAATGTGAATAACAAAGAAAAACACATGTAGAAGCTGAGTTTTTGTATGTGGTATTAAATATAATACAGATGAATACGACTTGAATTTTTTTAAATTGTTTTTAAATTTACATTATTTTACTTCACTGTTTACACAACAGTGCCTCTGCACTGAATGTCAGGATGAATGCTAGTAATTAGTGTGCAAATGGAAAAAGTGAGGTGGCAGACTTCAATAGCAAATGTTGACAGCCAATACAGCCCAAGTACTGAATGTTTTTAAACAGAAATATCAAACCCCAAGGAGTTTTTTTCTGAGAGTGTTTTGCAGGCAAACATCTTCTGGCTCCTCTATCATGTCTGAAGATTTGTATACTGTATATAAATCAACAGCTGGATTTTCCATCAGGACTGGCAATCTAAGTGAAGCAAAGAATAGGGGTTTGTGAGGGTAAAGAATATCACTCCAACTAGAGACAGCAAAGTGTAACAAAATTGGTGATTTATTATGTAATTGAAGAAAAGACACTTTATGAGAATATTCAAATTTAAAACCGACTTAAATAATTTATTAAGCAGTGACTACAGAGTTGGTAGTTAAGTTACACTTTCATTTAATTTCCTCTAATTTGATGTGGTCAAAGATCTAAACTATTTAATGCTTTATTTTACAAACACAACAGCTTTGAAACACTTATGTAGTTCATTTAACATTGGCTAGCAAACAATGAATAAAAATCTTAGGTATTTTTAGAACCTAATATTTTATTTGTGTTAAGTCTTCATGCATTCTTATTCAGAGATGTCGAAAGGCTGGAGGATAAAATAGTTGGAAGGGTTCTAGAGAGTATGTGTAGCCTTTGACTTTGGCGGTGGTTCTCAAATTCAGTCCTAGTGGGCCCCCTGTGGCTGCAGGTTTTTGTTCCAACCAGTTTCACAATCAATGAGTCATTTTCACTTTTAATTGATCTTGTTTTAATTAGCTGGCCTTTTTTTTTTCTTCTCTTGTTTGCATTTAAAAAATGTAGTAGTGTGAGATTTTATAAGAAAAATGTATATAATAAATATATAAGGAGATTAAAAAAGAATAGCAATATTTTTAAATGATTAACTCATTTCTTTCTAATTCACTTTTTCTGTGGAGTTTGCTTTACTAAATTCATTCAAATTCTGACAATAAGTGATGTGTATCATAACATAACAGAACAAACACTAGTGAAAAAAACATTAAGTGTTTGAGGACAGGAACTATTTCAGTGTACATAATGACTTAAAAAACAGAATTCTAATGAATAACACTATGCTAAAAAACAATGAATTTTTACCTCTCTTACCCATCTAATATACATAAATTTAAGTGTAAAAAAAGCAAATTGGAAAATTCCTTAATTAAGTTAGGAGTCCAATTAAAAGAAGAAAATTGATTGGGACAAAAAGCGGCAGCCCCTTGAGAGTGAGTGAATTCAGTAGGGATGTTATGTGTATAAAATGGGTTGAGGGACTAGAATGCAATGAAAGTGTTTTTCCAGCTGATTTGTCTAGGGCCAATTTTTTGATCCCATTCCCATCCCTTTACAATTTTGGTAGTGAAGATAGCGCTCAAAGTAATACCTGGGATGTTTTCAGTTTTATATTTCTCTTCCTTGCCTACACTAGCTGGTGAACTAACAGATATCCTGCAGTGAAAAAATATGAAGTAGAT
Source organism: Polypterus senegalus (assembly GCF_016835505.1). NCBI lineage: Eukaryota > Metazoa > Chordata > Cladistia > Polypteriformes > Polypteridae > Polypterus > Polypterus senegalus. The sequence continues at coordinate 43,925,404 of NC_053163.1, forward strand.
TCCAGCAAGCTGTTGGTGTTCATGCTGATCTATTAATGTAGATCAAATTTGTCTGATTATTTTTTTACATTAATGTTGCACATCGGTGGCGCAGTGGGTAGCGCTGCTGCCTTGCAGATAAGAGACCCAGGTTAGCTTCATGGTTTCTCCCTGCATGGAGTTTGCATGTTCTCCCAGTGTCTGTGTGGGTTTCATCCGGGTACTTCGGTTTCCTCCCACAGTCCAAAGACTTGAAAGTTAGGTGCACTGGCAATCCTAAATTGTCTCAAGTGTGTGCTTGGTGTGTGGGTGTGTGTGTATGTGTGCCCTGCAGTGGGCTGGCGCCCTGCCCAGGGTTTGTTTCCTGCCTTGTGCCCTGTGTTGGCTGGGATTGGCTCCGGCAGACCCCCATGACCCTGTAGTTGGGATATAGCGGGTTGGCTAATGGATGGATGGATGTTGCACATGTTTATGTGTTGTCACACACGTGCACATGGGAGGCAGCTAAAGGGCTTGAGTAAGGGCAGTTCCGAGTCATACCAGGATGTGGCAGAGTGCATTGACTCTTTTTCTCCCTTTCCTGCAGACCATTCACGGGAGATTCCACCTGGCCCTCTTGGCGTCACTTCCAGGACCGAACCTATGGAAGAAGACCTTGCCGGCTCTGGCCCCTGTGATGTCACGTCTGGGCTCGAACCTATGGCTGAAGACCTTCATGAGCCTGACCCCTTTGATCTCACTTCCTGTCTTCCCCTTTAAAAGCCTCCACCCTTTTCATATTCCCTCAGTTCTGTTTTGGACTCAGTTTTGTGCACAGCAGTGCCATCATTTAAACTACAATTTGCAGCCAGGAAACCAAATATACGGGTGGCTGAACCAAACCTTGCTATGGCTCTTTGTGGCTTTTGTGACAGTGTATATACTTGTATCAAATCTGGATCACTTGAAACATTAATTTGAAAAGTCAATCAATAAAAATGAGCCAAAAATCTGAATTAAGTCACTTCTACCCACAGTAGCCATAGATTATATTATAGAAGAGGTAGCAGGTATTCCTTGGTTACTTGTTTCATAGCATGCATTGCATTTGGAACAATGCAATACACACTATGCTCGGTTGTTTTCTAATTTCAATAATAATAATGGGCTAATGTTTAATTGCTTTTTTTTCAGATCAAGTAGCAGATCAATGAACAATTGTTTTTTCACAGATCCAGTAACCAAAAATTCATGGTTCGCACAATGTTTGAAATTCAGCTGTGCTGAGTCGTGATTCACAATAGTACTAAACAGTTTGTGGAACACTTTGTGATGAGCAAGGTGACACTTTATGTCATATTGTGAAAAAAAAAGCTTTCTGAATATAAATCAAGGAACATTATATTGGGCTAGCAAGACTACATGTTGAGTAGAGCATGCAATTTAAGATATTACAGTATACTGCAAAAGTATGCTTAGTAGCCTCTGAACATATACAGAGCAAGCTGTGCAATTAGTTACATCTGTGGACTACAGATGTATCCTATTCAGACTATATAAACAGACTGAACTTATTTAGTTTTGAAATGAAAATGCTCAATGGGTACCTAATAAGGTCCCCACCATTCTCAAAGGCAACTTTGAAGGTTCTTTTAAATTATTATGTTTTTGTATATTTCTAATATCCATTTATAGAAATTAAGGGACAACATATGTTGCTACTTTATGCAAAAGGGTTCAGCAAACTGAAATAATGACTTACAACTTTCAGCATGAGGTAACTAGACAACTTTGTTTTTACTTGAGCAAAAAACCTTGATAGAATGAACAACTTCATTCAGTTCTTAAAATGTTTTTTGATGTCATGGAATTAACATAAAAGATGCGTAAATTTAACAGCTAGTAACATATATTCAATAGTCTTGATGTAAGACTATGTTAACTGAAGACAAATTAATCATTTTAAAGCATTTTGATGAGCATATGAGATGTAGGTAAGGTCAGTTTGAGTTATTCATCTCTCTTCCTTGGACCATTTAAACATATATACAGGATATATCCTTACATTTCTATTTATTCTATTTATTATGTTAAACTGATAAAATTTGTTTTGATTTATATCTCTAATTTAGCGGAGGTGGGGGATTTTGATGAAGAAGTTGACATTCAACAGCTTAAATGTAAGCAATATCTCCCAAACCAGGAAGGTCTATGCTATAAGATTAAGCAATTGCATAAGAAGCACAGGTATGTAAATTTATTGTACATCTTCTTTAAATAGAACTGATAATTGATTTTATTCTGCTGTATGTGTTTGAATCCAGCAAGAAGCATTAGTACCGTGAATGGATTTGGTTTAGTATTGGAAAATGCACTTTGGAAAGAGAGTTCCATTTACAATACCACTTCAAAGCCACAATGACAACGCAAATAATGATTTCATACTTAGCATATATCAAATTATCTGAGTACATACTGGGAATAGTCCACTTGTAATTCAGCAAGGTGAATGTACAGTAGTAGTTAGGATGCTCTCACTCTCTCTGTCAGATGGTTGACGTGCTCTTTGTGCTCTAGCCATTATCTTTTCAGGGTTCTGTCAGAGTTGGAAAGATGGAAGGTTATGGAGGGTCACAATTTAAAAATTCCAATGTTGAGCGGGTCAATGGTTGTGGTGCTCCAGTGTGTCCAGGGTCCATCACTCGTGGGGTTTCAAAAACCATGCTTTTTTATATTTAAGATTATATAGATTTGGAACAATAAACCAGTCAATATTTACTATATTTGCAAATAGTTGATTGCAATGGGAACACAGTGGCCAACTTGTCACAATCCTACTTTTGATTACAAAAAATAAAAAAAGTAAGTGGAGGTCTATCGTTTTATGCATTTCATCCTTTAAACCAGGGCTATTTAATTGGCTGCCCGCGGGCCACATGCGGCCCAGAATCAACCTCCAAGTGGCCCAGCCCGTGGTTCCGCCCATAGATAATAAATTAATATATATTATTTATAAATTGTCATTTAATCTAATTTAATATAAATATATATATATATATATATATATTATATTAATATAAATATATAGTATATAAATATAAATATAAAGTATTTATTATGTCTATGGTCCCGCCAAAAACACGCATTCCTACATAAATTACGTAGCCTGCAACACGCAAACAATGCAGAGCGTGCCGGTAGTAGCTTAGATTACTATCAATATGTCTTTCTCAACACTGAAACGTAAAATTGCCAATGAAAACCGTAAGTTTAACCCTGCCTGGACTGACAAATACTTGTTTATTTTACCGCCACATCCAAACGACAAACCGATGTGTTTAATTTGTAATGAGTGCGTTGGAGTATTTAAAGATTACAATGTGCGGAGGCATCATGTTGAGAAACACCACACTTTTCGCACCAATTTTCCAGAGGGATCTCAAGAGAGGGCTGCAAAAGTGCAGAGTTTGATTGCATCTTACAACCGGAGCAGTACTACCATGGTGCGGTCATTCACAGCCCAAGAGAGAGCTACTGCAGCATCCCTTCGTGTTTCCTGGATACTGGCAAAAAAGAAAAGGCCATTCACAGACTCTGAAACCGTGAAGAACTGTATGCTGGCTGCCGTGGATGAGGTGATAAATGACGATAAAATTAAAATGAGCGTGGTATCTGCTATAAAAAAACGTATCCCTGTCTGATACTTCAAACATTCGTAGGGTTGAAATTCTTGCTGCAGATGTGTATGAAACGCTGTTAAGAGACCTGATGAAAGCAGATACTATGTCTATAGCAGTAGATGAGTCCACAGACAAAACTGATACTGCTCAGTTGTGCATATATGTCCATTTTTTGATGGCAAATGCTTCCAAGAGGAGCTGCTCGGCCTACTGCCGTTAGAAGGACACACAACTGGCGATATAGTTTTTGGGAAAATTTCCGCCTTTTTTAAAGACTGGTCTGGATATGAAGCGTATGCATGCTTGTGACAGATGGGGCTCCGTCCATGACAGGAAAAGTGAATGGTTTGGCAGCATGCTGGTCCACTGTTGCACCTCAGTTGATCTCCTTACACTGCATTGTGCATCAGGCGGTGTTGTGCGCAAAACTAAGCGGAGCGCTCAAAACGACAATGGACATCATTATGGCTATAATTAATTTTATTCGCTCCACATCAAGCCTCCAACACCGCTTATTCCGCATACTGCTGTCAAAAATGTCTGCTGAGCACCACGACCTTCTTTTGCATAATGACATGAGGTGGCTGTCCAAAGGCAAAGCACTGGAGCGTTTCTGCGGTCTCAGAGAAGAGATCATAACTTTCCTCCGCGGCAGCAAGCAAAAAAAGGCAGAAACGCACTTGAGTCGCATACTGGATGACAACTTCATGGCCGATGCCTGCTTTCTGAGTGACATATTCAAACACCTGAACTATCTCAATTAGGGACTACAAGGCAGAGACAAAACTGTCATCGACCTTGTGGAACAGATGCACGCATTCCAAGTTAAACTGGACCTTTTCGCAAATGATTTGAGCACAGGCCGAATGCTGCATTTTCCGACACACCGCAAATGCATCTCATCCCCCGCACAAATCACGGATGTGATGACAGATTTCATTGCGATGTTGAAAAATAACTTTGCTGGTCGATTGGATGGACTTGATCTGCCCACAGAGTTGGCCATTTTTGTCAGAGACCCATTCACTGTTGCAATAGAAGGGTACTTATCCGCCAGAGCTAAGAAACTGGTCCCTTCCATTGACGAGGGGAAATTCACACTCGAACTTGTTGACATGCAGTCATCTGTAACCATGGCACAGGAGCTTTCCACTAACGGGCCTGCAATGTTTTGGACTGATGTAAACACACATCAGTTCCCTAACATTAAGAAAGTAGCGATCGTCATGCTCAGTATGTTTGGATCAACATATACATGTGAGTCAAGTTTTCACACATGAACTCCATAAAAAGCAACTCTCGTTGCTCCCTGACTGACCATACTCTCCACCAATGCCTTCGAATTGCATTGACAACTTACGAGCCTAAAGTCACTGCTCTTATTCAAAACAAAAAATGTCACTTCTCCCACTAAGTCAGCAGGGTAACTGTAGCCTACAAAATATCAATATAATGTGGGATGCGTAACAGAGGCATGCCTAATCACACATGGTGATTTAAAATATGTTCCCTCAGTGTTGTTATAGTTGTGAATACTGTGCACTTTTTATTTTATGCACTTTGAGATGTTCCTGGGTCAAATGTGTGCAAGTTATTTATTTTGTTTCAAAAGGAAACAATGTTATTTCTAATAGCCTACTACTGTGCACTATTTTGTTTTATGCACTTTGTGATCAGATAGGTCAGATATGTAGTCTAAGTCAGTTTTTTTTCTTTTGTAAGTGGAAAAAATAGGGGCTACCTCAGATTCTGTTAATTCAGCTCTTTTTGTATGCACCTTTTGCTTTGCAAACTGACCAAAGTTAAAAGAGAAACAATGAATAAACCTTATGTTTTTCAATAAATTTGCTTGTGTTGGTTTTAAAATTTGTCATTACGAGCTGCTTTGCTGCTAAAATGACTGGCCCAGCTAACCTTCTTGGTTTGACAATCTGGCCCAACTGAATTTGTAATTGAATAGCCCTGCTTTAAACAATCTTGTTTCATTTGTGTAATCTCTTCAATTCATTCATCTTAGTAATATTATTTAGAAGCTTTTAATAAATAAAGTGCTTTGAAATCTATCTCCTCATAGGGAATATTACTGTGCAACTATCATTCACTATCTAAATCTGTGGCAAAAAGATGAAAGACTGTATATAGTAAAATTTGTCTTTGTTGTATATTAAAATTTTCTAGTGGATTTATTCATTTGTTTGGCTTTCCACTTGATGCAGATTTTTTTTTCTTTTCCAAATGATGCTGCTCTGTTTATCTGTGTACAGAGTCACTAAATTACATTTGTAAAGCACCTATATTTTATTAGAATTAAAAAATAACAGAAATAGAAAACTTTCAGCGTACAGTATCTTCTGGACATTAAAAACAATTGATGTAATGACAATATCTCATGAAATAGTGAATTTTGTACTCATCATTATTTTAAAATGAAGTGGTTTTGCAATAAAACTTTTCACAATTTTTTTTTCTTGAGTTTTGTGGTGCACTTGAGATTTTATGTAATCCAGGCATGTGTCTTACTGTGTCTAGTTCATTGAATGTTGGCACTAAAGGCTCATAGTTGTCTTTTATGAATGTACACATTACACCATTTAATCTTTGCTTGCCTTTTCTAACTAAAGAGTGTCACACATGCGTGTCGGAGGACCACCATCCAGGTTTATCAGATGTAAGCGATTCCACCCTAGGGTAAGAGGGGACACTGTCGTTAACACTATAAAAAAAAAAACACTTGAGTATGGATTTTCTGATTCATGATTTTCCCGGCAAACCTTTTGTTCTGCCAGCAGTCCTGGACAGATGTGGGAGGGCTGGTTGAAGTCACAGAACAGTATCTCACCGCTTTCCAAAATGAGAAACCTGTAAAACAGAGAAAACCCTAGACCCCGAGAGCACAAAGACCTGATGACAGCCCAAAGGAGGCTAAAGCAACACGTCAGAAAAAGGACTACTCTCCAACAAAGCTCAAGTATTATTGCTGTGGCTAGTTGGGGCACCTAGTGAAAAACTGTCCCTATGTTGATAACGCCATGAAATGCAGATGAGCCATGAGAGACGTAGGGTTGTGTGGCTCCATCTAACCCTTTTGTTCCTCCCTTTATCGGTAAATGCCAAGCCCTCTATGACTCCAGCAGAAGCGCTAATACTGTTGCCTGTCAATACATCCCGTCACAACAGTATAATTATAAACAGTCGAATATGACTTGTATTCATGGCAAGGCCCAGCACTACTTCCTTTCTGTGTGCTGGCTGTTGGTGCAAGGGGTCTCCAAAGAACACTGGAGGTGGTGGTGCCACAACCCCTATACACCATAATACTGGGTTGTGACTGGCCACAAAGAAAAAGTGATGGGAAAACCCCTGTGCCTACCTAGATAAGCCCGAACATGGATGGAGGCCACCTGACTGAAGGTGAAAGCAAACCATGCAAGCGAGCAGGCTGCATGGCTGCACAGTATGATGTCTCAGATTTGGTTGAGAAGCATCAACCAGACTATATCACTGCTGACGCCTTCAACCCCCAACCTGATGATGCCACAGGAAGCCTGATCCAATTGCCTCCCTCCATCTTCAATTTTATTCCCTGCCAGCTTCATTTAAACATGACCAGTGGAACGACAACACCTTGAAGTATGAGAGGAACAATCACCACAGAACACAGTTAACCAAATTCTGGATCCATGCCACCTAAACCGTGTTTTTGACAGGGAGGAAGAAGCAGTGCCCTCCTACCGTATCATCATTGATGATGTCCCAGCATTATGCGGCTGATTGTCAAAAATACGACTCCCGTTTACAAGATATTTGGAAAGGGCTCTGCATTCACAGGCAATCTTATATAACAGATGCACTCACCTATGCAAGTTTTGTCTGGAAGATACAGTGATGGTACTCATCCCAACATCACATGTCAAACTCCTGGCAAGAGGCATACAAAGTCAAAGAGCACAAGGGCTTTTTCGATTATCATGTATACCAACCTAACTGGCATCCAACTGAAAGAATCTTCCAACTTTTTAAACCACAGCATGATTTCAACTTGGAAGTTATCACAGAAACTTTTTACAGTGACGTGTTTTGATCAGTAGAACATCTCATACCCAAACAAGGGAAGAATTAAGAGTAGGGGATTGGCTCCATTATGGTTATGGTCAATACTGTACTGGCCCAATCAAACCTGATTACTCATGACATCGCCACTGAGCTAGGTTCAATTATTAGGGAATGTCTATATTGTCTCCCACAGGCCAAAAAGAAGACATGGATTTAGAGATTTAATGCATCTGGACCTCAGCGTCATTGAAGAAAGCCAGAGCCCCGGTCCAGTCCAATACTATTTGTCTCTAAGCCTGATAGCAGTTGCTTTTTTTGCAGTGACTTCCATTGGCTTAACCAAGTCTTCTGCTTCAATGCCATTTGAAAGTTGCTAAATGTGCTGCCTTTAGAGGATGGCCCATGTTGCAAAACAAATAGCAGGTTTAAGCTTTTCTAGGTCTGGCAGTGAATTTCTGGAGGTTCATACTCTGGTTTTCTGAATGAGCTATGCCTTTGACTGTATTAACAAAGAAGATGGCCTCTAATACAGTGGCACAGAACGCTAATACTAAGGCCGCATTTGGTGACCTAAAGGACCATATATCAGGTCTTGTTTTACTGTCTCCTAACTCCTGTCTGCCATTTATCCTCCAGACCAATGCCTCAGCCACAATGCTGTGCTGAGACAGGTTGTCAGTGGAGCTGAACATGTTGTGATGTACCTCAGCTGGAAACTGCTGAACCAGGAAATGATGTGAATGGGAGCTTTTCACCACAAAATGGGCAATAACACAACTCAAGTACTACCATTTGGGCAGGGAGTCCATTCTGGTTATGGACCACACATCCCTACAGTGGTGGTTCCTGAACCTACAACCGTATAAATTCAACATACAGTACAAACAAAGGTCCCTTCATGTCAATGCCGACATCCTGTCCAAGCTCCACAAACATGCAGCTTGGTCTCCCTGCCCCTGTGAGACTGGGCTAAGTGGGAGGCTATCTCATGTATGTGCATTGGAGGATCACCTTCCAGATATATCAGAGATAAGCAATGCCACCCCAGGCCAAGAGGGGTTGCTATTGCTAACACTGTTGTCTCTTTTTTTCATCCACAATGATAAGAAGATGCCCTGCAAGGGCAAATAACTCTGCCCCTTTTGGCTGGAGCCCTATAAAGGAGAGGATGTCCCAGAGAAAGGTGTCTCAATTCAGACCGAAGCTGCCACCATCAAGGAAGCTCCCAAGGAAGACCTGCTCTATTAAGATGCTACCTATAAAAGAACAGTTAGAGAGAGTGTTTTTTTCTTTCTGTTTAACTACCATGAGTGTCATTGAGTGTTCTTTTTGTTTAATATTATTTTTGTTAGGAATAAAAGGGGTGATCTTGTTGGCACTCCAACACTTCCTTGATGTCTACGTGTGTCCTTCTGCCCATCCACATGAGTATCAATTTAGTTAGGCTTCTTGCCATTGTGAGGATTTAGCAAAGTCTTTTACTACTACTACTAAAATCATATTAATGTGTAGCTACATGATGCTCAGAATTATTTGATTTATTTTTAAGACTTGTATTATTAATTGAAGAAATTTTTAGGTTCTTACTCATTCTGTGTTTGTGTTTTCCTCTTGAATAATAATAGTTGGAAAGCTAAGATTTATTATATTGTCATATTTGTACATTATTTATCAGTATTACTTTACATGAAATTTTAAACCCGTCCTGTCTTAAACTCCTTACACATTCATTTTCTAGTTTAAGCAGTTGTTAACTAGCTTTTACATATATCTTCCCATTATGACAATGCTCCTATGGGTCAGATCTAACCCATCTTAGTCCTACAGGTACCATCCATCCCAATAGACATTCCAATTTCCAAAAAAAAATTTTCTTCTAAGTCCGACACTAGAATTTCAGCCCAACTTTTCACTCTTGTTTAGGCTAGTGCACAGCACAAACAAAATATCTAAATATCTGAGACTACTTTCACATTTCTGCCCCTACATTTATCATCCAGCTGTTAAAATATATCTTGAAGAACTGTCTATTTACCCCTACCTAAATCTTTTGTTCTGACAAGGACAGTTGCAGCCATATATCCTCTGGAGCTTAACATTGATAGGGAAGTTTTACATATATGCTCCAAGAAGGCAGAGCAGTGTACTATGTGTAACTCTTTGTCACTGTTACATATTTTTATGTAATGTATTGTTTGCCTGTTCTCTAGCTGACATTTAAGCATTAGAATCTGATCTATGCTCGAAGCTATGTGAAGCATCCTACTTCTTCTGTAAAGCTTAGAAGAATAGGAATGCCCTCTACTTGATACTGAAGTAATATTGCTGGTGACAGGAACATCTAACATCCATCCATCCATTATCCAACCGGCTATATCCTAACTACAGGATCACGGGGGTCTGCTGGAGCCAATCCCACCCAACACAGGATACAAGGCAGGAAACAAACCCCAGGCAGGGCACCAGCCCACCGCAGCAACATCTAACATGCACATCATATTACTGTCATAACAAAATGTCTGGTAATATTAGAATTAAAGTAGGAGATGGGGGCATATAAGATAATGAATTCTTTCACAGATTTCACACTAACTTCATATTACTTTTACAGCAAACTCATATCAGATATCAGCTTGGCACATACTGTAGTGACACTTGCCTATAAAAGTATATAATATTAAGCACTGAAAATCCAGTAAACAGTTCATTTATCGAAAATAAAAGTTGAATCATATTTTGAGAACAAATTCAATAACATCATGCACCTTTTTAGCCTGAATGAAGCAGTAAAAATGAAAATAAATAATATATAAATATTAGAATGCTTGCAATTATAAATGATAGGTGAACTAGAATGAGGGAAATGTATGTTCAGGGTGAAGATAAAACAAAAAAAAATATTTAGTGAAAAGCAGATATTTGTGGAAGGCTGTTTTAAAGATTGACAAAGTTAAGACCAATGTATTTAAGGATAATATAAGGGTTAAATATACAGAGGACTTCCTGAGATACATTATAAGAGAAGACATTAACTTGGTAATTTTCAGCAAATTGCCGCAGGTTACAAATTGACAAAGACTAACGTTGAGACATTAATACTGTCTAATAGTTTACAAGTGTTTAAATCGTTAGAATGTTGTGAGTATAGTGTTTGCTTATACAAATACACAATTTTACGTTTTAATTTTTATATAGTGAATCTTAAACAAATGCTATACAGATTTAAAGAACTGACTTGGGAAAATGCTCTTGTAGAGGTAGCTGATAATATATAGAGTATACTTAAAGATAGTTTATTGAGTGCAAGAACATTTTTAGGTGTAAAAGGAATGCAGAGTGTAAAATAACTCCTCTGTGAATGAATAAGTAGATAAAAAAGAAGTATTCTACATTGACAGGGAAAACAGCTTATAATTAAATTAAAAATATCTAAACATACAACTGAAACACCAGTGCAAAGAGTTTTGTATTTTTATGTATATTTAGAATATCAAGGGTGAAGTCAAGTAGAGGGAAGAAATGAGCAAATAATTTAAATTCATATTTTTCTTGAAGTTATGTCCTGTGAAGGGGTGAACATTATTTACAGAGGGTGTTAAAGGGAGACTCCATATAATATTCTTTTAATATATTACTTACACTTTATACTTTGTAGTGGAGTTAAAAAAAAGTAATCTCCTGTTTCCATGCAGAATGGAGATAAATAAGTCTATGACATAATAGAAGCTCTTTAACAACAAACGATGTGAAAATGCTAAATGGAAAAAAACGAAAAAAAAACTCATTCTACTCGTGCTGCATAATCCACATATCTACTATTCAGTTGCTTGCTCAAAATGTGCAAAATTAATACTTGTTTTGTTAAAATATTGTTAAATAGTTACTTCCAGTATTGTTTGCGTGTACATAAACAGAAAACTCAAAGACTCATGGAAGTCACTTTTTGAATTGAAGACAGAGAGCTCTTACAAAGAACTGACATTTTTCACAAAAGTGAGTTTTTGAAACATTTCTGTTTGATCAAATAGACCTTTTTAAAGAAAGATTCTGGTTTTGATTTTTTTTTGGTTTCAACTTCCTTGAAGTTTGTTGAACTATCTAATGTCTTTTGTACCAACCTTAGATAATTGACTTGTGCTACAAATTAATTCAATCTGGAGGATGGACCGTTGTCATTGAAACTCCATTCTGTTTACAAAATAAACCTCAGAAAACGAAAATTGAGCTAAACCTACTTTAAAAGACTCTAGAAGTCTTTTATGTCACTTTATTCTCCACTTTGTCATATCCACTTATTTCCTGAGCTGGAGCAGAGCTGTACAAACATGTTCCCCTGTTTGCTTTTTACATAATTAGCAATGGACAACTAAAACATCTTCAAAATGTTTAGGAAGTCTTTTAAATCACTTTCATGTATACTGTGGCCTTCTGTCCCATCTGGTGGAGATGATACATCTTTATATGGCTGGAGTGGAATCATAGAAATGTATGCCCCCTGCCTGTTGCTTACAAAATGAACACTAGACAGTTAAATTTGTGCCAAATCTAATTAATTGTAGGAAGTCTATTATATCACTTTCTAATCCAATGTGTCCCTCCATCCCATTAACTAGAGGGGCTCTCATTTGTATTGCTGGAGCAGAGCAGTAGAAATGAATGCCAACTGAGTGCTGCTTGCGTGATGTTGAAATTCTTCTACATTGCTTTTAAGTTTACTGTGCTCCTTTGTCCTAGCCACTGGAAGGGACACACGTTTCCACAGCTGAGCCTGAGACTTTGCATTAGAAATGCCTGCCCCTTGCAAAATGAACACTGGACAGCTAAAATTGTTCAAAATGTACTTGAAAAGACTGTAGAATGTCTTTTCTGTTACTTTCCTATTTACTTCCCTTTGTCCCATCCAATGAAGGGGACACCCATTTCCATGGCTAGAGCAGAGCTGTAGAAACATGTTAGTCACTGTCTGCTGCCGGCAAAATAAACACTGGGCAGCTAACATTGTGCTAAATCTATTAGAACTGACTACAGGGAGTCTTTTACATCACTTTTTCACCATTGTGCCACTCAGTACCATTCTAAGACTTGTCTACTGCTTTCAAAAAGATCACTGGATAAATATAATTGTTTACAATCCATGTTTAGAGATATCTGAAAGTCTTCTACATCATTTTCAAATCTATTGTGCTCCTTTGTCCTGTCCACTTGTAGAGTCACTCATTTCCTCACCTGAGCCTTTGTTGTAGCACTGACTGCTGTTTACAAAATGAACACTAGATGGCGAAAACAGTTGTTTGATTCGATGTTGTTTGTTATTATATAATAATATTTATTTGTTTATTCACTGAACTTTTACATTTTTAAATGAGCTAAATCTGTTTGAAAAGACCCTGTCTCCTATATCACTTTCAGTTTCAATGAAGAACATGACGCTGTAAACGGCAGCCTCGGTTCAGTGCTCTCTAGTATTCTGTGTGTTTTTGTTTACTTGGTGTTCAGCTGTAGTCAAGTATATACCTGTGAAGAATTTACTTGTGTTGAATATTCGGCAACTCACTTTGTGCAATATGACACTGGATTTTTCACAATAAAGAACTCTTCTGGATATCTTAGCTGGTGAATAAGCAGTTGTTGGCAGCACACTTTCAGCTTTATAAAGTGACAACAACAACCAATCAAATAACAGCCCCCATCTTAAATACATACTTCTGCTCCAGCCATGGAAATGATCGTCCCCTCAAATGGATGGGACAGAGGGCCACAGTAGACATGAAAGCAGGGCCCGCGCCACCATTAAAGCAAATTTGCCTAGGGCGCATATTGTAAGGGTTAGGTAAATCCAGCAGTATGGGTTAGCTGCTGAACAGTTGGCTTTTTTTTTTTCTTTTTCATTTTTATTACTATTTAATTTATTATTGTTTCTTTGTATCAGTATACTGCTGCTGGATTATGTGAATTTCCCCTTGGGATTAATAATGTATCTATCTATCTATCTATCTTCACTAAGCATGGCCTAGGGCACAAAATAACCTAGCACATGTACTGCCTTAAAGTGATATAAAAACATTTTAGCTTGGATTGTGAACAAAGTCATTTATCCAGTGCTCATTTTGCAGGCAGTAAACAGGGGTCATGTATTTCTACAGCTCTACTCCAACAGTGTAAATGTGTGTCCCCCTCAAGGGGACAAAGGGACACAGTGGACATAAGAGTGATATAAAACATGTTCTACAATATTTTAAAGTACATTTTAAACATTTTTACCTGTTTGGTATTCATTTTATTAGCTGCAGTCAAAGGCCACACATTTCTATGGCAAAAGCCCATGCAAGAAAATAAGCATACCCTTAAGTAGTTAGGACAGAGCTGCACAGTAGACATGAAAATTATATAGTAGATAGTTTTATAGTAGTTCATTTGTAAGCAGCAGAAAGGGGGCATGCATTTCTAAGGCTGTGCTCCAGCCAGGGAATTGAGAGTCTCCTCCAGTAGAAGGGACAAAGACACAGAGTAGACAAGAAAGTTATACAGAAGACTTCCTAGAGTACGACAAAGGTTCAACTGTGCAAATCAGTGTCCTCTCCAGTAGATAGGATATATCAGCATAATGGAGAGGAAAATTATATAGAAGACTGCCTACAATATTTTCAAATAGATAACACATAATTTTTAGTTTCAGACAGTGGGAACCCAGCCACAGGGGATGCAAACCCAGCCACATGCTGGTCCCAAGCCCATATAAATGAGGAGGGTTACGTCAGGAAGGGAATCCGGTGTAAAATTTTGCCAGATCAACATGCGGACAATGATAAAAATTTCCATACCAGTTGGTCAAGGCCTGGGTTAACAGGGTGCTGGTGGAAATTGGGATACTGTTGGCCGAAGAAGGAGAAGAAGAGGGGGAGACTTGTCTGGAGGCAGAAGGACAGAAGGAAGGTAAAGAGAGTGGAACTTAGGGTAGGAACTTTGAATGTTGGCAGTATGACTGGTAAGGGAATTAGAGCTAGCCAGTATGATGGAGAGAAGAAAGGTTGATATATTGTGCGTACAAGAGACTAAATGGAAGGGGAGTAAGGCCAGGCGGATAGGAGGTGGATTCAAAGTAATGGGACGAGAAATGGGGTAGGGATTATTCTAAAGGAGAAGTCTGTCGAGAGTGTTTTCAAAGTGAAAAGAGTGTCAGACAGAGTAATGATTATGAAGCTGGAAACTATAGGTGTGATGATGAATGTTGTTAGTGCATATGCCCTGCAAATTGGGAGTTTGATGGATGAGAAAGAAGATTTCTGGAGTGAATTGGATGAGGTGATGAACAGTGTACCCAAGGGACAGAAAGTGGTGATTGGAGTGGATTTCAATGGACATGTAAGTGATGGGAACAGAGGAGATGAGGAGGTGATGGGTAGGTATGGTGTCAAGGAGAGGAATGAAATGGTTAGAGGATTGTGGATTTTGCAAAAAGTATAGAGAAGCCCAGAAGGAGTTGCATTTTGTCTTTGTGGACTTGGAGAAAGCATATGACATGGTGCCTCAAGAGGAGTTGTGGTATTGTATGAGGAAGTCGGCAGTAGCAGAGAAGTATGTAAGAGTGGTACAGAATAGGTGTGATGATGAATGTTGTTAGTGCATATGCCCTGCAAATTGGGAGTTTGATGGATGAGAAAGAAGATTTCTGGAGTGAATTGGATGAGGTGATGAACAGTGTACCCAAGGGACAGAAAGTGGTGACTGGAGTGGATTTCAATGGACATGTAAGTGATGGGAACAGAGGAGGTGATGGGTAGGTATGGTGTCAAGGAGAGGAATGAAATGGTCAGAGGATTGTGGATTTTGCAAAAAGTATAGAGAAGCCCAGAAGGAGTTGCATTTCGTCTTTGTGGACTTGGAGAAAGCATATGACATGGTGCCTCAAGAGGAGTTGTGGTATTGTATGAGGAAGTCGGGAGTAGCAGAGAAGTATGTAAGAGTGGTACAGAATACGTACGAGGGTAGTGTGACAATGGTGAGAACTGCAGTAGGAGTGACAGATGCATTCAACGTGGAGGTGGGATTGGCTCTGAGCCCTTTCTTATTTGCAATGGTGATGGACAGGTTGACAGACGAGATTAGACAGGAGTCCCAGTGGACTATGATGTTTACTGGTGACATTATGATCTGTAGCGAGAGTAAGGCGCAGGATGAGGAGACCCTGGAGAGGTAGAGATATGGTCTGGAGAGGAGAGGAATGAAGGTCAGAGGAATGGTGAGGATGCAGGAAGTAGAGTTGGTGAAGGTGGATGACTTTAAATACATGGGATCAACAATTGAGAGTAACGGGGATTGTGGAAGAGAGGTGAAAAAGAGAGTGCAGGCAAGGTGGAATGAGTGGAGAAGAGTGTGAGGAGTGATTTGTGACAGATGGGTATCAGCATGAGTGAAAGGGGAGGTCTACAGGGCAGTAGTGAGGCCAGCTATGTTATATGGGTTGGAGACGGTGGCACTGAGCAGAAAGCAGGAGACGGAGCTGGAGGTGGCAGAGTTAAAGATGTTAAGATTTGCATTAGTTGTGATGAGGATAAACAGGATTAGAAATGAGTACATTAGAGGGTCAGCTCAAGTTGAACGGTTGGGAGACAAAGTCAGAGATGCAAGATTACGTTGGCTTGGAAATGTGCAGAGGAGAGATGCTGGGTATATTAGGGAATAGAGCTGTCAGACAAGAGGAAAAGAGGAAGGCCTAAGAGAAGGTTTATGGATGTGGTGAGAGAGGACATGCAGGTGTTAGGGGTTACAGAGCAAGATGCAGAGGACAGAAAGATATGGAAGAAGATGATCTGCTATGGCAACCCTTAATGGGAACAGCAGAAAGAAGAAGAAGCAGCTTTGAGCTATTAAATTCCCCAAAATCAATTGTTAATGAACATAGTAGCATACTGATTGTGTGTTGCAATACGGGTACTAAGTAATGTTATACCCCATAGACCACATGCCGGTTCTGCTGTCAAACATATGGTGGATGCTGTAGGGGTAGGCCAGGTTTGTTTTATTTGACATGTATACTATATGGAAATGTTCAAGCATATAAGTAATGTTTTTTTGAGTTCTTACATGTAGTTTGTGTATGAGTTACAATTGTTTTTATTTAAAAAAAAAAAATTCTTTTAGTGTGGTGCCATGCTATTTTAATGTAATTAAATGTGGAGAGAAAAATGGCCATGTGTATATTTCAGGTTTAAATTTTTTATTTATTTATTTTATTTATTATTAATTGTGTTTGTAATAATTAGCAATCAGTTATTTAATAGGTTTGGTAAGAAGCTTTTAGTTTGACACCCTATTTTTTTTTTTTTGTTCCTGGAAAGGAAAGGGAAATAAACTTCTGTTTTGCCTCTACATACCTCTTTGTTGAGTTCTTTCACCCTAAAAGTGGTGCAATGACCCTGATCTATCTGGTGAGCCGCTGCTGGAAGGTCAAACAAGTGATTTGAAGATGGAGGTATCGTCCTGTGAGCCTGATATATATATATATATATACATATATATATATATATATACACAGTGGTACCTCGGTATACGTCTGCTTTGGAATAAGTCCAACTTGGTATACGTCCTGTTTGGACACGAAAAATTTTGCTTGGTATGCGACCTTTGTTTGGAATATGACTCTCGTGCTACCCTTGTTTACCTCTCTCGAGACAAAGCCACGACTGCCCTCGAGCGTCATTGCGGCAGTTGCTAGCATTCAGTAAACAACCCGCGCTATAACTCTCTGTGAATTTTCACGTGTGTGGTATAGCAGGTCCACAGCTCTTGTCAAAGCCCAGTTTTAAAATAATCACTGTGCTCACGGCTTGGTTAGGGGCTGTGGTGGTTTTCTGGCTGAAGCGGTTCTCAGGGCAATTCCCGATGTGGCCGGTTCTCACATAAGTGCACAAATCAGAGACCATCCACATTCGTGATTGTTCCTGGGGCTGCATATCTTGATAAATAGAAGTCGGCTAGAAATGGATGAAAAATAAAGAATTGACGGGAGGTAGAAAGAGAGAGAGTGAGCGAGCGAGTGAGAGCACGGCATGCATGAACTGGCTGAAGTAGGCAGATTGAAGGTTAGCTGCAAGTAGGGCGACTCCCTTATTGGGAAGCAGGGGGGCCGCCAGGGAAAAAGGCACTGGGCTTCTTGTTGTTTTTTTTTTTTTTTAAAGAACGCTTCCTGCTGTATTTTAACCTTGTTGTTTTTAAGAAGACTTTTTTCTATTGTTTTTAACCTCCACGTTTCACTTTTGATTTTATGGATTATTTATTGGAACTTTGGAGACTGCACTTTAATTTGAACACCTTGTTTTGTTGATTGTTTTAATAAAAGCACTTTGCACTTTTTCATCATCCCCTTGCTTTGTTGTTACCGATGAGCTTAGCAGTGGCGGCACATTACCGACAGTGTAGGGTTCAAGGGCTCCCCGACAGCAGATAGGAGCATACAGCAAACCCGCACCATCACAACGTGATTTTGTGTTTTTTCACGTAAATTTGAATTGATTGTTGAAAAGTATGAAGGTGGCATGCGTATCCGGGACATGGCTGTTGCATACCGTTTGCCAAGAACGACAGTAAAAGGTAAAGTGAGGTAAAATTTTTATTTATTTCATCTAATTGCTTTTGTATTTTAGTATTAAGCAGTGTTTAAATTATTTTATACAACCCCATCAATGTATAATATGCCAGTAACAATAGGATTTTTTTCATGGGAATGGATTAATCATTTTCCTATTATTTCTTATGGGAAAAATTAGTTTGATATACATCCTGTTTGGTATAAGTCCAAGGACCTGGAACGGATTAAGGACATATACCGAGGTACCACTGTATATATATATACTGTAAGAAGAATGACCATCAGACCATCATAGCACCTGTATAGTTTTTCCCAGCTGCAAAACTGTTGCAAAAAGATAGACATGTTCACACAATCAAGTCCAAGACAGAACTGACTTATTATCCACAAGATGGCAGCTTTAAAGGCCAGTAGGGGAAGTGATGTAATTAGGACCGGAACCGGAAGTGACGTCGTTGGCTGCCCCAGAGCTGGGTGGGATTTCCCTAGAATGGTCTGGAAAAGATCGAGAGGGAGAATTAGTGCACTTCGCCACCCCCTGGTCCAGCATGGAATTACATGTACTCAAGCCCTTTAGTTGTCTCCTAAACATGTGTGTGTGACAATATATATATAAATTTTTCCTTTTATATACTAATACTTGTTCCATAACACATGTATATATTCTTTCAGCTATATAGATATTTATCTTAAATGGTTCTTGTAGCAGATATTATAACATGGCAAGTTGGGACATGGGTCATCATCCAACTGAAGAGGAGTTACACTTAAATTCTGTTTGACATAAACAGTAACCACACCTCCTTTTCTGTTCTGTCCATCCTTCCTAAAGTATGTGTATCCCTCTATGTTGCACTCATCCTCATTTTTGTTATTTAGGCAGGTTTCCGTTATTGATATAATATCATAGTTATGCTCTGCTACATACAGCTCTAACTCATTTACCTTATTTTTGATATTTCTAGCATTAAGGCAAGCTATTTAATATGTTACTCCTTCTACTTTTAAATGTTGGCTTAGAATTTACATTACTACTCATTTTTATTTCTACAACAACAACAACATTTATTTATATAGCACATTTTCATAAAAACAGTAGCTCAAAGTGCTTTACATAATAAAGAATAGAAAAATAAAAGACACAATAAGAAAAAAAAATAAATCAACATTAATTAACATCGAATAAGAGTAAGGTTCAATGGCCAGGGGGGACAGAAAAAACAAAAAAACTCCAGACGGCTGCACCGTTGTTTGTTCTTCCATGAACAGATCTAAACCTGGCCTATCCTAAACTCCCCCACCCATTCCCTAGTTTAAACAATCCTCAATTAGCCTACTCATACGCCTCCCCAATACATTGGTGCCCCTCCAGTTCAGATGTAACCCGTCACGACAAAACAGGTCCCACCTGTTCCAAAAGGAGTCTCAATGCCCCATAAACCTATACCCTTCTACCCTGAATTTGGATCACAGAACTGACAGACTACCCTTATGTATGTCATTTCTTCCAACATGGACAATGACAACTGGATCCACCCTCGCTCTGGCCAAGAACATGTCCACCCTTCCAGAGAGGTCTCTCATCTGTGCACCCAGAAGGCAAAACACAGTGCAAGAATCTTTGTCTCTGGAGCACACCTGCGCTTCAATCCCCATAATTATTGAGTCCCCAACTATCACTACCTCTCTCTTTCTGGGAACTGGTTTTGAGGTGGCCTGTTGGGGCTCCTTATCCCTGCCTACCAGCTCAGTATCATCAGAGACACCATCCATTTCCTCAAGGACATGATAACAGTTTGACACTTCTAATTCTGAAGTTGATGCACCTTTACGCCTTGTGACCATGACCCACCTATTTTTACCTGTCTGGACTGCTAAGAACTGTTCAATCTAAAATAAACAAATAAATAAAACTTTACTACCTTATTTGCTCATACAGCCCCTTGTGCCTGATCGGTGTCTTAACGCTGGCCACTTACCTGTGCACTGCTTAGCCTTCCCCTTTATTGTTTTGAAGTCAGACTGCAGCCTTTTTTTCTTTTCTTTTAAACTAAGGAATCACTGTTACAACGTGGTTATGTGCTTACAAATGCCGATAATCAGTTACTGTTGCTTTCTACTGTGCCTCCTCAATGCTAGCTCAGATACAGATAACAAGAACAAGTTGACGTACATGTACAAGTACAAGTAACTTTTCCAAGCGCACCTCCCAACACCCAGCTGCTTTTGCTCTTGTGTTGCTGAAAAAAAGCAAAAAAAAAAAAAACCTTCCAAAGGGAGAAAAGCTTTAAAAATTCCCAAACGGTTCCCTAGTGGCAATCAAAACCCAAGTTTTTCAGAGCAAAATGTTTTGTTTTTTTATTTAACTAAATTTAAACCTACCACTAGTTTCCTAGATCCATTGCTAACAAAACTATTGCTATCCATTGCTAACATCACGTATTCTTAACATTATTAATGGTTCTTTGTTGCATGGCACACTGCCTGATTCACTAAAAGTGTTGGTCATCAAACCATTACTTAAAAAGTCAGACCTAGACCCACATATACTTAATAATTATAGATTCATATCAGATTTACCCTTTCTAAAATACCTGAAAAAGAAGTCACCAATCAGCTTCAGTAACACCTTACACATCACAATTTATTTAAAAGATTCCAGTCTGACTTTTGCACTAGTCATAGAATAGAAATGACACTAAGATGTTGTGTAAATGACATTCTGATATCCTCTGAAAAAGAATCTTGCACTGTAATTATGCTGTTGGATTTAACTGCAGCATTTGCACTATTGACCATTTTATTTTACTACACAGGCTGGAAAATGACAAATGTCCTTGCTGGTTTATCAAATCGATTGCAGTACGTATAGAAGTGTGCTGACAGTACCCCATCATTATACACAGAAGTGAGATACGGGGTCCTGTAAGCATTATTGGGACCTTTACTGTTTTCACTTTACATGTCTCCACTGGGATCTATCATTAGAAAACATAATGTTAATTTTCATTCATATGCAGATGACACCAAGTTATACCTTTCTTTTAGACCAAATGAAGTTTCTCTGATGTTATCTTTAATTAGTTGTGTTGGTGAATTATAGGAATGGATGGATGAGAACTACTTCTCTTTAAACACAGATAAAATAGAGATGTTAATTATTGGAGGGAATGATGCTGGTTTCAACAATACTTTGTCATTATTTAACTCAGTTGGAATCACCACTAATTTTACTGAATCAGCCCACAATCTAGGTATTATCTTTGACTCTAGTGTGTCATTTTAAGAACAAATAACAAAATTGTGAAAAACATGTTTCTTCTATCTTAAAAATGAAGGCATTTTTAAATATGGCAGATACTAAGAAATTAATTAATGCATTTTTTACTCGTAGGATTGATTACTGCAATATGGTGTTCACTGGATCTTCAAATTGTTCTTTATACAGCTTCCTGTTAATCTAAAATGCTGCTGCAAGAACTATTACAAGAACAAGAAAATACAAACACATAACTCCAGTTCTTAAATACTTACATTGGCTCCCAGTTAGGTTTAGGGCAGATTTCAAAATCCTACTTTTAACATATAAAGCCTTAAATGGCCAAAGTCCTGCTTACTTATCTGAACTTATTATTACTTACAAACCAGGACACACATTAAGATGTTAAGATGCCAGCGTGCTCATGAACTTTTAGTTACAGGGCCCATAAACTGTGGAATGGTCTTCCTGCTACTATAAGAGGTGCCCCTTCATATTAACTGTGCATACTGCATCTCGGATGTTGGTCATTAGCTCTAAAACATAAATAATATGATAGTTATAATTTGTTACTAACCCTCACCTATTCCGTTTCTCTTCTTGGTACTCAAATGTGGCACTTGGTGCCACTGCCCTACTTCGAAGTTATTTGGCTGACTAAGGAAAAGTCAACAATTTAAAAATATTGCAAAACTTATTTTTTTGTACAAATGACTAACAAATATGTCCAAGAGACTGAACAGTTC
The DNA here is from genome assembly GCF_016835505.1 of Polypterus senegalus. Taxonomy (NCBI): domain Eukaryota; kingdom Metazoa; phylum Chordata; class Cladistia; order Polypteriformes; family Polypteridae; genus Polypterus; species Polypterus senegalus. Next base: position 43,947,688 of record NC_053163.1, read on the forward strand.
TTTTCATTGTGGCCACTAGGTTTGCTGTCTTTAATTTATGAAGTATATCGCTAGTGTCACAAAACACAGAGCCCTCCATGCCATCCTCCATTGCCAAGGTATCTTGAAATGTAGAAACATAAAGTCACTGAAAGTAGATTTAAGACAGAAGCTTATACCAGTTTGTGGCCAGTACACTGGGAAAAATACTGAAATGTACTCCCTTCAAAAGCCATACAGAAAGGGGAATACATTTTTTACTAAAACACTTTGTGCTCCAAGATAATTTTTCCATTCAGGTTTATTTAAATTAGTCTGCATGAACTATGTATTTTGAGTGTATGGGTCTTAAAAAGTTGTTGAAGTAGAATAGTTACTAAATAATATACTTTTAACTAGTAAATGTATGTGCATTTAAAATACTTTATTATTTATTTTTTAAAATGTTATTAATAGTGAGTTTAATAGGGCAATAGAGATGAATGGAGAAGAAAAAGAAATGCGGAGATAATTGCTTCCTCGGTGCTTTCAGAGCCTATTCTAAAATATTATTGGTTAGATCCTGCCAGGTTTTGAAAAAATTCTGTACAGATCCTCTAACTGAATATTTGGTTTTTTCGAATTTCAAATAGTATAAAACATCGGTTTCCCACAGACTTAAAGGAGGAGAGTTAGGATTGTTCCAGTTTAGTAAAATAAGTCTGCGTGCCAAAAGTGTAGTGAATGCAATCAAAGTTTGTCTGTCCTTCTACACTTTAAACCCATATGGAAGAAGGAAGAACACCAAACACAGCTGTTAATGGGTTAGGAGGGATTGTGACTCCAAGGCTGTCTTAAAGGCACTTAAAAGGTTTGGTCCAAAATGATGTTAATTTGGTGCTGGCCCAAAACATATGACCCAGTGAGGCTGGGACTTGATTGCAGCGTTCGCAGGTTGGATCTTGCCCTAGAAACATTTTGGACAGTTTTAAGCAAGACAGATGTGCTCGATATATAATTTTGAGTTGAATAATTCTATGTTTTCTGCATAATTGTATGCTTTGCACATATGGAGCTCAAGTGAATTCTCTGCATTGCTACTTCCCACTCCTTTTCTGATATATTGATTAAGAGATCTTTTTCCCATTGTCCTCTTGGATCTTTGAAAGGGAGGGTCTGTAAAATAATTTTATATATCGCAGAGATGGTGTCTAAGTCTTTGAAATTGAGCAGTATTTTTTCCAGCATGGACAAGGGTGCAAGATGAGGAAAGTCGGGCAGGTTCTGTTTAACAAAGTTCCTAATTTGAAGATAGTGAAAGAAATGTGTAGCTGGAAAGTTAAATTTGGAATGTAATTGTTCATAGGATGCAAAGATGTTGTCTGTATAGAGATCTCTAAGCAATTTAATCCCCAATTTTTTTCCAGATATTAAAAACTGCATATGTTTGTGAGGGTTGAAAGAGGTGGTTCTCTTGCAGAGGTGCCACAGATAACAGCTTCTCCATCTTAAAATGCTTTCTACGTTGGTTCCATATTCTGAATGAGTGAAACACAATTGGGTTATTAGTATATTGCCGATAACTTGCATTTATTGGGGCACAAAGCAGGGAATATAAAAAATTACTGCAGGATTTTACTTCTATTGCGGACCAGGCCTATGTATGTTCATCTATTTGTGTCCAGATTTTTATAGCTTGTATGTTTGCTGCCCAGTAATAAAATTGAAAGTTGGGTACAGCCATTCCACCTTCTGCCTTAGGTCTTTGTAAGGTCGCTCTTTGGATACGTGGATGTTTTGAGTTCCAAATAAATTAATTTTGTGGGTCTGGTATATACAGTTCCATATCATCTGCATATAGAAAAATTTTCTGTTCCAGCCCTTCTCTAATAATCCCCTTTATCTGATCTGTATTTCGACAGTGAACCGCCAGTGGTTCAATAGCGATTGCAAATAGCAGTGGTGACAAGGGGCATCCTTGTCTGGTACCATGTTCTAGGTTAAAGTAGTCTAAAAAAATGTTTTTAATACAAACTGAAGCTTCTGGATTGGTATACAGTAGTTTGATCCATTCACAAATGTTTGGGCCAAACCCAAATTTCTTTAATGTAGTGAAAAGGTTTTTCCATTCAATCATGTCAAATGCTTTTTCTGCATCCAATGATAATAATATTTCTGGGTTGTTTGACTTTGTTGGAGAGTATATTACATTAAACAGGCTTCGAAGATTGGAAGATACCCTGTAAGTGTCAACCCTTGATAAATCCAGTTTGATCTTGTGATATTACCGAAGGCAGCACTTTCTCCATCCTTCTAGCTATAATTTTTGAGAGTATCTTAACATCATTATTCAGAAGTGAAATTGGTCTGTATGATGCGCATTGTAATAAGTCCTTATTTTGTTTAGGAAAGACAGTGATTAATGCTTGGCGAAAAGTTTGAGGTAGAATTTGATTGTCTCTAGCTTCTGTAAATGTTGCTAATAGGAGGAGAGCTAGCTGAGCAAAGAATTTCTTATAAATTCTACAGGGTAGCCATCAGGGCCTGCTGTCTTCCACCTTGAAGTGACTTTATAGCATCTAGTAATTCTGATACCGCCAGAGGTTTATTCGCACTAAAAGTATCTATTTGTGGTATCTGTAATGTATCCAGAAATGTATTAGATTGTGTTTTGTAAAATACTTTAAAATACAATTTCCTGCATAATCTGCTGAAGTATAGTAACAGTAGTAAATATAATCTATTGCAGTATATCACAACTTCTTGGGATCTCAAACTTCCAGTTAGAAGAGCCTTCCCATGCTTGCTATCCCATATTACAGTTATCCCTTACTAAATTACAACAAGTAAGACATAGTATTTCTGGCTGTTTCCCTGACTACAGTCACAGAAGGCCATCTGGAAGACGTGCTGCTTAAACTTTCCATCAATGTTCTGATATGTTTTGAAAAGCAAAAAAGGCCTCCAGATGCTGTCAACCCATATTAACACAATTATGTGTCCTATTAATAAAATAACAAATGTAATGTTTTTTTTCTGCTTTCTTCCTTCTTCCTGTTCATTTTAACCTTAATACTGCTTTTGCCAGTCAAGTGCCCTGTCACAAAAAATTTGTAATAGAAAACAATACTTTTGCCTTGACTCCCTTGAGTACTATTGGTTTATGTATTTCTGAAATGTATTGCTTTTTGTACAGTATAAGTATTACAAAAAAAATTTACCTATTCAGTGCTTTAGTGGGACTGCAAAAGGTGAAAAATGATTATCTTTGTAAAACTGTTTTCTTTTTATATCTATCATTCAAGTTGTTCGCATTATCATTCAACAGGGTAATCATTTGTGGAATTCCACCAGGCTGCTATTGTTAAATCAAATTGATCCAGAAAACACACATTTCTAGATAAAACTGGGAATGACATTGTGAATCCAAGAAAAATAAACTAAATATGCTAATAAAACAAAATATAAAAGAATATATAATTTTGAAACAAACATACCTACAAACTTTAACCATGGATTACTTTTTCTTGTATACATAAATGAAAAGTCTTAGCAAGACGGCTGAGCCTGTTTCCAGATTTAACACATAATGTCTGTGATGTGAGCTGCATGGTGTTGGCCTCACATGTGTGTGTTCCCCATATGATGGACTGTCTCTCTGTTCAGGGATTGTTAATGCTTTATGCCCAATGCTTACTAGGATAGTCCTTCACTTCCTGTAACCCTGCTCTGAATAAGCGGGTTTAGAAAATGGATAGATGGATGGATGACTATGATGTCACATACACGAGCAAAGCAATGATGTTCACACCATCATCACATACTAATATGAACTCACAAGGCCTTGAATGCTAAAACACAAATAAGTTACAAAACAGAAAGTGTTATCAAGGAAAACAAGAATAATTTATGAGGAGGAACTGAAAAAATCAAGTCTTTTAAATATATTTATATTAAGATAAGACATGAAAGAATCAATTGAAATAAGGAAGGGAATAAGTAAGACTGATGCTGGCTTTAACCTTAAGATAGATAATTCAAGAAACAATTTACACATATATTTATTCACACAGAAAGGAATAAGCAATACAGAAAAGAATGTTAAAAGGAAGAACGTTAGGAACCTTTAGATTTACATATAACATGATATGTTAGGCCCTGCGGTGGGCTGGCGCCCTGCCCAAGGTTTGTTTCCTGCCTTGTGCCCTGTGTTGGCTGGGATTGGGTCCAGTAGGCCCCGTGACCCTGTAGTTAGGATATAGCGGGTTGGATAATGGATGGATGATATGTTAGTAAATAACAATTGGAAAGCTATCTTTAATAAATAGATTGATCTTGTCAAAAGTGTCCCTATATTTGTATGTTAGATATTGTTTTGTACTCTATTTAAAGAGGAGGACAAACAAATGTCAGATAAGACCTATTCAGACATACAGTATACTGTATATTATATTAAAATTATTAACATAGTATCTAATATTGTATGTTCCATTTTTATGTGAAGTAATCTATTAATAAAGCATTATTTTTTATTGCCTTAGAGGAAACTCACCTGCAGATTCTGATATTCATCTTCTGGAAATAACTAGGAAGTTAGATATGTATGGAATCAGGCCACACCCTGCTAATGATGGAGAAGAAATGAAGATTGATCTGGCTGTAACTCATATGGGAGTGCTTATTTTTCAGGTAATATCTACAATTCAGTGTATTAACTAGTACTGGGTGTTCAGCCAGTGAATCTTTAGACACCACCATCAGTGTAATCATCATAAGTCAGGGTTTCATGGTGTGTAGATTCTATTTTTTGCTATTTTTTATTATGTATTTTTGGTTGTCAGTTATTTTTGCCTGTTTTTGACTTTGATTCTTCTGCCTAAATTTTTGGTTACCTAATCTGTTGGTCATTTATTTCCTCTCTTACTTTTGTCATTTTTGCACCCTTTTTCCCTAAAAATCATATAAAGAAAAATGCAATCTGAAAGTGAGAAAAATTCACAATTATTGTGTTTATATACACCCAACTGTTGCCTGAATCAAGCCTATTTTTACTGGTCGTAGTAGACTTTGTCAGAAGTAGTGTCCTAGAAGTAAAATTTTCACTGATAATAAAGAAAGCATGGCACTCAGGGTATACATCCAAAATATATCCCTAGATGCTAGGTTGTAGGTAATACAGGTGATGTCTAACACACTTACACCTATTAAATGGAGTGCATAGTCAAAGAGGAATGGCAGGAGGCCACCTTTATTCTTTCATGCAACCAAGTGCCACAGGAATGGGATTTCATTTTCTAGTTATCAATTAGCCTTTATATCCCAATGAATATAATGCAGACCTGAAGTGGAAGCTTTCTCAGTAGAACTGCATGGAGATTATTTGTAAGTAAACATTATCTACAAGTAAAATAATACAATGTCTTGACCTAGCTTGCTTCAAAGTTTGTACTTGCTTTTTCAGTAGTTAATGAAATGTTGGGTGGTATTGCACTAAGCGCACATCAGATTCTAGGGGCCCATATCTTGAAAACAAGCTTCCCTACTTGAAGCTGTAATACTGTATATACTCAATCAAGCATCATTGACCAATATGAAATTTTTATTTTATCTTTGAGAACTTTTTATATGGATGTTTTGCTGAATTATAATGATATGCAGAAGATAAGCTTGCAGAGTTTTATTGGTTTGGCAATTGTATAAGTTTCTCAGAAGTTATATTATAAATTTGGCAAACAACAGTATAACCCGTCTATTGTTTTAATGTTATTCAAATACTCATTGCTTCCTATAGATGTATTTAATGTCCATTGTTGCTCCTCAAAACCAATTTTATGAATATACAGAAACCTTTAATCTCATTCAAAAAGATTAAATTATGGAAAAGTATTATTTTTTGCACTGATTATATTTATTTTTGTAGTCCTTTAAAAATGATACATGGATAAAAGAATTCTGTCAAGAATCCAAGTATTGGTTTAGAAATATATTTTGGTTATTATTTATTAGTTTAACTACATTTTGAAACTGAATTATTGTTTAAGATTTATTTTATTACTTTCAATACTCTGATTATCTTTTTGTGATCAATTCCATTTTGCAAATTTTGGGCATAAAGTTTATATTAGCTATGCCCATTGTCAGTTCATGTATGGCATGTGAAGCCATGAAGATGCATATGACTTCATCATGTTGATAACAGCAGGCATTGCCACTCATCAAAATCTTTGAATTCTATAATAACAAGATCATTTAGATTTCAAGATGGAAAGCACCAACCAACAATACAAAAGAATTAACAGGTCAAAATATAATAATAAATCAAATATGACATTAGTGGAGTAAAACACCCTGATTGCTCAACAAAAGCATGTAAATTTTGAAATTATCTTTCAACATTTTTGAAATTACTTTAAGAAAAAGAAGAAAAGAACAAAAAAAAAAAAAAATCAGACCTTATTAGATTTGGATTGAAAGGCTTACCAGGGCACTTTCCTTGTGATGCCATGACTTGTTAATGTTAGCAAGGATTTTATGCAAACCTTAGTGCACAGAGAACATAGTTCTTGGCATTGCTATTCTTATTATTTCAAGTGCAATTTTGTTACAACTGATATTGTCATTGTTATGTAACGTATTATTAAAAAAAAATGAAAAGAGCTCTTATAAAACATTCTAAATAAAACTATTTGACAATTAAGAGTTTCAATTCAATTTCAGGGCAACACGAAAATTAACACTTTCAGCTGGGCCAAAATTCGCAAACTAAGTTTTAAGAGGCGAAATTTTCTGATCAAGCTTCATGAAAAAATCATTGTAAGTATTCCATTGATTTTTAGCATCTGTTCTACAGCTAAAACATGCTAATAATTTAATATATAGTTTATATTAGTAGCCTATACTTTGATATATAATAATTCATTCCTTCCTTGTACCCAATGGCATATGTTCCAGCCATTGCAACCATGAAGTTTATTAAGCAGGTGTTAACTTCGATGGATTGATGAAGATATCAGTAATGTACATATACTGCTATATTTTTTTCTTTTGTTTAAATTGAGATTTATGTATAAGTTGTGAATGCAGTAAACTCACCTTAATAATTTAAAGTACTCAAAATATTTAATACAAACCCACTTGAGTCATCATAATTACATTTTTCCAATTTGATATCTAATTTTCCATGACAAGCTCAGGGCAATTTCTTATGTAAATAAATATTTCCTTTTGAAGCATATGAATTTTTCTTTGTGCCTGTTTCTGCGTTGCTGATACAGGTCTTTCGACCCTGTCATGCTCTAGGTATACCTTTCCTCATGTATGCACTTGTTTGCCTCAACGTTTCAGTTTTATCTTGGGGATTTTGGTCCATAATAATTCACTTGGCAAAAAGGTTAGGATATACACTGTGGATGGATGGAGTATAGAGGTGATGCGGTACAGAAAAGGTGTGGGCTGACAGAGAGAGCAGATGGCATCACCAGGAAGCACTTCACTTGCAGTTTTCAGAGACAGTTTCTGCATGGCTGACTAAAGGAGCTTTCTTATTAGCTCTCACTGCAATGAGACAGCCTCTGGGCCAGATGTAAGTTTATGACTGACCACCAGCACTTAACCACAGTGCAAATGTTTTGACTGAGATGCTTTGTGGTGTGAGTCCATAGCAATTCATTAATGTGTAGTGATATAAATGTCATGTGACTAAATTGCCAAACTCACAATACTGAGCTAAGAACTTTGCAGTTCCAAACTGAACTTGTGGCTCAGATGGAATATCATGAAAGTAACATTGACTAAACAGTCAGCAATTAGGAAACCTGGACCTTTTTTTTTATAAACAAAGCCTTCCTAAACTAAGACTGATTACAGATCAATGAACTCTGGACTCTTTTCTCAAACAAACTATTGTGCAGAAATTTTTGCATCTGTTTTTGAATCCCAAAAATGAGATTGCTAGACTTATTTTGGAATTTATTAGCCTGAGTTAATTAGAATTAGAAGGGACATCAACCTGGGAAAAAAAATCACTGATGCAATGATATGTCAGTGATTCTAAAATTATTGATTTTCATATAATGTTTTGTTAAATTTGCTTGAAATGTCTGTTTAAGTAGAATGCATATGCACAAATATATGAACACAAACAAGAGAGAAGAAACACAAAAATAAGATTTTCACCCAGAAAGACAAGTGAATTCCCAAATTAATTGGCAAGACATCTGCAGACTGAACAAAAATCTGAAGCAGCTCTGCATCCTTGAGACTTGAAAAGACTCATTTTCATCATCATCTGTATCTTTTCATAAGTATATTTAAATAAGACTTTTTTCAAATACATCTAATTTCCTAAATTTTTAAGACTCTTTTTTTACTATATTTCCTGCTTTTTCTATTATTGTTTTTACAGTGTTTTATTAACTTTACTTTATAGTAATATTGATGTTATTTTGTTTAATTGGGTTAAGGTATATTTTTTTAAGAGCACCTACTGTAGAGGACTCTCATTTTAGGGGTTAGCAACTGAGAAAAGATGTTTTTAATAGAAAGTAGCATGGTGAGTGGACACCTGCATTGGTAATTGGCACAGATATAGCTCAGGACTGAAGAAAACCATCCGAGGTGCTTGTGCCAAACTAGCAAGCTTTTTTGCTTGAAGCAACTGTCCACATGCAAATAAGGCTGTATATGTGAGACGATATAAAATACATGCTGTATACCTTGCACTCCTACAAACCACACATTTAACTGTTAATAGCATAAGTGAACCAACATAATGAACATAGGAAATTCCATGATAATATACTCAAGGTATATATGGTGTGGGTGATTGCTATGTTCCCATGGTAATTAACAGCTCAAAAATATGTTTTCAATAGAAAGTGACAGAATGAGCAGGGACTTGCTTTGGTGATTGGCACAGCTACAGCTTAATTCAGAAGACAACCATTGGATCTACTTGTGCCTGGCTAATGTCTTTTTGCTTAAAGTAGCTGTCCATATGCAGATAAAAATGTACACATTGAGTGCTATAAAGGAACTACATTATACAGAGTGAGCCGAAAAGAAGTACCACATTTCAAACATTTATTCTACAACAACGCTACATGATAAAATAAATTTCACCATGACACAAGCAAGGGTATACAAAGTAGATTTTTTTCACTGTGTTTTAAAAATGATGTCTTCGAGGTGGTGGCCATCATTAGTGATATACTCTTCAAGACAGTTTCTTCACATGACTCCTTTGGCCATTTCAAAGGGAATAGCATCCTTGAGGTCTGTGTGTGTTGTCACACATGCACGAATAGGGGACAGCCAAGAGGCTTGATCAGGCGCGAAAAAATACAGGATAAGGGTCTAGAATAGAACATTAATGCTTTCTGTCTTTCGTAACCAGAAAAACCCATGTCCGTATCGAAGACTCTCCTTCTGGCTCCCCGGGCTTACCTCACTTCTGTCGTGTCCCGATGACTTCACTACCATCCACCCACTCCTGACATCATCTCCGGAGTCTTCTGCCAACCTCACATTCGTTTTGATTTAATTTCCTGTCTGTTGTATTTCCTGTTACGCCGCAGTTTAAGATCTGGAAACTCATTGTGTGACTGTCAAATGTCTTCTGTGGCTTATTTTGACCATGATTTGAACCTGGGATTCACGGGCAATATATGGGGAGGGTCCACAAATCTTTACCTGCTTATTTATGTTCTTATTTTGTCACAGTGTGTATACATTCAACTTGAGATAGCTCCACAAGAAGAAATCGCATGGAGCGAGATCAGGCGAACGTGAAGGCCACCCGACATCACCTTGCAAAACTTGCATGGATCCACATGCCATATGAGTTGTTGCTCCATCCTGTTGAAACCAGGCATCCACCACATTCATTTCGTCCAGTTAGGGCTGCAAAAAGTTCTCTAGCATTTCAGTGTAATGTTCTGAAGTGACAGTGACCGTTGCTTTTCCCCATCCTCAGAAAAGTAAAGGCCTTGGGATATAACAGGTCTGCAGCTCTGAAAGAATGGCCAGTTTTTACATAATTTATTGGCCATGTCAGTCTCTGTGGGCGCGATTGCACAGCTACGGACAACTGATGGGTAACTGGGGCATGTGAGGGTGCGATCTTTCTAAATTGCTTCATTGGCTTCCTGTGGCTCATAATTGAGATGCTGCACCCACAGAACTGTATAAGTACGGGCAGATCCAGAGAGAAAAAAAAAATTTAAAAAGAAGGAAGGTAAAAGGAAAGATGCTTGCGGAACAAGAGTGTGGCATTAGGGCAGTGCAAGAGGATGAACCAGCCGACTGAAGAGAGAGAGAGAGGGAGGTCAGCATGGGATTGGTGCTCGAGGGACAGATTGTACAAACTGATTGTGCTGAGGAGTGGATGTGATCAAAGTGGTGTCCTCTCCTGGAATCCGAGGGATGACTGCGTGTGCGAGGAGGGCAAGAGGACAACTGGCCCCGAGTGGTCTTGCAGACGCTGACGGAGGCATCCAATACGGGGGTGAGTAGTGAAAGGACTGTGGCTGCTGAAGTCTCCACCAGTTGAGCGAGCCATGGGTGAGCTGGGGAGACATGCAAGGAGTTGTGCTAGACTCATTTGTCCCAATTACTGTTGCTGATTTTTATTCTCGTTTTTAGCCTGGTTTTAAACATTTGTATTTTTCTGTTTTTATGGATTATTTATTGATCTTTGTGGTTTGCACTATGTATTTGGACACTGTTTTGTTTTGACTTGTTTTAGTAAAAAGCACTCTACACTTTTCAACCATTCCTTTGCTCCCTCACTGCCAGCTCATCTATAGGGTGGTCCAGGTCTAATTATGCTGATCCAGAGCGTCTGGATGACTTTGATTTATGCGGGGACGATTCCAGTTCAGCGCAAAGACGATTCTTCATGTTGTCAGTTCGCACACTTCTCGATGGTCTGGGATTTTTCGGATGATTTTCTATGTAATAAACTTAATAAGTTATAGCGTAATGAAAATTGTATAATTAGATCTGGACCACCCTTTAAGTTACATTATTGATGGTGGTGCAGGTTCAAGAGGCTCCCAAAACAAGACGGAGTATGGAGCAGGACCCGTACTGTCACAGGCCTGCAATGCCAAATTCTGCACCAGCACACCAAACTGTAACACCCTCACTGTGCAGGGGTCTCTGATGAAGTTCACGAGGGTTGGTTTCAGCCCAATATTGAAAGTTTTTTTTATTTACGCAACCATTCAAATGGAAATGTGCCTCATCGCTGCACATGATGATGGCATCTCGATGAACAGTTTGCAGAATGTTTGCGCACAACTCTCTACGGCTATCCCACTCTCTCTCAGTGAGTTCCAGCACTACCATCATTTTTTATAGGTGGAAATTTAGGTCCTTATGTAAAATTCTCCTTTAGAACGTGTTGGAAATGCCTAAGGCAGAAGCATGTTTGTGCTCTGAACGTATAGGAGACTGCAAAATTGATGCCTTACAGGTTGGATATTTCATGTGTTCGTACAGTCCAAGGATGGCATGGAGATTTTCTGTTCAATGTAGTACCCATTTGTCTCAATTTAGCCACCCACTGAAGAATTGTTTTCTGATTTGGGATGTCACTGTTAGTAGGAATGCTGAAATGCGTTCGGAAGGTGCGTTACGTAGTGATAATGGATTCATTGTTTTTGAAGAATGCTTCGACAGTGAAAGCATGGTGTTTTGAACTGGTTGTCATCATTGAATCACATTTGATACCTTTTGACATTCTTCCATTAATATCCCCTGTTTACTCATCCATGCCCACTGCCTACCTTACACCCCTTATGCTAATAGCCTTCACCTTTAAAAATATATACATTGTGAAAGAAAAAGCCTGACACACAACAAAGCCACCCGTATAGTTTCCCTAACTGCAAAAGGCTTTAAAGTAGATTACAATATGGTTAGAGTCCAAAACAGAACTGTTTAAGTATGGAGGATGAGGGGTTTTTATAGCTGGTTCACAGGAAGTGATGTCCTTGGGGCCGGGACAGGAAGTGACGTACTCAGGGCTGGGACAGGAGGGATTTCTTGTGTTTGGTCTGCAGAGAGAAAAGAGAGAGGTTCAGTGCATCCCACCGCCCCCTGGCCTGGCGTAGAATTGTCATTTTCTAGTCCCTTTGGTTGACTCCCAAATGCACGTGTGTGAAATGGCACCCCCTCAGCCCAGACCAATTGGGTCAGGCATACCTAGCCGAGAGGACCGAAAACTTGTATGGCTGGAGGTCCAAGAACCACCTCATGACCCGTTGATTTGACTCCTTGTGCAAAGCTATCCACTATGGTGACGCATTGTCCATCACCTGGGTGAACTCACGGCCCCAGCCTTTAGCTGGGTGATCAGCTATTTAACTGCCAGGGCTTCTCGCTCCACTGCTGCATACCTGGTTTCATGGTCCAACAGTTTCTGGCTGAGATACAGGATGGGGTGTTCAACTACATCGACGCTTTGGCTCAACACCTGTGTCCCAAGCATCCGTCTGGACAATAAAAGGTAAAGAAAAGTCAGGGGTTTTCAAAACTGGAGTTGAGGTAAGGGCCCATTTCAAGTCACTAAATGCAGTTTCTGATTTAGCATCCCATACCACATGATTCGAGCACCTCTTTTTTGAGAGGTTTGTCAAGGCTGCCGCTCTCTCTGAAAAACGGGGCACAAACTGGCAATAGTAGCCCGCTTGTCCGTGAAAGGCTTGGACTTGCTGCTTGGTCCTCAGACGTTTCAATATGGCGTCAACTTTTAAACGCTGTGGTCGTAGAGTACCCCGGCCCACTAGGTAGCCTAAATATTTGGCCTCGGTTAAAGAAATGTTTCCTTGGGTTAATTCGTAGACTGGCCTTGCTCAGTGTCCACAATACCACTTGTACCTGCTGTACGTGTTCCTCCCACATGCTGGAAAAGATAATAACATCATCCAGGTAAGCAGCACTGTATAAGCTATGGGGCCGAAGCACTTTGTCCACCAGATGCTGAAAGGTGGCAGGGGCCCAGTGTAACCCAAATGGAAGGACACGATACTGCAAATGTCCGCTAGGGGTGCTAAACGCGGTCTCCTCCTTTGCAGAATCCATTAAGTGAACCTGCCATTACCACTTTGTCATATCGAGGGTGGTCAAGAATTTGGCGTGTCCTAGCTGTTCGAGGAGGTCATCCATGCACAGCATTGGATTAGCGTTGAACAGGGATACCTGGTTAAGGCGACAGACGTCATTACAAAATCTATCAGGCTTTCCAACCAATATGATAGGACTGGACCAGTGACTATGACTCTCCTCTACCACACCTAGTTCCAGCATCCATTTGATCTCCAGCTCCACTTCAGTTCTTTTTGCCTCCAGAAGGCGAAATGGGCATTCTCAGACTATTATCCCGGGTTCAGTCACTATGTCATGCACAACCAGTGATGTCCGCCCTGGGTTTTCGTTCACTACCTCATGAATAGCCGAGATTGCTGCTTACAGCTCTCGGCGTTGAAGGGTGGTCAAATCAGGACTAAAGTTAAGGTCAGATTTGCGAGTGAAGAGTGAGCGGGGCTGTCCGGAAGAGGGATCCCTATCCTCAAATGCTGAGAAGCCCGTAGAGGCTTGTGGGACTTCCCTGTATGCAAAAAGAACGAGGGGGGTGAGCTGATCCCAGTTCCTTCCGTCCACACTGACCACCTTACGAAGCAACTGCATGAGAGTCTGGTTGAACCGCTCCACTAAACCATCGGTTGAGGATGATACACCGAGGATTTTAAATGTTTAATTCTCAGCTACTTAGCTGTCTCCCTGAAAGTTTCCGAGATGAAGGGTGTCCCTTGATCTGTAAAAATTCCTTTAGGGGTGCTGACATGCAAGAAGACCCCTACTAATTCCCGTGCAATAGCCTTATTAGTAACTGAACGCAACGGAACAGCTTCAGGATATTGGGTGGCATAATCCACCAGGACCATTATATATTTATGGCCCAGAGCTGAGGGTTCCAGGGATCCCATTAGGTCAACCCTGACACGTTCGAACGGAACATCAGCTAGGGGTAGAGGAGCGAGAAGTCCCTTTTCAGAATCTGCTGCAATTGATATTCCGGGCAGGACATGTGACTGTGACTGTGAGCATGAATGGGCCTTGTGAAAGACTGGTTGTTCATCAAAGGTTAGTTCCTATGTTGTGCTCAGTGCTGTTTGGATATGCTCTGGCCCAGTGCATCTCTGAATGAAACGGACAGGATTTGAGAATTTATATACATATATATATATATATTACTATATGGTGACTGACTGACTAATAGATCAATGCACAGCCTAAACTGCTGGAGCTAGAAATGTGAAATTTGGACAGTAGATACTTTTTGTGACGTAGGCACCCACTAAGAAGGGATTTTTCAAAATTCAACCCCTGAGGGGGAGAAAAGTGGGGGTTAAACTTTTTTAAAGTGATGCTCATATATCAGAAACTACTTAACTGCGAAACACAAAAATTGGTATAGACACTTCAATAAAAAAAAATAAACGCATATTTTGGGATTTTTTTGAAATTCAACCCCAGCAGGGTTAATACAGGATGTGGAAGTTTGTATGGAAAAAAAAATGAAAATAAGACTTTGGTCTTCAAACTTGATAAATATGCTCTACAACAGAAATAAATAAATGCGTATTTTGATTTTCAAAAATTAACCCCTGAGGGGGTAAAAAGGAGGCTTAAACATTTTTAAACTAACATCCGTATATTAGAAATTACTTCACTGAGTTACGCAAGAATTAGTATACAGACTCTTCAATACTTAGAAATAAACACATATTTTAATACTTAAATAAGCATTATTTATTAGCTACTAAGAATTGTAACAAAATAATAGTTGTAGTGTTTGTACCACCACTGTCTCTGACTGTATAAGCAGCAGCATAGCGCTGGCTGCTTCATTATAAATGTGACATTTGACTGTTTAGGCAACACGTTTGTGCGTTCGATATTACTTTCAGTTCTATCTTCTAATTTATAAAACTGTACTTTTCAGTGAAAATCAGTCGCAAAATCGCTTTAGCTGTCGCGTCCTCTGGGATACACTTCTAGAAGTGGGCAAGACTGCAAATACTTCTTTTAAGTTTCCTTTCAACCTGATACATGTAGAGACCCCTTTATGTAATATTTCCAGGCAAAGTAGCAATGCAGAAGTGCTGTGACATACTAATCTTATTGTTTGGGATTAAAGCACTATGGCACAATAAAGGAGGTATTGAAGCTCTCAATAGAAACCTTCAGGACATGAGGAATAATAATAAGGTGATGGGTAGAGTTACAGTGTTGTTAGCGGCAATTTTCGTCAAATATTACCAGTAGTGCCCAGAGGAACACGGGCAGATGAAGTCAAAGCATATTTTAAGAGAACTTATCTGTGGGCATCAGTGACCAAACAAACTCACCAAAAATATGAGGGTCCATCTAAGAGGTAATGTTTTCCCTGGTCAGTTTCCAGACCTGTTGCTCAAAATAGGGGATGCCAATTTTCCAGAATCAGATGGTAAACTCGCCATCCTTTCAGAACTGTATTCCATCATGACAATGTCTTATTAAATTCTTTTGAAGTGGCTTTAATGGAATACAAATCGGTAGATTCAGTGCTAAATATGTATGATGCTACAAACTATCCCGTTGAATCTCTTAATACGCTTAAACCACCGGGGCCTCCCAACCCATAGGCTCATTTTGAAAGTGGGTGCTCCAGTGATGTTCCTGTGAAACCTACGCCCACCCAAACTCTGTAATGGAACCAGGCTGCAGGTAATATCATTAAAAACCAATATTATCAAGGCCACAGTGCTGACCGGTTTCAGAGCTTGCATTGAAGTCAATAGTTGACCATGCCATTCTCTGTACATCATCGCAAGGTCCAAATTCTTAAAAAAACTCTTAAAAAAAAGCTATATGTGTCCATTTCTGCAGCTCGTTCACATGTGACAATTGTGTGTGCAACGCTTGATTCTTTCAAGGTGTAGAGATCAAAATATGAATCACACAGATGTGCCTTTATACATAAAATATATATAATTTCACAACTTTTTCTAAAACATTTTGTGTCTTAGTGGGTTTGTTTTTCAGGCATATAGGCTTCATCCTCCCAAATGCAGGTGATCACTAGTGGAGAAGAATAGGACAATTAAACTGTGATGACCCAAGTCCAAATCTGTTCAATTGCCAGTCTACGTGTTTGTTCATCAAATGCTATCAGTGTAATGTAATGTGTCAATAAGAAATAAGAAGTCAGTTCATACCTGTTCTAAAATTATCTGTCTCCTGCACAAGGCGTATTCTCACCTGGAAAAAGCTGGCAGCACCATGAGGATTATATTTTATTTTTTGATTTTCCCAGTGCCTCCAATACCATGCAGCCATCTCTGTTAAAGGGTAAACTCAGAGATATGCAGATGGATGACCCTATGGTGTCCTGGATAATGTACTATCTGTCAAGCAGACCACAATTTGTGAGACTCAAGGACTGTGTTTCTGACAGGGATGTGTGCAACACGATCACCACAAGGAGCAGTTCTGTTTCCTCTTCTTCTCACTCTGTATACCTCAGACTTAAATATAAGAACAGGTCATGTCAATTGCAGAAATTCACAGATGTTTCTGCACAAATGGGGTGCATCGATAAGGGGGAAGAGAAGGAGGACAGGAGTCAGGTGGAGAACTTTATTTCTTGGTGCAAAAAGCAAAACCAAGGAATGTCCAGTCACTATTCAGGGAGTAGATGTCAAGGTGGTGCACAGTGCACTCTTATAACTACTTAGTGGTCCAGATTAATGACCAACTGTACATGAAAGGGCAAAGCAGGCTTTTTTAATATGAGTAGTGAAATCCTTCACATCTTCTGTGGTGTGCTGGGCTGGGTAACATCACTTCAGAAGAGGCTCACTGAATCAACAAGCTAACTGGAAGGGCAAGCTCAGTTTTAGAACGTACTCTGTTCCCCCTGGAGGTAGTACCGAAGAGAAAATGAAGACAAAACTGAGTGCCATTATGAATAATGCTGCACATCCTCTCTCTGTCACACTACCACTGAGTACTTTCAGCCAATTAAATATTTATCGGAAGTGTCTCAAGAAACTACTGGGGCTCCTTTATACCAATAGAAATACATTTGTATAATGCCTAACTGCAACTGGGACTGCCAAGTCATGAGTTTTTTTTTCTTCTATTTTTCTTCCATTGTATTCATTCTGGTATGTGTTCAGACCAAACTGTGTATATTTATTTACTTACTTATCTACCTATTTATGTATTTATTTATTTAAAGTGCTCCCTTCTTTCCTAACATTGTGTCTCATATTGTGTCTAATATAAAAGGAACAAAGTTTATTTCATTTTTTGAACTGAATATAAAAGGGGACCAAAACTTATGGGTAGGTCAGCAGATTTGCAACCCAATAATTTAATGTAGTACTAAGGAATAAGAAATCAGTTGATACAAATCTTTATATCATTCTTGTCTTTCATAATATATGAAGGCCAACTCCTCACTTACTTTCTCTTTTTGAAAAATTTAAGTTCACTCAACAAAAGTTCAACACCAGATTTTAATTAGGATAGGTGTATTACCTGTATTTCAGAGATTGAAGATTTGTTGAGCGAACTCAAATTGTTTACAGCACTTGACCTACCTTGCTTTAGTTCTACTTCAAACTAACCATTAAAGTGAAGGTTTGTCCTTTTTATATTATGGAAGACAAGAATTATATCAAGCACATCTCAACTGATTTAATTTTCCTTACTGTTACATTAAATTATAGGGGGGAGCAAATCTGATGACTATTGTACCCATTAGTTTTGGTACCCCCTTTATTTTTAGTAAATAAAAAAAGGAAATGCAGATGAAATAGTGATCCTAAATAAAATCTGGTGTTAAACTTTTGTTGATGGAAAATTAAATTGCTCAAGAAAAGAAAGTGAAATGAAGGAGACATTGAATTGGATACAAATCTTGCAGCAAACGATGGCTATAAAAAGCCATACTTTTAGTCAGTTCTGAGTTATGGAGTAAACTATGAGTGTTCCCATTTGGAGGTGGGGAAGGAGGTGTGCCTCACGATTGGCTGGTTAGCACTGAGTGCTCCCATTTGCTAGAAGAACAAACT
This sequence comes from Polypterus senegalus, assembly GCF_016835505.1. Classification (NCBI taxonomy): domain Eukaryota; kingdom Metazoa; phylum Chordata; class Cladistia; order Polypteriformes; family Polypteridae; genus Polypterus; species Polypterus senegalus. The sequence continues at coordinate 43,965,774 of NC_053163.1, forward strand.
CCTGTGATTATCTCACTGTTTTCACTCTCAAACAATTTGCTATAATCACACAGTAGTGCTGACATACCTCCAATGAAATTTCAGCCAGCTTAGTCACTTCTGTTGTCCATAGTGCATTGCGATTTTCGTTTAGTGGTGAGAATGTCCAAGAAAAAGTAGTTTAAGTTTCAGCATACAGATATAATTATAATTAGAATGGCACACATTTATAAAATGCAGAACTGGTTTACTCAGCTACTTTTACCATTTTTCTGTAAAAATAAAAAATAAAATATATACTTATATATGTTTTTTTTTTATTATTTTTAAAACAGTCATCTCTTAAGGACACCGTGGAATTTACGATGGCAAGCAGAGACATCTGCAAGGCGTTTTGGAAATTGTGTGTTGAATATCATGCCTTCTTCAGGCTTTCAGAAGAGCCTAAAATAAAACAGAAGTCTATTTTTTACAGTAGAGGATCTTCTTTCACATACAGGTACAGCAGAGTAAATAAGCAATAGTTTTAACCTAAATTTCAGGTGGTACAATGAAGCACTGAAAACTACAAATGTAATAAAGAAAGTATTGTTTATCATTTATACAGTACATTTAACTACATTTCAACAGAAGTGCTTGAGTTTAAGTGCAAAAAGGATAATTATTGCTCTCTATCAAAGAGTTTCTTTACTTCATTTTTGAGCTGGTTTTCCTGGCAAGAGTCGGAGTGGCAAAATGCCAAGTTGGAAACAAGTTGGAAAGGTCACCCTTTCAACAAAAACAATCCCCTCTTTTAATAGGGAGAATTTACAGGCACTCCCAGACCAGGCAAATAATATAATCCCTCTAGCATGTAGGGCTGAGCTGATTGTTAATGACATTGTTCATAACTGATTGGCTGGTGACATCATCAATGTAAATAAACATTGTCAATTTGCTCCAGACATTTGCAGAAATCTTGAAAACGCAATATATGCCTGGAAATATAGATAGTAAGGGTCAGTAAGGTAATGTGCACTAAACTATTTATAATCTTATAAAAGAGAACTATTTTTAAATTGGTTCAAAATTTAAATGGAAGCCATTGAGGTGATTTAAGAATTATATATTCTAAGTTCTTGTTATGATTCTTTCTGCCATGTTGAAAATTTCTGTAGAGTAGTAAGTGAATGATTCAAACAGCCATACTATAAACCTTAATAATAAGGTTTTGTTTGGGGAAAAATGAAAAAGCTTCCTTATCAAGATTTTACAGTATTATAAGATGGTTATGGGCAGGTTTCAAAATGTGTTTGAACATGATAGCCAAAGGTGAAAATCATGGCAAAGATAACATTTAAATTTAGAATGGATTAAACTAAAGAAAATTTCAACTTTTCCTGCGGTGGGCTGGCACCCTGCCCAGGGATTTGTTCCTGCCTTGCATCCTGTGTTGGCTGGGATTGGCTCAGCGGGTTGGACGATGGATGGATGGAAATGTCAACCTTTTTGAGTTTATTTAATATTGCCTTGCAGAGTGCCGTTACCATATGGAAATAACTCTTTTTATGAATTTAAGCAAAAATAATTATAATGTGTCTACTATTTTACATAAATAAAGCAATTAGTCAATGACATAATTTATGAAGTGGCATTATCATTACATTACATCTCCGCTAAATAGATAATTGTAATATCTTTTAGTGGACGAACCCAGAAGCAACTTTTAGAGTGCATGGAAGAAGAAGATAGGAAATGCCTGCCATTTGAAAGGTAATGATATTATAGTTTACAATCACCTCTATTTTATGCTTTTGCTTTTAACAAGAAATAATGTCCCTGAATTTAACTAAATTCAAATTTATGATGGATTGAATGCTATTTTAGTGTTTGCATGTTTACTAAATACATGTTAAAATATCAATGATTAGGTTTTTTAAATTAATTTAAAGAAAATACACTTTCTGATCTTATTTTTGAACAGTTATTTTTTTTGTACTTTCTGGATGTCTGAATCATTTGGTAAGTGAGAGATCACTAGCTCATCTGAGCTCTGTTATGTTTACTATATGGTTCATACAGCCTCTAATTCTAGCTCAGCATTGTACTAAAAAGTCTCCTGTGACTGGTTGTAGGTTCCCTTTCATTCTGCAATCTTCAGGGCTTTTATTATTTGAATTTCCAAACCTGATTAATCGATTTTAGGATTGTGGGAGGTGGTTAAACTTAAACATTTACTTATTTAGTAGTTATTCTGTCATACTTGAAGAGAAAGATAAGATAAACAGTTAATGTCATGTGTGTGAATCAGGTCAAAAAGCTTATTAGATTTCTCCAGGCCCACTGTAATTGGTCTATGACAACTAATCATTTACTTGTGAGTGACATAGCTCTGGGCAGTGCAGTTTAGACAAACAGCCAGGCTGAAACCGAAGTCAACAGGATGGCTTTTCCTTAGAGCAAACATCTTCAACAACATCTGTGAACAATATGGAATATTTATTTCTTGTTTAAAAAGCCATTATTGTTGAGATTATATGGAATTTAAATCTCAGGGATGTTGTACTTGATTTTGTTTTTGATTGAGGTGTTTCATATTTACTGTCATATATGTTTGTAATTTATAATAAAAAAAGTTCTTGGCATTATGTAGGGAAATTGAAAAACATGAAAGACAAAAAAAGCATTAGAATATATTAATCTAACTACTGTTTAGTTAAATTGGTGAAACAAATACATCATTAAGACACAAACAATACATTATTTAATACAATAGTGTAATCTAATGTTTTAACTGATGCTAAAATGGAAATCACCCAGGAGATGCTTTACAGCACTTAGATAGTAATAATTTTAAAGTTGTGTGGTGAAAGAATAGCCAGTGCTTATTCCAACAAATTCATACAAGTATTCATATACTGACTGGAGAAAAATGAGAGAATAAGATGATAGAAAGAGCCTCCACATGCTTTGATTTCAGTGGTACTGAGGGTGCAGCTTCCTCATTTCCTCAGACTTGACTGACCTAGGCCCATTGTTCATGGCAGGAGTGAATCCCGACAACAGTGGGATCCTTCTTGCTCATGGATAGTGTTTGAGCATGTCCTTTCACAGATGATATTGAACGCTTATTGTCTGCTTGCTAATGTTACTGGAGCTTGTCATACGCCCTCCCAGATGATGCAAATGGTACAACTTGTGAGCTGCCTTTGATGGGTGTTGTTTTTCATCCTGACAGTGTCTAGCACACCCCCCTTCAAGGAGCAATGCTCCACTGAGGTGGATGGTTTAGTCCCCAACAGCTCAACCATGCAACAAGTTGAACCAGGTTATATGGTACCGGTGGAGGAATAAAGTCACAACTGACACTGGCATATTGAATAACCAACAACACGGTCCAACTGTGCCAGCTGTCGGAGATGGCTGGGTTGGCGACCCGGCCGGGCTGCCCAGAAGGACCAGAGGAGGGCTTGCGCCTTCCCCAGACCATGTGGGGGTGACCACGTTGCTTGCTTACGGGGACAACATGTACAGAGCTTTGAAGCTCAACCCTGTAGGGGCTGTGGTAATTGCCAGGGGGCGTCCCGGTGCCTTTGGAGCCCTGGACCTCAGCACTTCCGCCACACACGGAAATGCTAGGGGGAAGAGGACCGGGCACACCCGGAGTGCTTCCAGGTTTCGCCTGTGTGGCGGAAGTGCTGGCGGAAGAGTGTCAGGAAGCACCTGGAGCACATCTGGGCGTGTATATAATGGGCCGCCTCCCTCCATTCAATGGCTGGAGTCGGGTGGAAGAGGACAGAGCCCGGAGGAGAGGTGTGGAGGTGGACCAGAAGAGGCATTGTGAGGCCAGGACTTGAAGGGTAATTGGTGCTGCGACACTGGGTTTGTGCTCACTTTATTGTAAATATAGTGTAAAATAAACGTGTGTCGTGTTAAAACATCATGTCTACCTGTCTGTGTCCGGGCTGTTCCCCACAATGGCATCCCAGATGGGATTCTCTGCCTGGTGCAAGGCAGGGACCCCAAAAAAATAATTTTGTGGGCAGTCCGGAACAGCAGGTAAGCCCACACACGCGCCGCCAGGGCGGCGCACGCACAACCCCCCGGGAGAAGGGAGAAGATGGCGGTGGACTGGAAGTCCCTACCCGTGACAGGCAAGGCATTGGATGGTGTGTCTTGCGTGCCCGCCAATGATTGGACAGAGCCGGGCCCAAGGAACGTCCGTCCCAAGCAAGGGGAGGGCCAGATGCAACCCGGAAGTGAGCTCCACAGGGCGAAGCTGGCGAGTATGACTGATCAAACGGTAAGTCATCCATCGGCTAACGCTCTGTTTGTGCCTGTGGCCTGGCGTAAACTGGAGGTTTCCCTTCGAGCCAGTTCTACAGGTTATACATGACCTTCGAGACTGCTTAGTCAAACTAAAGAGAACGGTGATCGTGCCACGTCAGGGGGCTGAGCAACGCAGCGCTGGAATCTTTGGCCGGAGATTCGTGGCAGCTCAGGTGAGTAGGACGTGCGCCGTAGATGGAAAAGGAGAAGCGAGTAAATGTGTCCCGCTTTCGTGTGGTTCCGGTGACCGAGTAGCCGCAACTTCGACAGTGGAGGTGACGAGGCGGGTTGATCGCCTGGTAGGAGTGGTGCCTGGATGCCGGCTGATGAGTGCCGTGGGTCCTAGTGCACTACCGCCGACACCAGCGTCAGCTTCATGTCACTCCACAGGGGTGCAGACGGCAAGGGGTATCTTCCTTTCCTGTAGGGAGACTCAAGCCATCAGGGTACCCCAAATGAGAGGGAAGAACCCGGAGAAAGATCTTCCCACAAAGTGAGACATGAGCCCGTGAGCTCACGTACGGAGATGATGGTGTCCATGCAGCATCTCCGCCCCTGTTTCTGCTGTTTGGATTACAGGACCGAATCCTGATTTAGCAGTAGGACCTGCTTCGTGGGAAATCTGCCCTCGCGGAACTGACCGCTCTGCCCGACGAGTCTTCGCTGGCGATGGGGCTGTGTCGCAACCAGCTGGGGGCCAGACTCAGGCAGTATGCTTTGAAGGACCGGGAGGTGGCACGTACGTCCTCCGGGCCATAAGGGGAAAAACTGCCCTGGATCAGAGGAGCATCATGGGAGAAGAGCAAGGAGGCTTGCAAGTGGAACACAAAGCATTGGTACTCTGAAATGGAGATTCAAATATCAAATGAAGATCATCCACTGCAAATTCGAGAATGCTTTCTTTCTTCTTCTAAGCATAGCCATCACTGATGCCTTGCCTTTGAGGCTACTCAATAGGCAATCAATAAGGAGAAAAGGGAGTGCCGTAAACATATAGCTGGTAATCTTTGCACTTACATAGATCAAGCTGCATTTACCTGTTGAGCTGGCGCATTACTTCTAGAACTGGCTTGACTGCACACGAGGAAAGTCATCTATGAGGCTGAAGGAGAGGAAGATAATCCTTGGATCAAGGAATGCAGATGATGAAGACTGATTGGAGAAAATATTTTACAGTACAACAACAATCTTGTTTTTTCTATAGCTCATATAAAGAATGTACCTCAAGATCCTATACAAGTTGACTAATAAAAAAGAAAAACAAATTAAAAACAAAATGGAAATGAGTAAATGGCATGCCAAAAGTAGTAAAAGAGAATATATCAATACACACTTACATACCATAGATAAAAATGATAAATAATGTAGTAATTTTTTTATAGATTTGTTTTTAAGTCTCTAATGATAATTACAAAACTACAGTTAGATGGCTGGGAAGGGCATAAAAAAATTCTGGGGGTAAAATGAGGAAAAAAAATTGCAGGGGATCCAAAGCCAAAAGACTGTCAAGTCCCCACTGGGAATTCTACCTCACATAAATGCTCTTAAGCAGTTTTAACTGTTTTTTAGGCTTCATCCTAGAAAATATGATACAGTCTCACTGACTTTCAGAGATCTAAATATCACTATTGGCTGCACTGTTCTTTGATCAGGTGGTCGGATGGTGGCACAAAATGTACTACAGAAAACTGGAAAAGAAGCAGAGAAAAGCAGACATTGATTAATGAGGCCAATGATATTTCTATGCATACATATTCTATTAGAAGCAGAATAAACATACTGCTATTAATAAGCCAAATTTAAAAATGAGTTTTTAGTTTTTAAAATGTTTCTCGGTATTAACTTGGTGTATCTCTGTCAGTAAAGTACACAAGAATTTTGGTGTATAAAAGCAAAAAGCTGCCTCACCACTTCTATTATGCTTAGCCCTTGGTGTAATAAGCAAGCCACTATTAGAAGATTTAAGGTTACAACTGGAAATATGAAGACAGTGATACATATATATATATATATATATATATATATATATATATATATATATATATATATAATTTCTTGTTCGCGAAATGGTGTAAATTATTACTTTTAATTAAGCCTTGTTTCAGTTAGGTACATTACAGTAAAACTAAACAATATGACAACTTGTAATTATGAGCAGTATTTTTGTTTTCTTTCATGCCATATGTATTATTTAAAAATATTTTTGTACTTATTTATTAGCTAAAGTATGTATTTTAAGGAAATTTTATTTATTTAAGTATTTTATGGTCACTGAACAATAAGCCTACAGAATTTCATTTTATTAAAAAAATTAACAGTTATCACCTGTGGTCTATAGTTTAATTATAAAAATACACTTTAATATAGGACATAAAACTCCTGTTTGTTTGGTTATGCAGATGAAAGGGATAAAGAAAAAACATCAAGATTGCAATTGGCCAATCAAGTATCATGAAATTGGTGATTGGTATTGGCCTTATGCGCCGTCATTGCAGAGTAATGTTTCACTCACTGATAACATCATTAATGTAAAATATCTTACTAGTACAGGGGTGCCCAATGCGTCGATCGCGATCGACCGGTAGATCGCAAAGGTAGTGCAGGTATATCGCGTTGCATTCAAAAAAACATTTTTTTTAAACATTAGTCTATCATATATCCTCCCTATGACATTTGTCACTTGATTGACATACAGGGCAGCCAGTTTGAGATCTCTTCTCTTCTAACACACTGGTCATCCCGCATGCACGATCAAACGCGCAAGCTACTGCAAAACTCCGGCTGTGATCTAGTTAGCCTTCCAAATTATATCGATTAAAGAAGGTATTAATAAAATATTGTTTGGGGAGAGTATGGGCTGGATGTGGAATTGGAAGAAGATTTTTTTCTCACAATGTCACAATTGAAGTGCATTTGTCTGATCTATCAATCTATCATTATTATAATACCTGCACAATTATAATATTCTAGCAAGGGTTTATAGTAA